>NC_140565.1:2864790-3504790 GCF_057381845.1 Rhamphochromis longiceps
AGAGACATAAATAAGGATCTTTTAACAAATGTGTTCCCATGTTATGATGTAATCTT
Organism: Rhamphochromis longiceps; assembly: GCF_057381845.1. NCBI lineage: Eukaryota > Metazoa > Chordata > Actinopteri > Cichliformes > Cichlidae > Rhamphochromis > Rhamphochromis longiceps. Next base: position 2,864,847 of record NC_140565.1, read on the forward strand.
GTTTTCTAAGTTCAAACTCAAAAAAATAACTCTTTGAATGAACATAAAAAAAAATCAAAGAATTTCCACGTAATTAAATTGCTTTATTTTATCATTATGCAATTCTGTTATTCCAACTTAATGTACTTGAGTTGGACTAACTTGATTAATTAATGATGAATCAACTGTTTTACTACAGTTGTGTCCAACTTAATTTAATTGATTTGATCCAACCCATGCAAATGACGTTAGTGCAACAAAACATGCTTATTCGTAATAGAAATCCATTTATTAATCCATTTATATTAAGTTCATTTAAAGAGTTATTTTTTTGGAGTGTTCAACAAAGTCTAGAGTCTGGTTAACATAAAATGTTAATGGTTTTATAATAACTTGCACTCCATCCGTCCTCTTATCTTTACCAGGGTTGCAGTGAGGCTGGGACCTATCCCAGATGTGACAGGGTGGGAGTCAGAATACTGGACAGGTCACCAGTCTATCACAGAGAGACAGACAACCATTTGCCCTCATGTTCACAGATATTTTAGAAACACCAATTAACTTAACCCTAATTACTGCATGACTTTAACTGTGGCAGGAAACCAGAGTACCCAGAGAGAACCCACTGCAAACTTGGCCAGATTGCAGATTTGAACCCAAGACCTTCTTGGGTGCTTTGACAGTGCAGTGCAGTGAATTTTGTAAATTTAACAACCACCCAATTTCATTTTTTTGAGTGTATTTCAGCTGACCTATCTATGAAGTTTTGACTGGTTAATTAGAATTTTTTTCTGTTTCCTGTCTTATATTTAAGCAATTTTTTACAATGTTTTACTATGACCCTGATGAAGGCCACAAGCCGAAACGCGTTGGTCAATTATTAAAGTTGTTCATCTTCCCTCAAGTGTTGCTGGAGTTCCTGCTTCTTGATGTATCACTCCAGCGCCTCCTTATTGATGATTAGGTTGCCAATCCTCTTTTCATCCAGCAACTCTCAAGCAAGCCCAAAGGGATCCCTGATGAAGCTCTAGTTCTCTCTTTCTCTTATTTTGTCCTTCTCTTTCCAATTCTCTCCACTCTCTGCAACCTGGCGTGATTTTGTTTGAGCTTGTCCCACAGCTCCTTCAAGCTGGCTTTGTCATGGTGTGCCGCTTTCCTACAGTTGCGACGGAGTTGGCGTCAGTCTTTGGTCAGTTGTTCCATCTCTCTCTCTTCTGCCTTTCCTTGGGGCTGTGGGCTCACTCCTCCTAAGCTCATCAAACATCTCTCTGCAGACCTCGAAGATGAACTTCCAAAGGCTGTTGAGCTTGCTCTTGGCAGTTCCCTTATATATCACCTCCAACAGTTGCTGCAAAGCATTAAGGTTTTGCCGTTTGCCTCGGTCATCTGTTTGGGTACCTTCTCCATCCCAGGGTTTTCCTCACCTGTTTCAGATGATTCAGCTCGGTCCTGCAGCACTGTGGTTGCTCCCCCAGCTTTTGGAGCCCCTCGTCTGACCTGCTTCTCGTCTATCTGGTTTCTGCATTTTCTACCATATTGCATATTTCTATCTTGATGGATGCATATCCCCTGCTCGACATTACCTTCTCCCACCGACAAGCACACTTCTCTTGTAGTCCTTATTCATTCAGTCAATTTGAGGCAGTAACATGTCTCTAAAAGTCGAATTGGGATTATGTTTCCCACTGTGCAGCATCACGGCCCAGACGGCGTGTCTCCTGCCACCCTCAGACACTGTGCAAACGAGCTGGCCCCAGTGTTTTCTGGCATTTTCAACTCCTCACTGCAGGCATGTCATGTGCCTGCCTGCTTCAAGTCCTCCACCATAATCCCTGTCCCCAAGAAACCTAGGATCACTGGACTAAATGACTACAGACCCGTGGCTCTGACATCTGTGGTCATGAAGTCTTTTGAGCGCCTAGTTCTCTCCCATCTCAGGACCCTCACGGCCCCCCTCCTGGACCCCCTGCAGTTTGCATATAGAGCCAACACGTCTGTAGACGACGCCATCAACATGGCCCTACACTTCATCCTGCAGCATCTGGACTCCCCAGGAACCTACGCCAGGATCCTGTTTGTGGACTTCAGCTCTGCCTTCAACACCATCCTTCCAGACCATCTCCGACACAAGCTTTCCCAGATGAATGTGCCTGATCCCATCTGCCGGTGGATCACTGACTTCCTGATGGACAGGAAGCAGCATGTGAGGCTGGGAAAGAATGTCTCGGACTCCCGGACCATCAGCACCGGCTCCCCTCAGGGCTGTGTTCTTTCTCCTCTGCTCTTCTCCCTGTACACCAACTGCTGCACCTCCACCCACCAGTCTGTCAAGCTAATCAAGTTTGCAGATGACACCACCGTTATTGGGCTCATCTCTGACGGGGATGAGTCTGCCTACAGGAGGGAGGTTGAACGTCTGGTGTCCTGGTGCAGCCACAACAACCTGGTGCTGAATGCCCAGAAGACAGTGGAGATTATTGTGGACTTCAGGAAGCACACAGCCCCACTCCCCCCCATCATCCTGACTGACACCCCCATCACCTCTGTGGACTCATTCCGCTTCCTGGGTACCACCATCACCCAGGACCTGAAGTGGGAGCCCACCATCACCTCCGTCATCGAGAAAGCCCAGCAGAGGATGTACTTCCTGAGGCAGCTGAAGAAATTCAACCTGCCAACACGGACGATGATGCAGTTCTACACCGCAATCATCGAGTCCATCCTCACCTCCTCCATCACCGTGTGGTACGCTGGAGCCACTATCAGGGACAAACAGAGACTGCAGCGTGTTGTGCGCTCTGCTGAGAAGGTGATTGGCTGCAGACTCCCATCTCTGCAGGACCTGTACACCTCCAGGACACTGCGGCGTGCAGCTCAGATCTCAGCTGACCCTTCTCAGCCTGGACACAGTCTGTTTGACCTGCTCCCCTCAGGCAGGAGGCTCCGGTCCATTCGCACCAGAACCTCTCGCCATAAGAACAGTTTCTTCCCCTCTGCTGTTGGACACATGAACAATAAACGTATGACTGTTCCCACCACTAACACATGACCCTACGCTGTGTTCACTGCATCATTCCATGTCTGGCACTGATCACCACCTGCACTCATGTATATATCTTTCAACGTAGCACTCTTAATTCTTATTCTCATGTATATATCTCATGTATAGCTCATGCACATATCTTTCTACATAGCACTTTTAATTCTTATTCTTTTATTTTTTCATGTCTATTTAAGTGCTATTTATGACACTATGTTTGCACTGAAGCACCGCAGCAATTTCCTAATGTTGTAAACCTGCTCAACATTTGGCAATAAACCCCTTTCTGATTCTGATTCTGATTCATGGCAGAATCGTGCCTTTTAAATGAATTGCTGCCTGAGGGAGCCCTGAAGATCATGGGGGCTCCAAAAGTTTTTGGTTTTTGGCACATGTGCAACAGGGCCAAAAATATTGAATACCATAAAATACCTCTGAGAAGTATTTTATGATATTAAAAAAAATCACCGCACTCTACTATTTTTATTTTCTTTTAATTTTAAGTTTCTGGAACTGGGGTTGTAGCAACTCCTAAATTTCTTCCTCAGTAAATTATTCCGACTGCTGTCATGCTTCAGTTTTAAACAGCTTCTGTGGGCTGAAAATGGTTCAGCTTTGTAAATCCTTGAAAACTTCTGTTGGGACACCACTAATTTTTTGTAATACAATGATTTTCAGTGTACTTGGGATAGCCACTTATGTATAATATCTACTATGGTACTTAATCCTGCATATTTGTGACCACATTATTCACAAGAACCACTATGTTATAAATAAATCCAATAACAGCATTTAGAGGGATTTATGAGGGTTATGGAGGTCAGCAATAATAATGCTGAACATTGTGTGTTACATGATTCAATATGCAACTTTTCTAAATATAAGTACCAGAGAACTTTGTAACATTTAAGACAGAAAAAAAACACCAGACACTTTTCATATGAGTGAGCGACCAAAGAAGGCCAAGTGGCCCATAGAAAGATGTGGGTATGGGCCACATTTGGAGAAGCATCTAAACAGATCCAAGTTCAAACAGTAGCATAAGGAAAAGCCCAAACATACAGTCAGACACATAAAACATGCAGAGTGACCCCTTGTGACAGGGGGCAGCCAAAAGTAAGTTCTCTTATTGTAGATGTAAAACAGAAAGCACTCAGACTGAACGATAGCTACAGCAAAATATCAGCCAGTTGTATGACATATTGCAAAGAAAGAACAGAAGGAAGTGTGACATTGAATCTGGCAGAGCTCACATCACTTCACAGAGTAATTTATTTGCCTTTTGTTCCTGAGCCACTTGAACCAGCTGAGACCTCGCAGCCAGCGCAGGAAGGCCTCGAGGCACTCCTTAATGTTGCAAGAGCCTTCATCTTCATCATCCGTCTCCTGCAGCAGCAGCAATGTGTTCATGAGTGTGTGTCTGTGTGGCAACAAGTGGCAACAAATGGCAAAAAAACAAACAAACAAAAAAACAAAACAAATGGCAACATCCAACATTGCGATTTTGATACTAGTTTGTGTATCAAAATGTACAACTAATGGGTCACAGTGTAAACATCTACTAATTCTGTCAATGCTGCTGATTATTTTATGATTTCTGGATTTTGAATTCCTTATTTAATATGTTCTCTGTTTGGTTCTTAGTTTGGTTCTTGTTAATTGTTAGATTTTCATATATGCTGAGCCTTATTAGTTTATTAGTTCCAGTTTACACTACAGTTTATATTGTTCCCTCAGTGTTTTCTGTCTTATCCTAATGAGTCAGGTTTGCCCACTCCCCCACCCCAAATCTCATTTGATTATCTTCAGCTGCACCTTGTTACCCTCCCTTGTCCAATTCTCTGATTATCCTTTTGTGTATAAATAACGTTGTCTTCAACTCAGTCTTTGTCTCAGTTTCTGTTATCAAACCCGCATGTCCCTGCCTGTTAAAGAAATGCTGTGTATTTTGGTTTCCTTACAATGGATTCTGTAATTCTGGAATCTGAAAATAGCCTACCTAAAGCTTTGCATTTTTGTTCACACCTGTCTGCAAATCTGCCCTTTGCTTTCAATTTCCAACATTAGTTTAAAAATTAATTAGTTAGTAGTTAACTACTGTAACAGGTTTTGGTGACAGTAGTGCTGGAAGTGGTAGCTTTTCCTTTAATTATTCATTAAGTGTCTTTAAGAAACGAAAAATATACTACTCTCATTTGATTTGAGGACATTAAAGATCAGTTACTATTAACCCTCTGGTTGTGTTCACCCCCACCCCTTACTTTAATGTTCCCGGTCACAATTCACCGGTCAGTTTTAACAGCTCTAAAAAAACATAAGAGACATTTTTCACCACCAAGCTCAGTTCAATGGGTCGTTCAATGAGTCGTTCAGCGGTCATTCAGTGGGACATTCAGTGGGTTGTTTAGTAGGTCGTAAAAGTGGGTCTTTCATTTTATCATTCAGTGACCCATTCAGGGGGTCAGAGGCCAAAGGGGGGGGGGGATTCCCATTCATTTTCTATGGCGGTGACCTTAGACCAGGAACACCACGGGTGTGACACAATTGATTAAACCACTCAAAATTCAACGAAAGAGGTGCTCATCACGTTTATATGTTCAAGTGCATAGTTTGGAGGACGTCATAAGGCCTCGAGGCAATCGGATGTAAAACACAATGTTTATGAGTTTTTTCAGATTTGACCCGAACACGACAGGATGTGCAGGGGGTTTATGTTTCCCTGGGATGCCAGTTCGGGGGGCTTTTGCCCCCTGGTAGGGTCCAGGGTGAGGGGCCAGACAAACAGTGATTATATGTGTCACATCAAGACAACAGTTGGCCCTGCCTGGGATAGTGTTACCAGTGCCAGGCCTTGGAGATGGGCCTGGGGAGGTGAGCGCCTGTTGGCTGGGCCTCATCCCATGGGGCCCAGTCAGGTGCAGAAGGGTCATAGGCCCACCCTCCTATAGGCCCACCCCCTGCAGAAGGCGCTGTAGGGATCAGGTGCAACGTGTGCCAGGCAGCAAAGCGCAGAGCCCCTGGCGGACCAATCCCAACTACAGATCACAAATCCTTGCGGGCAAAACCCCTGTGGTGGCCAAGCCCCTGGGGTGCATGAGGGCTTGCGATTGAGATATGGAATGTCACCTTTCTGTTGGGGAAAGAGCCTGAGCTAGTGTGTTAGGATGTGAGTCTGGGGCTTGACTCTGTCCTAGTCTGAAGATGCCCTTGGTGAGAACCCAAGCGGTGTTCTGTTATTGGACTTCTGTGCAAACCACAGTTTTCCCACGAATGCACATATCACCAGGATACCCCATGCCGCAGGTCGTTGATTGATTTTGCATTCTTATTATCAGATCTGTGGCCGAATGTTCGGGATACTTTGGTGAAGAGAGGGACTGAACTGTCAGCAGATCACCACCTGGTGGTGAGTTGGATCAGGTGGCGGGGCAGGATGCTGGACAGACCTGGCACATCTAAACATACAGTGAAGGTACACTTCGAATGCCTAGCAGAGCCCCTGGTCCGAGACATCTTTAACTCCCACCTCCAGCAGAGCTTCAACAGTATTGTGATGTAGACTGAACTGAGTCTGAATGGACCATGGACCATGTTTAGCACCTTACTGATGTACTGCTGCACTGAGCTGCGACCGCAAGGTGGTTGGTGCCTGTTGAGGTGGTAACCCCTGAACCAGATTAAGGGCAGCATCAGGTGGAGAAAGGCTAATCTGTGGGACTTCGGAGGCAGCTGATGTGTACCAGCAGGCCAAGCGCACCTTGCTCGGGCAGGACTTAATGCAGAAACTCGGGGTGGGGGGAAGTTTTGTGAGGCCACAGAAACTTTTGGAGTGACTCAAAGTGATTCAGGCAAACTGTCAGGTGACTCCAGAGAGTAAAGCGGTGCTGTATCCATATTGTGCATAGTGTGGTTGGAGCGCTTCTGACTTCAATTGAGGATTGGATGTTGTAGGGCTGTTGTGGTTGACACACCTCCACAATGTTGTGTGGAGATATGGGGCAGTATCTCTGGATTGACACAATGGGATTGTGGTTCCTATCTTTAAAATGGGGGACTGCAGGGTTTGCTTCAACTATAAGGGGATCAGTGTGCAAATACAGTGGGGCAAAAAAGTATTTAGTCAGCCACCGATTGTGCAAGTTCCCCCACTTAAAATGATGACAGAGGTCAGTAATTTGCACCAGAGGTACACTTCAACTGTGAGAGACAGAATGTGAAAAAAAAAAATCCATGAATCCACATGGTAGGATTTGTAAAGAATTTATTCGTAAATCAGGGTGGAAAATAAGTATTTGGTCAATAACAAAAATACAACTCAATACTTTGTAACATAACCTTTGTTGGCAATAACAGAGGTCAAACGTTTACTATAGGTCTTTACCAGGTTTGCACACACAGTAGCTGGTATTTTGGCCCATTCCTCCATGCAGATCTTCTCGAGAGCAGTGATGTTTTGGGGCTGTCGCCGAGCAACACGGACTTTCAACTCCCGCCACAGATTTTCTATGGGGTTGAGGTCTGGAGACTGGCTAGGCCACTCCAGGACTTTCAAATGCTTCTTACGGAGCCACTCCTTTGTTGCCCGGGCGGTGTGTTTTGGATCATTGTCATGTTGGAAGACCCAGCCTCGTTTCATCTTCAAAGTTCTCACTGATGGAAGGAGGTTTTGGCTCAAAATCTCACGATACATGGCCCCATTCATTCTGTCCTTAACACGGATCAGTCGTCCTGTCCCCTTGGCAGAAAAACAGCCCCATAGCATGATGTTTCCACCCCCATGCTTCACAGTAGGTATGGTGTTCTTGGGATGCAACTCAGTATTCTTCTTCCTCCAAACACGACGAGTTGAGTTTATACCAAAAAGTTCTACTTTGGTATCATCTGACCACATGACATTCTCCCAATCCTCTGCTGTATCATCCATGTGCTCTCTGGCAAACTTCAGACGGGCCTGGACATGCACTGGCTTCAGCAGCGGAACACGTCTGGCACTGTGGGATTTGATTCCCTGCCGTTGTAGTGTGTTACTGATGGTGACCTTTGTTACTTTGGTCCCAGCTCTCTGCAGGTCATTCACCAGGTCCCCCCGTGTGGTTCTGGGATCTTTGCTCACCGTTCTCATGATCATTTTGACCCCACGGGATGAGATCTTGCGTGGAGCCCCAGATCGAGGGAGATTATCAGTGGTCTTGTATGTCTTCCATTTTCTGATGATTGCTCCCACAGTTGATTTTTTCACACCAAGCTGCTTGCCTATTGTAGATTCACTCTTCCCAGTCTGGTGCAGGTCTACAATACTTTTCCTGGTGTCCTTCGAAAGCTCTTTGGTCTTGGCCATGGCGGAGTTTGGAGTCTGACTGTTTGAGGCTGTGGACAGGTGTCTTTTATACAGATGATGAGTTCAAACAGGTGCCATTCATACAGGTAACGAGTGGGGGACAGAAAAGCTTCTTACAGAAGACGTTACAGGTCTGTGAGAGCCAGAGATTTTCCTTGTTTGAGGTGACCAAATACTTATTTTCCACCCTGATTTACGAATAAATTCTTTACAAATCCTACCATGTGGATTCATGGATTTTTTTTCCACATTCTGTCTCTCACAGTTGAAGTGTACCTCTGGTGCAAATTACTGACCTCTGTCATCATTTTAAGTGGGGGAACTTGCACAATCGGTGGCTGACTAAATACTTTTTTGCCCCACTGTACATAACTCTTTTTTTTTAAGTGCAAAATATAAATACAAATAATAGAATAATTTTAAAATCACATAAACCTATCTTCTTTTCACAATTAAACATAGAACATTTACCATAAAAAAATATTAGCATCATTTTTGAACAAGGCTTCTTCTTTGTGTGACAGAGCTTTAACCTTTGAATGGCACAGCGAACCATAGACAATGATTTCTGGAAATGCAGTGATATCCACAACAGGATCATGCCTGTTTTTAATGCAATGCTGCCTGAAGATTACAAGAACCTCTGGCCATCTTTCCTCCTAAGAAACGTTTGCTCTCTAAGGGTGCATTTTTCTTTAAATACCTAGGTATCCTCCTAAAGGTAGATGTTCAAACAGTACATGACCAGGGTAAGTTGGGTCTCTTTAATAAAGGATTTTATTAATGTTCTTGAGACCTCTGCAGTTCTTCAAGTGAGAGCAGAAGATGGCTGACTATATCTGGTAGGGCTGCACGATTAATCGTTAGAAAATCACGATCTCGATTCATACTTATGTGCGATCTCATTTCCAAATGACAACGATTAAAAAAAAAAAAAAAAACGACGATGATTGTACCGCATTTTGATCCGGGACGTAATCTGCATGAAAACAAGCGCTCACTCTTCCTGCTCAACAAATGACAAGGGCGGAGCCTTATACCACGTGATACAGAAGCTGTGCCGTGTGATGCTAAAATTAGCAGGGAAAAAACAACGGAGAGCACGTCAGGGATGACGAGAAAGTGACAGGAGAAAATCCGTCCCGGTCAACCACCCAAACATCAATAACGGGAACCTTATACAGCGCTTCCCTATACCCATCGAACTCCCGCAGGCACAAAGACATCACGGAGGCTATCACTTATCACCTGACCACAGATATGGCTCCCATCAACACTGTGCAAAACGAGGGATTTAGGAAAACGATCAACACCCCAGACAAATGCTACACAGTGCCGTCCCGCAACTATTTTTCTATTGTTGCACTACCTGCTCTATACACGCAGTGTCGAGCAACGGTGGAGACGGAATTTCAAGCAGTACAACATTTTGCGGCAACAACAAAACGTGAGACATTTGTTGTTTTTATGTTTATTTATTGTTTTTATGTTCAGTCTCAACTGTTACGAAGTTGATGTGCAGTTAATAAGTGCAATAAATATTTATACTGGAAAAGAAAATCGTGAGAGAATCGTGATCTCAATTCTAAGCCAAGAAATCGTGATTCTCATTTTATGCAAAATCGTGCAGCCCTAATATCTGGATAACCCTGTGGAGCTCTTTCTTCTGTGCTACTGTGCAGCTGGAAAAAATGCCAGGATTCTTTCTACTGTGCAGCAATAGAAGGACACCCACCATTTTTCAGGGATGTTATTCTTTGTGAGAATGCTCAGAAAGCAGTCTCTTCTTCATTACCTCAGCAGTGTGCATTTCCCAGATCAGATCCTCGCTGATGTTGACTCCCAAAAAGCGGAAGTCCACAACAGGCCCCTTGGTTTTTGCAGTGTACAGGAACAAGTTGTGTTTTCTACACCACACTGTCAGATGCTCCACCTCATCCCTGTAGGTGGTCTCATTGGCCAAAGGCAAGTGGAGTGTGGCCAGTGGGACAGAACAGCATGGAGAGCTGTGGCCACAGTAACATCAGTAGACCTATTATCTCTGTAGGCAAATTGGTATGGATTGAATGTGGTAGAAATGAAGAACATAATGTGGTTCCTGATGAGTACTTCATCACCACAGGAGTCAAAGCTACTGGCCTGTAGTCATTGAAACTGGTGATGGTTTGATTTTTGGCCAGAGGGACGATGACAGACAACTTCAAGCAGGGTTGGACAACCTACTAACAGAGGGACTGATTGAATATCCTCGCGAAGACCCCAGCCAGTTTGCCTGTACAGTCCTTCAGTACGTGAGATGCCGTCAGATCCAGCTGCCTTCCGAGGTTTGACGGCATGCAGCGTGCACCTCACATTGTGCTCCTCCACTGTGAGAATGGGACTTTTGATGGTATCAGGATAGGATCCAGCTGCCTCTTATGATCCCACCTCAAACCGGACAAAGTAGAGGGTCAGTTCCTCTGCCAGACCTGCTTGCTTTAATTGCTGTCCATGTGTTCTTCAATCTTTTTCTTGTAGTCTGACTTTGCCTCATGGATGCTTCTCTTCTGGTTGGCACAGGCTTTGATGTACAGAGCCGCGTCACCAGACTTGAAGGCGGTGTTCCTCTCCTTCAACAGGCTCTGGACCTCCCAGATCATCCAGGGCTTCTGGTTGGGATGGATTTAAATGTGTTTATCCTCTGTGACAATGTCTATGCAGTTGCTGATGTAGCATAGTACACTGTCACAAAACACTTCCAGGTCCAGGTGTTCTAAAATATCCCAGTATGTCTTGCTGAAACATTCCTACAACTGCTAAGAGGCTCCGTCTGGCCAAGTTTTGACTGTCTTTGTGCTATTTTTGTAGCAGTTTTGATGAGTGGGATACATTCCAGGATCAAAAACAGTAATGTGTGGTTAGACTTCCCCAGGTGTGGTAGTGGTTTAACCCTATAGCCCTGTTTGATGTCCACTGTGTTGTCTGTCAGTAACTGCTGGGATACTGGTGGGCAAAATAAACAGTGACACTTCCCTACCAAGACTTTTGGTGCCTGCTAAACTAGTTGTCAACAATTGCACCCATTTAGTCCAAGAATTTGGTGACTGAGACGCCGAACAGAATTTTATTGATCAGTCTCTGTCTCGCTTTGTCTGGCAATCATGTTCAAAAAAGGAGTGGCTGTAGCTCAGGAAGTAGAGGTTATCTAGTAATCACAAGGTTGGTAGTTCATTTCCTGGCTGCATCCATTGGAGCATAAATATTAGATAGAAAGCACATATTTATAACAACAACAAAAAAGCATATGAAGAAGTGCATGAGTGAATGGGGCAAGTTGCTTCGAGTGCTCAGGTAGAGTAAAAAAAGTGCCAAGTTAGAGCTAGAGCATTCTACCAAATTAGTCTCTTCCTTTTCAATGATCCTAGCACTCCCCTGGTTCTTGAAGGCTCTTGGCTTAGCACTCATAGCCCAAATATAGATTGGAACAATAATTGTATCTCTGGCTGGAGTCTCAGTAGTCACCAAAACTGTTTAAAGTTAGTTTGTGTTCCTAGCCTGTCTACCTGCCTGATCTGTCTTTTGTCCCTGGTGTATATCATGGGCTAGCTGACATTTTCAGTAAACACAGCTCTTTCTCTCTCTCCCTCCATACCGGCCATATGACTGCTCTATTGATCTGCTTCCTGATGCTCTGTTGTTTTCAAGATGTGTGTACAGTCTCATAAAACATGAACGAGAGGCTTTGGAGAAAGTACCACAGACTCACTAGCTGCTCGTATAATCCGTCCCTATTCTCCGCCCGCTGGATTTCTTCTTTGTAGAAAAAAAAGAGGATAAATCAGATTTTCTTGATTTCCATGGTCTGAACATGGAGTCAGAATTTCAGAAGTACCCCCAAAACAGGATACAGCTTCAGCAATTCCTGGGGTTTGCAAACCTTTAGGGAACAGAGGAGCAGAACATTCACTGATTGCTGTGATTGAGTAAATGAACCTTGCCTAACTCCACTCTGCCAAACACCTCAGCTGATTCTCTTTTGCCAGTAGATTCAACCTAAGCATAACCACCAGCCAAAGGTGCTGATCATGCTGTGGATTAGGATATGATGTAGTAAAGAATGCCGGTCGAGGATAAGCTGCAAGTGGACAGAAGCCAGCATGGAGCCCCTGACCACAGAGGAGGGTGCAGCAATTTAACTGCTGAGAACTTTTTTTATATGATGTTTCATGTTTTCCCTTTAATGTTATTTTTTTTATTATAGGATTGGTGGGTCGCCTGGAGGCTCTCACTGGGAGGGGGAAATGCCATGGTTCCTCAGTCCTCAGTGCGTGTGTGTGTGTGAATGTATGGATGTCTGTTAGTTTGCATTGGGTGGGATGGGCCTCATCCCACGTTCCTGCCCTTTATCTCCACACAGCTGCTAGTGATCACTCACCTTTTCCTGGTATCTTGGTTTGGCTGCCAATAATTAAGAGAATGAACCCTTGGAAAAATGTGCCCCGTGGAAACATCACTAAGTTCTTATGCTTTGGGTTGGGCTTCAATCCTCACTTCAATAAACTTTCTGAACTGTCATGTGATGGAGTCCTGGTGGTTCCCTTGATACAGCTAGCATTTGCTGATGTACGCATGTTAACAATAAACGGAGATGATGCAAATAGTTTTCAAAAATCATTACATGAAATAACTTTTATGTATTATGTAATGTCGCAACTTTACTCATTTATGTATGGTTAATCAGGATTTTCAACATGGGCATCATGGCAGTGAGGTATGATTAGTGGTGTGGCTGTAGAAGGGAAATAAGTGCCCGCTCATGCAGGATGGCCAGGTGGTGCAGGTCTCCAGGTCTCAGATATCTTCCCTTGATCCAGGAGAGATATCCAGCGTTCAAGAAAGAATACAAGGTGGTAAAGGCAATCCCTGAGTCAACAGAACCTGGTTCCCAGAGGGTCTTTGGTAGGGGCATTTGTAGGTGGATATTAAGTGTGTACATTGGGGATGTTCACTGATATCCTGTAGTACCAGTGGAAATGAAGTACAAGGGCAGAAAGCACAGAATTGAGGCTGCTGCTAGCTCCCAAACGCTTGCCCTGTTTCTGGGAATAGATTGGCCAGGGTTTAATAAGTTGATGGGACAATGTATGGAGGTGTGTGGACGACAGACAGGGAAATATGGTATATGTGCTGCATGTGGGGGTGACACAAGGTTGTCCATACTGTGGAGAGGGAAGAGGAACCTGTAGAGCCTCTGATGGCTCCCGTAACACACTTCATGGAATAGTTTCCACTTGAGCTGTGTCATCCTGATTAAAATTTACTGTCAGTTGGTGCAGCCTGATGCACCACGAACCCACACACAGAATTCACCCAATCGGTGACTGTGACCTGTTGCACTACAGTGTACTGATTGTTAGCAGCATAACATGTTTTTCATTTGATACTTTGATGCATTTACTCTGCAGAGTGATTGTAGATGACTCCTCTCATGTCACATTTAACTCTTATTAAGCAGACCAGATGTACCAAATCAACAGTTTGAGTTTCAGTGGAGATTTTTAGATTCTGTCTCCTTCATTAATTTATTTCTTATGGAAATGGCAGATCAATATAGGATGAAACATTGCTGCCAGAATGTTGTTTGCATTATTTTAATGCAAATACATTTTGTAAATACAAAATGTTTTTAAATGATGATTGATTTATTCATGGAAAGAAGCTCAGGTATGCAAGCCTATGAGACTCTACGTGAAAAAGTGAAAATTGCTTGATATGCATCAGTGACACAACCAGTTATTAATTTTAGGGGGGGGGGGTGCTTTTTCATATAGGCCAGTTGTACAAACTGCTTTTTGCATTTACCTGTGTTATCTTTGTATAATATTATACATTTCTTTGGTGATCTGAAACATGTGTGATCAGCTACGGGACTTTTCACGGCACTGTACGATCCAGAACACTGTAGTAGAAGTTAGATCAAAGTGTCCTAACATTGGAATCATGCTCCACATGACTTGTATTTTTGCTTGGTATGCAGACTGAGTCAAATATGTTTTCTACACTAATACATACATCAGATACAGTGGATTTAAATGCATCAGCTTTTGCACACATTCCAACGTTCTACCAATGATGGTTGAAGACACTAGTCCCATTATCACTGTATTTAAAATCTAACACACATGCTTGATTTGATGTTCAGCATTTACCCAGGGTGTCATATATGATTGTATTTAAGTTCCTGACTTTATCTAAGTGGTATCTTTAAAAGTCACACAGCCTAACTCTTTAGATTTTTATAGCGTTTGTATAATCCAACATTGTGTCTTGACAGTTTTTACAACTCTTAAGGTTACCTTAGCATATTAAACTTCTCCTTTCCCCATTTGAGGCTGATGTTTGACTTCGGAGGTAATATTTCTTGATCACACAAGTCTTTAACTAAGACACCAACATTTATTCCTGTCCATTGATTTATAAACTTATTTCTTTTTTTAAACAACTAGCTTCAATTTCTTAAAGTGTGAAATTGTGATGAAGTATTTTAGCAGTGTGCTCTGTTGGGCAGTACCAACCTGTGAGGTGATGTACTTCTCCAGCGGACTCTCCCCTTGGCCTATGTTTAACATGGCTATATTGGGCCGCTGCTCCACTAGTGACTCCTCGCTCAGTAGTAACTTCCCTTTGAAGTTATGGACCACACACACCACCTACAAGCGCAAATATAACACATCTTTAAATTAGTATGGTTCTATGGCCAATGTGGCACATACACACAGTACCAACAAAATATATAGTTGTTGCGTTCGTCTTTCTGATCCTCCCCAGTTGGTGTCTGGTCTTCTTTTCTGTGCATCTTTTAAGAAAAGTAATGGTCCACCATGCCTATGCTAGTTCCATTCCCTGCTTCAGAGAGTCCTGCATCCCAGGTTGCTGTCTCCACTGAGCCTCAGGTATTACCCCTGTTCTGTGGCGGTGTGTCCCCAGGACCTGAACCATTTTCCAGGGGGCAGGATTGCTGGAGGGGAGTTTTCCTCCAGGGTGATCTTGTGTTCGGCTGTTCTCCACACTTATTCCCCAACGATGCCAATGATGGCAGACAGTTGGTGTCGTAAACCACCGTCTCTGTTCAAAGATGGTCGCTCACAGTGGACATAGATGCTTCTTTCACTCCTCTTTCAAACCATCTGTCCTCTCTGTCCAAAATGTGAACATTGGCATCCTCGAAAGAGTGACCTTTGACCTTAAGATGCAGATGGACTGCCGAGTCTACCCGTGGAGATGGCTCTTCTATGTTGTGCCATGCGCTTGTGAAGTGGCTGTTTGGTCTCTCCAATGTAGAGGTCTGAGCATTCCTCAATGCACTGCACAGCATATACTATGTTGTTAAGTTTGTGTTTAGGAGTTTTGTCTTTGGGATGAACCAGTTTGTGTCTGAGTGTGTTGCTGGGTCTGATGTACCTCGGAGTACCTCGTGCTTGGAGAAAACTCTCCTTTTTTCTGATACACCGGCTACATAGGGGATGACAATGTTGTTGCATTTGTCTTTCTTATCCTCCCTCACTGGTGTCTGATCTTCTTTTCTATGCTTCTTTGCTGACTTGATAAAAGCCCAGTTAGGATAACCGCATGTTTTAAGAGTTTCCTTTACATTCCTTCTTCTTCTTCCCTTCAGGCTTAGAGGGAACATGTTCTGCCCGGTGGTGTAGGGTCCTGATTACTGAAAGGAGGTAGTGTTCCAGAGGGTGGTGGGAGTCAAAGAGGAGGTACTGGTCCATGTGTGTGGGCTTTCTGACCTACCATTCATTAGCTCAAGCATCAAACAACATGTATGCTTTAAAAGCATCAATGTAAGAGAAACCTAAGGTAAGATAAACCTTTATAAGTCCCACATGTGGGAAATTTGTTATATATCAGCTCCTTTCTGACAGCATGGTGGAAGTTTCTAAAAATGACGGAGTCTCCATTAATCCCACACAAATGTACACCCATTTGAAACAACCCTGATATACTACAAACACTAATATGTTTAACTTTCCAGATTGGAGTTGTAAAGGAATTAAATATATTTGAAGGAACAGACTTTATTCCATTTGACAGACTAGTTATTTATTTTTATTGCATTCACAAACTCCAATCAGCCTTTTATGGCTGAGGAGTAATAAAAAACTTTCTTAAATCAGTTATTTCAATCAGTTTACAGTACACATGAGCTTTGGGTATGAGTCTCACCAGGAAAGTGGCAATGGCAGTGCCAATGATAAAGCCAGCGATGACATCTGACCAGTGGTTGCGGTATTCAGCCACACGGTTCAAACCAGTGAGGAAGGCCAGACACATTAGCCCGAGAGACAACACTGGCTTAGCCAGACGAGTGCCTTTTGCCTGCACGGTATACGTCACATACATCTGCAGGGAAAGAGACATACAAGGACAGAGAGAAGCAAGCATTAAATCATCAGAAATGTCTTGTAACATCACTGGCTTCACTCCATTCTATATTATCCCAAAATGCAGCTAAACATGGAACAAAAAGTACGGAAGTTTGTATTTGGTTGATCATTTCTTTCTTGTAAGAACTTTTTTTTCACAGTAAAGCATACTTGTGGGAAAGCCTGTATATTTCCTCTTAGTGGGTGGTTGAGTATGTGTGCTGCACCCATGAAAAACTTGCCAAATCTGCCAATGCCAAACAGCTTATTCTGTTACTGACTCTTGTTTGATGTTGTTTATTGGATTAGCTGATTGAAGTCTGAAGAAACAAGTCATACTGGCAATTTAACAATCTATCCATTTAACAAACAAAAGCCTGAGTAGTATGTGGAAGAAACACTCACGTGGCATCCTATTCTTCAATCAGGATTTATGGCAAGTTGGCTAGGAGAAACTCAAAACGAGTCAATAGCAGTATCAGGTGTTTGGCATTGCCACAGAAGATTTGGCAAGTTTTTCATGGGCACAAACAACATAATTTATTTAAAACCTACAAATGCATTTTTTCTGACAGATGTAGCACCATTAAGGGGAAATAAACAGGCTTTCCATGAGATTTATTTACAACAAAGAAACTACAGAACAAAAAAGTTTATATTTCTGTCAGTATTTGAAAACAAACTTAATAAAAAGCATACTAAATCAGATTCTTTACTTTTAAAGTTGTCTGTAGGTAAATATTTGCTCAAAATGAAGAATGGATGGATGGAAGTTGAAAGTGAATCACGAGCTGTTTGCATCCATCCTGTTATTTACTGCCATCCTGGATCTTCTTTGAAAGCTAGGTCGACAACCAGCCAAGGCAGCTTTTGTGTGATTGTTCAGTACACTTTTATGCTTATGTTAGTGCTGTCAGCATTAATCTCGTTAAAATTAGGTTCACGCCATAATCGCATTAACGCGGCAAATCTCCATTAGCCAATTACCGCAGATCACCCTGTGCGAGGGGCTGCACGGCGCTAACGAGCTAACCACGCTAATGCGTTGATGCCATGCAGCCCCACATAGCCCCCCAAACATAAAATGCTATGTACAGATATGTAAATGGTAAATGGCCTGTATTTGTATAGCGCTTTACTAGTCCCTAAGGACCCCAAAGCGCTTTACACAACCAGTCATCCACCCATTCACACACACATTCACACACTGGTGATGGCAGCCACCCTGGGGCACATTGACAGAGGCGAGGCTGCCGGACACTGGCGCCACCAGGCCAGACGTTGGCAGATGTGTAAAAATAAGTCAGTTGTTTGGTGGTGGCTATGGCGGAGCTTCCACAGAGGCCAGCAGGTGGATGAGGGAAGGGGAGGCAGGAGGGGGAGGCAGGAGGAGGAGACACCCGAGGTCCGAGTGTCAGGTGAACTGAACTTCAGGTAAGAAGTTATGACCTGCAGTCTATCTGGGTCAGATATAAACCAAGTTCAGGTGGAGTTTATTTTCGTTGTGCTGACTTTTTACAGTCAGTTACAATAACTCGTACTCCGTACTAGCTAGCATGACGGAGTTTCTATACAGCTGGGTGGTGCTATGATGTTACTGATAGTGAACTTTATTTTATTCATAAGGTTACCCAGATAGCAAGGAGACATTGAACTGATGTTTATTTTTAGTTATTCGTTATTTGAAGGTTGACGTATGTATGATATTACTAAAGCTGACTTAAACAGAAGGAGAAAAGCATAAATTTCACATAAATTTCAAAGCATAAATACCAACGCTGAACAAAGAAAACATTTTCATGTCATACCCTACCTGGAACTTATCTAGAATATCATGTTTTTCCTCTTTTTATTGACATTGTGCTTTTTTTTTTCATTTTCTCAATTCAGATCAGTGTCTTCAAATTATTGTTAGTTTTTAACCATTTTTGTGTGATGTTGTAAATTTTACTATAACTTAAGGCAAAATAAGCAAAAAACACAATGCAGTTCAATACTAATGTTTTGTTTTGTTTTCTTTCAGACCTTTCAAACCTTTTATTTTGGAGGTTGCTCATCATCAGAGTCAGTTACAGACTCTGATGATGAGCAACCTCCAAAATAAAAGGTTTCCCCAGGCACCATGTGTGAAAGTACCACGTAATAATGTAATGTTTAGTGTGTGTGTGTGTGTGTGTGTGTGTGTGTGTATGTATATATATATATATATATATATATATGTGTGTGTGAGAACAGGAACCTTTGTAGACGAGTTGTATGTAATCTTTAATTTTATGGTTTTTTTCTAAACAGCCTCCACCACTCTGCAGTCTGCCCCCCAACCCACTACTAGTAAACATCCTGATGCCTTGGCCAGCTACCGGCTCCTTTCGCCAACCTACACAGCTATGCAACCTCCCCAGCAAATACAGGGAGTGCAGAATTATCAGGCAAGTTGTATTTTTGAGGAATAATTTTATTATTGAACAACAACCATGTTCTCAATGAACCCAAAAAAACTCATTAATATCAAAGCTGAATGTTCTTGGAAGTAGTCTTTAGTTTGTTTTTAGTTTTAGCTATTTTAGGGGGATATCTGTGTGCAGGTGACTATTACTGTGCATAATTATTAGGCAACTTAACAAAAAACAAATATATACCCATTTCAATTATTTATTTTTACCAGTGAAACCAATATAACATCTCCACATTCACAAATATACATTTCTGACATTCAAAAACAAAACTAAAACAAATCAGCGACCAATATAGCCACCTTTCTTTGCAAGGACACTCAAAAGCCTGCCATCCATGGATTCTGTCAGTGTTTTGATCTGTTCACCATCAACATTGCATGCAGCAGCAACCACAGCCTCCCAGACACTGTTCAGAGAGGTGTACTGTTTTCCCTCCTTGTAAATCTCACATTTGATGATGGACCACAGGTTCTCAATGGGGTTCAGATCAGGTGAACAAGGAGGCCATGTCATTAGTTTTTCTTCTTTTATACCCTTTCTTGCCAGCCACGCTGTGGAGTACTTGGACGCGTGTGATGGAGCATTGTCCTGCATGAAAATCATGTTTTTCTTGAAGGATGCAGACTTCTTCCTGTACCACTGCTTGAAGAAGGTGTCTTCCAGAAACTGGCAGTAGGACTGGGAGTTGAGCTTGACTCCATCCTCAACCCGAAAAGGCCCCACAAGCTCATCTTTGATGATACCAGCCCAAACCAGTACTCCACCTCCACCTTGCTGGCGTCTGAGTTGGATTGGAGCTCTCTGCCCTTTACCAATCCAGCCACGGGCCCATCCATCTGGCCCATCAAGACTCACTCTCATTTCATCAGTCCATAAAACCTTAGAAAAACCAGTCTTGAGATATTTCTTGGCCCAGTCTTGACGTTTCAGCTTGTGTGTCTTGTTCAGTGGTGGTCGTCTTTCAGCCTTTCTTACCTTGGCCATGTCTCTGAGTATTGCACACCTTGTGCTTTTGGGCACTCCAGTGATGTTGCAGCTCTGAAATATGGCCAAACTGGTGGCAAGTGGCATCTTGGCAGCTGCACGCTTGACTTTTCTCAGTTCATGGGCAGTTATTTTGCGCCTTGGTTTTTCCACACGCTTCTTGCGACCCTGTTGACTATTTTGAATGAAACGCTTGATTGTTCGATGATCACGCTTCAGAAGCTTTGCAATTTTGAGACTGCTGCATCCCTCTGCAAGATATCTCACTATTTTTGACTTTTCTGAGCCTGTCAAGTCCTTCTTTTGACCCATTTTGCCAAAGGAAAGGATGTTGCCTAATAATTATGCACACCTGATATATGGTGTTGATGTCATTAGACCACACCCCTTCTCATTACAGAGATGCACATCACCTAATATGCTTAATTGGTAGTAGGCTTTCGAGCCTATACAGCTTGGAGTAAGACAACATGCATGAAGAGGATGATGTGGACAAAACACTCATTTGCCTAATAATTCTGCACTCCCTGTAGTCTGCGTTCAGTGCCTTCTCTAACGACGGTATGCTTTGAAACAATGAGCTGCATCACAATTTCATTGTAATCTTAACTTCAAAACACTAATTTATGCTATTAAATATCATATTTAGCTTTTTTAGATTCCAGAGAGTCTGAGGCAAATTCTAAAATATTCTACTTTGAGATTTTATATAGGATTTCATTTGTATGTTAAAAGGCTAAATTGTAAACAGTTTTAACAGATTGAACTACTTAAACCTGAATGCAAAATGTGAAGCCATCACTTATGGATATAGTTGTTTTTCTCATCACAATGCTTATCCAGTTTATCACAAGCCAGTATTCTTTGTGTTATTGTTCTTTTGAACAGATTCAGCCTTCCAAAAACGTATAATCATGATAACAGAGCTGATCAGAGAAGTCGGGACCCTCCGTGAAGAGTTCAGAGCCTTTGGTTAATCCTGCAGCACTGAACCTGTTGATGCTGGGGTATTGCCTCTGGATTAGCCTTTTAACATAGATGAGATGAACTGCAATGACCGGAGGTGAATAAAGCAATGGTAAGTTCTTAAAGGTTCTGGGAAATTTGTAACCCAGAACTTTAACCGAATTTGATAATCTCTAAACTGCATAAAAATGGCCTTCTCCTGTATGTTCTGCTTGAATATACAACAGCAGGCTATCGTTGGAAGATCCAATAAATAGGAATAGAAATGCATTTCACTGCAAATAGTTTGGTTTATTCATTTGATCTCTAGAAAATTAGGCTTTGAGCCTTTCAGCTAATGGCTCTTTGAGAATCAAAGTGAGGCAGCAGTCTGCTGATTTCTGCCTTGTGACTTTCATATTAATCAGCCTAGTAGTTTAGATGCTTTCTCCCTGCTGAAGACAATTGACAAGAGGTTATTCATATTTAAGATCTAACTTGGCCTATTGTTCTTCTTCTTTTTGTTTGTTTGTGTCCTAGATGACCTGACTCAGCAGGTTGGGGGGGGGGTGCAGAATGCCTGATATCCAGCTCGATCCCAGAGTAAGCTTAAAAAAAAATGTCCTGTAACCAATACATGTAACAAAGAAGCTTTTTTAAATATAATAAATTACTTTGTTATTGATACAGAGATGTCTGTCATTTTTTTTATTATTACATAATGCCAGATGCTTCATATTATATGGATATTATTATGGACATCAGCATATAATGGTTTCCTATTTGTGGATCATACACATGTCTTTTTTGCAGGTTTAAGTATTGATTGTAATTTGCAGCCGTTTAGTATTGATACAAATACCTGTTAAGTACTGATTTTTAATCATGACGTTATTGTTGTTGCAATAGTAACCAAGGGTGCAGTGATTCAATATCAGAATCTGACACTGTTTCAACATTAACAGTGTTTGAAAATTTGGCGTCGAATCAATGTCAGCGTTCAACATTGATTCAATATTGGGTAGTTGATTGATTGGGTAGTTCGTAGAGTTGCCAACCGTCCCGTAAAAAGCGGAATCGTCCCGCGTTCAGAGAAAATATTACGCATTTCGTATTGAGCTGAAAAGGAACATAGTTTGTCTCGGACTTCAGCTACAATGGAAAAAGACACAAAGCTGGAGTTATTCTGTCGTTACGCTGTCAGCTGCTTCTCCTCTCATTCTCTCTCCCTCCCTCTCCAGTTTCTTCTTCAATCATGAAACTGAAAGAGGAAAACAGTGCAGGTCGCGCTAAACAACAGCAGCACATTTAAGCTTGATCAGCTGTTGTTAGAATTTATTTAATATTAATTTCTAGTATCAGCTGATGTTTGCTGGAGCCTCAGCTGTAAAGCTGCTGGTCATGATGTTGGTTTGGATATGTGGTGAGAGGGAAACATGAAGATGAAACCAGGAGATGTCCTTACTGGATCATCAGAGCTGAACAGGTGATGGAGAAACAGGTTTACCTTTTAGGTGACATGAATGAGTTGAAGGGAAGTTATGAACTGTTTCTGAGAGACAAATAACACCAGGATCCTTTTCTAAGTAGCTGACAGCTGGTAACTGTGCAGGGGCGGGTCTAGCAAAGTTTAGCCAGGGGGCCAGGTAGGGCATTAACAGGGAGAGGGGGGGCACAAAGACATACTTTCTTATTCTCATTTAAAATGTCTAGGTTTTAATAAATAATTATCTGAATCTTACAACCAAAGTTTTTATCTGATGTAATATATATAGAAATCATACATATACCAACAAGACTGTACATCACTGTCACCACAGCGTTTGTTTTCATTCAAAGGCTTTATGGCTTTAATACCTGGGGGGCCGGTCTCTAGTCAAAATGCCCGGGCCGATGTTTTGTCCCAGTCCAGCCCTGGGCACGACACGCAGTGAATTAATCTGAGTGTCATGTTTCGGCTGTGTACAGGCAGGAGAAGGACCCAAACACAAAACTTACCACGCAGGAATAAAACTCAAAAAGCTGCTTTGTTGCAGAATGGCACAAAAATATAACAAAACTAAACTGGGGCACAGATAAACTGACACACAGGGAAACGCAGCCATGAGGGAGACTACGACACTGACAAAGAGAAACACAGGGCTTAAATACACAGAGGGATAACGAGGGAATGAGACACAGAAGGAGAGCACAGCTGGGAGAAATCAGGCTGGACGAGACAAGGGAAGCAAAACTAGAGACACTGACATGTGACATGGACCTTCAAAGTAAAGCAGGAAACACACAGACTGAACTCTAAACATGCAAACTTAACAGCAACTGAGAAGACAGAACATAGGGACCAGAAACATGGTACAAAAGGTCACAGTAGACACAACATTGAACACAGGGAAGCCATATTACAAAGCCAAAGAACTAAACCTATGATAACCATAACTGAAATCTAGGGAAACAAGAAACAGTACAACAAAGGACTCAAAACATAATCCATAATATAAAAACACGAGATCTCTTCAAAATAAAACAGGAAACATGAGAGGCAGACATGACAACATAAGACAACAGACATGAAACACACGAAGGGCAAGGGAGACTTCACAGGGGTTGAAAACACAAGGGGGAGCTAATAAGCAAATGAACATAGGAAACCTAATAAGCTTAAACATACTATAAACATCAAAAGAACTAAAACTCAAAACACTGGGTCATAAGACCCAGGATCGTGACACTGAGAAGGTGCATTAAAAAATAAATGGCCGGGCCAGCGGTGCACATCGCAAATTAGCTCGCATACACATTAATTATACTGCTTCTTAATGATGGTATGTTAGCTAACAACCCCGACTACCAGATTCAGCTTGCAATTGGCTAAAAATAACTTAGCCTACCAGTGAGAGGGACGTTGCTAGCTGGCAGTCTTTTCAAGCAATGTTGAAATTTCCACATTCCAACACTTCAAATGCTTCAGGAGCTGTTCGCTCAGCGCAGCACCGTGGAAATACACGGATACATCCGTAGACTCGAGACAGAATTCACAATGTGTTTTCAGGACTTTCAGGTGTATGGACCAATGCCTTCTTTTTGCCTCAGACAGTCAGAAATATTATAATTCAGATCATGCATCAGTACATTTCCATATTTTTATATCTATAAAAACGAAAGCTGACACTTGTGAGACTTTATCAAAAGTGTGAGCATCACAGCAGAGGCCTTTGTGTCAAAGTAACTGAGGATAAAACACAGAAAAACATGAAGCCGATTTTCCTGGCCTGGGATTTATAAAAATTTTCTGCAGTAGATCAAAAACAAAAGAAAACCATTAATCAACATATGAACATAACCTGATGCTGCTGAAGTGAAGCAGCGCTAAGTTACAGAAGTTTGATTAGAGACACAGCTGAGCGTTTTGCAATTTTACATAATTTTAAAAAGTTTACATTTGTTTAGAAGCCTATTGAACAGCAGAAATTACGTTTTCTTTTCGGAAGTAAGTAAAAGGAAAAAAAACAGCGGCCGACAGCCTGTAAACAACAGTAGACTTGTGCGTAACAAGCAAGCGAATAATGCAGAAAACAGATTTTTAGACAGGAAACTGTTCTTGAAGTACACAGAAGGAGAGAGAGAGAGCTGTGCATGAAGTGTGATTTTATTGTGGTGGAAGCAAAACAGTAAAAGTCAGAGTGAGTCCATGACGATGTTTATGTGAAGCTTAGTTTGGATCTTCTTTTGCTGCTGATTCAGTCAATATTGTTTGGAGAGAGATAAAACTAACAGCTTTAGGAAGCCGCAAAAAAAGGGGGTAAACACAAAGCGCGGACCCGCCGACGCATCAGAATCAGTTGGTCCGTGCCGTCGTTGAGAAAGTCACATCTCACTGATTCTGATCCGTCGGCGGGTCCGCGCTTTGTGTTTACATCTTTGTGCAGAATCCGTGTTCCTGCTCTCATTTACTGTTTTAGCTGTTTGCTGGTTGTTGAAATTTTGTGAGGTTTAACCTGAGATTCTGGTGTTTCAGGCAAAATAAATGTATATTAAAAAATCTATTCAAGATTGTAATGAACGGATATCACGTTATCCAAGCTAGAATAGATTTTAATCGATAAATCGATAATCAAAACCCAGCCCTATGTATATCAAGTTAAGAAATAAATAATCCAAACTCTTCTTGAAATGGTGGAATGCAGAAAGGTGAAGGTGGAAGAAAAAGGAAACATGTTTGCATGGTACGAAATGAAATGGGTTCATTTGATCTAGTTCAACAGCAGAATCATTAAGACTTTAGTTGGAGAATTGCGTAAGCAGTGCACGTGTCACTGTCCTGGGTCTTGGACCCGGGATTTAGACTTGTTTTTTTCTTTGTTTGTTTTGGGGCTTTTGGGGACTTTGATCTCATGTTTATTTGATGTTCTCTTTTGTTATTAGTTGTTGGGTTTTTTTTTTTTTAATGTTCACTTTTTTGTTCTTAATGATCTTTGTGTTAAATGGTAAATGGCCTGTATTTGTATAGCGCTTTGTGTTCATACCTAAATACTAAGAGCTCATCAGAGAGTCCTCATTAGGATAGGGATTCGTGTTATTGAGATTATTATTATGAGACAGAGTATTATGAAAGTAATGTTACAACTAGTGTAACATTACTTTCTCCCGGGAGTACTTAAGTAACGTAACGCATTACTTTTAAGAAAAGTGTTTTGTGTAATATGTGTAATAATTACTTTTTTTGAGTAATGACTTCAAAACTTATGAGAACCCAGTGAGAATAAAAAAGTGAAATAGATAATGGAATTGGAATCGCTGAATTCTTATCATGTGGATGTGGATTATTATTAAATATTAGGTCTCTCTCCTCCAAGTCTCTGTTAGTACATGACTTAATAATTGATCAACAAATTGATTTACTCTGCCTTACAGAAACCTGGTTGCAGCAGGATGATTATGTTAGTTTAAATGAATCAACACCCCCGAGTCATTCTAACTACCAGAAATCTCGAAGCACAGGCCGAGGGGGCGGTGTGGCAGCAATTTCTCACACCAGCCTATAAATCAACCAAAGACCCAGACAGACTTTTAATTCATTTGAAAGCCTGATGCTTAGCCTTGTCCACTCCTCTCAAAATGTAAAAAAAACCCACCCACCACTTTAATCACACTCTAGATCTTGTTTTATCATATGCCATAGAAACTGAACATTTAACAGTGTTTCCTGAAAACCCTCTCCTGTCTGATCATTTCCTGATAACATTTACATTTACAATAATTGATTACACAGCAGTGGAGAGTAGACTTTATCACAGTAGATGTCTTTCTGAAAGCGCTGTAACTAAGTTTAAGAATATAATCCACCCACTGTTATCATCTTCAATGCCCTGTACCAACATAGAGCAGAGCAGCTATCTGAACGCTACCCCAACAGAGGTCGATTATCTTGTTAATAATTTCACCTCCTCACTACGTACGACTCTGGATACTGTAGCTCCTGTGAAAACTAAGGTCTCTAATCAGAAGTACCTGACTCCGTGGTATAATTCTCAAACACGTACCCTAAAGCAGATGACTCGTAAGCTGGAGAGGAAATGGCGTGTCACAAATTTAGAGGATCATCATTTAGCCTGGAGAAATAGTTTGCTGCTTTATAAGAAAGCCCTCCGCAAAGCCAGAACATCTTACTATTCATCACTGATTGAAGAAAATAAGAACAACCCCAGGTTTCTCTTCAGCACTGTAGCCAGGCTGACAAAAAGTCAGAGCTCTTTTGAGCCAACCATCCCTTTAACGTTAACTAGTAATGACTTCATGAACTTCTTCACAAATAAAATTTTTATCATTAGAGAAAAAATTACCAGTAATCATCCCACAGATGTAATATTATCTACAGCTACTCTTAGTACCATTGATGTTAAGTTAGACTCTTTTTCTCCAATTGATCTTTCTGAGTTAACTTCAATAATTACTTCCTCCAAACCATCAACGTGTCTTTTAGACCCCATTCCTACAAAACTGCTCAAAGAAGTCCTGCCATTAATTAATTCTTCGATCTTAAATATGATCAACCTATCTCTAATGATCAGCTATGTACCACAGGCCTTCAAGCTGGCTGTAGTTAAACCTTTACTCAAAAAGCATCTCTAGACCCAGCAGTCTTAGCTAATTATAGGCCAATCTCCAACCTTCCTTTCATATCAAAAATCCTTGAAAGAGTAGTTGTCAAACAGCTAACAGATCATCTGCAGAGGAATGGTTTATTTGAAGAGTTTCAGTCAGGTTGCAGAGCTCATCACAGCACAGAAACAGCTTTAGTGAAGGTTACAAATGATCTTCTTATGGCCTCTGACAGTGGACTCATCTCTGTGCTTGTCCTGCTAGACCTTAGTGCAGCGTTCGATACTGTCGACCATAATATCCTATTAGAGCGATTAGAACATGCTGTAGGTATTACAGGTACTGCGCTGCAGTGGTTTGTATCATATCTATCTAATAGACTCCAGTTTGTGCATGTAAATGGAGAGTCCTCTTCACACACTGAGGTTAATTATGGAGTTCCACAGGGTTCAGTGCTAGGACCAATTCTGTTTACATTATACATGCTTCCCTTAGGCAGTATCATTAGAAGACATAGCATACATTTACACTGCTATGCAGATGACACCCAGCTCTATCTGTCCATGAAGCCAGATAACACACACCAATTAGTTAAACTGCAGGAATGTCTTAAAGACATAAAGACCTGGATGGCTGCTAACTTCATGCTTCTTAATTCAGATAAAACTGAGGTTATTGTACTCGGCCCTGAAAAGCTTAGAAATATGGTATCTAACCAGATCCTTACTCTGGATGGCATTACCTTGGCCTCCAGTAACACTGTGAGGAACCTTGGAGTCATTTTTGACCAGGACATGTCCTTCAATGCACATATCAAACAAATATGTAAGACTGCTTTCTTCCATTTGCGCAACATCTCTAAAATTAGAAATATCCTGTCTCAGAGTGACGCTGAAAAACTAGTTCATGCATTTATTACTTCCAGGCTGGACTACTGTAATTCATTATTATCAGGATGTCCAAAAAACTCACTGAAAAGCCTTCAGCTAATCCAAAATGCTGCAGCAAGAGTCCTGACAGGGACTAGAAAGAGAGAGCATATTTCTCCTGTTTTGGCTTCCCTTCATTGGCTTCCTGTTAAATCCAGAATTGAATTCAAAATCCTGCTCCTCACATACAAGGTCTTAAATAATCAGGCCCCATCTTATCTTAATGACCTTGTAGTACCATATCACCCTATTAGAGCACTTCGCTCTCGCTCTGCAGGCCTACTTGTTGTTCCTAGAGTATTTAAAAGTAGAATTGGAGGCAGAGCCTTCAGTTTTCAGGCCCCTCTTCTGTCGAACCAGCTTCCAGTTTGGATTCAGGAGACAGACACTATCTCTACTTTCAAGATTAGGCTTCAAATTTTCCTGTTTGCTAAAGCATATAGTTAGGGCTGGACCAGGTGACCCTGGATCCTCCCTTAGCTATGCTGCAATAGACATAGGCTGCCGGGGGATTCCCATGATGCATTGAGTTTTTCCTTTCCAGTCACCTTTCTCACTCACTATGTATTAACAGACCTCTCTGCATTGAATCATATCTGTTATTAACCTCTGTCTCTCTTCCACAGCATGTCTTTTATCCTGTCTTCCTTCTCTCACCCCAACCGGTTGCAGCAGATGGCCGCCCCTCCCTGAGCCTGGTTCTGCCGGAGGTTTCTTCCTGTTAAAAGGGAGTTTTTCCTTCCCACTGTTGCCAAAGTGCTTGCTCATAGGGGGTCATATGATTGTTGGGTTTTTTTCTCTGTATCTATGAAGCGCCTTGAGGCGACTTATGTTGTGATTTGGCGCTATATAAATAAAACTGAATTGAATTGAATTGGGGGAGTCCCATGATGCATTGAGTGTTTCTTATTCACTCACTATGTATTAACAGACCTCTCTGCATTGAATCATACCTGTTATTAATCTCTGTCTCTCTTCCACAACATATCTTTTATCCTGTCTTCCTTCTCTCACCCCAACCAATCACAGCAGATGGCCCCGCCCCTCCCTGAGCCTGGTTCTGCCGGAGGTTTCTTCCTGTTAAAAGCGAGTTTTTCCTTCCCACTGTTGCCAAAGTGCTGCTCATAGGGGGTCATATGATTGTTGGGTTTTCTCTGTATGTATTATTATAGGGTCTACCTTACAATATAATGTGCCTTTGGGTGACTGTTTTTGTGATTTGGTGCTGTTTAAATAAATTGAATTAATTCCCATTGGTAATTTTGAGTCTTAATCTACATACGTACTGGAAGTGATAGACAGTGATGTAGTGATGAAAGACCATAGAAAGAGAATGATGTTCCACGACTTCCGAAGACTGTGTGGAAAAAAACATGGGTGACGGGAAGTGGGTGGGGTACTGTCAATGAAAGTGAGGACTATAGGTGATTTACATATGACCTGGTGATAAATACATAGACCGTTACCTAAGCAACCTGAGCCTGAAAGTGACAAACTATAACCTTCACCACAATGGTGAAATGCATACAGAGTTTTAGTGTTTAGTTTCAATCCCTGTTTATTTTAAATTAATTTTCTGGTTAGGGGTTATTTTCACATTTATTTCTATATTTATTTTGCTTGTGTAGTGGTGTTATCATGGAGATAACTGAGGGCAAGGCTGGACAGAGGGTTGCTGGGAATGAGGCTGAAGCTTGTGGCTATGATTGACATGGTAGAGATTGTGGGCGACACTGAGTTTTGCTTTCTCTCATAATGCTGTTGAGCTAGTTCAGCTTTTGAACCTTAACACAGTTTGTGTGTGGTTGTGGTGTTTTTTTAGTTAGTTCGTTTTTTTTATCGAGTTTGAGGGTATTGAGGTCTTGTCTCTGTGTTACTAAGTTACTGTAGTGGCTTCCCAATTCCTGCTGCATCCTTCAAAGGATCTGAAGACTGCAAAGGCCCAAACTAAGGGGCTGTTAAATGGGATTGTCCAGCCTTCAATTCAATGCTCCAGTTGCCTAGCAACTGCTAAACTATCAGCTAGAGACATTTTTAACAGCATCATTTTACAGAGATGAGGTGAAAAATCTTCTATCTTCTAATTCGCTTTACTTTTACTGGGGTAAACTGCTATGTTTCATGGGTATGTGATGTATCTACTGCTACGAGACCATGACCCTATAAAAACAAGATTGTTAGGCTGTGTACCTTTAGCTGAAAGACAGTTTGTGTTCTGCTCTCCGCGTGAGAGGATGAAAATGTTTGAGAGGTGTTGTAAACCACAGTGCCACCTTCTGGTGTTAAGAATGTGCAATCAGTTGTAGTCAGTGGTATGGAAGACAACATTGTGTGACTAGCTTGTTCCTCTGTGAATTAGTATTTTACATTGTTGCCTTGTAAACAATCTGTCTGAGAGTATTCTTTGGTATACCTAGTATTTTAAATGTTATTAAACTAACATTTTTAGTTTGTTAAAATTTAATTGAAGCCTAAATAACTGATATTTGGGGTACAATGACTGTATTTTTTTGTCATTCAAGTCAAAGTATTTTGGCTTTAGATCAATTGGAGACTGTTAATGTTAATACGGATCTTTGCAACAATTAGTTATGAGAAGCGTCAAGAAAGTCAAGAAAAGTTACGCCTTGTTTTTATTGGACAAGTGTGAAGTGTCTGACTTTGAAGATGGAAACTGGCTGCAAGAACAGAGCAGTTAGCCAGTGTGGTTCATGCTTATTTCACATTAAGAATATAAACATGATGGCAAGGCCTACACTGAAGATAATATATGAAATATATTTCATAAAAAATTACAAGTGGTGAAATGTCATTCACTGATGCATCACAGCCTACTCTCACAGAAGTCAGTCATCTTAATAATTTTACCTCCTCACTATGTACGACTCTGGATACTTTAGTTCCTGTGAAAAATGAGGCCTCAAATCAGAAGTACTTGACTCCCTGGTATAACTGTCAAAATGCCCACTGAGATAACTCATCGGCTCGAGAGGAAATGGCGTGTCACAAATTTAGAGGATCATCATTTAGCCTGGAGAAATAGTTTGCTGCTTTATAAGAAAGCCCTCCACAAAGCCAGAACATCTTACTATTCATCACTGATTGAAGAAAATAAGAACAACCCCAGGTTTCTCTTCAGCTCTGTAGCCAGGCTGACAAACAGTCAGAGCTCTGTTGAGCCAACCATCCCTTTAACGTTAACTAGTAATGACTTCATGAACTTCTTCACAAATAAAATTTTAATCATTAGAGAAAAAATTACCAGTAATCATCCCACAGATGTAATATTATCTACAGCTACTCTTAGTACCATTGATGTTAAGTTAGACTCTTTTTCTCCAATTGATCTTTCTGAGTTAACTTCAATAATTACTTCCTCCAAACCATCAACGTGTCTTTTAGACCCCATTCCTACAAAACTGCTCAAAGAAGTCCTGCCATTAATTAATGCTTCAGTCATGATCATGATTGAAGCTGTAGTTAACTACAAAATCCACTTCTTACTTCACCACATGTTGTGTCTCCATTGTCTGTGAAAAATATCGCTGGAATTTGAAAGAAGAAGGAACACTTAGGGCCTTATTTGCTAAAGTCGACAGCAGCACAAAACCTGCTTTAGATGTAAAAAAAAATGCTGGATTTATTAAAGAGGCACAGTATTAGTTTGGCGACTGACAGTTGTGAACATATGTGACATATGTATTTGTAAGTTTCACTATCATTTAAATGAGTCACACACATGTAAATGACAAAGTCTGTAAGACACAATTTACTGCAAATCGCATGAAATCCAAGTTTTATGCCTCTTGTGTTTTTGATAGTTGAAAATAAACTGTCCTATTAGCAAGAAGGGAAGATGTTATTGGAACAAGTGCATAATCACACTTTGCGTGGATGGCTCAAAAACCAAAACTTTGGCACTCTGAGTGTTTCGAGGTGAGTCCACTTACTGTTCCTCAGTAATGCTGCTTTCATGAAACAAAGCAGAAAAGTCATTTTCTCAGCACACAGCCAGTGTATTCCCTCTGCTGCATGTGTAACAAATACAACTGTTACTGTGTCAGGTCCAAGCCTGAATGTTGCGCACAGCACAGTAACATAGTAACTGAGATGGCTTGTAATCTGACAATAATGTAAAAACATTATTCAGCTGTTCCACACACATTTCATGTTTACAGGGTGCAAGAGCTTGTAAAGAAACGCTACCTGATGAATCTTGCTCTGTGCCCGATGTCCTAATAACCCTTTACTCAGTCGTTTCTATCAGAAGTTGTTACTTATATTAAAAGCATATTGATTTTCCTTCAGCCTCATCTCATTTATCTGAGTTGCCTCGCTGTTTGCAGAGAGAAAGACGTGCGTAACCTGAGCTCACTCTGGATTACTTTGGTTAGCAGCGTTCTCCATCATGCTCAGGATTTTGAGCCACGTAAATCACATCCTGCAATTGTGACATCACAGTAATTTGCCTATCATATTAAATCTTTCCCATGGAATATAAAATTAACCTTATTTTCTTAAATTTAGCTGCTGTGTGACTCTGTGACTGCACAAAATTCCCTCCATTCATCATTTATCCGAGTTGAACTGCACTGAAGTAAAAACTCATCCTAAGGACATTACAAATGAACACTGATTAACCTTAGCATACCTTTAACAGTTAATATAGATCATGATCTTAGGCTGATAAAGCCTTCTGTGTTCTTCGTGCAGTAACAACTCAACAGGAAGTAGTTTTGATTCCAGCTGTGTGATGTTCAGCTGTGAGTTTAACAGGCTGCTGTTAAAAATAATATCAGCAGGTTATGTCATGAACAGAAAATGCAGTTACAATGAACATTTACACGTTCTGCACCACTTTGCTTATTCCGTTGCAATGAATTATGGGATGGCGTTTTCTCCTCTCCTTTCAGGATGGTCCAGAGTATCCTCTATAGGATGAAAACTTTGAAACTTTCTTTAGAATTTCGAGAATTCGAACAGATCTTATTCTGGCCACCACGCAGATACTTCTGCGGCACGCCTCTCACTTAGGAACCCTTCAAATCAGAATGCACTGAATGCATCCTCAGGTTGGTGGTGTGCTTTGTTGTGTCATACTGTGCAGATGTCTGCTTTCCTACTTCTTGATGTCTTTATTTTGGATTTTCTGTTAGTGTTCAGAGGTTTTCTTCCTATGCTGTCAACATTTTATTAACCTGTGTGGTGAAACCCGAGCAGACAGCTATGACTGCATGTAAATATGAGCTGATAGGTTAAATCTGTCTTTCTATTTGTTTCCCTGTATTTAGAGATGTGCTGGCAGAACAACAGTACTACTGAAAAAAAGAAAAAAAAAGAAAAAGAAAAAAAGAGGAAACAGCCAAACACAACAGATATACAGGAGAGGAAGTAGAGACAGACAGTAATGGCCAAATAAAACAAATAAGTGAGGTAACAAGCAAAGGGTGTCGGGAAACGAGTGAGAGGAGAGCTGAAGACAGAAGAAGAAAACAGAGAAGAGTGAGGAGAGATGAAAATGTGTTCTGTTATTTTACATTTTCCTGCTTTTCTTTAATTGGTTTATTTATTTTAATTAATCAACGTATTTGTTTGTAACCAGGTTAAAACTGAAATTTATTAAAATGTGTTGAAATATTCAAAACGTGTAAATCCATGTTAAAATATAACATTCTGGGTCACAATGTGTTACGTTTAAAAGCGCATTTGCACTTGTTTTAGTGAGGCTGGCATCCTGTTTTATTGTGAAAAGCTTTGTAAGAGAAAGGAAATGTTGTCACTGCTAGACTGCTATGAAAGACGTTGCAACAGAAAGTATGAGAAGTTGTGCAAGTGTGTACGTATGACCTAGACTATGTGCTCGACACGCTTTGTCAGTGCATGCATTTTACAAACTGTCGGTGAGAAGCTGGGGACATCCACCGTGCAGCTGCAACCGCCATCATGGAGATGTTCGCTAATCATCTGCAGAAAACATGGCCTCTACCCATACAGAGCCTATACATAAAATTTGGACTATAAATAGCCCTTACACAGAGGTCCTATGGACGTCATTATTTGACGACCAGCTGGCAGTTCAACCTCTCCCTGAGTCATGTCACGTTTCCCCCCCGTCTGAAGGCCTCCGCTATCATTCCCATCCCCCATGGACCCACAACCCCAGAAGGCCCAGCAGCAGCTGCAGTTCCTCTGTGTGCTGAAGTAGTATAAAGACATAATAATTGCCTTGTAAAAGCATCTTGTTACATCGTGTTGTATTCAGTGTTGTAAATCCACAGAGAGCAGCAGGTCAGCTCTAACGTGGAGCTCACATTAGAGTGATTGTAAGTTGTGGTTCTTCTCTCCATGTTTAGCCACTACAACTGATCTCAGGGTTCACCCAACCGCTGAATCTCAGTTTAACCCCTTACTGCTCTCATTTCACTGCTTAGTGGATGCAAAGTCACCCTCTACAATGTAGGGAACAGAAAATTTTGTTTTTTTCTTCAAAATTCTCTTTCATTTCTTCCTACATAACAGATTCTGTCATGAACTGGCTGTGTGGAGGCAGATGAGGACCCAAACGCAAGACAAAAAGCTGAACTCAAAATTACTGCTTTATTGCAGGCTTCACAAAGAAACAGAACTAAACTGGGAATGCTAACTGAGGACCGAGGGAACACATAAAAACACACAGGTTCGGGGAGGAGACATTGACAACGCGACACCGAACTGAGGGAGACATGCACATAAATACACAGAGGGTTAACGAGGGAAGTGGGAGCACACGGGGAACACAGCTGACACAGATAATCATAACGAGACAGGGCAGGAGTAACACAACACTGACGGGACACTGTCAAAGTAAAACAGGAAGTACACAGAGGTGCAGACAGGAGGAGAGAGACAGGAGAGCACAGGCATAGCGGGCTGGGGAAACATGGAATAAAACACAAGGAGGGGAGGGGAGGGCTCACAGATACAGAGGGGCACACAGGGGGTAAAAGTCACAAGGAGGAAATCAAATAAGGAACAACTTAACAGAGCAACCCAGGAATCATGGCCTAAATAAAGAACAAAATACAAAAATACATGAAAACTAAGAATGCTGGGCCAACATGGCCCAGGATCATGACAGATTCAGTACATTTCAGTGTCATCAGCTGCTACTTAGCCAGTACTTTTTATGTAAGACAGTGGACTGGTTACAATGGTTAAAACAGATCAAACTTGTCAAGAATGTAATGTTTCAAAAATGAATTGTTGAGCACAGGGTTCTTATCTGAACCTGTGAAGCCCACTGCAGCTACTAATTTGCAGGGCAAAGAGAAACAAGCTCAGAAACATTGCTCTGGTGGGCCAACAATTGTTCTTATTTAACCATAAACCAGACAAAAGAAGTGAACATCGAGCTTTACCGTCTCTAATCACAACTGAAGAGAAAGAATCAAGTGGAGTGACACAGCCTGGAGCTTCTGTCCTTCCCTTCCTCCTAACCATCTGGGCTTCAGAGGAATTGCTGTAAATAATATATCATATGGCCTGCTGACTGAGTTACAACAGACAGTAAAGCCACATTATTTTTAATCATTACACCAGTGCTAGGTCAGCAATCTGAACATTTAACACAGCTGATGATATTGAAACCATCTGAGGAATTCACTGTATTTCTGTTACAAATATTCAGAAACCTTTACAATCTGTGATTCATACAGCAGCAGTTCACAACAGCAATTATCTAAAGGGACTTTCTACTGTAAGGTAAAGAACCTGGAGATTTTAAACCTAACAATCACATGACCCCCAATGGCAACGCCTCCAGAACCAGGCTTAAGGAGGGTTGTGGGTGAGGGGTGGAAGACAGGCTAAGAGTTAAATTATGACTAATAATTAAACACAGTGGTGGTGTATAAAACACACAGAGTGTGTAATAAGTTGAGTGAAGAAGTAAACATTAAGCCTGCCTCCCAAATCCAAACTGGGAGCTGCTCAAATGAATAAAGGCAGTGCTTACAGTTGCACACTGTAGGAAGCAGCCTGGTTAAAACATATTCCAAGATTCTTTATAGTGTTACTGGAGGACGAAGTATGCAGTCTAAAGTAAGTATTTGGTTAGACATCATCTTTCTAAGACACCATATTTCCAGTCAATTTGACTAGTATACAAACTGGAACGGGTTAATTGCAGAAGGGTGTGAAAACAATGTGGTCTTAAAATGCTTCAACATACTAGGGGTGAGAACCAGAGGTAGGTCAGAACATTCCTTTAATCCAATGTATTTAGGAATGGCTGACCTGGTCAAAATGTCTCCTGAAGTTCAAAACTGAGAAAAGGTTATTTAAATAAACGTGATTTAAATAATCGAACATAGTTTTTGCTGTTCGACATGCTGGTCTGAGTATTCCAGAAACGGCTTAGCTACTCAGATTTTCCTACATACCAACTTCAGAGTTTACAAAGAACGGTCTGAAAAAGAGAAAAGATCCAGCGAGCAGCAGTTCTGTGTGCAAAGATGCCGGACTGATCCCAGAAGTCAGAGGGGAATAGCCAGACCTGAACTCAAATAACCACGTGTTAAAACTAATGCATGCGGAACAGCATCTTAAACAGATGAGCGACAGCAACAGAAGACCAAACAGTGTACAACTCGTGTCAGTCAACAACAAGAAACTGAGGCTACCATTTCTGGTACAACAGTGGAATGGTAGGGTCAGAAATGGGCATAATCACTATGAAAGTATGGACCTATCCTGCCTTGTGTCAACGGTTCAGGCTGCTGGTGGTGTAGTGATGTAAGAAGAGATATTTCCTTGGCAGACTTTGTGCTCTTTGGTTACAGTTCAGTTCAGTCAGTACTAAATAAATGTATAGTGTATAGGATTATAATTGGACTGTTGAAGAAGCTAGGGTACCTCAGAGGTACAAGTAGAATATACAAACTCCTCACAACCAGCCCCAGCTAGAGCTTGAATCATGACCCCTCTTTCTCTGAGGTGACAGTATGTAACAAATCCACGACCCGACCACATCTCACCGCTCTTCGGCATACTTTCTTCATTACGGTTGCTTGTTCACACGCGGCTGCAGCTTTTCAGGCACCAGCCAAACACACACCAACAACAACAAAGCTCAAGACCCAGTACAGACATTTAAGCTGGCGAGTGGATGCCGCTCAAGTGCGTCCTCCTCCACCGCAGCTGCGCCGCTGACCGCGCCCCGACACACAATACTAAGCAGTGCACCACCATACTATAGGGAACTGATTTGAAATGTGCAGTCTCGAAGTGTGTGAGAAATCACTTGACATTTTAGGAGGACAAAGGTGAGGAGCCTCTGGCACCGTTAGCCAGAGCTGATGCTCTGTCTGCAGAAATGCCACCAACAGCCTGCAGCTCTGTAGGTGGAACAACTCCACCACAGAAAACGGACACACATTACTTTACTGTTTAGTCACTTAAGCATTTGCAAAATGTATTTTGTCAAATAGCTGTACTCCTGACTGGGATGACTTCCTATATACTAAGCAGAGCCAGACTGGGTAGCATGTCTTACAGATCCAAATCTGAATGGCTTCAGCCAGAAATGTTGCCAACCCTGCCCTCACACACCTCTTTTAAACTGTTAAACTGTATTTTGTTTTAATAAATGTAGAAGTCTGTTTTTTTCGAATCCAGTTACTTAAATGAGGACAGCCTAAAGATATTTGAGCACCCATACACACTGGAGCTGTTTCCTGGACAACAACTGTGTAACATATGTATGTTAATATCTAATTATGGCCTTGTTTTGGTGCCACCATCACCCTTGGATCAGACAGGAAAATGATGGGTAGAGAGAAAGAGAGAAACAAACTCGTATAGATGAGAGGAGGCGTGTCTGTGTTTAGCTTCACTCTCGCATGTCAGGGTTTCTGGGTCGTTGACCCAGCATTTTCAGTTCATGTCCACTGTTTATCCTCTGTACGTTCCACTTCCTGTTTTGTGTTACGTTACTCTGTGTGCATTATGTTCTAGTTCTTATTCCATGCATCGTTAGTTCAATTGTGTTCAGCTGCTCACTCACCTGTCACCTATCAGTCATTGTTCAGCCAGTATATTTAAGTCCTCAGTTCTCTCCTGGTCGGCGTTGCGTCATTGATGTTGTCACTGCTGTCTATGCCCCATGTTTGCCTTCCAAGTCCAGATCAGTCAGCCGTTCATTCAGTCAGCCAGCCAGCCAGCCAGCCAGCCAGCCAGCCATCTCCTGTTTTCGTCATTCCTTCCTCACAATAACGTAACACAAAACAGGAAGTGGAACATACAGAGGATAAACAGTGGACATGAACTGAAAATGCTGGGTCAACGACCCAGAAACCCTGACAGTACCCCCCCCCCCCCTTCAAAGGCCGGCACCCGACGGCCAAAAGAAAGAAAAACCAGAACAGGGTGGGCGGAGGGGGCCCAGGACGGAGGGACGGAGTCCGAAACAAAAACAGTTCAGGTGGGCGGCCACGTGGCCGAGACGAGACATTTCAGGTGGGCGGCCGCGAGGAAGGCAGCGGCAGTCGAGACGAGACGGGTCCGGTGGGCAGGAGGAGACTGGACTACAGGGGACTGGGCAGGAACAGGCTGGACGGGAGCGGGCTGGACTACAGGCTGGACGGGAGCAGGAGGGTGAACTGATTGGACTGAGGAGGCTAATGGATAAACAGGGGTCGGTGAGGCTAATGGCTGAGCTGAGGTTGGTACGGCTAAATGCTGAGCTAAAGACTGAGCTAGTGAGGGGGATAAAGCTGCAGCTTGGGCTAGTAAGGCTGGTGTCTGAGCAGGGGACACCCTGCATCGTCACCGTGAGTCCTGCGTTTGAGTCCTTCTCTCCACATCCACTCAGCAACCCCTGACACACATCTGTTAGCCTCCAAGGGTCTAACTGTACTTTCTATTAACCACGCACACACACGATGGACCAAACAGTTCTATTTCTCTCTCTTTCATTATTCTTCATCTTTTTTTTTTTTTAATTAATCAGGACTTTAAAAATCTCATGCTTTCCAACTTTGAGTATAAAATATTTGCATAGTAGAGTGGTGTTTTGCTAGGCTATGTTGTGCAGTTCTTTTCTATGACTGGATAAATGAAGACATTTTTGATCAACAACCACTGATCAATGTCCATGAGTACCTTTCACAGAGAGTTGGGGAATGGCTGCAATCACAGCATTGTAAGATGGTGACAGATGTACCCTTAGGCCCCCTCCTCGATTCAGAGATGGTCTTTCCCGTTTCATGTAAATGGCCTCCTTGACTCCGCCCACAAACCAGCGTTCCTCCCTGTCCAGGATGTTACATCCTCATCATTGAAAGAGTGTCCACTGGCCTGTAGGTGTAAATAGACTGCAGAGTCCTGGCCTGACGAGGTAGCTCTTTTGTGTTGTGCCATCCGCTTCACCAGAGGTTGTTTGGTTTCCTCGATGTATAAATCCTGGTAATCCTCCTGCACTTAACAGCGTACACTATGTTACTCTGTTTGTGTCGGGGACCCGATCCTTGGGGTGGACCAGTTTTTGGTGCGGCGTGTTTTGGGCTTTTTTTTTTTTTTTAGAGAAAACGTGTCTTAACTATTCCAATATTCCTGACACATAAGGGATCACTGTGGGTTTTCGCTTAGTCGGCAGTTGTTCTTCTGTCCTGGATCGGCTGGAGCTTTCTTGAAACGTTTCTCGACTGAAAAACCTACTTCCAGATGAACAGAATCAACGTTTTGGGATATTAACAACAAATTTTACTTCTAACTCATCCACTGCAGAATGATAAATTGAATTTGGATTATTTCAAATTAAATAAATGTCACCATAACCTGGCCACAACCAGGTGCTCTCCAGGAGATTTCAGACAGAGTGACAAGAATTATCAGAAGAGTTGTGTGAGATCCAAGGACCACTTGTAGGGAGCTACAGAAAGGTAGCTCTTCACAGTTCTCCTGAAATCAGCAGGTACCATTGTTTCAAAGAGAACAATAGTAATGGACTCAACCACAATGGCCTGTTTAACATAGTCTGGTCAGACGGGCCAAACTTGAACTCTTTGGATGGCATAATACACACCATGTTTGGAGAACAAAAGGTGCTGCATATCACTCCAAAAACATCATATGAACAGTGAAGTCTGGAGGTGGGAACAACATGGTAAGGGGCTGTTTTTTTAAGAAACGGCACTGACATGTACAGAGACGGTCTTGATCAAAATCTGATGCCATCTTCCAGGATTATGAAGTTGAAATCGGGATGGTTCGGCAAGACAATGATCCCGAACACACAGGCAAGAAAACTCTGAATTGGTTTCCAAGAAAGAAAATTTCTTGACCTGAATCCAACTGAAAATCTATGGAAAGAACTAACAGTCAGATCTCATAGAAGAGGCCTACTGACTGTTTGTGTGGAAGAATGGGCCGAATTCACACCTGAGCAGTGCATGCGACTAGTTTCTTCATACAGGAGGGGTCTTGAAGCTGTTTTTGTACGCAGTATTAAATAAATTTCAGCTTTTTCAATACTTATTTTACCTGCTGAATGTGTATGCCTGTCCTTAACTGAGTTAGGGTGATTTTCCATCACACAAAATACTATCAACTTTATAATTATATCAACAGAACAACCTGCTATCCATCCATCCATCTTCATCCGCTTTATCCGAGGCCGGGTCGCGGCGGCAGCAGCCTAAGCGTTCCTCCGTTCCAACCTGCTATCTCTACTGTAAAATACATACACCCTGTATAATATAACTTAGGTGTCTGGGTGCAGGTTTCCTTCTTTATTTGATTACTCTGAAGTGTCTTGGTGAGTGTTTCATTGTCAAGCCCTATATTTCCTTTTTAATCACAGACATTGGCAGCTGTCTGCAGAGGCCTGTCAGCAAAATGGAGAGTGTGACATGACATCAATCTCTCTGCCTTGCCAAGTTTAAATGGCTTCCTGTGTTATTACTTAGGGGGATCTGTTCATTTGTGTTTGGCATTTCATATCTAATGTTATTACTGAAGCATTCATCAAACAGACTGCCAGAAATCTGAGTGAGAGTATTAACTGTGAACTCTATTAAAAATAGACCTTTTTTTGTGCATGAAAAATTAGACACAACACTGCAATGGGATGATACCACTTAATCTGACTTTGCTTCCATTCTGGTGTCAGCTACACACCAGTATGGCTTCAGTAGCTTCCATGGTTGGAATGTTATCATGTTAACAGTACAGGGGTGACTGCAGCTCAGTAGGCAGCGCACCCCACCTACTAATCAGAAGGTTAGTGTTTTGATACCTGGCTGCTCCAGTCTGCATGCCCAGGAATAACTTGGGCATAACCCCAGGTTGCTCTACGATGTGTTCTTCGGGTGTGAGTGTGAATGTTAGACAGAAAGCATTCTTCTGAGGGTAGACAAGTACACTATTAAAAAGTGTCCAATACAGAAGGACAGACATATATAAACTTACCACCAAAAGTAAGAAAATTTGTGTTCACTCAGTTATTTATTTGTTGTAACAATTCTTCTTGGCAACAAATCTTAAACCATTGGAAAGCCTGTTTCTTTCCCCTGAAATGGTGCTGCATTTGTAAAGATAATTCATCTGTGGGTTAAACAGCCTGCGACAGACTGGCGACCTGTCCAGGGTATGCCCCGCCTCGCGCCCTGTGACAGCTGGGATAGGCTCCAGCGCCCCCCGCAACACTGAAAAGGAGATGCAGAAGCGAATGGATGGATGGATGGATGGGTTAAACAGCAGAGTTGAATGCACCCTGTTCTGACACCCTGACAATCAGGTGCCTGATTGGTGCCTATTTAGTAGCACCTGTGAGCATGGACCCTGCTACAGTGATCAGACAGCGTCTGCTCTAAGCATGCCACATTTGACAGGGCCTGTGCCATAAGGCAACTTCAAGCTAGAGTTCTTCAAAATGAAGTTGCAGCATTATTTAGAGGGAAGGCTAGTACCATCTTCAAATTGAAGGCCAAGGGCATGACAAGGTGAAAAAGGTTTGCTTAAAATTATTGCAAATTTATTAAAAATAAAAAAAATAAAAATATAACATGCACAAAAGTATTCACAGCCTTTGCTCAATGTTTCAATTCAATTCAATTTTACTTACACAGCGCCAAATCACAGCAACAGTCGCCCCAAGGTGCTTTATATTGTAAGGTGACCCTAGGATAATACATACAGAGAAAAACCCAACAATCATATGACCCCTTATGAGCAGCACTTTGGTGACAGTGGGAAGGAAAAACTCCCTTTTAACAGGAAGAAACCTCCGGCAGACCCACACAGCAGGTGTGGACGTGAGCTGGGGCTCACAGGTGCCATGAAAGGCAGGAGGTGTGCAGGACCCCACTGCATGCTGGCCTCTGGTGGAGATGGGGCAGGTCCCGAAAGCATGCTGGACTCTGGCACGGTGACCCCAGGCTTTATCTGCGGAGGGCTCTCCCTTGCTCTGACCGCCAGCTCCAGCCAAGTAGGTTTCTGGCGTGCTTCGACCTCCACCGGGTCAGGCTGATCATGTCCCTCTGGTGCTTCAACCTCCGGCTCAGGCCAAGCCGGTCCCCCGGACGCCTCCACCTCAGCTTTCCAGCCGCCAGCCTCTTTATGCTTGCGAGGCGTGATTGCATATGGCGCTTAGGTGCATCTGCCTCCCCTGCAGCGGCACTGCAGACCACACAATATACAGATTGTACTGTACTATAGTGTTCAATGGGAATCATCCTAAATAAACACAGTGACTATGCAAGCAAAAGTGTTCTGCTGTTATTGTGTCTGTGGAAATGCTAGAGAAGTTTTGTGAAATATTATGTGTAAAATAAATATTTTATAGAAAATCGCGATTTTGTGTAAATGTTAATTCGTTTAAGCTAAGCTATGACACAGAAACTAAAGTAAGTGTGTGAAGTTACTCTATGGAAATTATAAATACTTCACAAATAAAGAACATGGAACAAACTGAGTAGCTACTTCTTGAGTATCAAGTACTAAAGAAGCAGACAGCACTCATCTTTAAATTTGGCCGTCGCTTGTATATTAAAACAAACCCTAGAAAGATGCCAGAGCACAGTACAGTATCACTCCTGGGTAAAAAAGTGAGATTTTAAAAGACAAACAGTCTGTCACAGCTGGAGAGAAATCCTTC
Source organism: Rhamphochromis longiceps (assembly GCF_057381845.1). Taxonomy (NCBI): domain Eukaryota; kingdom Metazoa; phylum Chordata; class Actinopteri; order Cichliformes; family Cichlidae; genus Rhamphochromis; species Rhamphochromis longiceps. The sequence goes on from NC_140565.1 coordinate 2,908,161, forward strand.
CCGCTCCACCACAATCACCCACACATGCAGGGCCTTGGGGTAAAGGTATGTCACCAGGGTGCAGGGTAGGCACCCCCGTCCCCTACTGGCTGCCTGTGCCTTAATTTTATCTCACAACTTAGACATTCATGCCTCCCCCCACTGCAGGGAAAAGGGTAACACCACCTGGGTCTGGGTGCAGTTCCCCCTCCAGGGGCAAGGGTACCTAGACCTGGGGTATAGAGTACGCTTGGGGAGTGTGATCGTGTGTGCAGCGTCTCTTTATGTCTGTCTCCACGTTGGTTGAGTGTGGAGTAAGTGCATATGAGAGCATGAGGGTGGGAATGGATGTTTGTATCTGTATGTCTGTGTCTATATGTCAGGTTGGGTGTCAGACGCCACCTCTCTGGGGACATCTCAGGCCCTCCAAGATATGCAGGCCTATCTCCCCCCACCACTCCCCCTGCCAGTGGCGGACTCCCTCAGGTATCGGTGCGTTGGTGGTTCTTTGTGTCTGGATGGGCGTCCAGGTATACAGCGGCTCACTCCTTGGTGGCTGCTTGTCGGGGCCTGGAGCCTGGGGCTCGCTCTGGCCCCTGTGGGGGGGTGGGGTGCCCCCGGCCTCTCGGCCTGGGGCTCGGTCACTCAGGCACAGCTGGCTGCCGGCGGAGCTCACGGGCGCGTCACTGCAACTCCCCCTGGCTTCTGCTCCGCGGCTGCTGGGTGAGCCCTCATCTGGGACTCACGGCAAAAAATCACGGCTTTAGTAACGCAGTAACGCAGCGTTCCTACGGGAAAGTAACGGTAATCTAATTACCGTTTTTGCAATAGTAATCCCTTACTTTACTCGTTACTTGAAAAAAGTAATCAGATTACAGTAACGCGTTACTGCCCATCTCTGTACATGATAATCAAAAGAGACACCAATTAATTCTCATCAGTGCTAATGCTAATGCTAGCTATCTTACAGTGGCAGGAACCTGTTTCAAATGCACAAGATTTTAGTGTTATTTGTGTTAGAGCTTTGTCAAGTTCAAGCAAAATAAATTTTTTTGCTAGAACGATGATTAAGGACAAATGTCCCAATCCAAATTTTGGCACTTGCACAACTTGACGACTACCCACTGTTTATCTGAAACAGCACAGCCTGGAACTGGTTACTATGAATGTAAGCAAGTAATGAGAATTTCATGGAAAAATAAATTTGCCCCTTCCTGATGTCTTCTGTTTTTGCATATGTGTCACGCTTACATTTTTCAGATCAACAAATTTTAACATTAGGCAAAGAAAACAAAGTCAAATAAAAAACACCTGGAACTAAAAATGTTACCAGGAAAATGTAATTGCCCACTACACCTTATAACTGGTTGTGGGGTTATCAAGCAGTTGCAATAACAGGAAATGTGTCTTTTATATCACTGTGAAAGGAATTTGGCCCACTCTGCTGAATTCCTTTAACCACATTTTCCTTCAGGATTTTCTGTTAGAGAGCAGGATTCATGTTTCCATTAATTACAACAAATGATTCAGGTTCTGGAGCAGGAAAACAGCCCCAGACTATTACACTACCACCACCATGTTTGACCGCTAGTATGATGATTGTTTTTATAAAATGTTGTGTTAGTGTTATGCTGAATGCAACAGGAACAAACCTCCCAAAAAGTTCAACTTTCGTCTTGTCATTCTAGAGAATATTTTTATCATCAAGATATTTTTCGCCGCCATCTTCCTTGCGGCCGCCCACCGGACCTGCTCAGTAGTCGCCATTGCCACCAGCGTGGCCGCCCACCAGAACTGCTTTGGCTCAGCCGCAGGCCGCGTGGCCACCCCCCCCGAACTGTTTTGTTTCGGACTCTGTCCCTCCGTCCTGGACCCCGTCCGCCAACTTTGTTCTGTTTTTTTTTTTTTTCTTTCGGCCATCGGGTGCCGGCCTTTGAAGGGGGGTACTGTCAAGGTTCCTGGGTCGTTGAGTGATTTCAGTTTGTTGATGTTCAGTTTAGTTTGCCACATTAATGTTCTCATTTCCTGTTTTTTCCCATGTCAGCTTGTCTCTTGTGTCATTAGTCAGATTATGTTCAGCCCTGTACTCATCTGTTTCCAATCATTGTCATCATTCGACCTGTGTATTTAAGTTCCTTGGTTTCACCAGTTCTTTGTCGTGTCATTGATGTTGATGTTGCCAGTATTGTCGTTCCCGTTTGTATTCAGTTATTCAGTCAGTTAGTCAGTCTTGCCGTTCCTGCTTTGTTCATTCACCCGCTCCAATAAATCCTCGTCATTCCGCACCGTGAGGCGGTTTAATGTTGCAAAGCACCTCTTTTTAACTTCAGTGGATATTATACATGGTTATGCTCAGGATATGTCAGCCCATTTCTACTGGAAATGCCTTTTGGTTAAACTTTCAGCAAGGAATTTGCATTTGCACTGTTAAATATTTATATAACTTTAATGCACATAAACAGCTTCTTGTTTAAGTGAAAATAAATGGATGTTTGTTTGTTTTTTGCGCTAATAAAGTTGTGGAGTTGTATTTTTTTCCGCATCAATTATATCATCAGTTATATCGTTATCACAAATTTTCAAATATGTATCGTGATAAATATTTTTGGCCATATCACCCTGCTCTACAACAAAGCACTATTTTTGGTAGAGCATGCTAGCAGGCCGTCGTTATTACCGTGTTTTTTGGAAAATACGGCACACTTGAAATCAATCCTTTGACTTTTCTGAAAATCGTCAGTGCCCCTTATAATCCCGTGTGCCTTATGTATGAATTCTGGTTGTGTTTACTGACCTCGAAATGATTTTATGTGCACGGCGCTCGAAAATCTGTCAAATGCTTTAGTACGACTTTGCTAAGCTATGAAGCCGCACCGCTTGATGGATTGTCGGAGCATTACGGCTATCGTAGGCGGAGCCTCGTGGAGTGATACGTACTGTGCTTCAACATAATATTACCATATTGTGTGTGTATAACCTCTTTTTAAGTTTTGTGGATATTATACATGGTTATGCTGAGGATATGTCGGCCAGTTTCCACTGGAAATGCCTTTTGGTTAAACTGTCAGCGAGGAATTTGCATTTGCAGTGTTACATTTTTATATAACTTTAATGCACTTAAAAAACAGCTGCTTGTTTAAGTGAAAATACATTGATGGGTTGGTTTTTTTTGCACTAATAAAGTTGTGGAGTTGTAAAGTATTTTGTCTAGTGTCAATTATATCGTCAGTTATAATGTATGGTGATAAATATTTTTGGTCATATCGCCCTGCTCTAGGAGCAATTACAGCTGATCCAACAGACTCTGGATTGCTGTGTTTGACCCTGGCATTGCTGTAATGACTAAGACAACAAGAGGGATAATTTTCATCATCTTCTTGGAGTTGCAGTATTGTGTGTGTCAGTGTGTGCAAACTGCATGTATGTCCTGGACACACACATTGGCCTGTGCTAAATGACCTATATAACAGAGACAATCTGTTCTCCTCACCATGCAGGCAGGCAGTGATCGTCCAAAGCCATGCATCGATCACTTATGGGCACTTGGGTACACATTGGTTCTGACACAGAAAATCAAACAAATCAGATCATCAGAAAGCATTGGAAGCTTTTTTGAAAAGGTTTCATTGTTGTGCTTTGCTTAAAGGATAAATCAACAGTCACACAGGATGGCTGTAGGAGGTAGAGCAGGTCATCTAGTAATTGGAAGGTTGTTGTTGCTGCTTCAGTCTCCAGGACCAACTATTCTTTGGTCACATACTAACCCCAAGTTGCTCTCCGATGCATCTATCAGTGTATGTATGTGTGTGAATGTCAGACTGAAAGCACTTGAGCAAAAAAGCATGGAAAAAAGTGTTTGTATGAGGTAAGTTTGATAAACAATAAACTGGACTGGTAAAAAAGCATCACTGCACAGTGCAGGACAGGCCAGAGCCAAGGTAGCTGAGGTCTTTTAACATCGGACCATGCTCAGGATATTCTTTGAGTCTGTGTGATCAATGCCATCCTCTATGCTGTTTCATGGTTTCCAAGATAAGGACAATGCTGCAAAATGCCTCCCACCCACTCCATGAGGTGCTAGCCAGTCACAGGGGCATGTTCACTTAAAGATAGGGCTGGGCGATATATCGAGTTTTTTAAAAATATCGATATATTTTTATACGAGATGTAAGATGTGACAATATCCTTTATATCGATATAGTCTATGTTACGTTATAATTATAGTTGTGGAGCCACAAGTTTGCCTCTCTTTCGTCCACTTTTGTCTTTACGCAACGTTACTCGACCTCACCTCTCCTTCACTGAACACAACTCCCCCTCCTCCCACATCGCTTCACCTGCAGGCAGCGACAAGATGGGCACGGCAAATCTCCGTTAACGAGTTACTGCGCATCGCCCCGTGCGCGGGGCTGGATGGCGTCAATGTGTTAATGAGCTAACCACGCTAACGAGCTAACCACGCTAACGCCATGCACGGCCTGAAATCCTTTCATTTTCTCAAAAATCGACAGTGCGCCTTATGTATGAATTCTAGTTGTTCAGGGTCAAAAATGTTTTAGTACGACTTTGCTAAGCTACGGAGCTGCACCGGCTTGATGGATAGTCGGAGCATTACGGCTACCGAGGAGCCTCGCGAAGTGATACGTACTGTGCTTCAGCGTAATATTACCGTATTGTGTGTGTGTATAAGGACCATAAATGGCACCTGTAAGAGACACGGTTATGAAGCAGATTTCAAACGCCAGGCTGTCAGTCACGAACTGTGAAATCTGTCTCTGTTATTATGCTCAGCGTCTTTTAGTTTACATTTTGACTGCACAATTGTGAGCTCTTTGTTATGCACAAAAACAACAGTTTTGTTTTATTTATGGAGCACTTTTATTATATAATAAATGCTCATAATTTATTTTTGAGTAGTTTTTTTTCATGTACATCTATGTATGTTAATAAAAGTGCCTGTGTGACATCTGGGACACAGCTTTGACTAAGAACTCTCTTTTTGTTCGTACCTTATGGCTTTAAAAAAATATCGAGATATATATATCTTATATCGCCATCCTGCTAAAAAATATCGAGATGTGAATTTTGGTTCATATCGCCCAGCCCTACTTAAAGACTAAGATTGCCCAAATGCACCACTCAACAACACAGGAAATCATTCCTGCCTGTGGCTATCTCACTACACAAGCACCTTGAGGCAACCGTTGTGATTTAGCGCTATATAAATAAAATGTGACTGATCTACCAAAATTACTCCAAGAGCACGTCAACCAATCATCCAGGAGGTCACAAAAGAACCCAGAACATAATTAAGGAACCGCAGGCTTCACATGTCTAAGTTAAGGTCAGAGGTCATGATTCAACAATAAGAAAGAGACTGGGCAAAATGGGATCCATGGGAGAGCTCAAAGAGAAAACCACTGCTAACCAAAAAGAACACAACAGTGTTACATGTGCCAAAAAACATCTTGATTATCTCCAAGACTTTTGGGGAAAATATTCTGTGGACTGACGAGACAAAGCTGAACTTTTTGGAAGTCACCTCTTCACAAAAGGACCATCATACCAACAGTAACATATGGTGGTGGTATTGTGATGATCTGGGGCTGTTTTGCTGGCTCAGGACCTAGAAGACTTGCTGTGGTAAATGGAACCATGAATTTTGCTGCATAGCAGTAACCCACCTGAGATTGTGAGACTACCAGGCGCCCTGTGGGTTACTGTTGGGAACAGCAAGCGACACAGACTGTGCAGAGATAGGTGACACGGAAACAAAAGCAGGGATGCAGAGCGGGGCTATCACGTCCAGCAGCAAAAACAACAAAACAAACCCTATTTCCATCCATCTTTCTCACCAACGCCAGCTCCCTCGCAAACAAAACGGAGGTGATACAATCAGAGACAACAAAAGGATTATACTAAACACATATGGCTGGATGTAAGAAAAACTCACAGCTAGGTAGAGTGCAGCATAGACGCTAAGCGCAGCCTCTTTGGATGGGAAAGTCTTGCGGGCACGTAGGATGTCGTCCTGGTTTCCTGTGCAGGCCTCCTGGTGGCTGATGTAGCGCAGGGCCTGCTGGCAACCCAGTGCTGTGTAGTTTGGCTTACAGACAGTCAGGAAGTACGGTGCCAGGTTTCCTGTCACTACCTGCCCTGCGTTGACAAAGATGTCAACAGTGAAGAGGCCAAAGGTGTAGACTCCTGGAAACAAACAAAAAAATGTTAAGACTGACGAGAGAAATGCTGCTGTTAGCAGCAACATAGTACTGAGACTGAAAAGTGAGGTGCTAATTAATATTAATGAGATACACTCAGATTTTGTGAAACTTGATATTCCTCAGTTCAACACAACTCAATATAATTTTATTTATATAGCATCAAATCACAACAAGAGCTTTTCAAGGCGCTTTATATTGTAAGGTGACCCTACAACATTACAAAAAAAAAAAAAAAAAGAGAAAACCCCAACAATCAAATGAACCCTTTGAGCATATGGGAATGAGAAAACTCCCTTTTCACAGAAAGACACCTTCAGCAGAACCAGGCTGAGGGAGGGACGGACATTTGCCGCGACCGGGTAGGGTTCAGGGAGGAAGACAGGACAAAGACATGCTGTGGAAGAGAGCCAGAGATTAATAACTAATAATTAAATGCAGAGAGGTGTATAAACACATAGTGAATGAAACACTCAGTGCATCATGGGAGTCCCCCAGCATCCTACAGTGGGGCAAAAAAGTATTTAGTCAGCCACCGATTGTGCAAGTTCCCCCACTTAAAATGATGACAGAGGTCAGTAATTTGCACCAGAGGTACACTTCAACTGTGAGAGACAGAATGTGAAAAAAAAAAAATCCATGAATTCACATGGTAGGATTTGTAAAGAATTTATTCGTAAATCAGGGTGGAAAATAAGTATTTGGTCACCTCAAACATGGAAAATCTCTGGCTCTCACAGACCTGTAACGTCTTCTGTAAGAATTTTTTCTGTCCCCCACTCGTTACCTGTATGAATGGCACCTGTTTGAACTCATCATCTGTATAAAAGACACCTGTCCACAGCCTCAAACAGTCAGACTCCAAACTCCGCCATGGCCAAGACCAAAGAGCTTTCGAAGGACACCAGGAAAAGTATTGTAGACCTGCACCAGACTGGGAAGAGTGAATCTACAATAGGCAAGCAGCTTGGTGTGAAAAAAATCAACTGTGGGAGCAATCATCAGAAAATGGAAGACATACAAGACCACTGACAATCTCCCTCGATCTGGGGCTCCACGCAAGATCTCATCCCGTGGGGTCAAAATGATCATGAGAACGGTGAGCAAAGATCCCAGAACCACACGGGGGAACCTGGTGAATGACCTGCAGAGAGCTGGGACCAAAGTAACAAAGGTCACCATCAGTAACACACTACAACGGCAGGGAATCAAATCCCGCAGTGCCAGACGTGTTCCGCTGCTGAAGCCAGTGCATGTCCAGGCCCGTCTGAAGTTTGCCAGAGAGCACATGGATGATACAGCAGAGGATTGGGAGAATGTCATGTGGTCAGATGAAACCAAAGTAGAACGTTTTGGTATAAACTCAACTCGTCGTGTTTGGAGGAAGAAGAATACTGAGTTGCATCCCAAGAACACCATACCTACTGTGAAGCATGGGGGTGGAAACATCATGCTATGGGGCTGTTTTTCTGCCAAGGGGACAGGACGACTGATCCGTGTTAAGGACAGAATGAATGGGGCCATGTATCGTGAGATTTTGAGCCAAAACCTCCTTCCATCAGTGAGAACTTTGAAGATGAAACGAGGCTGGGTCTTCCAACATGACAATGATCCAAAACACACCGCCCGGGCAACAAAGGAGTGGCTCCGTAAGAAGCATTTGAAAGTCCTGGAGTGGCCTAGCCAGTATCCAGACCTCAACCCCATAGAAAATCTGTGGCGGGAGTTGAAAGTCCGTGTTGCTCGGCGACAGCCCCAAAACATCACTGCTCTCGAGAAGATCTGCATGGAGGAATGGGCCAAAATACCAGCTACTGTGTGTGCAAACCTGGTAAAGACCTATAGTAAACGTTTGACCTCTGTTATTGCCAACAAAGGTTATGTTACAAAGTATTGAGTTGTATTTTTGTTATTGACCAAATACTTATTTTCCACCCTGATTTACGAATAAATTCTTTACAAATCCTACCATGTGAATTCATGGATTTTTCTTTCACATTCTGTCTCTCACAGTTGAAGTGTACCTCTGGTGCAAATTACTGACCTCTGTCATCATTTTAGGTGGGGGAACTTGCACAATCGGTGGCTGACTAAATACTTTTTTGCCCCACTGTACGTTTATTACAACATCACCTGGTCCAGCCCTAACTATATTCTTTAGCAAAAAGGAAAGTTTGAAGCCTAATCTTGAAAGTAGAGATAGTGTCTGTCTCCTGAATCCAAACTGGAAGCTGGTTCCACAGAAGAGGGGCCTGAAAACTGAAGGTCATGAAGATATGTTGGGACCTGATTATTCAAGACCTTATATATGATGAGAAGAATTTTAAATTCAATTCTGGATTTAACAGGAAGCCAATGAAGGGAAGCCAATACAAGAGAAATCTGCTCTCTCTTTCTAGTCCCTGTCAGTACACTAGCTGCAGCATTTTGGATTAACTAAAGGTTGGTTTTTAGGACATCCCAATAATAATGAATTACAGTAGTCCATAAGAAGTAATAAATGCATGAACTTTAAATTTAAATTTATTTTATTATTTTACATTTAAAAATTTTTTCCTGGGGACCCTGTGACACCCCATTGAAGAGCCGTAGGCTGGATCTCTTAAGATCTCACTGTTGGGTTTGTAAGGCCATGTTACTCCTAAATTTCTCTTGTTCAAAGAGAAGATATAAAACAAAGTTGTAAGTTAATCGACCTTAGTGTTCTCCTTTTTAAAAGAATCAATAAAGAATCGAAAATGGAATCGGAATCGTGAAAATCTTATCAATACCCATCCCTACATATACACACACATACATATATATATATACACACACTGTAACATGCCTCTGTGGGATAGGCATTTATCCTGGCTAATGCTATAGCTCCCAATGACAATGATTTTGTTTCTCAGCACTACTTTAACAATGAGAGATAGAAACTATTTTTATACAGCAAAACATAATAAATGGCATTTGCAATAAGAAAAATGTGTGATTCGCACAAGTAACCTCGTTGTGCTGCCTCTTCTGTCTGTGCTTTATCTTCCAACAGAATGATGGTGTTGCGACACTGGCAAAGTGCTCCATAAAATAACAAGGACAGGACATAAATCATTCAGCTTACTTGTACTTTCAGTGTGAATAATTCCCTCTGTAAGCAGCCTGTTCATCTCCTCTGTTCCTCACTCCTATGTGAGTCTGCACACAGCCGGCCTTGAACAAAATCCCCTGCTGCTCACCATCACACACCCACTGTGACCATCACCCAGGTGCCACTGTCCATTCACGCTGCTCCTAACCAAACCAACCAAGCATGGAGGGCTTTAACGGAAATAACAGCTTCCCTCGTACAGGAGCCCAGCCCGCTGACGCGCTAAATTACCTACTGACCCCGAGTCGGACAATCGCTTCTTACACACACACTGAAAGAGGTGTTTACCACACAAAAACACACACATATGTATATGAGGTTCCATGATGTGTTGCTGGGTCAACCACAGAAGCTTTTCCAATCACTGTCAAGCGTCTGTGCTGCTGCAAAACTAATTCAGCCAAGGCTATGAAGTGTGCTGCGAGACATTAACAGACAGGCGGCACTGCAACAGTTTAGTGTGGCATATCTTTCTTCTTCTTTCACGGATTCTAGTTTTAAATGTCACTGCGTGACTCATTGCTGTTCCTTTGTCATCCCCCAAGAGCCACTGAGGCTTACTGCCGACAGGTCATTTTCTTAATAAGCATCAAATAGGTTTTGTCAGGCATCATGTGACTCAGTCACCAAGTGCTCGCCGCACAACGCATCGTTTTGACTCTGTCCCACTTTCTGAAGCGAGTGTGGAAAATGTGGAGGCGCTTACAGCGAACCCATCCCCCTCTTCCTCTTTGTTGTAGGGAACACAGAGAGAGATGATCAAAATTGCTTATTAGGGCATAAATCTAATGCCTGCTTCAAACAATGCCATGATCTGCCGCAGAGCCGCTGTATAGTTTGTTTGTTCTGTGTAGTCGCTCCTCTCTTGGTGCATATCTGTGTGTCGGAGGGTGAGGACGGGTGAGGCAGTGCACCTCTTATTTGATCTCCAAAGTGCTGCAGTGTGATGTGCAGCAGAGTCACTGTTATCACAGTTTCCCAGATCCCCCCCAAGTTCATAAGCAACACTTTGGAGTGCTCAGCTGTAGTAAGCTGTAAGTAAGTCCTAATACTGGACACAGTGTTAAATACAAAGATGCAACAGCAATACGCAGTGTGACACAGTGTGAAAGTGTTGATTTAACTGGGAAATGTATTTATTGGACAGAGACTGAACTTCAGTTTCATTTTCCCCCGTGGAGCTCGTTGAGTAATTGCGAAGAATTCGTCAGTACTGAAGAACACATAAGCACGGAAGCTCGTTAACATTTACGTTAGCAACTTCTACTTATATGTCCTGTTTTTCTCCCCAATGTTGAACAGCTTTTTTTTTTTGTCTAGGCAATTCAACTAACCAGCAGATACGACACCTTCAAGGCATTGACTTTAACTGAGTTAGAGGGCTTGTGGAAAACATTGTTCAAGCTAAACAAAGGGTTAGAGTTAGCAAAGAATCTAAGAATGCAGGAGTAAGGGCAAAGTAAACAGTATCTGCCAGGTCTGGTCCAGTCAGACCAACATCTACTTTCATGTTCCTACACTAAATTAAACACAAATGAGGAAGCAGTTTAAGAACCTGAATGCTCGGAAAGCTCCCGGCCCAGACGGCGTGTCTCCTGCCACCCTCAGACACTGTGCAAACAAGCTGGCCCCAGTGTTTTCTGGCATTTTCAACTCCTCACTGCAGGCATGTCATGTGCCTGCCTGCTTCAAGTCCTCCACCATAATCCCTGTCCCCAAGAAACCTAGGATCACTGGACTAAATGACTACAGACCCGTGGCTCTGACATCTGTGGTCATGAAGTCTTTTGAGCGCCTAGTTCTCTCCCATCTCAGGACCCTTACGGCCCCCCTCCTGGACCCCCTGCAGTTTGCATATAGAGCCAACAGGTCTGTAGACGACGCCATCAACATGGCCCTACACTTCATCCTGCAGCATCTGGACTCCCCAGGAACCTACGCCAGGATCCTGTTTGTGGACTTCAGCTCTGCCTTCAACACCATCCTTCCAGACCATCTCCGAGGCAAGCTTTCCCAGATGAATGTGCCTGATCCCATCTGCCGGTGGATCACTGACTTCCTGACGGACAGGAAGCAGCATGTGAGGCTGGGAAAGAATGTCTCGGACTCCCGGACCATCAGCACCGGCTCCCCTCAGGGCTGTGTTCTTTCTCCTCTGCTCTTCTCCCTGTACACCAACTGCTGCACCTCCACCCACCAGTCTGTCAAGCTAATCAAGTTTGCAGATGACACCACCGTTATTGGGCTCATCTCTGACGGGGATGAGTCTGCCTACAGGAGGGAGGTTGAACGTCTGGTGTCCTGGTGCAGCCACAACAACCTGGTGCTGAATGCCCAGAAGACAGTGGAGATTATTGTGGACTTCAGGAAGCACACAGCCCCACTCCCCCCCCATCATCCTGACTGACACCCCCATCACCTCTGTGGACTCATTCCGCTTCCTGGGTACCACCATCACCCAGGACCTGAAGTGGGAGCCCACCATCACCTCCGTCATCAAGAAAGCCCAGCAGAGGATGTACTTCCTGAGGCAGCTGAAGAAATTCAACCTGCCAACACGGACGATGATGCAGTTCTACACTGCAATCATCGAGTCCATCCTCACCTCCTCCATCACCGTGTGGTACGCTGGAGCCACTATCAGGGACAAACAGAGACTGCAGCGTGTTGTGCGCTCTGCTGAGAAGGTGAGTGGCTGCAGACTCCCATCTCTGCAGGACCTGTACACCTCCAGGACATTGCGGCGTGCAGCTCGGATCTCAGCTGACCCTTCTCACCCTGGACACAGTCTGTTTGACCTGCTCCCCTCAGGCAGGAGGCTCCGGTCCATTCGCACCAGAACCTCTCGCCATAAGAACAGTTTCTTCCCCTCTGCTGTTGGACACATGAACAATAAACGTATGACTGTTCCCACCACTAACACATGACCCTACGCTGTGTTCACTGCATCATTCCATGTTTGGCACTGATCACCACCTGCACTCATGTATATATCTTTCAACGTAGCACTCTTAATTCTTATTCTCATGTATATATCTCATGTATAGCTCATGCACATATCTTTCTACGTAGCACTTTTAATTCTTATCCCTACTTTTATTTTTTCATGTCTATTTAAGTGCTATTTATGACACTATGTTTGCACTGAAGCACCGCAGCAATTTCCTAATGTTGTAAACCTGCTCAACATTTGGCAATAAACCCCTTTCTGATTCTGATTCTGACAAATCAAACTAGGGGCTGCTCACTACACAATTACTCTTTACAACGCACAGTAAGGAGACAGTCCTCTAATTTGAATAAAGTTCTAATAAATAGCATAAGCATAATGTTTTTCTTATTGTGTTTCCGACCCGCTGCAGGTGATATCACATTCTAAACAGCGTTTAATCTTTGAAAATGAGTTTTTCCACAGCAGCAACAATATCACAAATCTCTCTGAGGGCTCTTTTACTCTCCTATTTGTGTTTCTATAGCTGCTTTTGAGAACAGCCCCTTACAATTCAAACTGCTGATAAGCTTCACCAGCAGGCATTATTAAGACAATCAGCCCTTCTGGTCTGATATGAAAGAATTAGTGCACAAATCCTTTGCACTGGCAAGGGAAAGAAAAGGAACAATGTTCACTGAAGACATGCAGGAAAGCTGCTAAAGGATCAGAAAACATCAAAAGCTGAATAGAAAACAATGATTATTTGTATGAATGAATAACACTACATACATAATAGGGAAGAGGCCCAAGGTTTGAAAATAATCTCAGTGTGTGTCAAATAACACACACTACAGAAACAAGGAGCTCAGACAGCAGCAGCATCTTCTTCAACCAGTTAGAAGAAAAAAAACGAAGAAAGGAAAGACCATAAACAGCAAACAACACACAATGCAGGAGAGTTTAGACAAAAGTTAATTACATGCAATAGTGGGAATCAAAAGTCTAGAGTAGAGGTGTCCAACTCCAGGCCTCCTTGTCCTGCTAGACCTCAGTGCAGCGTTCGATACTGTCGACCATAATATTCTATTAGAGCGATTAGAACATGCTGTAGGTATTACAGGTACTGCACTGCAGTGGTTTGTATCTATCTAATAGACTCCAATTTGTTCATGTAAATGGAGAGTCCTCTTCACACACTGAGGTTAATTATGGAGTTCCACAGGGTTCAGTGCTAGGACCAATTCTGTTTACATTATACATGCTTCCCTTAGGCAGCATCATTAGAAGACATAGCATACATTTACACTGCTATGCTGATGACACCCAGCTCTATCTGTCCATGAAGCCAGATAACACACACCAATGAGTTAAACTGCAGGAATGTCTTAAAGACATAAAGACCTGGATGGCCGCTGGTTTTCAGGCCCCTCTTCTGTGGAACCAGCTTTTTTTCTATCTCTACTTTCAAGTGCCTTGAGACAACTGTTGTTGTGATTTGGCACTGTATAAATAAAATTGAATTGAATTGAATTCAGGTGTGTTGACCCAGGGTGAGATCGAAAACCTGCAGGACACCAGCCCTCGAGGCCTTGAGTTGGACACCCCATGTCTAGAGTGAAGAAGAAACACTCAGTGCATCATGGGAAGCCCCTAACAGCCTAGGCCTATTGCAGTGTAACTAGCAGGGGTCACCTGATCCAGCCCTAACTATACGTTTTAGCAAAAAGGAAAACCTAATCTTGAAAGTAGAGATAGTGTCTGTCTCCTAAATCCAAACTGGAAGCTGGTTCCACAGAAAACTGAAAGCTCTTCCTCCCATTCTACGTTTAATTATCTCAATGAGCGCTCAAAGTGCTGAAGTAAAGAAGAAATAATATTATATAGCAACCATTAACCACTTACCATCTAGGAACCATGAGTAAGCCTGAGAGCAAATTGCTCTATTAGGAAAATTAGGTACTGTGAGGTCTTTAGAGTATGATTGCGTGACACTCGGATGAGCCACTGACAACGTCTAGATGAACAGAATCAACAGTACCATGTCTGAGCAATGTTTTAGCCGATACTAATTCATTGTGTGAGTGTGAGCAGCACACAAACATGAACAATACTGCAGTCTGCCCAACAGCTACAGATGATGCTGACATCAGTGCTTGTTTCAGGTTACACATTGCTCCATCAAATTCCAGAAGCTTAGGGAAGACTTCAAGAGACTTTAGCTGAAAAGAAAATACCTTTGTAAGCAGCAGTGGTGCACTTAAAAAAAAAAAGGTTAAAGCTGCAGTGCAGTGTGCTCCCAACGGGCTCAAAACTTTTAAATATTGATGTTATCTGGACTGTTTTACATAATGTCACTTACAGAGTAGGCTGAGCACGAACTTTATAAATGTAAAGTTCAACAAGCAAAGCAACAGAGGTAAAACAGACTCCTGAAGATGAGTGCACAAGTGCCCCACGACCCTCGGCTGTGTTCTAAATATAATCTTCCCTGAGCAGCACAGCCTGTGAGTCATTATGCAAAGCTACGCCTGGCCTGAGTGTTAAGGGAAGGCTATGGAGCTGCAAGACGGCTTGGTTCACATCATGCAAATGTTGGCTACAAACATGTGTGAGCATGCATACTTATGCACATGAACAGATACACTCAGGCACACATGCAGAAATGCAAACACATGGAATGTGTCAGGTGTGAATACTAGCACGCTCTAATATTTGTAAAGACGCAAGAATACCAAAGAAAACGTGCAGGAGCCACTGTGGTGACCAAAGTGAGCTGGTCTGTGACAAACACAGAGGAAACTGATGCTACTTCATCGTTTTTCTTCATCACACTACAAACGCAGGTGTACAGTGCATCAAAGCGCTTCATTTGTTCCACATTTGGTCTTGTTACAGCCAAAATGGATTTGACTTAGTGTTGTGTGTGTGTGTGTGCTCTCTCATCCACAAGCTCTCCTTGAGTCTGTGTTTTCAGTTTGTTTGTTCCTGCCCTGACCCGTGATTGGATTGTTTACCTGTGAATCACCATCAGTAAGAGCTAAGTTTTAAACTTGTGTCTGGCTTGCTGAATTCTGCATTATGGGTCCTAATCTTGCCTGTCAGTGGTGCACAATAAAGGTGCCATCATGGTCCCCTTTGACAAGAGGACAGAGCCTCAAAATAATATCCCAATATTTCAAGGAAAATGTTATTGTGTCCTTTTCAAATAAGCTATTGTCACTGATGGCACTCTGCCTAATTTGCAGCAATATAGTGCCACAGCACAAGCCAAATGTGAGCAGAAAGTAATGATTTCCCTGGACACTGTTTGGAAGGAGGCCCCGGGGCAGACCAAGGAAACACTGGAGAGGTTGTATGTCTCGGTTGGTCTGGGAATCTTTCCATCCATTTCTTTAGCTTATCCGAGGGTTAAGTGGAAGAAAATGGATGGATGGATGGAGAAGTACAAACGTAACTGTGTAACACTTCAGTTTAACAACTTCTAAAGTAACCTTGCAACTCATCAGGAGCTGCACAATAAAACTGAAAAATGTGTGTTAGTTTTGTCCCTGCTTAGTTTAGCTCCTGTCCCAGTTTTTTCTTCCATCGCTGTATTTAGTCTAATCTTGTGTGTGTTACCGTTCCACTTCAGTCATATTTATTGTCCCAGACTCTCTTTGTCTCTTGCTCAAACTTCAGCTTATCCTCCCTTCATTTTTCTAAGTTCCTATGCTTCCTGGCTGTTATTCCAGTTGCTTTCGGTTTCCTTTTAAGGCATTCATCAGCTAGTAAAGGCTCACTCAGAGTCCAGCCCAGTCTGCTGAGGGTGTCTACTTTTGGGTCCTCTCTCTCCCTGCACTCCATTGATGAAAGTTTGCTGTTTCCAGATTTACCAGAAAGACTTTTCTCACATATTGTACAGATCACTGCTTTGTTGAAGTAGCTCCCTTTTTACTGAACCTTTATCAGAGGTGGACACACAGTTGTCAATGTCAGACATCTCTGGGTTTGTCTCGTGTGTTCACATTAACACATGGTGTTGCTACAGAAATATCATCATGATATGAGGCTTTCCTTAAATCATGTAAAATTTATACAGAGATCGTCGCAGGAGATTAGTTGTGCTATGCTATATTGGAATAGATCTCTTAAACTTTAAATCCAGGTGTTTTGAGTCAAGCATCCAGCCAAGCATGTAAATAATGAGTCCTAACCCCCCTGGAAGCATTTAGGAACCACAGCATGGAGACCATGGAAAATCACCGAGCGGTTTCACCAACTGTTGAGGTGGAAAATGCCAAAAAGTCACCAAAGCCTCAAAGACCAAAAACCATTGAGACCAAATGGGTCTCCATAGTCCAACAGTCCTTTTGTAGGTGTAAGGTGTAGTAAGCATAGGACAACCAGTCAGAGTGTACTTATTATTCTTCATTCAACTTAGATAATATAGTGTTACTGTTTCCTTATGTATTTAAGATTCATATTTACCTAATTTCTTTCTTTGACTCGTCCCTGATATCGCACTTTAAAATCTCAAAAAAACGTTGCAAATACGGACTTTTTACAGCTAAGGAAGATACACGTGTGGTTTAAAGTGAAGTTAGAGATCCAGTGATTTATAGTCAGTAACATGTGCCTAGATCAGTTTTACAGCAGGTGCTGTGAATGAATGTTTCAAGGAGGCAAACTGCTAGAGATGGGAGGTGATGTCCCATACAACACACAGCTGTTCATTTGCCCATCTGCCATCCCATCTGTGTGAATGTGAGGTTCACTCAGACTTTTATCACCAAACTTGCTATATTATGCATCGTCTTGTTTTGGAAACAAGTGTTGGTTGTTATAGAATAATTCAAGCTGAAAGATGCTTCAGCATTCGCTGCAGTCCCAGATGGAAGCCTTTCATGCTGACACTGACTAATCAGAAATGTGGCTCTTTCAGTAATGTGAAGACACATGTCATATATCTTGACACTATTTATGTATCATAACCAAAATAAAAAAGTGGAAAACTACAACAGCGGAGCTAACAGGTCTCTATCTTGCTTCACTTTTTAACACTTTGTGCTGATACCCTTTAACACCCCAAAGCAACTCCTCAGCTTAAAAGTCAAATCAACTCAGGAATCTTTTGGCGTTGAGGCTCAGAGATTCAGGCAGGCCCAAGCAAACAGGCGACGTGGAGCCTTCATTACTCCACACAGCACAGCACAGTCTTTCTGGGATTCATTCATCTGTGCTCACTCACTGTGCCAACAAGCCTGCCCAAAGTACTTATCCATAGTCATGCATAAATGCACCATAATCGACACAGGCAGGCATGCTGCATAAAATGGGATTTCCAGATTGTGTATTTTAAAGAGTACTTTATAATTTGGAATAACAGCTGCTACTAATGTTACTGTAAAGAGAAACTGACAGCCCTGAGACCCATTAGATGATAGTAGCAAAAACCTTATTTCTACCCTTTAAAAAAATAAATAGATTTTCAGGGTGCCAGCCACAGGATTTTTCTGGCAAAGGAGGAAATGTAGCTCCTGAGTCAATCCACAACCTAGATTGTAGAAAGTACTACCAGCTCAAGTCAGCTAAGGACAGATGGTAACCAAACTGTCATGTTTCGGCTGTGTGCAGGCAGGAATTGGACCCAAACGCAAACTCACTAGAAACGGGATTGAACTCCAAATTGCAGCTTTAATTGCTAAACAAAGAACGTCTACAAATCCTAAACTGAGAAGAATCTAATAAAACACACACAGGGAGAAACACACAGCATGACGGCGATCACAACACTGACACAGAGAAACACAGGGCTCAAATACACTGGGAAGTAACGAGGGGAATGAGACACAGAAGGGGAGCACAGCTGGAGAAATCAGAACTGACGAGACAAGTGAGCAAAGTAGGATACACTCACATGAGACACAGACCTTCAAAGTAAAACAGGAAGTAGCACAGATGCAAACTAGACTAGGGGAGACAGGAACTAAGAAAATCAGAGAACAACAACAAACAGACACAGAGGGCAGCTACTAACTACTCAGAGAACTAAACAGGATACAAGAAGGCCAAACTAAGACAATAGACTATAGAATAACAACAAAGAACTAAGAGCATAATACAAAAACTCAGAGACACAAGAAACTCAAAGCACTGGCTCACCGACCCAGGACCGTGACACAAACGACCTGCAGAGGACATATTGGAACACTAGATATACAAGTCAGAAACATGTTGGGTTGATTGTCTTTAATAAAGTCCCACGGAAGAATTGTTTACATCAAAGTGTAATCACAATCACAATAACGTCATTTATCTGACACCAGCGATGTCTCCCAGTGTTCATAAGGGGTCACTGTAGACCATAAATTTGCTTCATAGCACGTCATACAAGTTGCTAATAGTAAGGCACGAATATGGCAAAGCTAGCAACAGTTAAACTAAACAGCAAAAAAGTCCTTTAACTTAATTCCTGATACAACTGGATGTAATTATTGAATAGATTATGGCCACTGCTGTTATCTCAGTGCTAAATAATCTTACCAACATAGTATCAATGTACTGAGACACATAATTTTAACATGCACGAACAGTTACAACCAGCATCATGCCAATTAACTTGCCAAGGGAATAACACTTACTGATTCATTACGGCACAACTCAATCACACTAACTCAGTTACAGCTGCAGCAGCTCCTTTAGGTATATCCACTCTGCATGCTCAGCACATGGTGCGCTTGATTCTTGCCTCTAGACACCCCGAGGCAGAGCAGGTAAATTTGAACACGACCTATAATAAACCTAATTCCTTCAACTAAAACAACAGTCTGCAAGTTTCATACCCAAGTGAATCATATTCCCAGAACAATCCAGAGGATCTCTGTCACCTATATTAAAGGGTGCCCAGCATTATTAATTATTAGATAACCACTCTCTATACCCCATCACAGGCCAAGGTCACCACTAATGGGATCATCTCTCAATGTTTAAGCGTGGAGAGAGGGACAAGACAAGGATCCCCACTCTCACCCTAATAATTCGCAGTTTTCTTAGAACCACTTGCCATTCCACAAAAATATCAAAGGTAATCAAACCTCTATATTAGAACACAAAATTCATTTATATGCTGATGATATATTACTGTATTTACAAGAACCAACAAATTCAGTAAAGGACATATTTCATCTCATTACAAATTTTTCACGAACATCAGATTGGTCAAAATGAATTACTAATAATACTTCCAATAATGAAGAACTCAGTGATTCCTGCAGACCAAGATTTGAACTTTTGAGCTATCAAAAGCTAGGTATAATTACCTCCCCCAAATTATCACTCACTTACTCCAAATTAATAATTTTTCCTTAATGATTGCATCAAAATGTTTTCAGTCCTTAGACTGTGTTACTATTTAGCTAACCGAATAAAATACATCATAAGATGGATTCACCAGAATGAAGCACACAATCGATGGAATGAAACTTTCAGACTTCCCCTTTATTACCGCTTCAGTTATACGCCATAACTGCCTCAAAAACCCTTTGATCTTCTGCACCTTAACGGCCTGGTGAAAACCCTTGAAATCACAAACTCAAAATAAAACCTCTGTAAGGTTCTATCAGCCAGTCATCTGTTTAACAACAACAACTAAAGAACACAGTTAAGACAAATGTCCAACCCACAGCCCTTTACAACCACTAACACATGTAAAAGATGTTTCAATTTCAATTCAATCTGGCGTTTGGAGGTGATGAGGCAGGAGATTGGCGGATCCCGCCTACTCCCCCCCTCCTGTCCTTTCTCTTCCCTTTATCTCTGCCTTGTGCTGGGGTCCTCCTGGCAGGCCCAATGCCTGGTCCCTGCATCCGGCTGTCTGGGGTGGGCACCTTCTGCTCTATCGGGGGATGGCAGGAGTGGTGGGGGTGGGTGGCTGGGTGGCTGGGTGGGCCCATGCAACTGGGGTTGTGCTTCAGCGCCCTGGTTGTGCTGGCAGGTGTCCTCTGTGGGTCTTTTTGCAGTACATCGGCTCCTGCAGGCTCCTTCCAGTCTTTATGTTGCTATGGTGGGTCTGGGATGAGCCATCTATTTTCTGTTAGACCTTGGTTGATGAGCTGTGGGCTCTGGTAGAGACCTTCCTGTACATTTTGTGATTCTACATGCTGGTGCACTGTGGCTTGATCTTGACCTTCATTGTTGCGGCTGTTTAGGGTCTCTGAGTTCATGGGTCATTCTCTCACCACCATAGGTGTTGGTGTTTGGGCTCTGGTGAGTCAGGTGCCTGTGACGAGAGTGGGGGTGTCCTCACTGCATGAACCACCATACTGCCTGTTGTCATTTCCTCGTTCCTGTTTTTCTTTTTTGGGATGTTGCTATGGTACATTTTCCCTTCATAGATAGCAGATGGTTGTTTGCGGCCGAAACACCCAATGAATCGGGGTTACACAAGTGATGATGTCTCGTATTGGTGGCAAGTGGTAGTTCATGTCAGTCTAAATGAAGAATCATATTGTCACATAAGGGCTGAAACACCAAAGTAGTTTGAGTGCTTCTCCCACCTGACTGAGAACCTTCACAGACATATTCTCCCACCTCCAACCCACTCAAAAATTGTGCTAGTTATTCTAGGGATTCTAGTTCTATCAAGCCCTCTGATTAAGATGTGGGTTTATGAGATTGGGAAATCTTTTATTTACATTTTCCAACTGTTTTGGAAATAGGATTGTGCTATAATTTTCACTGTTCACAAGTGTAGCTGTTCTAAATTTTACTATGAGATTGAGCTGAGAAAGGAACCAAATAGGCTTAATTCAAAATAACAGCATGTCATATTTTCACCCTCTCAGCCCTCCATGGATTTATATTTCATTTGATCTTATTTTACTTTTGGTTGAGTTCCTTGCTGCTTCCTCTGACAAGCCTGTCTTTTTCTTTTGCCAGGCGCAGTGATTAGTAGTTTTTCAGAGGGCAAAGCACTATCCTCGTCTTGTTTTATTTGTATAATTGAGCTGCCATTTGCTTAAGACACTTTTGTACCTTGTAGCAGAGAGAATTACAGAGTTAAAGTGAGGCTTTTAGTTAAGCTATCTATCTCCGTTCTATAGCCTCTACATTGTGCTAATGACGTGTGCTTCATAATGATGAAGTTCTTCCTTCTTGCTTTTAGAATAGCTTTTCCTTTGTTGGATAAAATATTGTTTTTGTGGCAGTTCTCCTCTTCGAGCCAGAGCCTCGGTTTTAGGGTAAAGCAATTCTGAATCTGCATTAAAGTCATTCTTCTAGCGGGGATGGTGTTGATTCTTAATGTGGCACACTTTCATCACTTTACAAAACCCCTCTGCAGCTAAAGCTCTTCATCCTTCTTCTCCATGTTGCTGGGAAAAGACAACTTTATCATAAAGTCACTGTGGAGCACTTTCATAACTGACATCAATTAACACTAAGACATGAGCTTTATTCTGATACACTCTGGCACTGTTTAACGCAAGACAACCAATTCCAATATAAGATAAAGGGATAAAAGGAGCTTTAGTCTGCAATGAGAGGACTGTTAATGTTAAGGAGCAGCATGAATAGTGTGCTGAATGTGTAAATGCAAGGATAAAGCCAGGCCCCCAAGTGGATTCATCCCTAAGGAACTATGTAATACTCCTCAGTCTTATCTCCATCTCTCAATTACCCATCAGAGAGAAGAGGCCAACCTGCGGTGAATGATTCTTACACACTGACTCTGTTACTCTGATCTTCTCCTTAGCCCTTTTGTGTGACGTGTGAGAAAAATATTGCATTGAAGTTGGATATTATCGCATGGGCTCTTCTTCTTCTCTTTCGCTGCATCCTTTAGTGGCCATCCCTCTGTATGTCCTCCTTCACTACATCCATGAACCTCCTCTGAGGTCTTCCCCTCCTGCCCTTCAGGTCCATCTTCATCATCCTTTGTCCACCATTCAGTATCCTTCCTCTGCACATCTCCAAACCATCTCAACCTCTTTAACTTTGAGCTGTCCCTCTGATGTCCTCTTTGCTTATCCTGCCCGTGCTGCTCAGTCCAAATGAACATCTTCAGCTCATGTTGGGATCTTGGTGTCTGTCTAAGAAAGCAGCTGATCGAGGCAGCTAACAGGAGTGCAATGGGAATCAAGCTGCCAGAGAGACACTGAAAATTGCAAAAAGGTTTTGGAAGAAGCCATGTATGGGTCGTGCCAGGTTCTTTTTACAGTGGTGTTGAAACCCAGGCTGGCATGACAGAGCCCCAACCTGTGTAGCTGATGGGGGCACTGGCCCAGATGGTGTCTGAGATGGCAGCTGTGCATTTGAAGCAGTTGGAGAAGGTACATGCCTGGAGCAAGCAGCAGACAGAAGTATTGGAAAACCTCATCACTTGTTCTGGCTCCTTGCTGACTGGAGGAGGCCCAGGTGGCAGTTATGAGCCTCCACGCAACAGCAAGGGCACCCTTCCTAAATTAGATGGACCATCCTAGACTGGATAGACCATTGGTGCTGGTTCCGGAACAGTTTGATAGGGTTGCAGACAGCCCTTCGCTTAAGTGAGGCGACTGCATGAAGCCACGGCCAGGAAGCTGCAGCCCTAAGTAAACCTCAGCTGCTCGACACTGTCGTCCAGGAGCAGTTTGTCTCGGTCAGAACAGTGGAGTGAGTTCACTGTCACTGGCTGGCGAGCCTCAAGCAGCTTGGGTGGAACCACCATGGGAGCAGCTGGGGCAAGCAGCGACCAACTGACCAGTCCTGGCCCAAAGGAAGAGGCACCCGGTGGCATCACCAGCCCGGCCAGTGGTTATGGAGCTCTAGCCATTTCCTCCCACTGGAAATGGATACTAACCCCTTCTCTAACCCCTTCTCCTCTGTTGTTTCTCTGCAGGTCATGAGGGCTATGGAAGTTGTGCTCAGCTCATCGGAGCAGCACAAGCATCAGAGCAAGAGTGCTGGAGATGTGGGCGACTAGTGCACATCCGCCAGGACTGCCCGTTATTGGAGGTGAAGTGGGTGTTCCGCGTCGCCCATCCTGAGACATCCTGCCCCAGTCCAGGAGACGAGGGTGCCAATGGTCACAACAAACGCGATAAACTGATCTGGAAAGCCAGCAATGTTGTGGGGATGGAGCTGGACTCCCTTATGATGTCCAAGGCGAGCACAATGGTGGACAATACCTCCCGCCCACACTATGACATCCTGGCCTGTCACAGGAGGGTGTTCAGTGAGAGACTGAACTTACCCAAATGCACCACTGAACGGCACAGGAAATCATTCCTGCCGGTCCATACGGGTCAAACCGCCAAATCAATGATGTAATTTTAACTGCCTTCAATCAGCCCTCACACATCTGACTCATATGTTAGAGTGCTGTTCATTGACTTCAGCATTCAACACAATCATTCCCCAGCAACTCATTAACAAACTGGATCTGGTGGGGCTCAGCACCTCGCTGTGCAACTGGCTGCTGGATTTCCTGACAGGAAGACAGCAGATAGTACGGGTCGGCAACAACACCTTTAGCTCAAGAACACTGAATACGTGGGCTCCCAACGATGTATGTTGAGCCCCCTTCTCAACTGCACACCATCACACAGCTACATCAAGTTGGCCTCAGACACAGCTGTGTCACATCAGCAACAACGATGAGACATAGAGGAGTGAAGTTAACCATCTGGCTGAGTGGTGCAGCAACAACAACCTTTCCCTGAATGTGGAGAAGACTACGGAGATCACCACAGACCTCAGGAGAACTCACACCCTGCACACCCCACTAACCATCAACAGTGCTGCTGTGGAGAGGGTAAGCAGCACCAAGTTCCTGTGTGTGCACATCTCAGAAGATCTCTCCTGGTCAAAGAACACAGCATCACAGCCTCAACCGCCATTATTGGAAAATCTCGGAAAAAATAGTCCTTCATAAATTGCTGACCTTGTTAGAGACTAATGGAATCAGCGAGAAATTCCAATCTGGGTTTAAACCACGCCACAGTACCGAGACAGCGCTATTAAGAGTTTTTAATGACCTCCTTTTAACTGCTGATTCAGGGCGCTCAGTGGTCCTAGTTTTATTTGACTTAACGATGCGGTTGATTAGGGCTGTTCGATATAACGATATATATCAGCTGACGATATAAAAACGTCCATCGTTTCATTTTACGCTATCGTTTGTTTCGTGGTGTCGCAAAAGAAACTGTTTACGTCAATATTTGTGTGGATGCCCTCAAGGGCATCCACACAAACACTATTGAGATCCTGTTTCTCTTTATTCTTTATTCCACTATATTCCAGTTGCTTCCGTACACTTTTTGGCACTTAACTACTCCCACAGTTTTCATCCGATTTTCACCGTTCAAACTTTAAAAAATTCTGCTCTTTCTGCTAATGCCGGCTATGACTTTTGGTGTTCATAACTTCTATACTTTTTGAGATATTGAATTTTTTTTGCAATATTTTTTGCCCATTTCTGCCATATCATCAGTGGCCTCACTGATTTTCCTTGCCGGGCTGACCTGTGTTTTAGCTCAGTGAGATGAGCGTCAGTTCTCAGACTTGGAGGCCCGGGTTCAAATCCCGCTTATGGCAACATTTCTTTCAATCAACAGTTAAACTTTTTTAACTCTTTTCAACACAAATTTAAGCTTTTTCAGCCCTTTTCAGCAAACTTTTCAGTTTTTTCACCACTTTTCAGCACAAATACCAGCTTTTCAGCTGTTTTTAGTAAAAACCTCTTTTCAGCAGAATTTTGCTCATTGAACTCTTTTCAGCACAAATTCTTCTGATTGAACTCTTTTCAGAAAAGTTTTTCAGTTTTTTCTGCTATTTTCAGCAAAAACCTCTTTTCAGGAGAATTCTGCTTATTCAACTCTTTTCAGTAGAAATTCTGCTGATTGAACTCTTTTCAGCAGAAATTCTACTTATTCACCTCTTCTGTAAAATTTTCAGCCTTTCCACCTCTTATCAGCCCAATGGACTACTTGCACTAACACTTCCGCGTTCTATGTAGTCCTGCTCCAGTGCTTCCGGTGCGGTTAAACCATGGCGACGTTCTACACTCGATGCCTACAAGAGCTCCCAAAATTGAACATCACCGATGTTCATCGGATTTGCAGAGTGACGACTACTCCCGCCAGCAAATTAGATAAAGGATTTAAGTTATATGCTGCATCATATATACACAACTACGAAGGTAAGAAAACGTAAATTAACCGACAAAGAAACGCTAGCTAACGTCAAATGCAAACACTACGTTACTCCGCTATGTCCTTCATTTGATGTCAGTTCTCTACATTACATGTTTTCTTAAACGGTGTTTTATGTCGTCCTAAACTATAGTTGAGGTTTTCTTAACTAATGTCACTTTTGTTGTTAGACACTGTTATATTAGCGTTAGGTAGTTGGCTAACTATGGAGGTAGTTAACTACCTAATGCTACTCTTGCTAAGTGTAAAATATATATGTTTAAGACATGCTGAAATGAGTAATACAGAAATAATGCTAATGGTACTTGTATCTTTATTCAGTGTCCAATAAAGACAGGTTGTCAGGGGAGGTCGGTGTGAGAGCCCTGTGCTACAGGTCGATGAGGAAGAGTGAGGCACCACACAGACTAAGTGTAGGCGGGAAGCTGTGTAAAGTTGTTAATCCCCGTTCTGTGGGGTTCAGTTCATTTAAGCATTAGTTAAGTTCATTCCTAAAGGCCCATCAACTTGAATGTTTTCCTTGTCTCCCTGCTTTATCACTCCTAATTTGACTAGTCAGATAGTTAAATCAACGTGTGTTTGGGTGATCAGAAACATTTGACAACAAGTTAATACTGCAAATATACACAATCTAAGTTATTACAGTTATCAAGCATGGTTAAGTTGTTTTAATAGGGAGAGAAGGAAACACTAAGCATTCAGGAGGGTACGTAACCATAACACTGAACTATGTTCCTGTTCGGCTCTTCCATGAAGATGTTACATTTTTAATTTTCGTTCTTTCTTCTTAGATTAAGCTTCTGGATTCATCGCCGGTGATACTGACACATAGCCAGTGCTCCTGTGTGGCAGGCGCTGTTATGTGCAATCACACAGTGGCATTGCTCTTCCAAACAGCACGCTACTCACAACTCAGAGTGCCGGTTGTCCCCCCTGTGCATAGCTGCACGGAATCTGAACAGCAATGGCACAAGCCACGGACAGTGGTAATTTAAATGAGGTTAAAGTTTTTGAATTAGTCCATGTTTACATATGAACAGCAACACCATCCATAGTAAATGTGTCTTCTGTTAGGGTGTGAGGCCAGGACCCATCAACTCCATGATCTTCACTAAGCCAGTACCAAATAGGATGGCCCAGACTGGAGTACGGTAATTACATTTGTAAAATTTGGTTTCATGTGTTACAAATGTATGTTGCTATTTTTTTCATACATACATGTGTCAGAATAGGTATTAATTTACATACAACATTACACTTTCTGAAGACAGCTAACTCAGTCATGTACATATACATCCCAGTCTCTAACTTATGCACCACTGTTTTACACCTTTTAGTTTTTAGTTTAGTTGTTGTTCAGTATAATAACCTTCTCCCTTACATTATTGTCATTGATGTTTTCTTTAGGAGTGGCTTCTACAGAGGCATGGTGGGTCCGTTACCAGATCCCTGCTTGTTCAGAATAACGGAGGCATATGCAAAATTTAATATTGAGGACAGGCCACTTGTGACCACAATGAACATGAGACCTGACAAGCCCCTTGTGGAAAGTGCCTTTGGGCTGGTGCAGGAGGGCAGTGTTCTGTCATATCAGCAGCCGGTTTTGACAACCCGGTACATCACACTACACCGCGATGCACCACCAACACCGCACTTGCCTCTGGAGGGGTATGACATCTTGCCATCAGATTGTGTGTTTGTGTGCTCAGAAGAAGAGCTTCTGCATCTGAAAAGCTTGTCTGTAACTCTGGAAATGGCTCACAAAATAGAGGAAGCTACACGTGAGCAAAGCTCTTCGTCTGAGTGGCATCAGCTCCGCAGGCCCAGAGTGACTGCCTCTAGGTTTCGGGAGGTGTGTCACATCAGAGGCCAGAGCTCGGCCGAGTCACTAGCAGAGCGTATATTGAAGGGAACAAGGCAGACAGCAGACATGAGGAGAGGAACTGAGATGGAGCCTGCAATAGCAGCAGAGTATAGTAGGCTAATGAATGTTAACTACTCACCCTGTGGTCTGGTCATTCACCCCATTGCCCCCTGGCTTGCTGCATCTCCTGATGGTGTTGTTTTTGACCCCAATGAATACCCCCAGTTTGGCTTCGTCGAATTCAAATGTCCCAATGTACAAAACTTTATTGACTGCAAATATGTGCAGATGGAATGTGGTACCCCTAAACTAAAAAAGAGCCACGCATATTACTGGCAAGTGCAAGGACAACTGCTCATCAGTGGGATGCAGTGGTGTGACTTTGTTGTGTGGGCACAAGAGGACTACCTAGTGCAAAGAATATACATGGATATAGATGTGCACAATGCAATCAGAGAAAAGGCAGACTATTTCTTTTTTTACATATATATGCCAAGATACCTGTGTTTGAAAAAATGAACAGTGAAAACAGCAAAAAGAAAAACAGCTCCTTCAGGCTGGCTGGAACAAAATAACTGATGTTTTATTTTCAATATATTTCATGAATTCTTTTGTTGTTACATGTTACTTTTATGTGACATCAATAAACTGTTATTTAAGCAATGGCATCAATTTAATTTTTAAAAACACACATTAAAACGTTGAATTTGTGCAGAACTTATTTACATGGTAAGTATTTAAAACTCCATGCCTAGCATACTGATATACATTTAGACAATAACTGAACTGTAGAAAATGACAAATGGTATTTTTGATGTTACAAAAGTTCAATGTCACTTATGGTTTTAAAACGATTTAGTGATTTACTTTATAATTTTGATAAATAGTTTTGTTGAATCTGAATAGTAATAATAGTAGTATAATTAAACAGTATTATTAACATTAAACATTTGCAATGAATTTGAATTATCAATAACTGAAACTCAACTATCGGCACTCAAGTACCAGTTCTGTAATCAAGTATTGTCAGCTGAGAAGGAAGAAATTCAACTGTAGTGGCCTCAGCTGCAGGTCATTTTCCATAAGTTACTTGTACTGGCACTGGTGTCTTGGGAAAAATCCATCTTGTCTCACTTAACCCATTTTTTAACTAATGCTGTGTTCTGGTAATTTGACAGCATACATGCCACTGCAAACAGTTGGTTGATATTATAAACATGTGACATGGTAATGATGCTATCAAAAAGTTTGTTCTGTTTGATCCTCCTAATGACTCGCTCCACATGTACCCTGAGTCTGGCTATGGCCTGCGTCTCCTTAACCTGGTATGCTGGCATCTGCTTCTGCTTAGATAGAAAAGGTGGGCAGTACACTTTGCATTTACAACAATCAGTGATTAGGAAGCCCTTATCTACCATCACTGCCATGTCTTCAGTCAACTTCTCAGCAATGCCTGATTGTTTGAATAGTTCCTTGTCACTAACCGAACCAGCATACAGATTAGAGATGAATGTCACTGGACCATGTGGAGCTATGCCAACCAGGGCTTTCATCGTACAGTGGGATTTGTACGAAGAGTACATTTCACTTTGGAGAAGTGGTGAGGATGGTGTCTGACACCTCAGCTCTGTACAGTCAAGGATCATCTGGGTGTCTGAGAAATCTTTGAATTCCTCAGGGAGGTAAGCTTGCACTTCTTCACGTGTAAGCCAGATGCACTGAGACCCCAGTGCAGTGGCAAGAAAATTTGTCCATGTTGCAATAATGCGGCTCACTGTGGACTGGTGTATGTTAAATCGGTGTGCCAGGTCCCTCTCCTTCAAACCAACTGACAGGAAAACCAGGAAAAGAAAAAACTCGTCAATTGGCTGTAGCAGCTGCCTCTGGAAGGTGAAAACAAAAGGGAAAATGTTACTCCTTAAGCTATGAACTAGTAAAATTATTCTTTTCTTGGCTAAATGTTTTGTAATGGTTAGGCATACCATACTGTACCATGAGGTAAACAATGAGGTGCTGTAGTGCACAGGTGTATGTATGTAAAGGATACTGAGTCTAGCATACATACACCTGTGTATGTATGCTACTGTACATAATGTAATGTTATTGTACATAAATACAATAACATTACACCTCTAGTTCTAACTACCAACAAACCCATAACCTACTGTTGATGTGCGTGCAGGTGTCAACACTTCTTCGTTCCGATTGGCAGCTGACTTGGCTCTTGAAACCCGGATCATTTTATAGATGCAAGGCTCAATCAAAACCCAGAATGCCATCAAATGATCATAGCTTGGAAATCTATTCACGAGAGAGCCATACATCATGTCAATCATTAATTAACATTACACACTGACATAAAAATAATGTGAACTGTGACAAATATGCTAATGGAATGCTGTATAAAATAGTCTGATTAAGAGTATTTGGTGTTGTATTTTACCTGTAGCATTAGGATATTGTTTAAATACTAAAGCATCTACATAAAACATACAATCAGCAGAGAAAAAGTAAATTTCTATTTTGTTTTCATTAAGACTGGAAAAACTTTCGAAATTTAACTGATGGTGACCTTGGTATATTTTAAACAGTTAGCTTGAATAGAACTTAGATGTACCTGGTATAGAATCGGATGTCAGCAAAACGCTGTAACCCAAATTCTCGCTGGACACGTAACTCCTGTATTTTCTTCCTCAGAGTCTCCACGTCTTTGGACAGGTCTTCTGCAGCTGATGCAGATATGTCCAATGCAGATGGCTCAGGGACTGAGCAGTAGTCATGATCTCTTGTAAGACTGTGCTCTTCTTGATCGTCAGGAGGAACTAGTTCAGGGCGTCGCTCCGTTCTCTCCCAAACACTATGCCGCGGTGGTTCAACTTTATAGCCATTCCACTCAAAAAGTGTTGGTACAGCACCTTTAATAAGCCGCCTTCGACCATCGAGGGTTGTTGGCTCTATGAGTTGATCACTGGCAAAGTGTCTGCAGCAGAGCCTGGTGTGAGAGGTAATCGTGAAATGATCCCGGCGTATATTTACCAGCCATTGTCTTCTCAAGTCGGAATGGGTCGGAAAGGCATGAAAACTTAGTATGCCGTTAAATTTGGCTGAACCTGAACAAAGTGGGACACAGCAATGCTCGGAGTATTTCTTCTCCTGTTTTTGAAAATGTTCTGTTTTAAATACTTTCCTTTTTATACTCATTCTGAAGCGACATTAGCATAGCTACCGATAGATAAGCAAACGTACCGGAAACGCACAAGCGGTACTATTTGGAAACGGAAATACGTCACATGCCCTAGTGCAAGTAGTCTATTCTCCGCAGCTTCTGCTCATTTCAGCACAATTGTCAGTCTCTCCACCTCTTCTTTGTGAGAAAGACTGTGGCGCAGAGAGATATGTGCCTACCTTGAGTACCAGAAGGGCCAGGTTCGAATCCTGCTCAGGGCAACATTTTTTTTTTCAACCTTTTCTGCTTTTTTCAGCAGACATCTTCAGCGTTAAGGCATCCACACAGCATTTTCGCAGGAAATGCAAATTTTTCTAGTTTTTCATCATTTTGATGGTCACTGTAGTGGCTATATTAGTTTCTTAAAGTTCTCTCTTTGTCTTATATTTAATATAACCACACTACGGACGGACAAGTGCCTGTTTTTACACGTTGTCGTTAGCAACCAAGACGGTAAAAAAATGGCGTGGCTCCGCCGTCTGCTTGTTTGTTTTGCATACCTTTTACAATAAAGCTCAAAATCCTGTTGAGACTTTTCAAAATAAACTAAATCCCATGAAAGAGTATGGAGAGCATTTATGGATGAGAAGCAAAAAAGAGCCATCGGGTGCTAAAAAATAAACCTTAGACTCAAACGTTAGAGCAGGCTTTTCCCGGCAGCACGCCGTGTAATAAATACTCACAAAGAAAACAATGGCCGTTACAACTTATGTCTAAAAATGTATCGTTTCATGCATCGGTTAAAAGTCTCAACTCCAGGTACATGACGCCCAGCTGGAAACACTTCAATGCAAGTCAATCTGCCTGAGATTCACAGAATTTACAGAAAATGTTAAATTCTTGTGATTTATATCGTTATCGGGATGATAGATGTCTTAGAATAGAATAGAATAGAATAGAATAGAATTCAACTTTATTGTCATTGCACATGCACAGGTACAGGGCAACGAAATGCAGTTTGCATCCATCCAGAAGTGCTTTAGTGATATAGATATATTACAATATATATTAGCAATAATATAGATATGTGAGTATATTACAGAAATGGGTCTATTATGGTATGTTATAATGTACACGGTATGAAGTATGTTGTGAATATTCTATAACTATAAGTATGTACAGGCTGTAGTGAGTACAAGCTATGTACAGGATATGAATATAAATATGAAAAACTATACAGAATATGAAATAAATAACTTTACAGAATCTGGGATATACAGCTATACAGAAATGGGAACTATGCAAGTTGTAAACAGTTGTAGGATTAAAAATTATCGAATGTACAGAATGATTATTTACACAGAGCTATACAGTAGTGCAGTTAAGATAAGTGAGGGTGTAGATAGTTTCTACAGAGGCTATATAAAGTGCTAGTGGTTGTGAGTGGTGGTTCAGTCCATGTTATTATTGTGTTTGAGGGTACAGTTGTCCATTGTGGGTGTGTGTATGTTCAGTCCATGAGTTTAACGTGGGTCAGATGTCAGGAGGCAGAGTTCAGGAGTCTGACAGCTGTGGGGAAGAAGCTGTTCCGGTACCTGGTGGTCTTAGTCCGGAGGCTCCTGTGGCGCCTCCCAGAGGGCAGGAGGGTGAAGAGTCCATGTGATGGGTGACTGGGGTCTTTGATGATTTTCCCAGCCCTTTTCAGACACCGCTTCCTGTAGATGTCTTTTATGGCAGGAAGTGGTGCTCCGGCGATGCGCTGGGCAGTTTTCACGACCCTCTGCAACGCCTTCCGGTCCGAGGCAGAGCAGTTCCTGTACCAGACTGTTATACAGTTGGTCAGGATGCTCTCGATGGTGCAGCGATAGAAGTTCACCAGGATGTCTGAGGACAGGTGGTTCTTCCTCAGAGTCCTCAAGAAGAAGAGGCGCTGGTGAGCCTTCTTGACCAGCTTGGAGCAGTTGGTCGTCCAGGTGAGATCCTCGGAGATGTGGACTCCCAGGAACTTGAAGCTGCTCACACGCTCCACAGCCGTCCCCTTAATGTGGATGGGTGGATGTGGGTCAGCATTCCTCCTGTAGTCCACGATGAGCTCCTTGGTCTTCTCGGTGTTAAGCAGCAGGTTGTTTCTGTCGCACCACTCAGCCAGACGATCCACCTCCTCCCTGTAGGCGGCCTCATCGTTGTCACTGATGAGGCCAATCACCGTGGTGTCATCTGCAAACTTAATGATGGTGTTGGAACCATCAGCAGGTCTGCAGTCGTGGGTGAAGAGGGAGTAGAGGAAAGGGCTCATCACACAGCCTTGTGGTACACCGGTGTTCATTGTGATGGTAGATGAGCAGCGGTTATCCAGCCGGACATGTTGGGGGCGGTTGGTCAGGAAGTCTAGTAACCATTTGCAGATGAGGGAACTGATACCCAGGTCTGTCAGTTTCCTGATGAGTTGTGAGGGGTGGATTGTATTGAATGCTGAACTGAAGTCTATAAACAGCATTCTGGCGTAGGTGTTGTTGTTGTCCAGGTGTGAGAGGACAGAGTGCAGTGCGATGGAGACTGCATCCTCTGTGCTCCTGTTCCGGCGGTATGCGAATTGGTGGGGGTCCAGGGTGGGGGGGAGACAGGATTTGAAGTGTGCTAGGACCAGTCGCTCTAAGCACTTAGTGATGATGGGGGTGAGTGCTACTGGGCGGTAATCATTGAGGCAAGATGGGTTGGAGTTTTTGGGTATCGGGACGATGGAGGTGGATTTGAAGCAGGCCGGTACCACAGCGTGGGCCAAGGACAGATTGAATATGTCTGTGAGCACTCCTGCAAGCTCCCCAGAACACGCTCTGAGAACACGCCCGGGGATGCCATCAGGGCCTGCAGCCTTGTGGACATTGATCCTGCTCAGCACCGCTCCTACATCGGTGGGGGAGAGAGTCATAGGTTGGTGGTCTGGCGTCATGTCTGCTTTGGTTGTGGTTGTGGGGTTCCCTCGCTCAAAACGAGCATAAAAGTTGTTGAGCTCGTTGAGGAAGGAGACATCAGAGGATGCGGGGGAAGGTTTGGTGGTCCTGTAGTCTGTGATGGTCTGGAGTCCTTGCCACATGCGTCGGGGGTTGGAGTTGGAGAAGTGTTCTTCTACCTTCTTTTTGTAATGGTGTTTGGCTTTTTTGATGCCCTTCTTTAGATTAGCCCTGGCTGTACTGTAGGCGTGTGCATCTCCTGACCTAAAGGCAGTGTTGCGGGCCTTCAGGAGGAGACGAACATCCCGGTTCATCCAAGGCTTCTGGTTGGGGTACATGGTGATCCGTTTCTGGGTGGTGACACTGTCTGTGGTTTTGGAGATGTAATCCAGTACAGATGAGGCGTACTGGTCCAGGTCTGTGTGGGTGAACATATTCCAGTCTGTGTTTTTAAATCTGTCCTGGAGCACTGCGTCTGTCCCCTCTGGCCACACTTTAATTGTCCTCACAGCAGGTTTCACACGTTGGATGAGTGGTGAATACCGAGGTGTGAGGAACAGGGAGAGATGGTCCGATTGTCCAATGTGGGAGAGGGGTGTTGCTTTGTAGGCTCCAGCCAGGTTGGAATACACATGGTCTAAAGTCTTGTCTCCTCTGGTGTGGCAGGAGACATGTTGGTGGAATCTGGGGAGGACTGTCTTTAAGTTGGTGTGGTTGAAGTCGCCAGCAACAATAAAAGCAGCCTCGGGGTGTTTATTCTGGTGTTTGTTAATGGCTGCAGAAAGTTCTTTCATGGCCAACCTAGCATTAGCGTCGGGGGGTATATACATGGCAGTGAGTATGATCGAAGTGGGTTCTCTGGGGAGATAATAAGGTCTGCATTTGACCATTAAAAACTCCGCATTAGGTGAGCAGTGACTCTCAGTAGTAGTGGAGTTCATGCACCAAGCATTGTTAATATAAATGCACAAACCTCCACCTCTGGTCTTGCCGGAGTCATCTGCTAGCCTGTCGGCTCGGTGTGTGTGGTGTCCTGCTAACTCGATAGCATTGTCCGGGCAGCTGTTGTTCAGCCATGTTTCGGTGAAAAACATGACATTTGAGTCCATAATCCGTCTGTTGTTAGTGATGGAGAGCCGTATCTCATCCATTTTGTTTGCCAGAGAACGGACATTGGCGAGAAAAATACTGGGTAAAGGCAGCCGGTGTGGTGTTAGCTTTAGCTTAGCCCGTAGCCCTCCGCGCCTACCTCGCCTTTGTTTACGATCTCGGCGCCGTCTGCGTGCACTTCCGCCCAGCCGGGGAGAGTGGGCAGCCTCCGGTGTTCTGGAGATCTCTGGGATGAGTCGGAGATCGGCGATAAAACTGTTGGAGTTGTGAGTCCAGATGTCCAGAAGCTCTTGTCTGCTGTAGGTCAGCAACACACAGCAATTCTGGACGAATAATCCGGTTAAAAGTAGATAAAAAACCGCTAAATAGCAGATTCTGGAGAGACACTGAGCCTCGCGTTGTTCACGCGCCGCCATCTTGGATCTTATATCGGGATATGAGATTTTGGTCATATCGCACAGCCCTACGGTTGATCACAATATTCTCCTGGCAAGGCTAGAACAAGTAGTTGGACTTAAAGGTAATGAATGTCCTTTCATGGTTTAAATAATACTTATCCAAGAGGTCTTTCTCTTCGTTTAAGGCATGGCTCTGTAGAGCACCACTGTCACTGTGGAAATGCAAACGCACCCACATTTGCCACTAAAAACAGACCTGCAACACAAACGTATTCAGGAGCCCCCAGTTTTAATCAGAAACACTGATAACCCAACAGCAGCAGCAATGATGACGCTGGCACAGTTACACAATGCAAAGAGCAAACAGGTGGAGCTTTACTGAGACGATTAGTTCAGGTTGAGTGAAAGAAAAGTTGTTTCTAGCGTCCAAAACATCAGTGCTGTTCCTGTAGTCGATCTTAGTTTTTCAGTTTAGTGGGAAAAAGTGTGTTTGTTGATCAAAGGACCTGATCAACAAACTCAACTAACTAGTTTATTATGTGAATGTCACATGTGGCCAGTTTTCTCACAGACTTATAGAAAAACATTCAGCTTTGACAGGTGAAGTAACAGAAACAAGCATACACACGCCTAAAACTTACCGAGGAAGCGGAATGTCCTGCGTACCAGTGGGTTGAGGTAACAGCAGTCTCCGGTGGCCACCGTCTTCTCTAAACGGTCAAACTCCTTGGATGTGTACTGGACCAGAAACAGCACAGTCTCTGTCACTGTGATCTAGGAGAAATAGGGGCCACATACACAAAGAAAACAGATTACTGAAAGGAGCAGCACTTTACCTGTGAGTGGGTGCTGCTAGTGTGGGTGGTGTTATTTTGTCAGTCATTCGTACCAGTGCTCTCTCAGTGGGCTCCATCACTAGTGACACAGCTGCTGAATACACAAAAGGACTCAAGCCTGTCTATGTGCAAATATGTATGCTTTTGAAAACAGGACCG
This sequence comes from Rhamphochromis longiceps, assembly GCF_057381845.1. Classification (NCBI taxonomy): domain Eukaryota; kingdom Metazoa; phylum Chordata; class Actinopteri; order Cichliformes; family Cichlidae; genus Rhamphochromis; species Rhamphochromis longiceps. The sequence continues at coordinate 2,944,076 of NC_140565.1, forward strand.
AGCCCACTTTCTATACAACTCTCTAAAGTTGACTATTAGCCAAAGAAAGCTGCTACAGACAAACATGGCAGGCCACTGATCCTTACACTATAGAAGTCTTCCAGTCCCCAGGGTGAGGTCTGAAGAGCTGGAGCAAACGTCTAAATCAGGGACGGATGGAAACCTTTCAAACAAGTAATTTTCTAAACAGCTGTTTACGTCAGGCAGCTTCAATGCAACATTAAAATTAATTATAAATAAACTGTATTTATTATTGTTTTCAGACACTGATGCCAGTGAGCAGCAGAATGGTGAATGTGTAACTGATGCAAAAGAAGCCAGTGTGTGTTTGTGGAATGAAAGAACAGTGTAACAGTGTAACAGTGTAACAGTCAGTGAATCACTGACATGTGTGTGGCACCGAGTAATATCACACTTTATTAAACACACAGTTCCTGTTAGCAGACACACTCATGTTTGGGTCTGGATGTGGGATTTCTCTTCATGAGGAGAAAAATATGAAAGATCATGCCACTAGAGAACATAATAGCTTTTAGACACAAAAACTACGGTGGCTTAGGGAACCAGTGAAAAGTGATAGAAACCCGAGGTGACCAGTAAAAACAGGTACGGTGGTTGACGCAGTCACTCCTCTTCAGCTAAGGCAGTGTTTCCCAACCACTGCACCGCGGCACATAGGTGTGCCGTGAGAAATGATCAGGTGTGCCGTGGAAGATTATCTGGTTCCACCTGATTAGTAATCTAAGCGATCGGTGTGGGTATCGGGCAGAACAATTACATTCTCTTCCACTAGAGGGCAGTACAACTACCTGCTCTAATTAAATGGGTTGCCAGCTGTCAGTAAAACAGAAGAAGACGAAGAAGAAATTACATAACAGCCATGCTGTGAGTGAGCCGATGCAGCGTAATAGTAATAGATACATATGTGAAAGGACAAAGTAGTCAGTGGGACCTGGTGCTGGAGAAAACTCTGACCCCGATGAGGACCTAAATGGTAAATGGTAAATGGCCTGTATTTATATAGCGCTTTTACTAGTCCCTAAGGACCCCAAAGCGCTTTACATATCCAGTCATCCACCCATTCACACACACATTCACACACTGGTGATGGCAAGCTACATTGCCATCACCTAGCACAAGCACTGGTCAGAAGAAAGCAAAAAAGGTATACTGGGGACAAACCAAGCCAATTTTTTTCTTACTTCCCCTGTCATAAATCATAGCACCATAACTCACTTTCTCTCATATGTCCAAGTTTTTCCCTGCAAATACTTTATTTCCCAGTCTGTTGGGACAGTTAACTAAGCAGTGTATTTGGTTCCTCCAGGGATCAAACCAGGCTGCTTTCACTCATTAGGTGAATGTAAAGCATCGCACTCTGGAGCCACTAAAAGAGTCCACACGATAGATCTCTTACATTAGACAACTGATAAAATATAACCAAATAAAACTCAACACCAACGCGACTGGCACCAGGTGGAGTGGAAGTGATGACCCTACCACGTCAGCTACTCATCATTGATATGAGGAGCTGTATTTCCATGGTGACACTGGTAGGGATGTACTGGGATGAAATACACTGCACACCGTGATAGTCGTAACATCAGTAAAAGAATGCAGGGCCTGCACTGTGCTCAGTAACACTGCACTGACCACTTTAAAGCCTGTTTTTCAAACAGAGCCACATGAGCCTATCTGACGATGATGAGGATCAAACTATGCTGGCTAAAAGTCACTGTTTTATCCTTTATTGTACACATATATGTATTGTATATGTGTGAATGTGTGCGTGAATGGGTGGATGGATGACTGGATATGTAAAGCGCTTTGGGGTCCTTAGGGACTAGTAAAAGCGCTATATAAATACAGGCCATTTAGCATTTACCATTGTAGAATAGACCGTTAAACTCAGACACTAACAGCAGGGCGAATTCCCCCTCTCTGAGGAATTTGAGGGGGATGATCTGCCTGGACTGTTGTTGGCACCGGAAGGTACAAAACTTTGATGTTGATTCTGCTAGACCGAAAGTTCTCCCCCAAGTTTTTGACCAATCAATCCTGCTTTTATAACTTACAATAAAAAGTGATTACCTGGAAAGAGAAGAGCTCAAAGAAATCATTAAAAGACTCAAATTACCATGACATTCATGCCCATTGTGACTGTATGGAAACCTTTAACCACACCAGTATAGTTAGTAATTAAAACCTCAAGATGTACAAGCCAGTACATTGTAGTAATGATACTATTTTTAGAGCCTCATCTCCTGACTTCGGTGCAGAAGATGAAGCTTGAAGAGGAAGACAATGAGGTGGAAATGAGAGAGGAGAAAGAGTAGTGGAGGAGAAGGCATGAAGAAAGACACAATAAGGAAAGAGATCATGTACAAATGCTAAATAGTCAAATATAATCTGAAAGAACTATTTGTGATCCTAAAATCAAAAGTTACTTATACGGTCTCTTGCATACATAAACACATAAAAAGTGAATAGAAGGGAAAGCAATGTTCATTTCAGCCGCTGTACTAAAGATGGTGGGGAAACAAGGCAAGCTGGGGAAACTAAACTAAAACCTAAACTGTAATAAACTCAAATTAACAAATATAAATATATATATATAGCAGCGTGTGGCTGCTATATAAACTCGTTAGCACGGTTAGCTCGTTAACGTGTGTAGCCCCAGCACAGGGCGATCTGCGCTAACTCGCTAACCGAGATTTGCCGCGTTAATGCGGTTATGGCATTAACGTCATTTTAACGAGATTAACGCTAACAGCACGAATATATGTATATATATATATATATATATATATATATACATATATATATATATCCATCCATTCGCTTCTGCTTATCCTTTTCAGGGTCGGGAGGGTGCTGGAGCCTACGCCAGCTGTCATAGGGTGAGAGGCGGGGTAGACCCTGGACAGGTCGCCAGTCTGTCGCAGGGCCAACACACAGACACAAACAACCATTGGGCAATTTAGATTGATCAGTTAACCTATCCCCACAAACTGCATGTCATTGGACTGTTGGAGGAAGCGGGAGTACCCGGGGAGAAATGTGGTGACGTTCCATCCGTCCATTTATTTTTGCATTTTTACTGCCATCTCAGATATCATCAGGTGCCGTTGCTAGGCTGCAAATGTCACAGTAAAGCAGTGTGACAAGTAAAAAAGGGACAAAGGATAAATCTTCTGCTGTTTTTATTATGGGAGAAACTTGTGCTGTTGCCATGGTTTCACTCATTTTATTATGAGGAACAACAAAAGACATGGAGGAGTAGGCTCCACATGCTCAGCACAGCTCTGTTCTTACATGTCCCCCACATACATGTGTGCTGTCAGGACTACAACACGGTTCTTACACGACTGCGACAGACCTTAGAGTTTCCATCTGATTTCATGTTTAATGTTAAATGTATTCTGCATACATGGCCACACTACTGCATCGCGGGTGGATCACTTTGCTTTACGGCTACAAGCACACTTTAAGTAGTGACAGAATCACTTTCCAAGGAATCAAACATCATTAGAATATCAGCAAAGAACACAAACAAGCTTCTCGCTGTGCTACACACGGAGTAAGGCTGCTACAATATCATATCTCCACTACATCATTTTTGTAGCCCATGCATAATTATCTAGGTTATGAAATAGTTTAAAGTATTATCTTAGAACAATCTACAGTAAGAAATACCATTCACAAGTTGGAAAATTAAAGATGGTTCAAGTCCCAGAAATTCACCTGAGCTCAGCTCACCATGCAATGCTAAGAGAAACTGCGAAATCCCAAGAACTCCATCTCAGACCCTGTGGGCTGTAATTAGCACATTAAATATTAAAGTTCATGACAGTACAGTTAGAAAGACTCTGAAGAAATATGATTGGAGGTGTTCCCATGGGAAGCTGAACAAACAAGACTTTTGGAGCAAAGTTCTCTGAACAGATGAGACATGAGTGGAGATGCTGGTCACCTGGTACTCCACATTCACTGAGTCAACCACAAACTCTTATATATGCCAAACTATTCTAGAGTCAGAGGTGAGGCCCAGTCAATGTCCAGACCTTGAAATGCTGTGGTAGGACCTCAAGAGAGCTGTGCATAAAGGAATGACCACAAACGCCACACAACTGAAGCATTTGTGGAAAAACAGTGGGCCAGAATTCCTTACATTTAGTTAAATAAATAATGGCACTGTGTATTATTTCATGTGTTCTTCTGGTTTTATTTGACTACATTTACCTGGTAAGGATCAGATGATTTATTTTTTTTAATGTTAGAACTATTTACTCTCTACCTTCAGATTGTTGATCATGGACATGTTATTACCGTAAGTTACCACTTCAGGGGTTATTATTAAAAGTCTTGCATGCTAGGGTTAGCCAGACCCTTTAGCAACCCCAGTGTATTGCCTGTGATCATCATTGAGAATGGCAAGAAATGGCTAAGGGGCTGCCTGATTTCCAAAAAGCCTGAGCAGCACTTTGTCCCACTTTCTCACTGGCTGTAACACAAGCTGACAGGTCCACAGTGACAATGTGCTACTTGTTTAGTCCCTTAACCACCTCTCTGCCCTCTCTCTGTCCTTATCGTCCTCACTGTAGAGCTATACGCCATTGGTTAAGTCATGCTGACAAGGCCAGGGTGACCTCAGCAGCTCCTCAGTCAGGGATGAACTTGCTCACTTCTTTCAGTCTCTTCTCTTTGAATCTTGCTTATTTAATTTCACACCAGTCTATATCAAAGCACTGAGCTCTGTTCATCAGTAAGACAGAATCCACTTACACTGAACCAGCGTCTCAATACGTCTCAATTCTCAAGCCAATAATTGGGTTTGCAGTGGCAATCCATTTTACCAGAACAGTGAGACCTAGCTAGTAAATTGAAGAAGATTTGAGCATGCTGACACCAAGAGATTCCCAGGACATTTTTAGACACTGAAGCCTCTCGTCTGTGTGGTATGCATCTGTACACAGCAGTCATTTAAAAGGAGGCTCTGAACAGTGGCCCAAAACAACCAGCCCCATCAATGACTGGCCACCACGGTGCATGATAAAGTACTCATGGCATGAAGAGCTGTTGATGCTCATCTTGCTAGAAAATCCAATCCAATCCAACTTTATTTACTGTATATAGCACTTTTAAAAACAACAAAGTTGACCAAAGTGCTTTCCAATAATAAAACAGAGATAGAAAAGGTTGCAGAACCCTCTCTTAAGACATATTTTAAGCATAGAAGCATGCAGGAATTTAGAAACGCCTGTGTGGTTCAGAATGATGATGGCTGTGCTGATCAGGGGCAGGGAGTGTTTTCATGTGTAAGGTTGTGCATTCAAAACGTTTCCTTTTAACAGAAAACAGACACACAGAGTAAGATGGCTAGAGATAAATAATAACTAATGATTAAATGCAGAGTGGTGTATAAATACATAATGAGTGAAAAAAGGTGAGTGAGGTCTAAATATTGGCATCAAACTAAGTTATGTGCTCAGATTCATATATTGAAGAAAAAAGTTCCAAATCTATCCAAAGCAGATGTCGCTTCAACCAAACCAAGTCTCCTAACAATGACACAACTGTTCTCTCAGTTTTAAGCACATTTGTTTTCTCTCCAACATAAGCAACAGTGTTTTCCTTTTTGTTCCTTTGTAAGATGAATTATGAAAGAGATTGTTATGGCTGTTCAGGGGTCTGTGAACCTTTTTAATAGACTAAAACACACCCCAACCACAGCATGGTTAAACACTCACTTATTCAGTCATTTATATTTCTGTGGGGACAAGCACAGCATGAAGAGTAGCATAAAACTTATATGAATGAAATTAAAATTAAAATCAACCTTTAAGATTTAATATTGAATCTTTAAACTATGATGAGTTTGCATTTTCAACCCAAACAGCAGGACATGGGACCAGTGCAGAAACAGAAGGAGAGCCTTTCCCCATTATGAAACTGGAAGTGCCTGCAACATATCAAACAACCGTGTTTGATATGTCAAAATCTTAAAATTCAGGTGTTTTCAGTCCGACAGGTACACCACCTGTCAAACGTTTTATAACACCCTCATTTTTCTGTTTTTTTTGCTATTCAAGTGGTTCAAGTCCAATGAATAGCTTGATGGTACAAAGGTAAGTGGTGACTTAACTGGTTTAACTGCCAGAGGTTACAAAAGGGTAGGGTTACCCAAAACTGAAAAATAATGTACATTTCAGAATTATACAACAGGTCTTTTTCAGAGAACAGAGCGTCAGAGCGTCAGTGCCCATAGGTGTGAATGTGAGTCCAAACGGTTTTCTGTCTCTATGTGTTAGTGTAACCGGTGTGATTCTGCGTTGTGTCTGATAAAAAAGGTAAAAGAAAGAAAGACCTCCAAGTAAATAATTTGCCCACTCCAGCTCCTCTCCCACAGGGGAATTGTAGAAAAAGGGCATTTATTTTTACATTAAACATAAAATATGCATTTACACGTAACATATTTGACATAAGATAAAACAAAAACATCAACATGAAATCTGACATACCTGATAAAAAAGGTAAAAGAAAGAAAGACCTCCAAGTAAATAATTTGCCCACTCCAGCTCAACCCACCACAGCTCCCAAGCTAGCAAGGAGTATATATTCATGCTAGCATTTATGGAGCCTAAAACACATTTATGATACACACATACTACACACTTATCACATCTTACAAAAACAGGCTTAATAATGACAATAACTGAACTAACATCGCAATCAGAAACATCAGGGTGGCTAAATATGAATTATGTGTGTTTTTAAGGTGTTGGAAAGAAATGACACCCACCTCTCCCACAGGGGAATTGTAGAAAAAGGGGAGAGGCAAAAGGGGTACACTGTATTTATAGGATTGCACCAAAGAAGAAGAAGAAAACAATAAGGAGGGGCTCTAACTGATAATGAACATAACTACAGGCTTGGAGGTCCTAAAAGTCAGGTATGATAGGAGCAGTTTGGGGGTTTAGAATACATTTTGTGTAATTATAACAATGTGATTTATGACTCTGTTACATTAGTCCTGCGACAGACTGGCGACCTGTCCAGGGGGTCTGCTTCATCCCCCTCCTGCCAACAGGGATAAGAAGGGAATGGATGCAAAAGAAATGGCTGTTGCAAACTACCGTAGGCTGTAAATGGCATGTTGTGTGGCATGGTACACCCCCGCCCACCACCACTACCAGAAAAAATAACATAAACAAAAAAACTATTAATAACTATTCCGACCTGTCTAATATGTAATATTAACAGGAGGCTGAGGGTCTGTGTACAGCATGAAACCAGCTGCACCACCTCTGGGCTGATATGCAGAGCATGGGGCTTTCTGGCTAAGCCCAGTGAGCATCAGAGCAAATCTGTCTAAAAGCCAGACTGTACAACACCAAACATAGCAGTGTTACCCAGATCTGTGACAAGCATCAGTGTTGGAAAAACATCTTGTTTGTTCCTTACACCTCTATGCAAACTCACTGGGATGGCTTCATGGAGATGAATGCCAGCACTCTGTGCTGGGACAACTGAAAATAACAACTAACAAATCACTTTACTTTCCAAGTCACAGTCTCTACAGATCTGCCTTTAACACTGAGAACACTGGATATGTCACAGATATTGGAAATATCCTTGCTTCAATAGATAGTCCACTTACGTTTCTGGATTAAAAGGTGTAAGAAGCACACAGAGGCCTGCCTCCCAGCACAATTCAACCCCCTACAGGATCGACCCTTCCACTGCGGATGCTATTGCCATCACTCTTCATACCACGCTGACCCTCCTGGAACACTCAGGTAAATAGGTTACAGGTAAGCATTCAGTATGCCGGCCATCGTAGTGCAGTGAGTGCTGGACCTGAAGCTCCCACATTCAGCCTGTACCTGGATTAAAGACTTGGAGATTATGTATCGGAATTTCAGGAGCAGGACCACACCTCCAAACACGCTCCTTCCGGTTGTCATCTACAGAGGTTCCCCCAGTTCTGCAAGCTGTACATTCTCATTTACATTCCCCACCCTCCCTCCCTCCTTGTTCTCAATTCTTTAACTTCCTCATTTCTGTTTAGTACATGGGGATCAGAATCAGAATCAGAATCAGAATCAGAAAGGGTTTTATTGCCAAATGTTGAGCAGGTTTACAACATTAGGAAATTGCTGCGGTGCTTCAGTGCAAACATACTGTCATAAATTGCGCTTAAATAGACATGAAAAAATAAAAGTAAGAATAAGAATTAAAAGTGCTACGTAGAAAGATATATGCATGAGATATACATGAGATATATACATGAGAATAAGAATTAAAAGTGCTACGTAGAAAGATATATACATGAGTGCAGGTGGTGATCAGTGCCAAACATGGAATGATGCAGTGAACACAGCGTAGGGTCATGTGTTAGTGGTGGGAACAGTCGTACGTTTATTGTTCATGTGTCCAACAGCAGAGGGGAAGAAACTGTTCTTATGGCGAGAGGTTCTGGTGCGAATGGACCGGAGCCTCCTGCCTGAGGGGAGCAGGTCAAACAGACTGTGTCCAGGGTGAGAAGGGTCAGCTGAGATCCGGGCTGCACGCCACAGTGTCCTGGAGGTGTACAGGTCCTGCAGAGATGGGAGTCTGCAGCCAATCACCTTCTCAGCAGAGCGCACAACACGCTGCAGTCTCTGTTTGTCCCTGATAGTGGCTCCAGCGTACCACACGGTGATGGAGGAGGTGAGGATGGACTCGATGATTGCGGTGTAGAATTGCATCATCGTCCGTGTTGGCAGGTTGAATTTCTTCAGCTGCCTCAGGAAGTACATCCTCTGCTGGGCTTTCTTGATGACGGAGGTGATGGTGGGCTCCCACTTCAGGTCCTGGGTGATGGTGGTACCCAGGAAGCGGAATGAGTCCACAGAGGTGATGGGGGTGTCAGTCAGGATGATGGGGGGGAGTGGGGCTGTGTGCTTCCTGAAGTCCACAATAATCTCCACTGTCTTCTGGGCATTCAGCACCAGGTTGTTGTGGCTGCACCAGGACACCAGACGTTCAACCTCCCTCCTGTAGGCAGACTCATCCCCGTCCGAGATGAGCCCAATAACGGTGGTGTCATCTGCAAACTTGATTAGCTTGACAGACTGGTGGGTGGAGGTGCAGCAGTTGGTGTACAGGGAGAAGAGCAGAGGAGAAAGAACACAGCCCTGAGGGGAGCCGGTGCTGATGGTCCGGGAGTCCGAGACATTCTTTCCCAGCCTCACATGCTGCTTCCTGTCCGTCAGGAAGTCAGTGATCCACCGGCAGATGGGATCAGGCACATTCATCTGGGAAAGCTTGCCTCGGAGATGATCTGCCAGGCCCGGGAGCCGCCGCCAGTCCCCTTCGAGGCCTTCCCCAAACCACAGCTCAGTTCATGTCCAAGCATCACCTTTACCTACTAAAACGCTGTCAAACCTCAAATGAGGACGTGGGCCCAGCGAGTGAAATTCTTTTAAACAGACCACAGCGTGTAAAACTTGCCCCCAGTTATCGATCTACAAGCTCGTAGCATGCGTGATAATCTGGTATTTTCTGGTATTCCAGAAGCCGCTGGAGAGGACGCGGAGACCACGGTAAAAAGCTTCATCAAAACCCACCTGAAGCTGCCGGAGGACACTGTGAAGAACATCGTCTTCGATCGGGTACATCGCCTCGGCCCCATTCGGGCTACGGCCGGGAGACCACGTCCTATCGTGGCCAAATTCGGCCACTTCAAACAAAAGCAACATGTGAAAAGCCGCGGCAGGGAATTAAAAGGAACAGACTTCAGCGTGAACGACCAGTTCCCCAAAGAGATCTTGGAACGACGCAGGGTCCTCTTCCCAATCCGACGCGGCTTCATCCAGAAGGGCTCCCGCGCTGTCATCGCTGTGGACCGGCTGTACGTGGACGGACAGCTCCACCGCGACCCCAACATCACTCCGTGGCTGTATTAACCTCACACCAGATAAGAATCAGCTACACCATTTCCCTATCCACTCACACTAACTTGCATTAACATCTGTTTAACTTACCAGTATCAAATCGCATCTTAAAGTGTGATTTCATAGCAGAATTAACACCGTCACTCTCCGTCAGTGATTTAATTGGAATGTTTACGTTTTGTTTCTGTTTTTTTTTTCTTCTCGTTTTTTTTCCTCTCTTTTCCCCCTCTTGGTTTTATGCTGCTCACCCCTGTCCTTGGTTTCTTTCTTTATTCCTTTCACTGCCTCGATCACCTGCTTCGACACTCATCCACAAACATCCTTTATTTCGACACATACGCACCATGCGCTCAACGGCAGCACATTTACATCAGTCAGACAGCGCACACAGTCATATAAGATACACACACACTTAAGCCAAGCCTACTCATATTAGTAACTATGCATACACAAAGTCAGACTCAGGGAGCATCTCGCCACACATTTTTTCTCTCTCTCCTTCTCTTTATTTATGAACAAGTGACGTATTCTCTCCACCTGTCTAAGCGACGCACACAGCATACATCCCTAGTTATACACAAACATCTATGGGTACACTGAGGTTCATTACATGGAATATAAATGGAGCTGGCTCCAGAGAAAAGAGGTTAAAAATATTTAACCAACTCAAAAAACTACAGGCGGATGTTGTCCTATTACAAGAGACCCACAGACCTCTTAGAGGTTCGAATGAACTTAAAACACCTGAGTTTCCCAATGTGTTCTCAGCTTGTTATAATTCTAGACAAAGGGGAGCAGCAATTTTAATACATAAAAATATTAATTTCACAGTACTCGATACAGTTATAGATCCAGAGGGCAGATTCTTAATCATTAAACTATCTATACGTGATAAAAAGCTATGTATTGCAAGTGTATATGGTCCAAATGTTGATGATCCCTCATTCTTTCACGGTTTTTTCAGTGCACTCTCTGAACACTTAGATGGCACACTTGTTCTTGGAGGCTACCTCAACCTTGGACTAAATGAAGACATGGATAGGCTCAATACAGCGGGAACTCAGCGTAATTGGCAGTCCACAAATATAATCAAACAGTATATGAGTGACTTTGGTCTTTGCGATGCATGGCGCTCCCTTCACCCCACCAGTAAGGAATATACTTTTTTCTCACATGTCCATCACTCCTACTCTCGTCTGGATTATTTTTTGGTCGGCAGCTCACTGCTGAACGACATTTCAGACACTGAGATTCACCCTATAGCTGTCAGCGATCATGCTCCTGTATCTTTAACACTAATGCACAAGAATAATACTACGCCAAGAAAAAACTGGAGATTTAATATATCACTACTTAAAGATGAAGACTTTATTAAATATTTTAAAAAAGAGTGGACTTCATATTTGGACTATAATGACACTCCCGAAACATCAGCTTCTGTTCTATGGGAAGCAGGGAAAGCTGTGATGAGAGGTAAAATAATTTCTTTCTCATCACATAAAAAGAAAAAAGAAAACAAAAATATTCAGGAATTAGAAAAAAACATCAAATCACTAGAAGAAGCCTACGCGTCCCACCAAGATCAGGAAACATTGAACAAAATACGCAAAACAAAACTAGAATTAAATGAGATAATTGATAAAAAAACAAAATTCTTAGTACAAAGACTACGCCTACAAAATTATGAACATGGTAATAAATCCGGTCAATTTCTAGCAAACCAGCTAAAAATAAATAAAGAAAAAACAACTATATGTGCTGCTAAAGATTTATCGGGGAACACAACATATGATCCGATACAAATAAACAACATTTTCAGGGATTTCTATAAAACGTTGTATTCACCACAAATAAACCCATCTAAAAAAGAAATTGATCAGTTTTTGGACAACATAACTCTTCCAAAATTATTGGACACTCAAGCAATGGCACTGGATTCACCACTGACACCAGGTGAACTCCAGGAAGCCCTGATAAGTATGCACAATAATAAGGCTCCAGGTCCAGATGGCTTTCCTGCAGAATTCTACAAAGAATTCTGGTCGATTCTAGCACCAGTTTTCTACAGAACGTTGTTGGAAATTAAAGAAAAGGGCAGACTTCCATCAAGTATGAATTCTGCAAACATTAATCTCCTGCTAAAACCAGGCAAAGACCCTGTATATCCCTCAAGCTATCGTCCAATATCCCTTATAAATGTAGACCTTAAAATAATCTGCAAAGCTCTCTCAAAGAGACTGGAGAAAAGATCTCAGCCTGGGTGTTTATTGTCTTATGTAGTCTGGAAGATGAGTGGATGGTGGGGTGGGTGCAGTTTTCTCTGTGGTGGGGTTGGGTGGACTGTCCCGGGCTCTGTGGGGCCGGGCGGCGCTGCTGCACTGGGCCCGGTCTGGATGGGCCTGGGCCCCCTTTCCCTGGCGGGTCGCGGAGTATGGGGGTGCCTACTGGGGTCAGCGGGGGAGCTGGCCCCAGGGAGGGGTCACTTGCCCCTCCCTTCCTTCCCTCCCCATCTCCAGCTGCCTCCCTCTTCCCGCTCCACCACAACCACCCACACATGCAGGACCTTGGAGTAGGGGTATGTCACCAGGGTGCAGAGGAGGCTACCCCCCCCCCCCCCCTGTCCCCTTCTGGCTGCCTCTGCCTCAATTTTATCCCACAACTTAGACATTCACATTACTCACACTCTCATAACACATACATATAGGATCTTGGGGGTGGGCACGATACACGGAGTCCAAAGTACCATCAGGGTGTACACCCCACCCCTGGCATCGTTGCCCACCTCTCAATTTTAAATACACGTAGACATTGAGGGCTAGCAGGAGGGACCATGCGCTTACCTGCTGCTCTCTGGCAGGTAGCTCCAAGCCCTCCTGGGTTTTAAATGCACCTTAGAACACACATGCATCAACACTACAATGAGCGGGTGGAGGGAGGTTTGGAGTCTTCTCTCACCCCCATTCTCTGCGACCTGCTGGAGCAGGGGGACTAGGAGGAGGAGTTGGCCGTCCGACTGCGGTCTGGAGTGTGGAGCCTTCCTGCTGCTGCGGAGTCAGGGCGGTCTGCCTCCCCCCACCGCAGGGAAAAGGGAAACACCACCTGGGTCTGGGTGCAGTTCCCCCCTCCAGGGGCGGGGGCACCTAGACCCGGTTTGTAGAGTACGCTTGGGGAGTGTGATCGTGTGTACAACGTCTCTTTATGTCTGTCTCCACGTTGGTTGAGTGTGGAGTAAGTGCATATGAGAGCATGAGGGTGGGAATGGATGTTTGTATCTGTGTGTGCCTGTATGTCTGTGTCTATATGTCAGGTTGGGTGTCAGGCGCCACCTCTCTGGGGACATCTCAGGCCCTCCAAGGTTTGGAGGCCTATCTCCCCCTACCACCACTTCCCCTGCCAGTGGCGGACCCCCTCAGACATTGGTGCGTTGGTGGTTCTTTGTGTCCGGGGATGGGCGTCCAGGTACACACCGGCTCACTCCTTGGCGGCCGCTTATCGGGGCCTGGAGCCTGGGGCTCGCTCGGGCCACTTCGGAGGTGGGGTGCCCCCGGCCTCTCGGCCTGGGGCTCGGTCACTCAGGCGCAGCTGGCTGCCGGCGGAGCTCACGGGCGCGTCACTGCAACTCCCCCTGGCTTCTGCTCCGCGGCTGCTGAGTGAGCCCTCATCTGGGACTCTCCTCAGCTCTTTCCGGGACAGTGGCGCAGCTGCCCCTCTGTGGGTCTTCCTTGGTCTCTTGTGTTCTGGGGGCCTCTGGATGTCTGGAGTTTTGATCTCCTCCACACCTGCTTCACGCCCTGGAGGACGGGGCTGTGGCCCCCCCACACCCTCTAGCAGATTATTACATGAAGGAACCTTTTAAAAAACAAAAAACAAGCGCGTCCATGCTCACAGGTGTACACACGGGTGATCACACCCACAAACTACACCCTTTTTGGCTCCTACCTCAAAGCACACTGTGTTCTGTTGATCTTATGTGCTGCACAATAATGTTTAATATTTAGTATTTACTGTCATATTCCCATATATCATTGTGATGTTGTTTATTCTATTACTCTTGTTCTCTTCTGCTTGCTTTCTTTTTTCTTTCTCAGCAGGTGACCCAGGTGATTGATATATGCATTTTTTTTCTCTGCCCGTTCTGTTGGTTTTTGTCTTTTGCCCTTCTCCCCCGTCCCTCTTCTCAGCTGTTTCTCTTTCCCTCTTTCTTTCTCCCCTTCTTTCCCCCAGTCAAGTCTGTCCCGTATTCAGTAAGTGAAAATAAAATAAACAATAAAAGGTGAATCAAATGGACCATTACGGCAAGGCTGGGATGGTCAGTTTGGTAAAGTAAATCCGTTGGGCATCTTTCTTTGCCTTTAGACAACAATTCTGATGGCAAAAGAGCCAAACGGGACAGGCCAAAAAGAAAAAAAAAAAAAAAACAAAAAAAAAAAACTTGCCCCCCCAACTCACTCCCCCCTCACACTTTCTGAGGGTCCTGAAGCAGAGGCTACTGGTGGCGTTCTACAGAATAACCATTGAGAGTGTACTCACATACTGCATCATAGCCTTGCAGGAAGTTCAGCTAGCCAAAAAAAACAAAACAATTAGCTGCCCCCTGCCCCACCTGGAGGAGATCGCCACCTCTTGCTGCCTTAGATGGGTCAAAGTCACCCTTTCAGTTTATTGAATCACAAAGATTAAAGACAACACTGGATATCGTGTTAGGTGGGGTGTATGGTCCAGCACTGCTGGTGCGTTCATTGTGTGCTCCAGTCCAGGGATGGCCATTCTGCTTTAGTACAAGTGAAGAGAACTGAAGTGAAACCAAGTGTTAAAAACAACGACTGCAGCCGCTGTCTGTGCTTTTCATGCTGTCATTTCTGATCTCTCACGTTTCTTGCTTCTCTGTCTCTCCTCTTTTTGACAAGCTCAAACATCTTGTTTTGTTTATTATTTCCTACTCTTCTTAGCAAAGACAGATCAATAGATCAGCTGTCAGGTTATCGTTTCACTTTACATAGTAGCTGAGAATTTAGTGATTCCGATTCCATTATTCGATTCCTTATCAATTCTCTTATTGATTCTCATTGTGTTCTAACTAGCTCCAGTCTGAGAGCTACCAGCATCACTAAGACATTACATTTGTGCAAATTAACTGCATGTTTATACACGTTGGAGGGATTTCCTCTCTTCGTTGTGATCAGTGTTGGGTCATTATTCAAAAAAAGTAATCTATTACACATATTACACAGAACACTTTTATTAAAAGTAATACAGTACATTACTTAATTACTGTGTTTGGCCTGTTTGCATCCATTCTTTGCATTGCTGCAATCTAGGGGCTGCGGGAAGGATAATGTTTCTGGAATCTGGATGGTGCCAGCTGAAGCTGCAGAGGCTTCAAAATCCTGAAATCACTTCATGAAGTAATGGTAGTGACGCCCATCTTTTTTATGCTGTGTTTTTAAAGAGGGGTGCATATCCAAGTGTGTGCATGATGGATCAGGGAGTACAGAAAAGCATCACGTGTATATACTCACCAGTCTACTGCAAACCACTAAATCTCATCTGATTTGAACCAGAATTATACAAATAAGCATGTTATTTCCAAACTGGTAGCTTTGCAAAATGTAACATTTATTGTAACATCATCTGCTGTCCTTGTCCAATCCAAAAAATTAGACAAGCAATTGGTACATCAACAGCAGATTCAGAATATGTACTGTGTCCACCAAAAAACTGTTCAAACACCATGAAACAGTTTCATCCTATTAACAGCAAAGACCTGGAGGACATCTTAGGTCAACTGAACTCCTCCTCCTGCTGTTTAGATGTCCTGCCAACAAGTTTTTTCAAAAAGGTCTCAAAGACTTTAGAGTCAGACCTGTTACAGATCGTCAACTTTTCTTTAATGTCAGGTG
Organism: Rhamphochromis longiceps; assembly: GCF_057381845.1. Taxonomy (NCBI): domain Eukaryota; kingdom Metazoa; phylum Chordata; class Actinopteri; order Cichliformes; family Cichlidae; genus Rhamphochromis; species Rhamphochromis longiceps. The sequence goes on from NC_140565.1 coordinate 2,959,914, forward strand.
TATTTCCAGAACCACTAAAAACTGCTGTAATAAAACCTATACTGAAAAAGGACAATCTTGACAAGACACAAATGAACAACTACAGGCCGATCTCAAATCTCCCATTTTTAAGTAAGATCATTGAAAAAGCAGTTTCTCAACAGCTCAGTTACTTCTTAAAACAGAATAATTGCTACGATGCCTTCCAGTCAGGTTTTAGACAGAACCACAGCACTGAAACTGCTCTGACCAAAGTGTTTAATGACATATGTCTGAATACAGACAGTGGAAAAATGTCAGTCTTAGTTTTACTGGATCTCAGTTGACCACAACATATTACTCAAACGACTGGAGAACTGGGCAGGTCTTTCAGGAACTGTACTAAACTGGTTCAAAACATACTTAGAAAACAATAGGTAACTTCACATCTGAGCAGACAAGTATCACATGTGGAGTTCCCCAAGGTTCCATCTTGGGACCCCCTCTGTTTAACATCTACATGCTCCCACTGGCACAGATTATAAAGAACAACAAAATAAACTATCATAGCTATGCAGATGACACACAAATATATATCACAGTGTCACCAGGAGACCGAGGCCCTGTACAGGCTCTTGGTAAATGCATTGAAGAAAATTAATGACTGGCTGTGCCACAATTTTCTCCAGCTAAACAAAAACAAACTGAGGTAATAGTCTTTGGCGCCAAAGAAAAAACGATTACAGGTCACCAGAGAACTTCAATCTATACACCTAAAAACCACAAACCAGGCGAGAAATTTGGGTGTAGTGATGGATGCAGACCTAAACTTAGAAAAACACATTAAGACAATAACAAAATCAGCTTACTATCACCTCAAGAATATTTCAAGGATAAAAGATCTGATGTCTCAACAGGACCTGGAAAAACTAGTCCATGCATTCATCTTTAGTAGGCTTGATTACTGTAACAGCATCTTTACAGGTCTACCTAAAAAACTACAGCTCATTCAGAACTCTGCTGCTCGAGTCCTCACTAAGACCAAAAAAGTGGACCACATCAGTCCAGCTCTGAGGTCTTTACACTGGCTGCCTGTCCGTCAGAGGATACACTTTAAAGTTCTGATGCTGGTCTATAAAGCTCTGAATGGTTTAGGACCAAAATACATCAGTGACCTCCTGACCCAGTATGAACCTTCCAGATCCCTCAGGTCATCTGGATCCGGTCTTTTATCAGTTCCCACAGTCAGAACCAGACACGGAGAAGCTGCATTCAGCTTTTATGCTCCTTATATCTGGAACAAACTCCCAGAAAGCCTCAGATCAGCTGAAACACTAAGTTTATTTAAACCCAGGTTGAAGACTCACCTATTCTCAGCTGCATTTGAATAAAGCACCAAATCCACACTTTTAAGCTTAAATTTCAAAACTTACATTTAACTACTGATTTTATCTATTGTTCTGATTTTATCTGTTTTGATTTTATATACTGTTTTGTTTGTTTGTTAATTAGTTTGTTTGTTTGCTTGTTTTAATCAATTTTAAATCATGCTTTTTATTTGTTTTTATTTCTAATGTCTCTGTAAAGCACTTTGAATCACCTTGTTGTTGAATTGTGCTATACAAATAAACTTGCCTTGCCTTGTCTTCTTTCTGTTCCCCTGGCCAGAAATTCCTTTTGTGTTACTCTCTTCTGGAGAAGTAACACAAAAGGAAATGTCATAATAAACAACCTGAGCTGTTGCAAATACCATGTGATCTGTCAAAGAGGCTTTTCTTTTTTTCTTCTGATGCCTGACACAATCAACAGGTTCCAGTCTGTTTGACTGTTTTTCCTCTGGTGCATTTTGAGAGGAAGCATCTTCATCCACACAAGTTTAACATTACACAAATCTGCTTGTCCTTATGTACTGTGAACCCATTAATAGTATTTATCTGCATCAAGTAGAGGAAAATCAATTAGTTGAATGCCTTCATATAGAAAAACATTACCGGTTTCCTTCCTCTGAGTGAAAACTACACTTATGCAATACGTTTCTGAAAAGATTTTTTCTTGTTAGAGACACCAAACAGAATGAAATTCATAAATAAATAAAGATGGTTTACAGATGGCTCCTTCTAGTGGCAGCCTGCTGTAGCAGTTCTCTGTCTTTGTAACGTTCTTTAGTGTCTTTGATGTTTCTGTTGCTTTTTTTTCCTTTTCTTTTTCATCTCCATCACCCAGACTGGCCTGCACATTACATCCACGTAAATGAGAAGAGAGCTAGACAGGCTCAGAGAGGGGAAAGCAGCAGGACCCGACGACGGCCTGTGCTAGCCAGCTGTGTGGAGCACTCCTACGCCTATACAACCTGAGCCTGCACCTCCAGAGAGAGAACACATGCCTGGTCCCAGTGCTAAGAAGAATGAGAAGTGGGCTACTGGAACAAGATGGAGATGCATAAGTGGGCAAGAGATGAAAACAGGGCGTTGTTGGAATGCTACTCACAAGTAACCCCAGGGGAAGGGGTTACATGAATAGGATGTGGGACCTATGGAGTCTTTGATACCTCCATCCAGACATTCAGAAGAAGGAACTGCTCTCACAGCTAGAGACTGACGAGTTGCAACACAAATGCTACAGCAAGGGGGAGCCAGGACGACAGGTTAGGGGGAGATATCATCACCCCCACCTGAGATTGGGTACCAAGCCCCAAGTGCGATGGAAGAAGGGTCGTTGAGTATGAGAAAAATTGACCTGAAAAACAGATTCATGATGAAGCTTGAAACCTGCACCCTCCATTACCAAGATTACATGAAGTACCCTCTGAAGATCTAGTAGAGGATGTGAATGAAACACTACAGACAATACCTACTGCGACCATTACTGAGACTAATCAGCTGATCTACCCTACGGCAGCCGTGGTCAGTGAGATGCTTGGCTACAAGATGAACAAACAGCCACGAAGAGGAGTATCCTCCATGGAGAAGGAGACTAGAGGCTAAGATCAAGGCAGCAGGAAGGAGTCTAGACAACCATCGGAGCTGCAGAAAGGTGCAACAAAGACGGTGCCTAAGAAGTACAGGAACCTGTCCATACCTGAAGCCTTGGAAACTGTCAAACAAAAACTCACAGCTTTGGCCACCTCCAAGGGCAACTGGCAGCACAAATGAACCAGCTGCTACTTGACGAGAGACACCCAGAATGGCTAACTGAAGGCCGGACAGTCCTGATCCTCAAGGACCCGTAGAAGGGACCCGTCCCCTCCAATTACCTAGTACCGACCAATAACCTGCCTCAGCACCACTTGGAAGCTCCTGTCAGGCATCATAGCAGCTAAGATGAACAGGCACATGAGTCAATACATGAGTGGGGCACAGAAAGGGATTGGTAGGAATACCAGAGAAGTAAAACACCAGATATATATATATATATACATATATATATATATATATATATATTTGTGTTGTACCTCGTCAATCTCTAGCTGTGAGAGCAGTCCCTTCTTTCGAATGTTGGAACACTGAGCTACTAGTTGTTTCGCCGTCATTGTGGATGTTGGGTATCGAAGAATCCATAGGTCCCTCATCCTATTCATGTAGCCCCTTCCGCCGGGGTTACTTGCATAGTAGCATTCCAACAACGCCCTGTTTTCGTCTCTTGCCCACCGATGCCTTCTTGTTCCAGTAGCCCACTTTTCGTCAGGGTGCCCTGGTTCCTCAACACCTGACGCGGACCTTGTTGATCCGGGTGACGTCCGAGCCGGCATGCCTTCATATTTATCTGTCTCGCTCATGTCTTAGGACCCTTACTGGATACAGACGCCCCAGGCAGGAATCGAACTTGCGATCCTCTGTTCCAAAGGCATGTAGTCTAACCACTACGCTATCCAGCTGCTATCAAGCTTGAAACCTGGATCCCCCGTAGCCAGTTACTAAGATTACGTGAAGTACCCTCAGAAGGTCTGCTAGATGATGTTAATGCAGCACTACGGGCAATACCTACAACCACGATTACCGACACTAACAAGCTGATCTACAATACGGCAGCAGTGATCAGTGAGATGCTTGGCTACAAGATGAACAGCGACAAGGGGCAGTACCCTCCATGGAGAAGGAGGCTAGAGGGCAAGATCAAAGTAGCACGGAGGGAGGTTAGCCAACTAACGGAGTTGCAGAAAGGTGCGACAAATAAGGTGCCTAAGAAATACAGCAAGCTGTCCATACCTGAGGCCTTGGAAACTGCCAAGCAAAGACTCACAGCCTTGGCCAGCCGCTTGAGGAGGTACACCAGAGAGATAGAAGGCAGAAGAATAAACCAGCTGTTCTCCACAGAACCAGCAAAGGTGTACTCTCAGTGGCAAGGGAACAATAAGAGAACAGCACCACCAAGGCTGGAGACGGAGCAATACTGGAAGAGCATATGGGAGAAGGATGCAACCCATAACGGCAATGCTCAGTGGCTAGAGGATCTGAGGGCAGACCACAGCGACCTCCCTGAACAGGGTCCAGTAACCATCACAGTGGCAGATATCCAAGAAAGGGTCTCCAGTATGAAGAGTTGGACAGCACCAGGGCCCGACATGGTTCACGCCTACTGGCTAAAGAAGCTGACTGCACTCCACGAGCGTCTGGCAGCACAAATGAACCAGCTGCTAGTTAACGAGAGACACCCGGAATGGCTAACTGAAGGCCGGACGGTCCTGATCCCCAAGGACCCCAAGAAGGGACCGGTCCCCTCCAACTACCGACCAATAACCTGCCTCAGTACTACATGGAAGCTCCTGTCAGGCATCATATCGGCTAAGATGAACAGGCACATGGGTCAATACATGAGCGGGACACAGAAAGGAATTGGCAAGAATACCAGAGGCGCAAAACACCAGCTACTGGTAGACAGAACAATCAGCCGAGACTGCAAGACCAGACTGACCAACCTGTGCACTGCCTGGATTGATTACAAGAAGGCCTATGACTCAATGCCCCACAGCTGGATACTGGAATGCCTAGAATTGTACAAGATCAATGGGACCCTAAGAGCCTTCATCAGGAACTCAATGGGGATGTGGCGTACAACACTAGAGGCCAACTCCAAGCCCATAGCACAAGTCACCATCAAGTGCGGGATCTACCAAGGAGATGCTCTGTCCCCACTGCTGTTCTGCATAGGCCTGAACCCCCTCAGTGAGATCATTAACAAGACTGGCTACGGATACCGACTACGGAACGGAGCAGTTGTCAGCCACCTCCTGTACATGGATGACATCAAGCTGTATGCCAAGAGTGAACGAGACATCGATTCACTGATCCACACTACCAGGCTATACAGCAATGACATTGGAATGTCGTTCGGACTGGAGAAGTGTAGCCGGATGGTAACAAAGAGAGGGAAGGTAGTCAGAACTGAGGGGATTGAACTACCAGAAGGCAACATTGCAGACATAGAGGACAGTTACAAGTACCTGGGGATCCCACAGGCGAATGGGAACCATGAAGAGGCCGCTAGAAAAGCTGCAACCACCAAGTACCTGCAGAGGGTCAGGCAAGTCCTGAGGAGTCAGCTGAATGGTAAGAACAAGATCCGGGCCATCAACACGTACGCCCTGCCCGTGATCAGGTACCCTGCTGGGGTAATAGGCTGGCCAAAGGAGAAGATAGAAGCCACTGACATAAAGACAAGAAAGCTCCTTACCATGCATGGAGGGTTTCACCCCAAGTCCAGCACCCTGAGGCTGTACGCTAAGCGGAAGGAAGGGGGCCGGGGACTGGTGAGTGTCAGCACCACAGTCCAGGATGAGACAACGAACATCCAAGAATACATTGGGAAGATGGCCCCAACTGACCGAGTGCTCAGTGAATACCTCAGGCAGCAGAAACCCAAGAAAGAGGAGGGAGACGAGGAACCATCATGGAAGGACAGGCCCCTGCACGGTATGTACCACCGGCAGATAGAGGAGGTGGCTGATATCCAGAAATCCTACCAGTGGCTGGACAAAGCTGGACTGAAAGACAGCATGGAGGCACTAATCATGGCAGCACAAGAACAAGCTCTGAGCACAAGATCCATAGAGGCTGGGGTCTATCACACCAGGCAAGACCCCAGGTGCAGGCTGTGTAAAGATGCCCCAGAGACAATCCAGCACATAACAGCAGGGTGCAAGATGCTAGCAGGCAAGGCATACATGGAACGCCATAACCAAGTGGCCGGCATAGTGTACAGGAACATCTGTGCCGAGTATAACCTGGAAGTCCCGAGGTCAAAATGGGAGAAGCCCCCAAGGGTGGTGGAGAATGACCGAGCTAAGATCCTGTGGGACTTCCAGATACAGACGGACAAAATGGTGGTGGCTAACCAACCGGACATAGTGGTGGTAGACAAACAGAAGAAGACGGCCGTAGTGATCGATGTAGCGGTTCCGAATGACAGCAATATCAGGAAGAAGGAACACGAGAAGCTGGAGAAATACCAAGGGCTCAGAGAAGAGCTCGAGAGGATGTGGAGGGTGAAGGTAACGGTGGTCCCCGTGGTAATCGGAGCACTAGGTGCGGTGACTCCCAAGCTAGGCGAGTGGCTCCAGCAGATCCCGGGAATAACATCGGAGATCTCTGTCCAGAAGAGCGCAGTCCTGGGAACAGCTAAGATACTGCGCAGGACCCTCAAGCTCCCAGGCCTCTGGTAGAGGACCCGAGCTTGAAGGATAAACCGCCCACAGGGGCGTGCTGGGTGTTTTTTTAAACCTGATGCTAGAGTCCCACACACCAGGACAAATCCCTATCCATACAGTGGGGCAAAAAAGTATTTAGTCAGCCACCGATTGTGCAAGTTCCCCCACTTAAAATGATGACAGAGGTCAGTAATTTGCACCAGAGGTACACTTCAACTGTGAGAGACAGAATGTGAAAAAAAATCCATGAATCCACATGGTAGGATTTGTAAAGAATTTATTCGTAAATTAGGGTGGAAAATAAGTATTTGGTCACCTCAAACAAGGAAAATCTCTGGCTCTCACAGACCTGTAACGTCTTCTGTAAGAAGCTTTTCTGTCCCCCACTCGTTACCTGTATGAATGGCACCTGTTTGAACTCATCATCTGTATAAAAGACACCTGTCCACAGCCTCAAACAGTCAGACTCCAAACTCCGCCATGGCCAAGACCAAAGAGCTTTCGAAGGACACCAGGAAAAGTATTGTAGACCTGCACCAGACTGGGAAGAGTGAATCTACAATAGGCAAGCAGCTTGGTGTGAAAAAATCAACTGTGGGAGCAATCATCAGAAAATGGAAGACATACAAGACCACTGATAATCTCCCTCGATCTGGGGCTCCACGCAAGATCTCATCCCGTGGGGTCAAAATGATCATGAGAACGGTGAGCAAAGATCCCAGAACCACACGGGGGGACCTGGTGAATGACCTGCAGAGAGCTGGGACCAAAGTAACAAAGGTCACCATCAGTAACACACTACAACGGCAGGGAATCAAATCCCGCAGTGCCAGACGTGTTCCGCTGCTGAAGCCAGTGCATGTCCAGGCCCGTCTGAAGTTTGCCAGAGAGCACATGGATGATACAGCAGAGGATTGGGAGAATGTCATGTGGTCAGATGAAACCAAAGCAGAACTTTTTGGTATAAACTCAACTCGTCGTGTTTGGAGGAAGAAGAATACTGAGTTGCATCCCAAGAACACCATACCTACTGTAAAGCATGGGGGTGGAAACATCATGCTATGGGGCTGTTTTTCTGCCAAGGGGACAGGACGACTGATCCGTGTTAAGGACAGAATGAATGGGGCCATGTATCGTGAGATTTTGAGCCAAAACCTCCTTCCATCAGTGAGAACTTTGAAGATGAAACGAGGCTGGGTCTTCCAACATGACAATGATCCAAAACACACCGCCCAGGCAACAAAGGAGTGGCTCCGTAAGAAGCATTTGAAAGTCCTGGAGTGGCCTAGCCAGTCTCCAGACCTCAACCCCATAGAAAATCTGTGGCGGGAGTTGAAAGTCCGTGTTGCTCGGCGACAGCCCCAAAACATCACTGCTCTCGAGAAGATCTGCATGGAGGAATGGGCCAAAATACCAGCTACTGTGTGTGCAAACCTGGTAAAGACCTATAGTAAACGTTTGACCTCTGTTATTGCCAACAAAGGTTATGTTACAAAGTATTGAGTTGTATTTTTGTTATTGACCAAATACTTATTTTCCACCCTGATTTACGAATAAATTCTTTACAAATCCTACCATGTGGATTCATGGATTTTTTTTTTCACATTCTGTCTCTCACAGTTGAAGTGTACCTCTGGTGCAAATTACTGACCTCTGTCATCATTTTAGGTGGGGGAACTTGCACAATCGGTGGCTGACTAAATACTTTTTTGCCCCACTGTATACACACACATTTTATAGCAGAAAATCACAGACTCCTTTTAAACATTTTGTGTGCGTGTGTGTGTGCGTGTGTGTGTCTGTGTGTGCGTGTGTGTGTGTGCGTGTGTGTGTGTGTGTGTGTGCGTGTCTGTGTGTGTGTGTGTGTGTGTGTGTGTGCGTGTGTGTGTGTGTCTGTGTGTGCGTGTGTGCGTGTGTGTGTCTGTGTGTGTGTGTGTGTGTGTGCGTGTGTGTCTGTGTGTGCGTGTGTGTGTGTGTGTGTCTGTGTGTGCGTGTGTGTGTGTGTGTGTGTGTGTGTGTGTGTGTGCGTGCGTGTGTGTGTGTGTGTGTGTAGGCTAGCAGCTGAAGCAGAGTTCGGGGCTTGCAGACAGTCCTGCGTGTATCGAGCTATGTAAGCTCAGCCTGCACTGTCAGCGACTGCAGCAGTAATAACTGCACTTAACATTCAAGCTGCACTGCACTGCTCAGGCTTGCATTTGAACTTCAGTGCACAGTCGGCTTGTAATTGGAAAAGCTGATGAGAGAGCCGTTGGACATTAGCCAGGAAGCACGGTAGAGTGTACTGTGAGTCAGATACTAAGGAAAGGTTAAGATCAAGCAGGAAGCTGCAGGAGCTGCATCTGAGACGTGAGAGCATCAAAGAGTGAAGTATGTATCATCTCCTTCTCTCCCAGATGATTCCCAGGTTTAATAAACCCGCAAAATTGTCACCTTTTAACTTTCTGACTGAGTTCTGACAGGGATAATCATCTATGATGTTGTTATATACTGTATCTCAGTGAACATCAAGCAGATTAGTCTTAAAGCTACACCAGTCTGTAATTCAAAGACAGATAAAATGACTGTGTAAACTATAAATAAATAATAATAAATGCAATTTCATTTATATAGCACCTTTCTACACAGAATCACAAAGTTCTGCACATAAGATAACAAATAACTATTTATATTTACTATGTTATTCACAGGGTGAGCTTTTTTGTCTTTTTTTTTACCAACCTCAGTTCCAGCATCAGCGGTCAGTACACTACAGAGTTACAGTGTCAATCTAGCTGAGCATGCAGCAGCCAAAGAGGTACGCTAACATAACGCTATAAGCTGATAAGAGTTCATCACACTGATGGTTGTGATGCGGGTAGAGAGGAACTGCAGCAACTGCTATATTTGAGTCTGTTGACTCCACAGGGATTTCTCACTTCAGCTTCTTTATTACGCTTTAGCTTTTGCTTATTTCAGACATCCCAGCAGACGTGGCTGAAACAGTCAAAAGTAGCAACGGTAAGATAAAAAAATCGGCACCATAAACATCAAAGTCGGGTCCACACACAACACTGAGCGTTTGTCCTTGGTGTGAGTGTTATAACATTTCTAACCTTCATGATGTTCAATGTTTTGTTTGCTTTCTTTCTTCTAATTAATAACACCATTTAAATTTGTAAATAAATAAAATACCCACGCTGAGAAAAGGTGGCCCGATGGTCATTCATTCTATGATGAGATGTAATAAACATGAAAGAATCTTCAGTCTGGAGTGATGGAAAACAATGACTCAAATGCTGCATTTTATGATTTGGGGAACCGCTTCTTTCACATTTTGTGTTATAATTTGCACTAAAGATGAAGCTGTAGACGGTGCATGCTACATGGAAGCTGAAAACACCAAAAACTTGTTACATCTCGTTCTGTGAATACTACGAATACTGAATCAGACTGATCAGTGTGCGTTAGTGGGCAGATCTCATTAGTGTATATTCTAATAATCCTTGATTATCTTGAAAGTCCCATAAGCTAGAGTGACTTTCTAAAGGCTCTTATTCTGCTCCAGCCACAGAGAAACAAACGGCACTGATGCATTTCATCCTGCACTGCATGACTCCAGCGTACAGCTACAGCAGCACAGCAGCAGCCAGCCGTCGACAGTGTGACAGCACAATCAGTGTCAGTGAGGCTTGATGCGGCCAGGTCAGGTGTGCACTCACCAGCAGCGTGGGCAGCCCGGCCACCGCGGCGTACAGCAGCACGGGTGGGACGGCGCTGCTGTCCTCCGGCCCCAGGTACGGTTTGGTGTACGTGGTGTCGTAGCAGAAGAAGCCCTGCACGTGCACGGTGAAGGTGTCGGTGTATTCGAAGTAGTAGGCCAACATGACGGTCCCGGCCATGATCACCAGCTGGAAATACAGCATGATGCACACGGAGAGCGTGAGACATTTAATTAGAACACAGTCTCTCTCTCTCTTCTATTCAGCCCCCTCCTCCTCCGCAGCGGCGTCCACTTCCGCTGAGCGGCTCATGACGGCTCGGCTGTGCGCCAGAAGCCTCCGTGACTGCGTTCAGCACGTCCTCCACCCTCCGCTGCTGCCGCTGCACACTGACTGAGACAGAAGGGGAGGTGTGGGGGCGAGCGACGTGTGTGAGGGTGTGTCTGCGCGTAAGAGCTGAGAAGGCTTGGCTAAAAGCTTGACGTGATCCACGTGTGTGTGTGTGTGTGTGTGGGTGTGCGTATGTGTGTGCGTGTGTGTGTGGGTGTGTGTGTGTGTAAACCATATGTGTGCGTAAACCCGGACGTGTGTTTAGCAGCAGAGAAAGGATCAGCTGGAGAGAACGGAGAGACGGGATTATGCGCAGGGAGGGGCCATGGACGTCATATGAGTGCTCAGGGAAATGAGGAGATGAATAGAAGTGAATGAGAAGAAGGTGCATGATGCAGAGTCTCCATCTGGAGGGATGCAGATGCTCTCTGTGGCACATATGGCAGGTCACTTCCTGTCGGCGCTGCTGAAAGAAAGATTCAGAACTTTAGTGAAAGAGTGCAAATCACTGGCTTTATGAGTCACAGGAGGCGCCTTCTTCACAGGAGTCTGCTGTAGCAACATGTAACAGCACAGGTGTGTCAGTGTTTTATCTGTTTATAATTATATGATGAATAAAAAATGACATATAACACATGAATGCATTTTTGTTTTACAGAACTGTTCAGCTAAACTTTAAAATTCAACAGCTAACAAAAGGAGAAAACGGAGACTTATCAGCAACACCGTTCAGTAAGGGGGGAGTCGTGTAATTGTTATGATTATGTAGTGGCTTTAAAAAATAACTGTAATCAGCCAAGATTGTTATTTTTCTCAGACGCTCCTGGACAAAAGAGCTCATCTCCACTTTGAACGAGCCAAACTAAATATCTGTCATCTTTAAAAACCTGATGCAGAGCAGGAGAAAAACACCATCATGATGGAGGCAACAAACACTCGTGGATCATATAAGACTCACCATCGAGTGTTATATGTGATTTATAAAGTGTTAAAGCACTCTTGTCTGTGTGTGCTTTTGCTAATAGTAACTTTATTCTTTATTGTTAATCAAGGATATAATCAAATGTAATTTGAGTAGTAAAAATGTTTGGATTTTGAGGTGTGGACATGATCGATCACTGACCTTTATATTCATCTCTGGGAGTAAGAAGATCAGAACTGTGCAACCAACCTGTCAGTAGTTTTAAATGTTGTAATGGTTAAACACGATTATGATTCACATGTGGTTTTGCTGACAGTTTACTATACTTAGTGCCAATCAGAATATACTCAGGTAGATATAATTGTGTTTAAGTTGAGCAATGCAAAAATGTAATAACGATTCTAAAGACAGGCCTAACTGAAACTTGAGAGTTGTGATGCTGCGAGGCGATGCACAGGACACTCTGACCTCTGACTTTAGTAAAACGACGACTGCATTGAGTAAACTGTGATTAACTAACACAGAGTTTTAAAGAAAACGTATTGCTTTAACTGCTTTAAAAGGGATTGTGCTAAGATGAGTGCTCTTGTGAGAATTTGCTAAAGACAAATCCAACTGAAGTAAAATAGCATAAAATTAAAAGCTGAACTTAAATACCGTAAATTAGCTGAACGTTCGGTGATGGAGAGGATAATGTGGTCTGGGTAGATATCAGCGTCTTTTAAGATCAGAGCATAAACTGGGAATTTCTGGAGACGTTCTGTGTCGTTCGCTTCGTCTTCTGGGAACGAGCAGTTCACAAGACGTCCACCATTGGAAATTCCAGCAGAGACATGAAGAAGGATCAAACTCCGCCCAAGTTTTAGAGTTCTTGGCTTTTTCTGCTCATTTTGCTGAGTTGAATGATTCATTGGGAAGGACCAAAGTACTACATTGTGCTCTACAAGGGCCTGATATCCACTTACGAGGACGTTATGCTGCCACTGCTCTATCAAAATTTACAGCAAATGTCCTCATATGTGGATCTCATTTTTCTCAGAAACAAAAATCAGGTAATGTTTTGTTTTTACATTCATCAGGCCCCAGTCAGCCCAAGTAGTGAAGAGAAATTAGAAAAGCATGCCATGAAAGAGTTCAGGTCTCAGGAGGTTCAGGAGGTTCAGGTCTCAGGAACACTACAACACTAAAGAGAACTAATATGATCCTCTATAACTAGACACAAATCCTAAAACAGGAAATTATACAGTGTTTAGAAAAAACTAATAAGCACAAGGAAACAAAACTTAATGAGACACTAAACTGCATAATTTTCAATAAAAAACTGGAAAAAATGGGGCGTCCTAAAACGTTTGGCAGTGTACATAAAATCAAACTGTAGCCATGCAGTCTGTATCTGCTGTGCTGTCTGTCTGTGTTTTGAGTGTTGTGTCTCTTAATGTGCATATTGATTGTATTGATTGTCAATGTTTTTCTTCTGCATGTGTTGTTTTTTATGTGTGGCCTCATAATAATGTAATAATAATAATACGCAGGTTTTTACCTTTATTGTTTCACAAAAGCTTAAAAAGGGAATGTCCACAGTTTGGATACACAATATTTGAAAACAATTTATCAGGAGCAAAGCAAAAGCCAAATGAAAAAATAGAAAACTTATTTCTGTGTAATATACTGGGAATCACTATGGAAAGTACCTGATTCAATGGTTTATAAGGAAGTGAATCACTGGCAGGATTTGTGGAGTGTTTTGATGATGAGCCACGACTACAGATGTGTCCAGCTGTTATATCCCGTGGCTACTTTGATGAGTGAAAAGTCTGAATACATTTTGGTCTATAAATTGATTCCTTGACTTCTTTTTAAACTCCAATTGCTAATCTGCACTATGCTAATCTAGTGTAAAGATTATGTTCAGTCAGGAATCCATCAGCATCCTTGAGCTGTAATGCAGGCTTTCTCATGTCCTGTCCTTCGCCTACACCTTGCCTTATCACAGGCTCTGTATCTGCCTTATCTTAGACTCTGCTCTCTCCTGCCCTGAAGTGGCCCCTGAGCTGTACTGCAGGCTCAGGCTCTGCTTTGCTTTATGCCTTTGCTATCCAGAGCCCTCCCTAAGTTTTCTAACTCATCATGATGCATGTTTATTCATGTTATGTCTGACCGTGTGCCTCTGCGATGCTGCTGCTAACATACATCTGTTCTTTAACAGGAAGGAACTTCCTACAACAGCAAGACTGCGGTTTCTTTTCTTCTGCTGTAATTTCTATCACTGCTTGGATTTCATTCTGCTGTGAGGGGCCATCAGAGTCCAGTTGGCAAAAAGCATAATTGAATTTTGTATATCAGCAAATCATGTTCACTTTCTTCACTCATCTGTCTGCTTTCCCACGTGTTTGGCTGTCAGACTATTCTTTTACATCACTTCCACTTTCCAATGCTGTAAAATTCAATGATGACATCATTGTCCACCTTCCTTTCAACACTTCACATCAGAGAGAGCAGCTAAACAAGACCACACAGTGAAAGGCCAATACGTTCGATTGTTGCTGTTTTACACCCAGTTATGGACAATGAGTAGTGATGACATCCTTTGTGGAGTTCAGGAAGCAGAAGAGATATGGGCATAGTTCTTTCTGGGTCTATACTTTTTATTTGATGCTTTAATGGTCAGTAAGCTTTCCTAGTAAGTATAAGTATATAAATGTTAAGTATACTTCTAACATTTATAAGTACAGCAGTCCCTCGTTTATCGCGGGGGTTACATTCTAAAAATAGGTGAAATCCACGAAGTAGCCAACTTTATTTTTTACAATTATTATAGATGTTTTACGGCTGTGAAACCCCTCACTACACACTCTATACACTTTTCTCAGACAGGCATGAACATTTTCACACTTTTCTCTCTTGTTTAAACTTTCAAAGTTCAAACCTTTGTAGAAAAATAAGTCCAGTATTATAGAAACCAAAGATCAAACCCTGTTTTCAGGTCCAGAACATGGGAATAGAGCAGCTGCCAGAGAATTCAGCATTAATGAATCAATGGTACGGGAGTAGAGGAAGCAAGAAGAATGAGTTGAGTAAAGTTTGACTTATCTGACTGTTACAGGAGACACAAGATTAACTGACAACGGTCTACAGCCAATCAGGATGCAGAACACAATGCACTGTAAGAAAAAAATCATGCAAAATATCAGAGAAAACAAATCCGCGAAACAGTGAGGCTGCGAAAAGTGAACCGCGTTATAGCGAGGGACTGCTGTGTATACAAATGTTAGCAGTATTCACTTTCTTTATTCTGTACAGTTCTCTCTGTTCAGACAGCAGATGTTTCACGGCTTACGCACCTGTGTTAATTACTATCTGCCTTCAAAAGCAGAAACTTAAAAATAATATTATATATATATTATCCATTCGCTTCACTTCTGCTTATCCTTTTCAGGGGCGCTGGAGCCTATCCCAGCTGTCATAGGGCGAGAGGCGGGTACACCCTGGACAGGTCGCCAGTCTGTCGCAGGGCCAACACACAGAGACAGACAACCATTCACACTCACATTCATTCGCACATTCACACCCAGTGACAATTTGGATTATCCAATTAACCTATCCCCACAAGCTGCACGTCTTTGGACGGTGGGAGGAAGCCGGAGTACCCGGAGGGAACCCACGCAGACACGGGGAGAACATGCAAACTCCACACAGAAAGACCCCGGCCTGATGGTGGAATTGAACTCAGGACCTTCTTGCTGTGCGGCAACAGTGCTAACCACCGCGCCACCGTGCTGCCTTATATTGTATTATAATTAATATAATTATAATTATACTATAATTATATAATTGTAATTATTATTAGATTATAATTATAACTATAATAATTAAATAAGTCCATGACCAGTACAAGTAACTCACTATACTACTTCTTCCACAGCAAAAAAATAAAATAAAATAAAAAGAAATAGAAATGTCTGATCAAAGCTGCTAAATCTGTTCAAAGTTAATCACAGGGTTCTGTTTTACTGAAAGGAGTCCCAACACACCGATAAAAGCAAACGAGTAAGCTCTATACAAATTCACAAAGACTATCAGTTGCCGAATTGCTGAGATGTGTGATCTGATTCTGTTGCCACCAGAGGGTGACAGAACACTATTCTGTAACACCAAAGACCCACACCTGGCACAAAAGGAGCACTGTAGCTACAACAGTATCAACAAAAGCTGCAGATCATGAAAGTTGTTACTTCCAATCTGAGTGAAATGCAAAGATCATCTTTGGATTGTGTTAGAAAGGTACAAAGTCTCAGTACTGAATAGCCATAATAAAGCAACCAAGCCAGACATACTGATTCACAACTCTCCAGTAATTTGACTCAGGTATCGTTGAAAGAAAGAAAGAAAGAAAGAAAGAAAGAAAGAAAGAAAGAAAGAAAGAAAGAAAGAAAGAAAGAAAGAAAGAAAGAAAGAAAGAAAGAAAGAAAGAAAGATAGATAGATAGATAGATAGATAGATAGATAGATAGATAGATAGATAGATAGATAGATAGATAGATAGATAGATAGATAGATAGATAGATAGATAGATAGATAGATAGATACATACATACATACACTGGTGAGATTGTGAACAACACGCACTCAAACTAGTTAGAGTAGTCTCATTGTTTTAATAGGACAACACTTAAAACAAAGTTTTCTGATGCAACTGAAAGTATCCATCAATCCCATCTACTCGTACCTCATGAAACACGTCTTACCTCCCCCGTCAGAGAGGTGAACCACTTCTTTCGCTCTTTTCTACTTGGTGGTTTTGAAGGCATGTTGACTTCTCTTCTTACCAGGGCAGCTAAAGAGAGACAAACGAGATCAGAGAAGAAATGATTCAAATTTTTTTCATTACAAAGCTTCAGAAACATTTCAACATATTGCATCTACAGTTCTAAAGCCTGGAGCAGCTGTACTCCATGGAGAAACCTGACCACTGTGAGAAAGTATCTGGGAACTAGATAAAAGCATTTCAGAGTGAAATTTGCAATATGATTGGTGAAAGCCCAAAACTTTGCCATCAAGACAACAAGAATGTTTCCAAAACTACAGCAATTAGTTTCAGTTCCATTAAATGCAGTAAAGTAAACCTGTGCTAACTTTTTTGAAATATTACTGTTTCAAAGGTTACAAGACCCACAGGCACACATGCAGACAGCTTCAGTGAAGCTCCACGTATGTGGAGCTGGTTCCAAAGGAAAAAAGGCTTAAAATGACAGGCAGACATTGTCTTTCTATGAGGGTCCTCGCAAAGACTAAGAACGCTCTCTCATCTGCTGACGTCGAGAAAGTAATTCATGCCTTCATTTCACCCAAGCTTGATTATTGCAATAGCCTTTCTTTTGGAATTGGACAGGCTCCGCATTCTTGACCTGTCTGAAATGTGACAGGCGCACATAAAAAGACCATTTATACCCCGTTCTAGCTTCTCTAAACTCTTTTGAGTCATTAAAATTAAACACCTGATTACCTTTCTGAAGTTTGCTGACTTTGCCTTTTTTATTTACGCTCCCCTGCTATGTGTTATTCTTTTTAGTTGCACAGGACTTTGGTCAACTCTTGTTGTTTTTAAATATACTTTAAAAAAAATTAGACTTGACTTCACCAGATTTGCAATAAATGAGAACACCCCTGCAATAAGAGGCGATCTTCACCCGGGCTGATGTCTGTAAAAGCCAGAGGAGACTGACTGTTCCGCAGGCACCAACAGCACACGTCCTTTTGGACACCATGCTGGAGTAGGATGTTGTTTCATCGTGTTTCAAGTCTGCCACTGATTCAAGCTGCCCCAAAAATCCACCATTACATTTGGTAATGACTACCACCCTGAAGAAGTGCTTCGAGAGGCTGGCAAAGGACCACAGCATCCCTTTTGCTGCATCATGTATTCATCGCATTCAAGTTTGCTTACTGGCCAAACCTCTCCACAGAGGACACCATTTCCTGTGCTCTTCACCTGAGCTTGGCACATCTGGAAGAGTTACGTCCAAATGCTGATTGTTCACTTAAGCTCAGCAGCTGGTGAGCAAACTGACCTCCCGGGTATCAGCACCCCTCATGTAGGGACCTCCTCAGTGACAGAGCTCAGCATCTCTAAATGAAACATTTCATGTAACACATTCACTGTCCAGTTCATTAGGTATACCTGTGAACATCTCATTAGCACAAATTAATCAGCCAATCACAAGGCAGCAACTTATTTGTATTTTTGCATTTGGGCAGAGAGAATATTAACTGACTGATGTTAGAATTTATTTTTATTGTAAAGGCTATATACCTCATAATTGTTAGGTGATGGCTGTGTGCGGACAGGGATAGGACCCAAGGTGCAGACTCCGGAGACAGAACTTAAACCAAAACAGCTTTAATGCTGAACGCAAACATAACATAACTGGAACAAAACTCAAAATAAACTAACACCGGTGGATGGGCAAAACACACAGCAAAATAAACGGTAGATCGCGACACCGACATAGAGAAACACAGGGCTTAAGTACACAGAGGGAGCAATCAGGGAATGGGGTAACAGGAGGGAAACACAGCTGGGGCAAATCAGAACTGACGAGACAAAAGGAAGCGTAAACTGAACACACTGAGATAAGACAGAGACCTTCAAAGTAAAACAGGAAACACATAACACAGACTCACATGCAGGCACTACAGAGGGAACAGAGACGTGGGACCAGGGCAGACACAAACACTGACTGAACACGGGGATATAGGAACTAAGGATACACAGAGACGCGAACTAGACAAGGGGATACAGGTGATAGGGGAGACAGAACAACTAAAGAAGACAGGGACATAAACCATAAGACAGAACTCAAAGAAACCAAAGACTAAAAAGTGTAAATAATATAATAAACTCAAATACCCTGGGTCAACGACCCAGGCATCCTAACAATAATTTGTGTGTCTGTGTTTTGTCCTGTGTTGTACACAGATGTGCACTGTAGTCTGGTTTTGGATTTAATTCAATTCAATGTTATTTATACAGCCCCAAATCACAACAACAGTCGCCTCAAGGTGCTTTATATTGTACAGTAGATCCTACAATGATATATACAGAGAAAAACCCAACAATCATATGACCCCCTATGAGCAGCACTTTGGCAACAGTGGGAAGGAAAAACTCCCTTTTAACAGGAAGAAACTTCCAGCAGAACCAGGCTCAGGGAGGGGCGGGGCCATCTGCTGCGATTGGTTGGGGTGAGAGAAGGAAGACAGGATAAAGACATGCTGTGGAAGAGAGACAGAGGTTAATAACAGATATGATTCAATGCAGAGAAGTCTGTTAACACATAGTGAGTGAGAAAGGTCACTGGAAAGGAAAAACTCAATGCATCATGGGAATCCCCCGGCAGCCTACGTCTATTGCAGCATAACTAAGGGAGGATTCAGGGTCACCTGGTCCAGCCCTAACTATATGCTTTAGCAAAAAGGAAAGTTTGAAGCCTAATCTTAAAAGTAGAGATAGTGTCTGTCTCCCATTCTACTTTTAAATACTCTAGGAACAACAAGTAGGCCTGCAGAGCGAGAGCGAAGTGCTCTAATAGGGTGATATGGTACTACAAGGTCATTAAGATAAGATGGGGCCTGATTATTTAGGACCTTGTATGTGAGGAGCAGGATTTTGAATTCTGGATTTAACAGGAAGCCAATGAAGGGAAGCCAAAACAGGAGAAATCTGCTCTCTCTTTCTAGTCCCTGTCAGGACTCTTGCTGCAGCATTTTGGATTAGCTGAAGGCTTTTCAGTGAGTTTTTTGGACATCCTGATAATAATGAATTACAGTCGTCCAGCCTGGAAGTAATAAATGCATGAACTAGTTTTTCAGAGGGGCAAATTTTGGAAGAGAGCCGGAGATTGATAACATGATTTAGACTGCTACACACAGATACTTCCAGACACAAACAGAGAGAAGTCTCTGAGGTCTGCCTGCTCTAGAGATGGCACCAAGTTACAAAACTTCAAGGCTGACTTAAAACTTTAATAGAAATGGGAGTGTTGCCTTCAAAAGGCTGATCTCTATATAAGGAGATGTCAACTGAGGTGCAGAGGAAGACACGTGAGCTCAGACCTAAGGCCACCCTTTCAATCAATCATGTTAACGTTCGGTTGCCTGGGTGCAGCAGTCTTTGTCTCTGAGCCACAGAGGTCCGAGGTGCCATGTAAAACTAATTTCTAACAGTTTGATAATAAATCTATGAATAAATTGATGATAACATTGAGCATATGTGTCTTCTCTCATAAAAAACCAACAGTGGTAGTTCTCTGGGCAAAAATTCAAAATGTCAAAGCAGAAAGACTAGACTGCTTCAAGCTAACAGGAAGGACCATGAAGTCAAAGAACCACTTCATACGACCCAAGTGTACAAAAGAGCATCTATCAGGGCTCTAGAGTGCGACCAAAATTGCGTTGAAAATACGACCTAATTTCTCAGTGGTGCGACTAAAAAAAATCCTAGGTGGCACTGGTGTGACCAGCCGTTAGAGATAACAAAAAGTGTCCGCAACTCGGAAAGCCTCCATGTGGTCAACAACTGACACACATTATGCCCCTATCGTGATCTAAACCAATCAGAGACAGTCAGGGGTGGGACCTCTCTGATTGGCTGTGGTCCAGACATTCCTGTCGATGTCGATGTATGTTTGAAAGTGCAGGCGGATAGAAAGAGGTGAGCACGGGGGGGGGGTTTCAACAATCGATTTTCCGATTAAAATGGATTTTAGCTTGAATGATGTGATATTGATTCATTAAATCCTGAATCGATTTTTAAATATAAATGTATTTTGCCAGAAACGCCAGAAGCTCACAAAACGATTTCAACAGCCACCAAACAGCTAAAACAGTAAATGAGAGCAGGTACACGGATTCCAGACAAAGACGTGAACACACAGCGTGGACCTGACGCGTCAGTGAGATGTCAGCTTTCTCGTACACAGACACGCCGTCGGGGCTGAAGGTCAACGGCTCACGCCAAAATGTACTTCAAGAACAGTTTCTCGAATCTGTTTTCTGCATTATTTGTTTTCTTATTGCGCACCAGTCTGCTGTTCAATACTGAAGAAACGTAAACTTTTTAAAATGATGACAATTTGCAAAACACTCAGCTGTGTCTGTAATCAAACCTCTGTAACTTTGCTTCACTTCAGCAGCATCAGGTAATGTTCATACGTTGATTCATGGTTTTCTTTGTTTTTGTTCTACTGCAGAATATTTTTAAGGTCATCTGCTATAAAAAGCCAGAACAGGAAAATCTGCTTCTTGTTTTTCTGTTTTATTCACAGTTACTTTGACACAAAGACCTCTGCTGTGATGCTCACACCTCTGATGAAGTCTCACAGCGTCAGTACTGATAAATGATCAGAATGATGATATTTCTGACTGTCTGAGTCAAAACTGAATTGAAGTGAATGGATTATAGAAATCAGCGATGATACCCAGCCCTAGTGGCTGACAGAAGAAGATGTAGCTGTGGGTAACGAGAAAAGGTGAAAAGAACGATTGATAACTTTTTTGTTAAGGCCTGATTCATGGCTCTGACACACAGCCATCAACCTCTCAGGTTATGTCTAACACTGGTTCGGAGACAGCATCACATAATGAGCCACATACGATCGACTCCGAGCCAGAGCCCACTGAAAGTAAAAGAAGGAAAGTGTATACATTTGGAAGAGAGCGGCTTGACCAGTTTCCCTGGCTAAGATACAGTAAAGCTGACAACATGATGCACTGCATTTACTGCTGTGGGTGTGGACAGACCGCGGCCGGCAATACTGCATTTGTGACTGGTGCTAATACGTTTTAAACTGAAACGCTGAAAAAGCACAGCGTATCCAGAAAACACATTACATGCTGTGATAAATGCACTGCCCAAGTGTCCCCTCTGCCCACGGCCTTTCAGCAGCAGGCAGCAGCAAACAGGTCGTCAGAGGAGCCGATGTGATGATTAAGTTTAACATTGCTTACAATATTACCAAAGAGTGCCAACGCACTTTAAGCACTTTTTCAGTAACTTATCTTTCTTGTAGAACTGTGCTCCAAATAAATAATAATAGACTGTATTTTTATGGCGCTTTTTGAGACCCTCAAAGCGCTTTACAATGCCACTATTCATTCACTCTCACATTCACACACTGGTGGAGGCAGCTACAGTTGTAGCCACAGCTGCTCTGGGGCAGACTGACAGAAGCGAGGCTGCCATATTGCGCCATCGGCCCATCTGGCCATCACCAGTAGGCAGTAAGTGAAGTGTCTTGCCCAAGGACACAAAGACCAAGACAGACAGAGCTGGGGATCAAACCAGCAACCTTCCAGTTACAAGATGAGCTTCCCAACCCCCTGAGCCACGGTCGCGCCCCAATGAAGAACTTTGTGTTGACAAGATTGTTAGTTAATCATTTACAAATCAATATTGGCTGTATGGACAGCAAATTTCCACCCCAAAAAGTGCACATGTAAAACTGCGGTGTTAAGCGATGTGGTTGAAAAATTTGGGTGCACCTAACTTTTGTGCTGGTGCACCTAAGAAAAAAAGTTAGGCGCACCAATGGCACAAAGGTAGTCTAGAGCCCTGATCTATGAAAGCAAAACCTATCAAATGTTGAAGTAGACTGGCACACTGACCAACTGAGCATAAACATCACAGCCAACCTGAGTGTTGTTGCTGATCATGTCCATCCCTTCAGGTCCCTAACCCTAACACATCTGAATTTAAATAAAAACCACACAATCCAATGCACCTGCATGCTGTATTTCAATTTCAATCACACATAAACATGAAATATATCTAAGTTACATATTTAAAAATCCATATTTAAAGGAAACAGGAAAAAAGGAAATATTGAATGGTTAATTGCTCAAATTATATTTTTTGTATCATGTGTGATGGAGATCAAGAATGGCCTGCATTTGTATAGCGCTTTACTAGTCCCTAAGGACCCCAAAGCGCTTTATACTACATTCAGTCATCCACCCATTCACACACACATTCACACACTGGTGATGGCAAGCTACATTGTAGCCACAGCTGCCCTGGGGCGCACTGACAGAGGCGAGGCTGCCGGACACTGGCGCCACCGGGCCCTCTGACCACCACCAGTAGAATGTAGTGATGGGATTTCCGGCTCTTTTTAGAGAACCGGCTCTTTCAGCTCGGCTCACTAAAAACAGCCGGCTCTTTCGGCTCCCAACCGGCTCTTCAGGTTGTTTTGTTGCTTTAATTAATTAATTATCAACAACAACATAAAATTATGCACAAAAGGAATTAGTAATGTAAAAAAACGTGGTTTTCTTTATGCATGTTTATACATAAATTTTTATGGGGGCCCCTAGAGACGAAACATGTACAAACTCCAAAACACATTTCTAGCATTAACTAAACTTCCAAAACAGAGCTACTAGATCACTTAAATTACACAATCGAATTCATATGTCTATTGTTTTTGTATTAATACACAAACACTCATATATATATATTAAAATAATTTTTAAAAAAAACCCTCATTTACCTGTTACTACCACACACCCAATCCAATTGTTGGTACTTCCTGGCTTGTGTAGCCACTAGGTAAAAGCTCAACACGGCCCCTAGCATCCTGGAGCACTTCCGTTGTGTTTTGGAGTTTGTACGTTTTGGAGTTTGTACGTGCTTTGTCTCTAGGGGCCACTGTAAATATACTCCACATAAAATGTAATAAATAAATTATAAAATACACAAACCAACTATTTACATTTCATACATTTTAACTTTTAACTACTTAAATTTTCAGCTTTTTCCTGTTAAACAAATTTAAAGTGAAACAACACAAAACACTGCAAACCACAACACAATCAAATATAAATTAAAATATGGAAAAAAAAGCGACAAAAAGAAAAGAACGCCCAGATCTTTAATTAAGGCAAAGGTTGGCATTTAGAAATATTAATATCACACTCAACTGACTGCGTTTTATCTTCCCATTGCACTGATGGGTGGACAGTTCTCAGGTGCCTGTGCATGTTGTTTGTGGAGCCGGCTCTATATTATATCCTTTTCTTGTACACTCTGCCTTTGTTTTGTCAATAAGATTGAAATGGCTCCAGACTTTGCTTCTTTTCTTGGTGTCACTCATTTTCTTTACTGTACCTTTCCAATGTGACGGTGTTGTCTCTTGTTGATCCCGGCTCTCTTTCTTTCCCTCTCCCTCCTGCTCTTGTTGTGTGCTACTGCTGTTGCGAGTGTAACTACCGCCCCGCCCCCTCAGCTCAGCGCTGAGCAGAGGGGGGAGGGGCGCAAACGCAAGGCTCTGTTTGCCGTCTCTGCTCAGCGCAAACACAAGGGTGATTTGCAACGTGAAGCGAAAAAAAGTGAAAGAGAGGGCAGGAGAAAGAAAAAAAAACCTTGTTCACTTCAAAGATCCGGCTCTGAGAGCCATTTCGACCGACCCATCACTGGCAGAATGCATGCTTAGTTCTGTCTGGGAAGCTCACTGGTTTATGGCTTAAAAAGAAACTGCAGCGGTTCTTTTTGCAGTCTCTGCAATGATGTCAAAGCTCTGAACAGAGCTGTAGAAAACTTTTTAGAGGTGAGTGTACAGTACAATTTTCAAAATGAGTCATACAGAATTTAATTATCAAAAGTTACATTTTTATATTTACTAATATATACAATGATGAATCAGCCACAGTTTCCTAATTATATCTGAGTATGATATCCATCCTTTCAACATGCTTTTACAACCTAAATAAATAATCTAATGGATGCCTAATTATTTCCGACCATCATCAAAAACTTGTGAAACGGCGTTGAATAACATTTTCTTGTAAAGTTCACTGTTAAAGTTTTATGTGCCAAGTTGAGACTTTGTTTGTTTGTTCAGCATTGTGTAAAAGTGCTGAACGCGCTGAGCCACCATCCTCAAACATCAGTGGAAGACACTGACATCCAAAGTGGATAAAAGAGGTCCCATCGATCCCTGCCACAGGTCTCGGTGATGACATAATATTACTGGTTTGAACACACAGGTGTGATCTGTTAAGTATGATGTTATCAAGGCTGTCGCAGATACCGACAGAACCGTCAGCTTTCTGTCACCTCGGAGGAGACCAGCGGCAGCAGACGCGGAGACTCGTACCTTGGCCAGCTCCAAGAGTTCGCGCAGTCTCTCTGGAGTCTCTGTGGGTAACCGTCTGAGCGCAGCGCTGTCCGGTGTCTGCAGCTGACACAACGCCCAGGCCCACCGGGTCCGTCAGCCACCTTATCCCGTCACACTTCCTGGGATTTTCCTTTTAGTAACGGGACCCACAGTGCTGCACGATCGCAGATTCTGGTGATGAGACGCATGCGCGGTTTACTTAAGCGCTCGTGGGGGAGATCAATGTTGCATTAACGTGTCAGAAAAGCTAAAAGAGAGAGATGCGTAGAAAAAGAAAATAAATGAGCTCATTATATTATAGCAAAAACAAACAAAAAAGGAAAAATAAACAAAAAAACATGTTGTTTTAATGCAAAAGTCGTCCTTTTGCGTTTCTACCATTTAAATCAAAAATAATACGGAGGTGGTTCTGGTGGTTACCACTTAACTATATTCTACTTTTTTAATCAATAGAAGTTTTTTTTTTCGCATCTAATGTCATAAAACAATTATAATGCTGAATGCTGAGGAGCCATAATCATAAAAGGTGCACTGATAACGTCAATTATATTTATTTTTTCATGAAAACATACTCATTCATAGCTTTTATGATAAGTAATGTTTTATTGTAACCATTGCTTTCAAAGACTCTGCATAAAAAAACTATATTTACATGCAATCTATGTTTATTGGCTTTCAAACTCTGTCCTGTATTAAATTCATTTTCCTCTCCAAAACATGTTGTTTATTACAAACTCAAAAAGTTTTCACTTAAAAAAGTCGAAAGTTTGGTGTTTTCTTTGGACATGAAGGCAGCATTACCTTTGCTGTAACTTGTATCTGTTCCAACAACAGTAACAGGAGTTCTGGTGACACAGTCTCACACAGTGTGCATGTGGTGTCAGCTTACCAAGCCAGCAGTTATGTTACGCTGGGAAGAAGCTGAAGTATCACTGCTGAGAGTCTCATTATGTAACTCTGTAATGCAACCTGCTCTCATTACAACAACAGCATACACACACTGTTAAAGAGTCTAACTAGCATATGGTGTCCTATTGTTCTGTTCAGATTAGAAGAATCCTAGAAATTAGAATCTGAGAAAATGTGATTTTCTCTGACAATACTAAATGTTAATTTACTCAAACTCATTTATAATACCACATCAGCAGTAAAAAGAAACCCAGTAAATTTGCAGCTGTTTAGTGTCCCCAGAGGTTTCACATGGTTTGTGTTCTGTTAGTCTAACAACAGAGACTTACTTAGACTTAGGTCCTGCTGTTTGCATTGGGCGGCAGATCTCCGCCAGCACAATCGATCAGCTTCGGCTGTCTAAGGTGTGTAACTCACCGATGAAAGTCCTCCGCCATGTTGTACGGGGGCGGCCTGGATTGTGTCTTCCAAGGGGTGGGTTCCATGGGATGGTGATCTTGGGCAGTTGGTGCGGGAGTTGGCACAGTGTTTGTCCCCCAAAAGGCCGGTCAGTCACAATGTCATTGAGGGGACATGTGGCAGTCCGGCGGTGGACTTCTTCATTGGTGACATGGTCCGAGTAAGAAACAGGGAGGATCCGTCTTAGACATGAGTGTTGAGCCACATTGAGTCTTTGGCGATTTTGGCTGATGTTTTCCATGTATCACAAGTGCAGATCGCGGTAGGTATAATGATGGAGTTGAGCAGATGGATCTTTGTAGCCCGGTCGATCTTCGGGATCAACCAGATCAGCCAGAGTCACTGGAAAACCGCACCCGCTTTCACAATCTGACACACGACTAATGATCAGCATCTCTGTCGCCTGCAAGGATGCTGCCCAGGGTGGTGAATTGGTTCACCTCCACCAGACATTGCTGTCCTACCTGTGGGATACTGTGCCGTCACGTAACCAATTCTCATGACCTTGGCCTGGTTCCCGCTAATCCGGAAGCCCACTTTGGCTGCCTCTTGCTCCAAGTTTTCATGTCATGGTCTTCATGTTTTTCCAGACGTCAGCCAACAAAACAATGCCATCTGCGAAGTTGAGGTCCGTCTGGCATGTTGATGGACGCCAAGGTATCCCAAAGCCATCTTGGTCCATAGAAGTCTGCATAATAATAATAATAATAATAATAATAATGATAATAATAATAATGATGATGATAGTAATAGTAATAATAATGAGTAATAATAAATAGTAATAATAATTTTGAGCTGTGACTTAAATAAGGGAACGGAATCTATATTTCTTATAACTGGAGGAAGTGAGTTCCTGAGCCGAGGAGCAGAGCAACTGAAAGACAAGATGAGCAGAAGGAACAACAAGATGAGTGGCAGATGAAGATCTGAGAGAGCAGGAAACAGAGGTTATTTGAAGCAGATCACACAGATAAGGAGGGGCAAGGTTATGGATGCACTTAAACGTGAGAATTTAATATTTAAAGTTTATCTGAGCTTCTATGGGCAACCAGTGAAGCTGTTGAAGAATTGGGGTAATATGGTCTCTTAATGGAGTATGAGTTATGACCTGAGCTGCAGAAAGAAGAAGTTGAAGTTTATGGAGGGACTTATTGGGGAGACCAAATAAGAGGGAGTTGCAATAATTGATCTGGGAAGTAATAAGACTATAGACAAGGAGCAGCACGGGGAGTAAGGAAGGGACGAAGTCGGTTAATGTTAGGTAAGTGAAAGTATGTGTAACGATGTAAAATAATAAACATGGTTTTGTTGTGGTTAAATTCCTGTTAAACTTGGGATCGCAACCATGGGTTTATTTTGAAAGATTTGATTTTAAAACTTTTATTTTGAAAATCCGCAGTGGAAGTCTGCTACTGGTAAACGGGCTTTCCCTAAGCTTATCCCTTTAGTAGCAATGAAGCTTTTGCTGTGGTAAGTTCTTCCTCAGTCCGCCCTGACTGAACATGAGTTTAAAACATATTTGAAGATCCCCATTGAGGTTAACATGACAGCATTAACAGCATGAACTGCCCATACAGTAGCATCTGAGTAGATTTCAGTTTTATGATCTTGTTTCGCAATTAATGGGTTAGACGGTAGGAAAAATGGACACGCTGAGCTAGCAGCTAACAGCTAGAGGAGACTGTCGTGTCTAATAATTTGAAATTTCTCTTGATAGTTGGGCGGGATCCTGTTGCTGGAAACCCATGGTTACTCATGTCCCATGTTATTGCAGGTATGTGTATTTTGTGCTGCAGGCTAATTCTGTTTAAGAAGTACTGCTTATTAAGTTTTGCCCAGTAGATGGCAGCATTGTTCCATTTACTATTGTACATGAAAGGAAATTTTGGCTTTGGTCTGGAAGTGTATTTATTTTCACATGAATGCGCATTTAAGTGAATTAATTTCTCTTTTTTTTTTACCTAAACCACAATGCAGTAATATTTTTATTTTATTTTATAGAACGCACCCTTTCCTCATATCGGTCTCAGTGGTGATGTAGCGATCCTCTGTGAGGACGCAGCAACTGGATCGAAGGTAGAGGGTTCAGAATATTTTGATGAACTGTTCAGGGATGCCATATGACGCTATCAAATGCCTATGTGAAATCGACAAAATTAATCGAGAGATGCTGCTGGTATTCCAAAGTCTGTTCGGTGATTGTGAACAGGATTAAATTCTGCTCTGTGCACAACCAGCCACTGCAGAATCCGGCTTGTTCTTCCCGGAATTTCTGGTCCAGGGCCTTATGAAGTCTTCGGCTATAGTGTGATTCCTCAGTTGTTGCAGTCCGCCAGGTTGCCTTTCTTGGGGAGCTTTACTGTAACTCCTCTTAGCCAATCTTCTTGCACTTGTGCCGATGACCAACATAAGCTGACGGGGCACTGATGTGCTTCAGCATTTCTGCAGACACCATGTACATGCCCAATGCATTGCCATTCTCAAGGAGTTTGATCACGGCTGCAGTTTCTTCAGTGGTTATGGCGTCTGTCCTAATGTCCAAGTCATTCAGAGTCTTTTTGAAGTGTTCCACCCCTGACAACAGAGGCCTCTAGTATAAGAGGAGATTTTGTCATATCCAGGTAACTTCAGGGTTAACCCCGGGTTTTCTGCTTCAAATGTGATTCACTTTTTACTGAGTTAAATCAGGACTTAACTTATGCCCTAATCTGGAAACTAGCCTGCTTGTTATGCCATTCCATGCTAAAACCACCAACTGTAGTTCACATTTTGTATCACATTGTTGCAGGAATGTGCATGTAATAATTGGTAATTTAGAAACTGTATAAATGTAGTTATACGTGATTCTATTCTGCTGCTGAGTGTATGTTCTTTAAGGCTCAGAACTGAAGGCTGCATTCAGGACTTTATCACACTGGTACATAACGAGAGGGACCTTGAACAAGTGTGCACACATGTACACACACAAACAGCATCTCACTTCATGCTTGCTCTTTCCCTAGCCTCTTATGTCACTTATATGTTTGGTCTTATTATTGTCTTATTTGTTGTGATTTCTGAGCACATGCAGAGGTTTTTGCTTGGGAAGCAACTGTCACCTTGTTTTCAGGGTCTTATGTAACACTCAGTGGTATTGAAATATGTAAAGCTTTTCTACTCTACCTAAAGTTAAACAGCTGAGAGCATCTTGAGGACTGCAGAGAAAAAGGTTTGCACTTGGGATTTTGAACTGTGGTGTTTCCACTGCTGAGGACTTTTGGACACAGTTTAAAAAAGTCTTCATCAGAAAAGCACTTGTAATTGTTAGAATTGATATTTTTTAGGTTGTCATTTGTGCTTAGAAACATATAATTATTTATGCTTGGAGATATATAATCATTTATATGTTGATAAAATATCTTAACCTTATTAGGTCTGATAAGGACTGTGTACACTCTGTACCATGAGATGAGAGGAAGCGGTCTCGAGTTGGCCATGTCATCAGAGAATTTCTGGAGGAGACAGTCACAGATGGTGAAGAGGAAAGGGGACAGAACAGGGTGCTCAGTTGCTGCAGTCTCACAAACAGTGGTCTGCCTGTCAGGAAGTCACTGATCCACTGGACCTGTGTATCCTCCACCTGCATGTCTTCCAGCTTCTCCCTCAGCATCCTGGACTGGATCATGTTATCGGGGCCAGAGAAGTCGAAGAAAATTATCCGAATTGTGGTGCTCGTTGTTATTAAAGCTTTAGCTTGAGTGTAGAAAGGAGCTCTTCTCTTCTGTGGTGGTTAAGAGAAAGTGATGTATGGTTCTAATGAAAACATTAGACAGTAGAACTCTTTTGCTTTGATTTTTTTTTTCAGTCACATTCTGTTTACATAATTTTTATTTAGACGATGTGTTCTCAAACTTCTACTTGCAAATGCATTTCTGTCTGATTCATCTTTTTAACACTCCTCATAGCATGAAAAATAGAAAACAGCGTTCACCTGGCGTGTTCTTTATTTGATTAGACATTTACAGGAACAGGTCTCTGTTTACAGCTTATCATCCTCAAACTTTCAGACCAGTCAATATTTGCGTGGACTTTGTCCCTTAAAAATACATGACATAAACAGAACTGACCTAAACAGCTGTTTTCTCTCTTCTCAGTAATTTGGTCACTCTGTTATTGCCTCAGAGGTAATTTGTTGTTATGCATATCTCAGGACATCTGACTTTTCAGATGTTAAATGGATTTCCTGCAGGTGCTCCAGTAGCATACCGGCCCACGGTTTGTAGGATTCTCATGTATTTTTAAAACATGTCTGAGAATCACATTATATTTTGCATAATTACTATGTCTGGAACTTCTTCTTTTCTTTTCTTTTTTGCCGTAACATCTCAAAAATGTTGCGATGGGGGCAACAGAACCCTGGAACAGAAAGTAATACTAAGAAAGAAAGAACTGTTGGAACATTTTACACATGATTAGTTGATAACAGGTTAGTAAGATGATTCAGTCTAAAAACAGCATCTCTGATGGTATGGTGCTGCATTAGTGCCTAATGCCATAGCAGCTTTCACATCTGAAAAGGCGTACATGTTAAACAGTATGTACAGGTTATAGAGCAGGAAATGCTCTGATCCAGACATCCTTTTTAGGGAAGGCCTTCATGTGTCAGCATGATGATGCTAAACCACATACTGCATTTATCCCAGCAGCATGGCTTCATAGCAGGCGAATGTAAAATGGCATGATTACTCAGTTCAAACATTTGATGTTTTTCTGTGTTCTATTGAAGATAAAATACAATTGTATGGAATTGTAATTGAAATTGATTCTATTTCTTACAGTTCAAGTACACTAAACCTTGAGCTTATTAAGCAATAAAATGGGGAGCAAATAGTAAGGGATACAATATCTGAGAGATCTTCAGTTTTTCCTTTTTATCCTGTTTTTTCTGGGAAAATCAAATTTGTGTTGACACAGTATTTCGTTAATATTTCAAACAAATGTACACACAAAGTTCACACAGTCCTGTGTGGTCTCCTGTTTTTCTGTTTCTCCTGAGAATCTTCACTTATCAGCAAAATGTTAACGAACTTCTTCTAGGAAAACCTTAATATTCAAATGAAAATAAAAAACATTAAAAATGTAAATATAAATTACACTATTTTGTGTGTAAGTAGTGTTTAATTTATTTTGACTGCATGTTTCAAAGTGAGTACTGTGTTATTGTTCAAAAACACAAGTTAATTGAAGCTGTATTTGTATCCTTTTAATTAAGCAATTAATTCATCTTCTTAGGTATGAAAGAAAATTAAAGAAGCAGAAATTCAAACACCAGGAGGCACTGCAGAAAGGGTCAACAACTGCAGAATAAATGACAATGAGTGAAAGCATAACAAACATAACATAAACCAGATGTATTTTATCCAGATTTATTATTTTATTGTTTGTCATATTGTCACACATCTTTTCAGAATGATAATTAAACTAACACTTGCGAATCTTTCCTTTCCCTTATGTTTTTAATATTTAACGGCAGGATTGGTAAAGTCCACAGTGAAGTAAGTTGAGCTGTATTCAGCCTATCACTGACGGATCCAAGTGGATTCTTTTGCCCTGGACAGGGTCAGAGTCAGGCTCACAGTCAATGTCCATGGTGGTTGGGGTCGTACTACATTCATCAAACTCTCTAGCAAACTCCCAGAACTTGTCTCTTACGTCTCTGTTCACAATGCACAGCGCCCCGCCTCGTCTCTGATACTGGGTTTCAGCCCTGTTGACATCAGCTATACAGGTCCATTCACTGCTGGATTCACTGTTGGTCACACACCACTTTGAATGGTCCTTTGTAGGACTCCATGTACTAGCAGGACCCAGAACCTTTTTTATAGTTTTAATGTTGTACACATGATTGGGGCCTGAGCAGTCAGAATTGGCCCGATCTTTCTGGCAGGGCCACGTCTGCACATACACATGACTCCGAACTGCCCGGGCAATAGTGCGGTACAGGTCTCCATCTGCAAAAGGATCAAGGAGCATTTAAAGCATTTCCTGTCTTTTTGAAACATTGAACATTTTAAAACCCGTTTACACTCACACTCTCTTCTCAGACACTGCATTTCAGCCATTGATGAAGACATAACGTCAGTAACAAAGTGAATAACAGTACGTGGATTTCAGATAGGCAGCAACTGTCGGCAGCTATAGGCAGCATTATAATATCATCGCCTAAATTTCTATTTGGATGTAAATACATATATGTTAACTGGCATTGAGCTAGGCTGATCCTAAAACCTGTCCTCTCTTTAAAGATTCCAAGTCATCCATTCTCATCCCCAGTGATATTTGTCTGGTCTTAAACCAGACAAATATCACTGTAACCATTAAAAGCTTAACCAACAAAAACTGGTGTTATGGCAGCCAACTAGGGGGCTCCACTCACACCCAGGTTGCTGGGAGGTTTGTTGTCAAGTGTGTGGCGCAAAGTTATGTGGAGACGGATAAAGTCGGAGTGAAAAGCTGGAGTTCCTGTGTCGTCTGTGCCATACCTCCACAGTGTAATTTAAAGGATGATTATTACTTTAACCTTTAAACATGCAGACATCTCACCTGGCTCTTGCAACTGTTGTTTAGCAATGCTATAAAACCTCAGACCTCCTCTTGATGTGAGTGTTTGGTAATCACTCGATGGGGGAACTTCAACCCATTTTGTTGCATCTATGAGCTCTTGATGGAAATCATCTGGAATATCATGTTCAAATGGAAAAGCTCTGATGTACTGCAGATGTTTGCCTGGAAAGAGTTAAACAAGATCTTTACTGTGAGGTTTAGATCAGCCTCTGGGCTTTAAATTGTGAAAGGTCCAGAGTTCGAATTGAGCTTTTTACCGATCCGTGTGAACTGGTCATAGTTGAAAGTTACACAGATGAACGTCTGAGCAAATTTGAATCCAGTTTCAGGCCAGAAATTGTTTTGGTCTCTTCTGAAGGGGAATTGAGGTGTGCTGTGCAAGAGCCAGACCCCAGCTCTCTCTCTTTCCACCATGATCACCCCTGTGG
Source organism: Rhamphochromis longiceps (assembly GCF_057381845.1). Classification (NCBI taxonomy): domain Eukaryota; kingdom Metazoa; phylum Chordata; class Actinopteri; order Cichliformes; family Cichlidae; genus Rhamphochromis; species Rhamphochromis longiceps. The sequence continues at coordinate 2,993,035 of NC_140565.1, forward strand.
ACAGTAAACAGTTACAGTGCTGGTCATAAAATAAGGAATAGGATTTATTCAAAGCACTTTAATCCTGCCTTCATAATAATGATTCAGTCATTTTATAAGATCAATAGTCTAACAAACTTTTTTACAGTGTTTGTTTTATATGTTTGACAATGTGTTGTCTGTAAAAAGAAGCTTTCTTTACCTTTACTGTGGCCAAATGTGGTATGTGAGGAACATCCTGGAGGTTGATCACTGTAGCTGATGAATCCAAAGTTTGGCAGCTGTAAATCATGCAAAAAAAGAAATAATCTGCATTAACACTTTCACGAGACTTCCTCGGCCTACATGACAGCACAGTCTCATAGACGTTTGTGAAATGGTGAAAACACTGAATCTAATCTAATTCCTGCTTCTGGACGTGGATTTTTTTCTCCTGGTAATAAAAATTCCTCAGTTGCCTGAAGCTGTCTCATGTGATGCGCTTTTGCCTCTTCGACTAAAGTGGGCATGTTGTTTTTTTCACTTGTCCACTGACAGCACTACCCAGACATTGTTTTTCTTCAATCCCTTGCATCCGCTTGTAATAGTTTCAACTGGATATGTCAGAACTACTGTTAAGCACCTAGAATTTAAGCAAATCATTATTTCTCTCCATTTCATGGAGCTAAAATTAAAAACTCATGATAAAACAGCATTCACACTTTAAATCTGCAAGTGTACCTGTATTGAGTGTTTCCAGCAAATGCATTAAATCATGTGTTCTGGTAGAGGACCATTACTGGACCAAACTAATGGTCTCACCATGTTTCTAATTTTCTTCAAGATTGGTCTCAGGGTGTTGGCCAAGGCACCAGATGGATCTTTGAGGTTCTTGTAGCCGGGTTTATTGTGCATGTAGGACTCGCTGTTTGCTGAATCAATGTACAAGTAGTTCATCTCGTTTTTATATCTTCTAGGGTTAGATCTAGGGATAATCTCTCCAGGTGCTTTGTAAATGATGAACCTGATGAGAAACAAACAAAACATGACATGAAAAGAAACAAACTCCAAAGTGAAAATGTTAACCTGTTAGATGCACCGGTTCACCCAACATCAGCAGAGGTTTGATCACAAACCCCTTCGTATCATATTTTGATGCTCTCCGTACACTCTTAGTGGCATTTTCCAACATGAGGAAGAATGAAAACTTCTTATTGGGAGGTAAAAAATTAAGTCACATACAGTCGGGCAAAAAAGCATTTAGTCAGCCACCAATTGTGCAAGTTCTCCCACTTAAAAAGATGAGAGAGGCCTGTAATTTTCATCTTGGGTATACCTCAACTATGAGAGACAAAATGAGAAAAGAAAATCCAAAAAAATCACATTGTCTGATTGAGGTGGGGGTGTGGTCTCTGGCCTGCTGCAGTATGGTGAGCTCTCAGGGCAGCGTTGAGGTGGCAGAGGAATTAGGTGTGGACTAAAATTAATCATGCTCTTTCTGCTCTATTTATGTACAGTGATGAAGGAGGTGAGGAGAAGAGTGTGTGAGGAGTCGTGAGAGCAGGGGATGCTCCTGGAGTAGGGATGGGTACCGGTATCCGGTGCCATGATGGCACCGGTTCTGACATAAACGGTAGTAACCAGACCGAAAAGCAGCACATATATCGGTGCTTTTTTTTCCTGAGCTGTGATACACTTCTAGCCAATCATTTTACGTTTCCGAGGATAGTAGGTGGGTCCAGGTACGTACGTTCTTTTATGCAGAGCTACAGATTTAAAATGCCCAAGGCGAAGCGGTCAAAAGTCTGGCTGTACTTCACAGCAAAAGATGGAAACTCAGCAGCAACAAGTGCTTTAAGCTGATACTGTGATACTGTCAAAGGAGCTAACACCTCGAATCCGATGAAACACCTGGCGACTCATAGCGTTTTTTTAAAAGCCCAGAAATGCGCCGTATTTGATAGCTTGCTGCGAGACCTCACACCGAGCGCATCTACTGCGGGTGTGGTGCCTGTTATGCAACATCCCCCAAAAACGCGAAGAGGAGAGTCCTGGCCCCTAGCCCTGCCAGTGTAGCAGAAATGATGAGGATGATGATGCAGCAGCAGCCGTTCTTCTCTGTTGTTCGTGTGTAATTTACGTTGAGTAGGCTAACCACATTATTACATTAATGCACGTAAGGTGAACTAGCAAACACCGTCATAGCTACATGCGGCTGTCTTCTTGTTTGATGGCAGATGCTCCCTTCACCCTGGCCAAAAAGGCTAAAATGACCAAAGAAAAAGAGGGAAACAGCTAAACATGAGAGGTTTTTGACAAAGTTTGTGTTTTTTCCATTGTTTAAGCACTGCTTCCAGCCAAGAGTGATACCATATATGCCCCATAGCTGCAGAAAAGGCTAACATTGTTATCTTTTTACAAAAAAACAGCTGAACATGAGAGGACAAAGTTTGTGTTCTCCATTCTTTAAGAACCGGTTTGAGCACCGTTTAAGCACCGGCACCGTTTCAAAAGTACCGGTTTGGCACCGGTATCGGATAAAACCTAAACGATACCCATCCCTATCCTGGAGTTACCTGTGCTGTCACGTTGAAAAGTGAAACAGCTGAAAGTCGCAAAGAGTTATGAACACAGAAATCCTGTGTGCGTGTGTGTGTGTGTGTGTGTGTGTGTGTGTGTGTGTGTGTGTGTGTGTGTGTGTGTGTGTGTGTGTGTGTGTGTGTGTGGAGTCCGTGCCACACCAATTACTAAAGAATTTTTTGCTAATTATGGTGGAAAATAAGTATTTGATCAGTAAGAAAAGTTAATCACAAAACTTTGTTATATACTATTTGTTTTCAATGGCAGAGGTCAGGAGGGGAAATCTGAACTGTGTATAATGTGGGTGGAGCGCTGCTGACTTCGACTTCCTTTCAGTTCTTATGAAACCATTGAGAGAGCTTGGTCCGCATAGCCGGCAATACGTCGAACTCGTTCCTGGTGGGTGATGGGCTTCGCCAGGGCTGCCCTTTGTCACAGATTCTGTTAATAATTTTTATGGACAGAACTTCTGGGCGTAGCCAAGTGGAGGAAGGCTTTCTCAGGATCTCATCTCTGCTTTTTGCAGATGATGTGGTTCTGTTGGCTTTATTGGGTGATGGCCTCCAGCTAGCCTTGAAATGGTTCGTAGCCGAGTCTGAAGCAGTGGGAATGAGAATCAGCACCTCTAAAATTTGAGACCATGGTCCTCAGTCGGAAAAGAGTGGAGTGCCCACTCCCAGTCAGGGACGAGTTCCTGCCCCAAGTGGAGGAGTTTAAGTATCTCGGGGTCTTGTTCACAAGTGATGGAAGAAGGGAGCCGGAGAGCGACAGACGGATTGGTGCTGCAGCTGCAGTGATGTAGACGCTGTACCGGTCCTTTGAGGTGAAGAGAGAGCTCAGTGTAACAGCAAAGCTCTCAACTTACCTGTTGATCTACGGTAGATTGGGTCCCGGGACCACCACTACCTATGGGTAGTGACCGAAAGAACAAGATTGTGGATACAAGCGGTGGAAATGGGCTTCCTCCAAAGGGTGGCTGGTCTCTCCCTCAGAGATAGGGTGAGAAGTTTGGCCATCCGGGAGGGGCTCAGAGTAGAGCAGCTGCTACTCCACATCGAAAGGAGCCAGCTGAGGTGGTTCGGGCATCTGACAAGGATGCCTCCTGGGCGCCTCCTGGGTGAGGTGTTCCAGGCCCCGAGGCAGACCCAGGACACGCTGGAGAGATTATATCTTTCGGCTGGCCTGGGAACGCCTGAGTGTTCTCTCGGACAAGCTGGAGGAGAGGTGGAGGAGAGGGAGGTCTGGGCTTCTCTGCTGGGCCTGCTGCTCCCGCAACTTGGCCCCAGATAAGTGGAAGAAAATGAATGGATGAACGGTCTCAGATGAATAAACACTACTGAACTGTTGGACTGTCCTGCAGATTGAGAGGGTACCAAGTGTGTCAAGGCATGAAACCCAGGGGACTTTGTTAATATGCAGGATGTGATTAGAATGAGCGCAAATGACTTCATTACAGACTTGTAAAGTGTAAAGTTTTAAAAACATACCAGTCCACTGGACCATTATTGTTATTTCTGCAGGTCACTGTCTGCAGCTGGACTTCAGATCCCCCCAAAAACAGAGTGAAAGTCAGCACGAGCCTCCACATCCTGAAACACACACAGCACATTACCTGGTTTATGTTGGCACCTTTCAAAGACATTTTCCTATTTATCCTAACTTCATTAATATTTTAAAATCATTTTAGAAGCTTGTGGGGATAGGTTAATTGGATAATCCAAATTGTCACTAGGTGTGAATGTGAGTGCGAATGGTTGTCTGTCCCTGTGTGTTGGCCCTGCGACAGACTGGCGACCTGTCCAGGGTGTACCCCACCTTTCGCCCTATGACAGCTGGGATAGGCTCCAGCGCCCCCCGCGACCCTGAAAAGGATAAGCGGAAGCGAATGGATGGATGGATTTTAGAAGTGGGTTGACCCCCAAATATTTTTAACAGCACCATGTGCACTAAAGATGCCATACTGAATGATTTGGTATTTCAGATTCATTTAGTGTCAATAAGCACTCACTTTTCAGCCTCACTCACCTATTCACACACACACACACACATAAGCACACACACACACAAGAATCACATGCACACTCACACTCTGATGGCTGTATCAGAGCAATGATGGAGTTCAGTCTCTTGCATGAGGACATTCAGGCGTGCAGACCCACTCCTCCTGAGCCCTGTGTCATATTTTAGTAAGTTCTGCTGTGCAGACTGCACATACTGGGGTACAAGCAGAGTGCTTCTTTTGGCCTAAGACATTTTAATTACTAAGCCTTTTCTCTCCCTGTCAGCACATCAGGAGCAGTGAAGCTTCTTACCTTCCACCGCTTCAGTCGTCTCAGTGTTTCTGACAGAGCATGATCTTCACCTCAGATCTGTCCACCTCTCTTTGTGTATTCCTCTCTTCCCCCTCACTTAAATCCTCTCCAGCAGGCTGCTGATCAGAGGTTGGATGGAGTTTCCATTTATGGTCATTTAAATGAAGAAAGAAAACAAACTGCTGTTTGATTTTTAGCAGTCAGCATGAATTTGGACTTTGTGCCTCACAAACACAATAAACTGAACTAAAGTGCACCTTTATTTATTTTAGAAGTTGTTTTTATCTCTCTACATGTACAAAATGGAGACTGGGTGAGAATTAATGGTTGGGCCAAACGAGGTCAGAAGTTTTATGTATCTAAACTCACACTCACATCACCTCTGCAGTTTTATTGCGTTCATGCACTTTATGAGCTGACTTTGATCACGGTCTGTGATGCCCTGCAGCCACTGCCTGTAAATCAGTTGGTGAAGTTATTTGAACTATTCTATTCAGCCTAAAAGCCGTACGAGGTTTGTGTGAAGTAATTACCCCTTTACAACAGAATCAGTGATCTGTTAGTTAATGTTTCCTTTTACATAACTTCTGCCTGTACTTAATGTTAGAATCCAGCCACCTATCAGGTGAACCCTAGTTTAACGAGAGAGGGTATATTGTGTTTAAACCAGGTTTCTGGAGTTCTCAGGAACTGCATTGGTGCCTGAAAAATGTAAAACATTTCAAGCATTTCTTGGCTTTACAAGCGTTTTTGTTTTCTTATTGTTTATTCAAATATGAGAAAGAGAAAAAAGGTCTGTAGTGCTGACTCGCATTTTCACTTTGCCTTTGAGAACAGGTCTGATTCCTTACTCAAGTTATTCCTCCGTTTAACACAGGTGATCCACACTGTTTTAATAAATATATAGACACTTTTTATATTTTGCCATGGTTTCCAAAAACATTATAAAAGATTACTGTAAAAAAACAACAACTTTATTAACCTCCTAGGACCTGGCGTCCACATATGTGGACATCACATTTTGGTTCACCGAAAGCAGATGGTGTGTCTTCAGCTTTCGGATGGAAAAGTGACCACGGATCCGGCTGAGATGAGACGGCATGCAGTGGCCTTTTACACGGACTTGTTTAGTGCGGATTGCTGTGATGTGGACTCTGCTTCGGACCTTCTGCAGGGGCTTCCTCAGCTGAGCCCAGGGGATTGGGACGTTTTGAACAGGGATATAACCTTGGATGAGCTGTCTGCGGCGGTGTCTCAGATGGCTTCAGGCAAAGCTCCAGGAATAGATGGTTTACCATCAGACTTTTTTAAGCACTTCTGGAGTCTTCTGGGTCGGGACCTGCTGGATGTGTTTAAGGAATGTTTTATAGAAGGGATACTTCCAGCTTCCTGCAGGCGTGCAGTTATCTCTCTCATACCAAAGAAGGGAGATTTAGCCCTTCTTAAAAACTGGAGACCAGCGGCCCTTTTATGTGCAGACTATAAGATTCTTTCCAGGGTTTTATCGAACAGACTGAAAATGGTCATTGACCTGCTGATTGGTGTGGATCAATCTTACTGTATTCCAGATATGTCTGTGATTGATAACTTATTTTTAATGAGAGATGTGTTTGATATTTGTAAAGTGTACAATGCTAAAGTTGGCATCGTTTCTCTTGATTAGGAGAAGGCTTTTGACCGTGTGGACCATGATTTTCTTTTTTCCACCTTGAAGACCTTTGGTGTTGGGCAGGGGTTTCTCACTTGGGTGAAGCTGTTGTATAGCGATGCTTGCTGTGTTGTGAAGGTAACTGCAGAAGGAAAATGACTGAATTCATTTCATTAAGTGATTTTAAATCTAAACTACGAATCCTTGAGGCCAAGTCCATAACATGCAACTGTTTCAATTAGATTGATTGTCATTTTAACTGACTTTTTATTTTATTTGAATTTTATTTTTTATTTTATTTGTATTCTTTGTTGCATGTGTGTTGTTGCTGCCTGTGTTTGAGTAATTTCTGTAACTGTGAGACATCTGCTGCTGCCTATCTTGGCCAGGTCTCTCTTGAAAAAGAGGTTTTTAATCTCAATGGGATCTTCCTGGTTAAATAAAGGTTAATAATAATAATAATAATAAAGGTGGGAGGGTTTAGTTGTCCTGTGCCGGTTCGGAGAGGGATTAGACAAGGTTGCCCTATCTCTGGACAGCTTTATAGCATTGCCATTGAGCCTTTTCTCTGCAGACTGAGAAGCAAGTTGAGGGGTTTCTCTTTGCCAGATATGGTTCAGAGCCCTCCTGTCATTGTGTCGGCATATGCTGATGATGTTAATGTTTTTATTACGGATCAGAAGGATGTGCAGGAATTGCAGGAGGGCCTGTATCTTCCTGTGGCGGAGGGGGGACAAGGCCTGATAGATGTTTTGTCCAGAACAGCAGCCTTTAGACTACAGACGGCACAGAGGCTGCTGTGTGGCTGTGGTCACAGCTGGCTGGCTTCTGCTCAGTTGCTGCTTAGGAGAGCGGGCCGGCTTGGATTGGATAAACACCTCTTTCTTCTGAAGTTGGATCAAGTGGATCTGTCTGGACTTGTGCCATTTTACAGCTCGGTGGTGAACGCCTGGCGGACGCTGAAGGTCACATGTGCTCCTGACCCCAGACCTGGGATGTGGCTTTTCGAGGAGCCGCTGTTTTTTAATGACTTTTTTCCCAGCACTGTGTTTTCTTCTGCTACAATAAGGTCCAAGTTTGTGGAGGCTGGCGTTGTCAAACTGGGTCATCTTACAAGGATGTCTATGGGTGCACTTGGTGGTGTCACAGGCATTAAGTCCTACAGAGTGCTGGAGAGGATTATGGAGGAAGTTTGGCAATCTCTGTCGCCATCACTGAGAGACTTTGCTGGAGACCGTGTCCTGGCTGATCGATGGGCTGATGACAGCGAATATGTTTTCCCTTCATTGACGGTCAGTCCTGCCTTTGAGGAGCAGCCTGAGGGGAGTGGCATGCTGCTCTCCCTGGGGACACCAGTGCTGGATAGTTTCAGCTCTTGTGGCAGGAAGCAGCTTTATTTCTGCTGTGTTAAGGTGCTGAATTTCCTCTCTCTGGTTGGAATCAGGGAGTCAAGATGGACTGAGTTTTTTGCTTCGGTTTCTAACCCTAAAGGCAGGTGGAGGGTCCTGTATAAGCCTCCTGTTGAAAAACGGATGGCTGACCTCCAGTGGAGGATTATACATGGAGCAATAGCCACGAACAGACACAGAGCCCACCTGGACCCAAGCACTGGGGAGGGTTGTCCTTTTTGTTCAGAGAGGGAGACGCTGGAGCACTTAGTGGTCTGTTGTCCGCGGTTAGTGGGTTTACTTTCTTTGTTGCAGGAGTGGGTGGAATCTTTAGGGGAGACTTTCTCTGTACCTTTGTTTGTCTTTGGCCCGAAGTATTCAGTGCAGAAGAGACAGACCTTGGTTCTGATTAATTTTTTGTTTGGCACAGCTAAGCTGGCAATATGGAAGACTAGGAAGAACCAGATGCTGGGTCAGGGTTGGACTGATGTTGTGCAAAGTCTAAAGGGCCTGTTGGCATCCCGTCTGAGAGCAGAGCATGCTTTTTACTCTCTGACTAACAGTCTGGACTCCTTTGACACTGTGTGGGGCATTGGAAGGGTTTTGTGTTCAGTAGGAGCGGATGGGACACTTGTGCTTAACTTTTAAGTGTGTGTGCTGGGTACCTTAGTTAATGTTTGGTGTACAATGGATGTTGTGATTATGTGGTAGCATTTTTGTGTTAGTTTTTTTTGTTTTTGTTTTTAATTCGGTGTAAATAAAGTTGTGTGAAAAGTCAAAAGTCTCTCTCCCTCTCTGTTCCTCTCTCTCTCTCTGTGCTGACAATCAAGCCAATCACCAACATCATCAAATATACAGTTGAAACCAGATATTTACAAACTCTTCAGATAAAAACACTTTTTTAATTGTAACATCAAATCAGACTGATTGTTTATTTTTTTAGATAAATATAAAAACATATTTGTTAACTTTAAGAGTAAAGAGAGAAACTGTCTGTATTTCTTAATTGTAAATGGCACCAAATTGTATTCAAACTGAGCCACACTTATGGAGCTCCACAATTCTGTTCCTGGTGTTTTGTTGACATCTCTTGATGTTCCCATGTCACAGAAACAGGCTCTGTGTTTTGCTTTATATGCATCCACAGCTGTGCCACCAGTTTACTCACATGGACTCTACGAACCTATCAGAAGCTTCTTCAGCTCAGAATGGAATCGTCTGGAGTTTTCTTATTAATTAACAATAAACTTAGTGTATATGTACTCCTAAACTTAATTTGTTCTTGTTGAGATGACATTATACAATCTAGTAAGAGTGGCTGGATCCAGGCAACTAACCGTATGATGTCATCTCAACAAGAACAAATTAAGTTGCTGAATTTCATGCAGATGCTACATGATTTAATTACGTTCACCATAGAAACATGGAATTATTTAGTTCAAATTACAAGTTTGGATCTTATGCATGTCACACCCATCCAATTTCATTTTTTTGAGCCTGCATCTTTTGCTCGTTTCTCCTCCTCTTCTTTTCTCTTTTTTCTAAACTGAGCACCTGATGGCTTTGAACTTTTCTTGTCCATCTTCCATTGGTTTTAATTTTGCCCTCCAGTATGAACACCCATCCCCCACAACCTACACCTTAGTTCACAGATTCACTTTGTCTATGGTTTATTTCGAGGATTTCGCACAACCCAGGATTCAAATCATGAATACATGATGGGCTTGGATTTACATCATTATGAATGAAATGTGCTCTATCTGGAAGCAGCTGGCCCCTCCCCTTTCGATGTGTTGTGTGCGAGACTTTAAATCATCAAACTGTAAATTATAAATTTTTATTGATCCTTTACCCCGAGTCCTAAAGCGTATATTCATTTTCTTACTCTTCTTATATTTATTGTTTGTTTACTTGCACTGCTGTAACTGGAGCCTCGTCGTCTCGTCTCTATATGCTGGACTGTCTGTAGCGGAGATGACATTAAAGTTTACTTTGACTTCAGCAGCGCGCAGGCGCACCGAGGGCTCTCGCGCTCACTTTATAGAATGTAGAACAAACATCGGTGCAGATTATAAGTCTGTATCATAATATCTGTTTGTTGTTTTTATTTTGTTTTGCGAGTTGGTTATTAGACGCCGCCCCAGCCAGCCAGAGACTCCCCGCCACCCCGCCCTCTCCTCCCTGTGCCGCCAGCAGCAGGCGGAGGGCGCTCTTACTCCCAGCAAGTGGGCGATAGAAAACCGATCGGTGCCTGTGACATTCCCGATACGCGCTGGCTGACGTCGGGGCAGCATGAGTACGAGCAATTTTTTTTTTTGCCGATGCCCGTGATGCCGCCCCCCACCACGATGCCGCCCCGGGCAACCGCCCGTGTCGCCCGTATCAAAAACCGCTACTGGCTGGGCTCAGTCGCCTATAGTGCCTGATCGCGGCAGGTATAATGATGGAGTTGAGCAGACGAATCTTCGTCATCGGGGCCCTGTTTCAGGAAGCCGGTTTGGAAAACTCAGAGTGAAAAACGACACTCACGGTTGAGTAACCCCGAACTGTCCAACTCGGAATATTCGGTTTCAGAAAGGCTGATAACAATTAGTTCAGTCAACGCGGAGTTGCTTTAACCCCAAGTGAAGCGCGCGGACGAGGATACATAAAGCCCTGATAAGCGGAGCACAGATTAAGCGAGTCACCATGGAGACGGAGGGAAAGAAGGCGCGGTCAATGTATTTCACAGCGCTTGAGGCCGAAATTCTGATGGCAGCATATGCCGATAACATGCAAATTCCGCGGAAAAAAGTAACACAGCGACAGCTGCAAAAGCATGCATGGCAAAACATAGCCGACAGAGTCAATGCGTGAGTGTTAATTTAAACATTGATCTAGGGATTTCCACCCATTTAACACGTTATTTTATCATATATTATTTTATTTGTTATTTTACACATTTTATTTTGTGATGTGATGTGAGCGCAGGTGCAACCCAACAGGCCCCAAACGTGCCTGGCAGCAAGTAAAAATGAAATATAAAAATATAGTCCAAACAGGTGAGGTGTAATTGTATTATGAGCCATAGTGCTTGGTCTGTTTGTCCCATGTAAATCAATTGCAGTTAGAGGCTACATTAATTTTCTTTCTGTAAGCACTTATTGAAATTATCTGAGCACATTACAAGTACATATTTGCTTACTCTGTATGCTCAAATGTGACCCGTTATAGCCAACAGAAAAAAAGCGGAGGCCCGAAAAACAGGTGGGGGTCCTCCACCACCACCACTCACAGAGGCTGAGCAGTTGGCCCTCAGCCAAAACAGTGGGCGCCCTGTGGCCGAAGGCATCTCTGCGGGGACATCCTCTGAGTCAATAACCCCGCAAGACACAAGTGCCTACATAAGGGGTAAATTCAAAATAATACATGATGTGCATACATCCTTTCTCCACAGTCACCTTCGCAGTGCTACTCATTCATTTGATAAACTCTTTACCATAATGAATTATTTTGTAGTGAAGTTATTTTCCGACTGATTTTGCCTTCCCTCAGCCTTGGTTGTCTTTGAGAGCATAATGACAATGAAGTGTAAGGTGCTTGGTATGTTTGTTAATTGCCATTTGGTCCCTTGTAAGTTATAAGTGACCTGTATAAACCTCATATTCTATCAGTTGATGGTGATGGTGTACTGCATCTGGTGCAGCCTCCTGTTGAGCCAGACCAACATGCAGTTGTGAGTAATACTCCACAGATTATATGAGTTTACAGTAGAACAGCAATGTTGTTTATTTCTTTACTACAGGAAAATAATGAAGAAACATTGACAGCTGTTACAGAGGAGGAAGCAACAGAGACACTTTATGAGGTTTACATCTTTTAATACTTTGTGTACAGGAAATACAGGCGACCAATAAAGCCAGTTGAACAAAAAATCTGTTTATTCTTCTTTCAACATGTTGAGGTGATGGGTCAAAAGAAATGATTGTGACATATGGTGTCTCTGACTGCTCTTCCATCTTGTATGTCCGTGGGAGGGTCAGGATGTTCATGGTTTGGATCACTGCTGATGTTTGGTTCAGAAGGACAGTGTTCTCCTCTAATTGTGGCAATGTTGTGAAGAATCACACATGCCACAATAATGTCACATGCCCTTTCTGGGGTGACCCTGAGTCTTTGCAGGCACTGGAACCGGGCCTTAAGCATTCCGATAGTCATTTCAACTCTGGCTCTTGTCCTGCAATTAGCCAGATTATATCACTGCTGTGGGCCCGGTTCAGGGTCAGGGTAAGGGGTAAGCAAATCGGGTAAACATGGATACCCCCTATCACCAAGCAAGTAGCCAGTGAACCCTCCCAAGATAGAAGGGTACACTTCAGTTCAAATGTCCCTGAAGCAATTGGTCTTTATATATTTTAAAGTATTCTCAACTCACCATGTCCAAATTTTGTGCTCAGTGTACATTCACGGAATATTTGTGAGTCATGGACAGAGCCTGGCCACTTGGCTTCCACATTTGTGATAATGTTGGCAGCATCACATATGATCTTCACAGTGCAGAGAACACAAATTAGCATCCATTACTATAATGAAATAATTTGTTAGTTTGACATGCTACAGGGAACTATGTACCTGTACATTAATGCTGTGGAAAGACTTCCTGTTCACATAGTCTCCTTCATTTACTGAAGGAGCAATGATTGGAATGTGAGTGCCATCTGTACAGCCAATCACGCCTGGGAACCCTGAAAATAAATGTGCAATTTAAGTAGTAGTTCAAGTATCACCACATCATACATTAAGTTTTGGTCATCCTGATACCTGCAATTTTGTGGCATCCCTCTTTGATAAATCTTGTGGGTCTATGACCGGGGAACACCACAAACGAGTACAGGAGACGTTTCAGTGCAACTGTAACATTCCTGACTGCCCGACAGACGGTAGCCTTGGAAACGTGCTCAGCGTCACCAATATTATACAGAAAGCTCCCGTTTGCAAAAAACCGAAGTGTTCTGTACAAATAATATGTACAGAACTGAGAGAATGTCCGCGATGTGTCACATGCGTAATATATGGCCTGAGGATGTTATCCAAATAAATTATAGATTGTGCTGAGAAACGGTAACGTTCGCACAGAAAATCATCAGGAAATGATAAAATGTCCAAACGCGCTCTGATCACTCTCTCCCGGCGGAGAGCTCTGCGGAGAATTTGGGCTTCACGATCTACTGGCTCTTCAAGGAAGTGGCACGCCATGTCCGACACTTCCTACTGTCAGGTTTCCGACAAAGGGGCGGAGACAGTCAGGGTTAGTTGTAGTAAACCTGCTAGGGGGCAGGTTAGCTTCACGGAGTGTGTCGTCATAGTGACTCACTCAGGCTGCAGCTGAACTCGCTTTGTGAAACCGCAAACCCAGAGTTTTCGTTAACTCAGGGTATACTTACTCAGTTTTTCCACTAAACCGGCTTCCTGAAACAGGGCCCGGGTCGGTCTTTGGAGTGAAGCAGATCAGCCAGAGCCGCTGGAAGACCGCACCCACCTTCACAATCCGACATACTGATCAGTATCTCCGTCGCTTGCAAGGATGCTGGTTGGGGAATTGGTTAACCTCCTCCAGACATTGCTGTCCTACCTGTGGGATCCTGTACCGTCATGTAACCAATCCTCATAACCTTGATCTGGTTCCCGCTAATCCACAAGCCCACTTTGGCTGCCTCTTGCTCCAAGTTTTCATGTCACGGTCTTCATATTCTTCCAGATATCAGCAAACAAAGCGATGTCATCCGCAAAGCTGAGGTCCGTCAGGCATGTTGGTGGATGCCAAAGTCATCTTGGTCCATGACAGTCCGCATAATAATAATAATAATAATAATAATAATAATAACAATAATAATAATAATAATAATAATAATAATACATTATATTTGAGGGCGCCTTTCTGAAACCCAAGGTCACCTTACAAAGAGAAAAATGTATCAATAAAGCAGTAGATTAAAAATAGATTAAAATAAATAAAAATAGCAAAACAATAAACAAGATTTGACAACATCTGTATTAAAGTGAGTAAGCCGTACAAGTATGTTTTGAGCTGTGACTTAAATAAGGGAAGAGAATCTAGGGACACTTATTCAGGGTCTCTTTGAAGTGTTCCACCCCTGACACAACAAATCCAGTAAACGTGTTTTTATGGTTTGGTGTAGTAATCTGTCCTCATCTCTTTTGATTTAAATGTTTTTTTCTCTGTACTTTATGTTTATTTTGTGGGTAAAAGTCCTGTCAGCCTTCTGCTGAGATCTGGGCCCTGTTTCAGGAAGCCGGTTTAGTGGAAAAACTGAGTAAGTAAACCCTGAGTTAACGAAAACTCTGGGTTTTCGGTTTCACAAAGCGAGTTCAGCTGCAGCCTGAGTGAGTCACTATGACGACACACGCCGTGAAGCTAACCTGCCCCCTAGCAGGTTTACTACAACTAACCCTGACTGTCTCCGCCCCTTTGTCGGAAACCTGACAGTAGGAAGTGTCAGACATGGCGTGCCCCTTCCTTGAAGAGCCAGTAGATCGTGAAGCCCAAATTCTCCGCAGAGCTCTCCGCCGGGAGAGAGTGATTAGAGCGCGTTTGGACATTTTATCATTTCCTGATGATTTCCTGTGTGAACGTTACCGTTTTTCAGCACAATCTATAAGTTATTTGGATAACATCCTCAGGCCTAATATTGCTCATGTGACACATCGCGGACATGCTCTCAGTTCTGTACATATTATTTGTATTGCACTTCGGTTTTTTGCAAACGGGAGCTTTCTGTATAATATTGGTGATGCTGAGCACGTTTCCAAGGCTACCGTCTGTCGGGCAGTCAGGAATGTTACAGTTGCACTGAAACGTCTCCTGCACTCGTCTGTGGTGTTCCCCGGTCATAGACCCACAAGATTCATCAAAGAGGGATGCCACAAAATTGCAGGTATCAGGATGAACAAAACTCAATTCATGATGTGGTGATACTTGAACTACTACTTAAATTTTACATTTATTTTTAGGGTTCCCAGGCGTGATTGGCTGTATAGATGGCACTCACATTCCAATCATTGCTCCTTCAGTAAATGAAGGAGACTATGTGAACAGGAAGTCTTTCCACAGCATTAATGTACAGGTACATAGTTCCCTGTAGCATTTCAAACTAACAAATTATTTCACTATAGTAATGGATGCTAATTTGTGTTCTCTGCACTGTGAAGATCATATGTGATGCTGCCAACATTATCACAAATGTGGAAGCCAAGTGGCCAGGCTCTGTCCATGACTCACAAATATTCCGTGAATGTACACTGAGCACAAAATTTGGACATGGTGAGTTGAAAATACTTTAAAATATATAAAGACCAATTGCTTCAGGGACATTTGAACTGAAGTGTATCCTTCTGTCTTAGGAGAGTTCACTGGCTACTTGCTTGGTGATAGGGGGTATCCATGTTTACCCGATTTGCTTACCCCTTACCCTGACCCTGAACCGGGCCCACAGCAGCGATATAATCTGGCTAATTGCAGGACAAGAGCCAGAGTTGAAATGACTATCGGAATGCTTAAGGCCCGGTTCCAGTGCCTGCAAAGACTCAGGGTCACCCCAGAAAGGGCATGTGACATTATTGTGGCATGTGTGATTCTTCACAACATTGCCACAATTAGAGGAGAACACTGTCCTTCTGAACCAAACATCAGCAGTGATCCAAACCATGAACATCCTGACCCTCGCACGGACATACAAGATGGAAGCGCAGTCAGAGACACCATATGTCACAATCATTTCCTTTGACCCATCACCTCAACATGTTGAAAGAAGAATAAACAGATTTTTTGTTCAACTGGCTTTATTGGTCGCCTGTATTTCCTGTACACAAAGTATTAAAAGATGTAAACCTCATAAAGTGTCTCTGTTGCTTCCTCCTCTGTAACAGCTGTCAATGTTTCTTCATTATTTTCCTGTAGTAAAGAAATAAACAACATTGCTGTTCTACTGTAAACTCATATAATCTGTGGAGTATTACTCACAACTGCATGTTGGTCTGGCTCAACAGGAGGCTGCACCAGATGCAGTACACCATCACCATCAACTGATAGAATATGAGGTTTATACAGGTCACTTATAACTTACAAGGGACCAAATGGCAATTAACAAACATACCAAGCACCTTACACTTCATTGTCATTATGCTCTCAAAGACAACCAAGACTGAGGGAAGGCAAGATCAGTAGGACAATAACTTCACTACAAAATAATTCATTATGGTAAAGAGTTTATCAAATGAATGAGCAGCACTGCGAAGGTGACTGTGAAGAAAGGATGTATGCACATCATGTATTATTTTGAATTTACCCCTTATGTAGGCACTTGTGTCTTGCGGGGTTATTGACTCAGAGGATGTCCCCGCAGAGATGCCTTCAGCCACAGGGCGCCCACTGTTTTGGCTGAGGGCCAACTGCTCAGCCTCTGTGAGTGGTGGTGGTGGAGGACCCCCACCTGTTTTTCGGGCCTCTGCTTTTTTTCTGTTGGCTATAACGGGGTCACATTTGAGCATACAGAGTAAGCAAATATGTACTTGTAATGTGCTCAGATAATTTCAATAAGTGCTTACAGAAGGAAAATTAATGTAGCCTCTAACTGCAATTGATTTACATGGGACAAACAGACCAAGCACTATGGCTCATAATACAATTACACCTCACCTGTTTGGACTATATTTTTATATTTCATTTTTACTTGCTGCCAGGCACGTTTGGGGCCTGTTGGGTTGCACCTGCGCTCACATCACGTCACAAAATAAAATGTATAAAATAACAAATAAAATAACATATGATAAAATAACGTGTTAAATGGGTGGAAATCCCTAGATCAATGTTTAAATTAACACTCACGCATTGACTCTGTCGGCTATGTTTTGCCATGCATGCTCACTTTCTTTTGCAGCTGTCGCTGTGTTACTTTTTTCCGCGGAATTTGCATGTTATCGGCATATGCTGCCATCAGAATTTCGGCCTCAAGCGCTGTGAAATACATTGACCGCGCCTTCTTTCCCTCCGTCTCCATGGTGACTCGCTTAATCTGTGCTCCGCTTATCAGGGCTTTATGTATCCTCGTCCGTGCGCTTCACTTGGGGTTAAAGCAACTCCGCGTTGACTGAACTACTTGTTATCAGCCTTTCTGAAACCGAATATTCCGAGTTGGACAGTTCGGGGTTACTCAACCCTGCGTATCGTTTTTCACTCTGAGTTTTCTAAACCGGCTTCCTGAAACAGGGCCCTGTTCTGTTCTAATAAACCCAAATTTCAGGAACACCTTTGGAGCTGTTCAGTTTTATTCATATAGCACCACTTAGCAGTCAACAAATGTTGTCTGAAGGTAAAGACCCTACAGTGTTAGCACACATGCTCAGTCTGATTTCATTTGGGAAGAAAAGGTGAGTTTAAAAAAAAACTTTGACCATAACTGACTACATATACTGTATCATCAGCTCAGCAACCACAAGGCAGCGATCCTATAGCTACTCTGGATGTTATTATGTCTATAGTATATTATTTTTATTATATTGGTAAATGTTGGGATTGTCGGGTATCCTGTTTGAAGAAAACACGTCGGAGCCACTTAAATGAATGTATATCAACGTATTCACATAAAGAAACATTTGTTTCAAGGAACATAAAAATGCTCAAATTTTAAAGATGACTTATTTTGTTCATGCGTTAGCTGTTTACTCGTTTTATGACGAGTGGATGGTGTCGTTATAGTTTAGTATCCCAGATATCAAATACTGATTGAAACAATGTTAAATCAGTATCAGGCAATTCTGTTGAATCAACACTGAAATCTGATATCTGCAACTCAAGAACTATATAAGGATATTTAACATTAATTGTACAAATGTTGCTGTTTACAAAGCACAGATTATTTTAAGAAGTTTACATTTAAGAATTTGTGAGCAAATGGTGCATTAGGTTGTAATTGTGTGGAAATATGTGTTTAATCAGAATCAGAATCAGAAAGAAAGGGTTTTATTGCCAAATGTTGAGCAGGTTTACAACATTAGGAAATTGCTGCGGTGCTTTAAGGATATAAAGACGTACATTTAATGAGTTACAGTAAAACTCTAAATGTTAATATAAACGGAAAATATCCGTCAATGGTACCAAAATATAACGTGAATTTAACATCCGTAGCCGATTTTGGGGGACGTACGTTGGAAATGCCAGTTTTGGCATTATTTAGGAACAGCTTTCAGATACATAACGTTGCCTCTGTTGTCGCTGCTGATGTGACGTTAAATATGAGGAAAGCAAAGAGGGAAACCTTTACGATGTGTTTTAAACGCAGAGGAACAGTCGCACAGATAACGGCTGCTTATGCGCCATAATCACCACAAATGATGCCATAACACCTAAGCGTGAGCAGCGTGTGGCCAAACAGCATTCAAATTACGTTTAAGAATATGTGAAACAGACGTTTTTGCATGCACATCCACTTTGGTGGTCCACCGTCAGCCCTCCTCAGTGCGTCTGCGCTCTCCCCCCCATTCTTTCCTCCTCTCGCTCTGTTGCTCAGGCGCTGTTCTCTACCTGACAGCAAGCGGAAAGAAACACAGAACCGCGCTCCCAGCAGCTCACCAGCAGCTCACCAGCAGGTATAAAGGGTCGCGCTGGAGGGAGCATCGGGTCCCCGTGCTGAACACTGAGCGGTTGTTGCATACTGCTATACACAGCGGTATGGAGCGCTCCTGATTCCAGCAGGACGCCTGGAGGAGCGCAGCCATTCTTTCCTCGTTACATCTCGGATCTGTTTGGACGTTCAGAGGCCGACCATGTCTGTACGAGAGAAGAGGATCCAGACTAAAGACAGTGTTAGCCTGCTGCCCTGCTTCTATTTCGTAGAGGTGAGTCAGGCTTTGCTTTGTACCTCCATCAAACGCCTGCTACAGCGAGGATGTCATTTGATTTGATCCTATTTATATCAGAGCTGCATTATTATACACGAGCCTCTATTAGTAGGTGCGTTATATGAAGCTTTATAAAAATAGGTAATTCTAATTGGTCAGCATTAAAATGCAATAGCCTGTGATGAGCAAATGGCGCGCACGTTTTCATCGAGATTTTCATCCACTTAAAGTATGTGATAAAGCACAGCATCCCCCCTTTACCCCCTCTGCTTGTGCTCAGCACAGCCACCTGTTCTCATTATCAAAATAGGTCAAGTAAAAGCCAATGGGCTGCTGCTTTTTTCTATTTTTTAAGTAGCTGTGCAGCTGCAGCTATTGAATTTTATATTTCTAATATGTATGATATTAGCTGCTCACACAGTAAAACACTGACATCTCAACAATCAACCGTGGTGATACACACAATATCACAACGTAGCATCATTTCTTAATTTATTTTTAATTTTTTCTGCTTTCTGTCGGATCCAATAGAAAGAAAAATGCAAACCACGAAAACAAATGTTTTTAAATTACATTTTAAGTGTTTGGGTTCAAGAGCATCAATTATGAGACCTCAACATTTCTGAAATATGTGATTTTTGCTTTTTGAATGATACATATCATAATCATCAGATTTTGCAGAAATCATTGCACATTCTCACGTTCAGCTGCTGTTTTTAGCCCAACTTAGAATCGTCCATCTGCTATTCGTTTGTCCAGCCGACCCCCAAAATACAAAATGAAAACACGCTGGTTTTAACTCCTTCTCAATTTAAAACATTTTAGTTGCTGGATAGTTTTTAGGCTGTGAGTATACATCTAAGGGAATCATTAGACGTATAATATACCCTAAACCAAAAAGACCTTCGTCTAAGGACCTGGAATTAGTCTCCTGCCTACTGTAACAAAAGGAGATCAGAGTCAAAATTTCAAGTTGCAGGGTCTACACGAAAATGCTTTAAGCAGAATATTATGGAAAACGTGTATAAGTGCATGTTAGGAAGCTGTAAGGTTTAGTCAGTAAAAAGAAAGTACACCTGCCAATTGTAAGTCTTTACTTCTCAGGAATAATACCACGATCTGAAGCACTCTGGCATCAGATAATGGAAAGAATCAAAATATTACGAGGTTAGTTCGGCCTCAAACACTGTGATGAGGAGTCAAGAAAGCTGTGGATAAACTAGAGACCTCAATGAACCAAAGCAATGTTTTAAAGAACAGTGGATCAAAATGAGTGTTGCTCACTATGTGTTTATACTCCTCTCTGCATTTAATTATTAGTTTAATTAATTATTAGTTACTATTAATCTCTGTCTCTCTTCCACAGCATGTCTTTATCCTGTCTTCCTTCTCTCACCCCAACCAATCACAGCAGATGGCCCCGCCCCTCCCTGAGCCTGGTTCTGCCGGAGGTTTCTTCCTGTTAAAAGGGAGTTTTTCCTTCCCACTGTCGCCAAAGTGCTGCTCATAGGGGGTCATATGATTGTTGGGCTTTCTCTGTTCTCTTTGTATTATTGGAGGGTCTTTGGCTTACAATATAAGGCGACTGTTGTTATAATTTGGCACTGTATATATAAAATTAAAATGAACTGAATAGAAAACAACTTCTTGAAAGGAAGAGTTCTGCAAGCTGCTGGATTATGGTGTATTGAGTTGTTCACACAGTCCCCCTGCATTGTGTCTTAGTTTTTGTTAAAATGACACAGTGTATTTCACTTGTGTTGTTGTTCTCAGGTTGTATTTACCTAATCTATCAAATTTTGTAATTTCTTGTTATGTCCTGATAGTAAAACCTTAGAACTCAAAGGGGGTGCACTTTCTTTTTTACCATTTTTAGGTGACAAATTAGTGCATTTAGTGCAGCCATGACAGAAGCAGATGAAGGCCAACAGTGTAGCGGTGCATTTTTATTTTCACACACATTTATATCAGGAAAATCAGGTTAAAAGGTCGGTTACAAGATAATGAAAATGAACTGATGATTTCAAACACTGAAGCGCTGCATGCAGCTTCTGTTGGCCGTTGCTCATTCCCCCACTGCTATCTTTATGCATGCCCTAATTCACTGCTGGCCTTTGGCTCTACAGTTATACAGCATTATGTATAATACATGACTCCCTTTAATACTGTGTTATAGGTATTTCTGGAATGACTGCAACATTTCCATGAACGTCTCTCTCAGCAGTGACATTGTCAGGGGATTCCCTGGATTTTGTTTTGGGAATCTTTCATTCACACAGCAGTGCGACCTCACTGCAGTTAATGTGGCAGAACAGTGGAAGTCAGCCTCGAGCTTTTTAGAATCACTGAAGCAGCTCACTGAAGGATTTTTGCTTTTCTATTTTTGCAAACAGCAGGAGGCTTAAAGTAGGTCAGTGCTGAAAGTTTACTGTGCCCAAAGAACAAAGTCCCTCGTACTTATTGTTGTGGTGAGAATGATGTGTACACCGATCATGGGCATGCATGTCATGCTAATGTGAGCTTCACATGATTTCTTTGAAGTCTTGTCTTTGCAGGGTGGACTGATTGTTCAGCATTCACCTTTAATACTTAAAACAACAACAATTGAAAGCACAAGTTTTAGTTAATGTTGGAGTTTCTCTAATTCACATATGCTCAAAAGCTTAAAACATCTAGCTGTTGATTTGAGGTGAAGTTGAAGAATTTGGAGGCAGTCCTCCTCCTCCTGTTTACTTTGTGCAATGTACCAGTACCACTGGGAGCAAACAGCCCCAGAGCATGATCCTACTGGGAGCAAAACAGTAAGTGAGTTAAACGTATTTATATGTCATTAAAGTGCTTCACAATACAACCAGAAATATAAATAATAATATAAAACATTAATTAAAAGCTTGTTTGTATAGAAATGTCTTCAGCTGCTTTTTAAAGAGTCGATGGAGTCTGTACAGCCTAAAGACAACAGAGCTCCACAGCCTTGGTGCCCAGGACCAACAGTGACCTCTGACCTGACGACCTAAGTGCTCAGGATGAAGTTTCAGCAGGTCAGAGATAAACTGGGGAGCCTCACCGTGCAGAGCTCTAAAAGATAAAACTACAATTTTAAAATGAAACCTAAAATTTACTGACAACCAATGAAGAGAAGCCAAAACTGGATTCTGGAGCGTTCTGTACAGTCTGAAGGCGATCCAAAGCTGATTTGAAACAAGTAAAAAGACCACTACAATAATCCAAACGAGAAGAAATAAAAGCAGGTTCTGCCTTTGACACCAGCAGTCTGAGTTTAGAAATGTTTCTTGGATGAAAAAAACAGTTGTTTGGAGTGTTTGTCAAGCGACATTGAACTGTCAAATATAACACTCAAATTTCTGAGACAGCCAGAGCATGCTCGGCAGCTGGAACAGTTTTCTTAGGTTTCAAAGCCTCGCTTTTACTCCTCTCGCCGTTGTGGCCACGTAGCTCAATTCTCGTCTCATCGTTAGAACTGCAAATGTTCAGTTGAGCTTTGGAGGAGTGGATTTTGGAGCAGTTTGCAGTTTGACCCTGGAAAAGGTGTGCTTATGTACATTTGTCTGAACTCATTATGTTGGAATCTGCAGTTGTTTAGGAAGAGTTTCAAGAGACCTACCAACTAGTGTAAATTTGTAATTCTGCTTCTTTGACTTGACTTTTGTTGTGAATACCAGTCAGTCCAATGACTGTTGTTAAATCCTTGCTACGCTGCAAAGAGAAACGAGTAGTTGTGGTAAATAATGAGCAGTTAATAGACTTTGGTCAAGTTAGAAGACACCGTAGATCCTTTAGCACCACTTACTGAAAGGCTTGAATGCATGTATATATTTGTATGTATACTTCTGACCCTGTGTGGATTAGATCAGTAGTCCCCAACCTTTTTTGCACCACAGACCGGTTTATGTCTGACAATATTTTCACGCACCGCCCTTTAAGGTGTCGCAGATAAGTACAACAAAATAAAACCAAAAAAAGGAAGAAGATTTATTCATAACAGACGGGAAAAGACCCAGGGACACCGAGTTAATGATAAAAGCCCTGAAAACCATATTTCACACCGAAGCCTCAGCTCTCGCGGCCCGGTACTAAATGGCTCAGGACCGGTCCGTGGCCCGGGGGTTGGGGACCGCTGGATTAGAATAAATCTAAAATAAAGTGAACCTTGTTCACCCACTTTCTTTTTGAACATGAATATTGTACAATCATTCTACCCCAGGAAAAAACATTTGAGGGGCAGACAGTAAGCAGGGCATTACTGCTAATCGAGTGAGTCAGTTTTGTGCAATTATAAGAGAATCACAGTTCATCTGCGTGTTTTAATGCAGCTCTGGAGGCTTTGCTGCAGATTTTCTCTGTGTAAAACAAACGGTGGTGGATCAGGTGCTCTGATGAAGGAGTCCTGTTAGCGTTAGTCAAGGTTTTAATGGTGAGCACAGTAACAGCGCGACTGCTTTGGAGGCTAGAAACATGTTTTCTTCACTCTGCTTGAGATCACGGTCTCAGTAATGGCTCCGCCTCTTCGTTCTTCACGGTGCGTAAACAAACGCCGACTCCATGTTAAACTGTGAAAGTGTCATCACGTCTGCTGCTGTTGTGTTATCAGTGTTTCTGTTTAAAACTGGCGCGTCACAGAGCCGTGCCTTCAGTGAAGCATCGAAGAAAAGAATTTGTGTCGAGAATTTTTTATTATCAAATTATTCGAAATACTCGATGAATCGTTGCAGCTCTATTTCCAACTAGAGCATGGATCACACTCGTCAGGCTCCCCAGGAACCTGATGTGTGTGCCAGGACACCTGAGAGGAGAGGTTGCCTGCTTTGGAGGAACAGTGTGGTGTTTATTCTGGTTGTGTAACGCTGGAGAAGCTCTTCATGCATGTATTCGTCTTACAGCTTGTTTAATGTGAGGAACAGAGAATCTGTTGTCTTCCACTGTGTGACAAACTGAGCCTGACTCTGTGCGCCTCGTCCGCTGTTTTCTCAGCCTGCAAACTGCAAAGCAAGCTATTATGTGGCTGCATGTCAAACAGCAAACTATCTGGATTCATTAAGCTTTGATGCTATCAAGTATTTCCCTCAATATTCATTCAATAAAAATGATATATGATAATAATAATACATAGTCAGCTTTATCACGGCTTTAGTCTAACATGTGCTTAACACGGTCTTTTAAGTTTGCCCCAAAGGTTTTTCAGAATGCTAAAAACTGACAATGTTTTTCAAGGTTCTGTGGTTCGGTGGCTAAAAACAGAACTTGTTGTTTGAGACAGATGTCCTGAGCGTATGTGTGAAGCAAAGCTGCCAACATTTATTTTATGTGCCATTAAAAGTGTGCACTTCACACAGCTAGTCCTGACTTACTGCAGCCTCAAATTCTGCCAAGAGGCTCTTGTACATCAGCCATGGAAACAGTTGGCATTGCCACCCAGTCACACCTGACACCCCCGTGCTTTCAAACAGCTTGCTTCATCTGTTGGTCTAATAATAGGAACACACAGAGCAGAATGAGGTGGAAACAGTCTATTTAGCCCTTCATCCATTCATCTTAACTGCTTATCCAGCTTGGGCCAGTGTGGGGACTAGACGCAGAGAACAGCCTGGGCAGGTCACTGAGCTCAAACAGACAGTGCTTATTAAATATTTCCTACAGAATTTCAGTGAGGATTACTGAATATTAACACGTTTATATAGATGTAAATATCGCTGAGGTTTGGTTCAGCTCACTGGTGTGACTGCACAGTCCATAACTCAACATGTTACACTGTAGTGGGACAGTTCAAGCTTCCAAGCCTTTAGTTTATGAGCACTGTTGCCTTTTTATGGGTATTTTTCAAGCTAACATTTGTTAGCCTCAAAGTTAGAGAACAGCACAGGCCTGGAAGTTTGTGCAAGCAAAGATGACACAGACATCAGTACAAGCTACATATGAACTTAATATTATTGTTAAGACAAAAAACAGACAAAAGACTTGGAGACGAGGAACAAAGTTTCGTTGATTGAAGTTGCTGCAATATTCTTTTTCTTGTCACGATAAGAACAGCTCCACCTCCTTTGTTTACTGTTGTTGGCAGTCACATCTGATTTGCTTTTCCTCTTCTGCTTCAGATATTATTTAGCATCAGCTGACAGCAGGTGGACTTCTATTCCAAATGTTATTTGACAGTAAACTGAAAGTGGGTTGTGAACCTAAATAGATTCAACCTGTTTCGAATGTTCTCCTGGTGACGTGAGTCATTATTAGCAGGAAGTTTCACTAAGCCTCGTGGATTTTAAAAGATTAATGTTTGATTCCTGTAATACTGCGATTGCCAAGCAATATTTACGGGAACACAGACAAAAATGAAAAAGTATATATATAAGTATAAGTAAGTATATATGAAGGTATTTTTAGTCTATGAGTCTCAAAGTTTAAGGAAGCTGCAACTAATGTAATCATGCTGCCTGCACAGTTTGGTGATTGGATACTGTAGCAACTATCCAGCTACTGTGGGTCGTCCTCAATAAGAGTGAGAGCACTTCACTGTTTTGTACAGTTCAGTTACTTTTTGCATGCATACCTAATACTGCTGGGTGCATACTATGACCCAGCCAAGGAGCAGTCTTTCTTTAGAGATTCTCACAGCTACCTACTCATTAGTTATTATTCATCTCTAGCTACAGAGCTAATCTCTCTCTTCGACAGCATGTTCTCCTCCTCCTGTTACCCCAAACTGGCCCCTGAGCCTCTGTCAGAGGTTTCTTCTTATTAAAGACGGTTTTTCCTTCTCACTGTCATGAAGTGCTTTCTCAGAGGGGATCATTTGATTGTTGGGCTTTTCTCTGTATTATTGTAGGGTCCTAACCTTACAATATAAAGAGCACCGTGATTTGGCACTGCGTAATTAAAAATGAATTGAACTGAACTGTGTGCACTGCTCCGCCTCCATGTGCATGTCGTGGGCCTACATGTGTTATCTAAGGAGAGGAGATTCTCAGCTAAATCACAGCCACACTTCTTCCTTCTGCAGCTAAGCCAGAACAAACACAGCTGACAGCCACAGCAAAGCTTCAGCAACACTTGTAGGATAAAGAACAACTCTGTTGTTCGACTGACACATTTCATCTCGTGCCCTTCACCAGGGTCATGGTGACAGGCTTTTTTTTAATGCATCTTGGAAGTAGGTGAAGTTGTGCCAGAAACCACTACTTCTGCAGTAGTTCAGTCATGAGTTTGCTGGGCTCCTAAATAAGACTTTGAGTAAAAATGCAAGGCACAATCAATTTTATTTGCAGTTTTGAAATAAAACTTATGATATGACAAAAAGAAAAGGGCAATGAGACACAAAGTAGGCTGGCAGCGAGTGTTTGCATATGTAGGCCAATGGAGGATCTCTGCTGGGCTGAGCTATCCCACAGGAGACGAGGCTTTTCAGAGAAAGGCAGCATAAGCAATGCAAGACAGTCTTGGCTCCGATCACTCTGCTAATCTTCCATTCTGACAGCACTGGTCGCTTTGCGAGCCTTCAGTTGACTCACTAATCACTGTCTGTAAAATAATTGTGTTCATTAGGTATTCAGTCAAATAGTCATTACTTGGGTAAACTAGCCTATCACTAAAATGGTCCAGTAACCCTCATTCTGTTTGTCTTCTAGCTGAGTGTGAAAAGCCTTTGCCTCTGGATGCTGTACAACAGCCAAGCCTGTTTTTGAAATATGTGTCAAGTTGGGTGCTTCAGATGCTTTAGATGCTTTAGAAAATGTTGTTTTTTCTTTTCTATTTATTCTCTGAGAAACGGGGAATTAATATGACAGAAATATCCATAGTACCAGTTTGCCCAGTGGTAGAACTCTCCATCTATGTACAAATGTGTTGTTAAAATAAGTAATTGACATCTATCCGTCTGGAAAGTGTTACAAAGCCATCTCTAAGGCGTGAACCACAGCGGCAGTCAGAATCCATAAAAGGAGAAAATATAGCCAGCCTACCAAAATTACTGCAAGAGTGCAACTAATCCGAAGGCAAGAAAACCATCCAAACATCATTAACCTGCAGGCTATTTGTCTCAGTTAAGGTCAAAGTTCTTTGTTCAACAACAAGAAAGAGACTGGACAAGTGGCATTGATGGCAGTGTTCAAAGGAGAAAACCACTGCTGACAAAAAGAACACAAAGACTCGTCTCTTTTGGGCCAATATTCTGTGGATTGACAAAAGTGGAACTTTTTGAATGTACAACTTCCAAAAAGTTCAACTTTGGAACTTACATCCCATTACATTAGTGTCTTAAAACTAACACATTTGCTGGAAGCATCAAACATGGCGGTGGTAGCATGATGGTTTGGGGCTGCTTTGCTGCTTCAGTGCTTGAATGCTTCGCCTCTACTGATGGAACCATGAATTCTGCTCTCTATCAGATAATCCTGAAGGTCACAGACATGACTTTCAACATTTTGCTACAAGTCAGACACTTAACCCACACATTACAATGAATAACAGGGGTTTTTAATCGTATATACAGAAACCTGACAGAGATGACTGGCAATACTTTACCTCAAACAACTGAATGGATACATACGCTGTTTGAAGCAACTATTTAAGATAAGATAAGATAAGATAAGATAAGATAAGATAAGATAAGATAACCTTTCTTAGTCCCACACGTGGGAAATTTGTTTTGTCACAGCAGGAAGTGGACAGTGCAAAAGTTATGAGGCAAAAATTAGAATACAATAAGAATAAATACAGTACACAACTGTACAGAATAGAATAAAATAAAATACTATATACAGTAGAATAAAATAAAATAAATATACAATAAGATAAAAATAGAATACAAATACAAATACTATATACAACTGAGTAAAAATACAACGATGACAGAAAGGATTATTGCACTTAGTATTATTGCACATGTATGGATGTGTGTGCTTGATCAGTTAAAGTCTTTATTATGGAGTCTGACAGCAGTGGGGAGGAAAGACCTGCGAAATCTCTCCGTCCCACACCGTGGAGCAGCCCGTGATGCACTAAGTGTATTTTTTAAGCCACTTATTGTGTTTGTGTCAAGAGATTTTTGTTTTTATATAATTTGATCAGCTTTATGAAATGTGTTTTTCTGTTGTTTAAGCAATCTAAATGTCTATGTGATCTTTCACCTAATAACTTTCTGATGAACTTATTCAGCTACTAAATCCACTTCCTGTTTTTTCTGAGAACAAATGTAGAAAGGGGAAATAACCCGTTGCTTTGGGTTTGTGCAGAGTCAGAGTGACGTTGTTACTTTTACACACACACAGACATGTATAAAAATAAAAGTACGCAGGCAGCAGGGCGCAGTTGTAGGGTGCGTTTGCTGCTGCCCACATGTGTAAAAACGACTGCAGTCTCTGTGTTTTCTAACTCAGGTGTCTTAGCTGAAGAATTACAGGGTGATTTAAAGAAATCCCCTGTCAGTTTGTTTGGTTTTTTTCCACAAAACAGTAAATTTCAGAAAGGAACCCTTCCTTACTATTCAGTTACAATACCCCGTCTGCCTTATATGTTAGGGACTCATCTAATTATTGTGTAGTTTCTTATAACTATTTAAATAATAATAATCGATTGGATTCATATAGCACTTTTCAAGGCACCCAAAGTGCTTTACAATGCCACTATTCATTCACACACTGGTGGAGGCAGCTACAGTTGTAGCCACAGCTGCCCTGGGGCAGACTGACAGAAGCAAGGCTGCCATATCGTGCCATCGGCCCCTCTGGCCAACACCAGTAGGGTAAGGTGTCTTGCCCAAGGACACAACGACAGAGAGTTATTGTCTCATGGTTGTAGTCATTTTGTAGGAGTGTATTTATTTTTTGCTGCTATTATGTATAATGTCACTTATTTTTCTCACTGTTTGGTGGAGCACCACTGTTTTGCTAAATTAGCTTCTGTGATGTCACTGGAAGTGTTACTTTGTTTTGTTTTTATTCATTCATTTTTGTTATAATCCAACAGAAACACAACGTTAACATTCTCTGACAAAGGAGCATAAAAAACAAACATATCCCAGACCAAGATCAATAAAATAAGATATCATAAAGGGAATTTACAACCTTATAATACAGCATTCCAGGATTCTTGTTCATTCACCCAGGTATCTGGTCATTTTCAGTTGTCATTCACTCCTTTGTGTGAACTCTTTTCAGTATGTTTCCATTGTTATGGACGGTGGGCTTGTTTCTTTCCATTAGTATCTGTAGAATACAGTTTTTGACTGGACTGTATGTCTCTCGAGGTATAGCTCATTTAGTGGAGAATTAACTAGAAGGATTTTCTCTGTTTCTTCTTTGATTCTTATCCAGAATCCTTGGATTCGGACATATTTCTATATTTTAGGTTTTTTTTATAACATGGGGAGATAACAAGAGGTGTATTAAAAATCAGATCTTAAATTTCCAATCAGATTCTCTCCACAGTTGACTAGTTGACTGCTTATTCGCCTCTGTCAGTGCGCCCCAGGGTGGCTGTGGCTACAATGTAGCTGCCATCACCAGTGTGTGAATGTGTGTGTGGATGGGTGGATGACTGGTTGTGTAACGCGCTTTGGGGTCCTTAGGGACTAGTAAAGCGCTATACAAATACAGGCCATTTACCATTTATTCCCTTGTGACAGGGGTTGCACAGCTCTTCCGATACATTATCAGTGATAATAACACTCAATAGTTCCCATTTCTCCTAAATATGTCCTGTATTTTGGCAGGACTCATATAAGGCTTTTGTATTTATGAGAAACATGTTCCTTAGTTGGGAGATGTTTTTCTTCTATGCTGTTAGGATCAATCAAAGCTCTTTCTTTGTGGTTCAGGATGTAGTGTCTTATTTGAAGATATCTATATGCGTGTTTAGAGGGGAGTTGGAATTGTTCCTGAAGCTGGTTAAATGACTTGTTCCATTAATGAGTTGATTTATTGTATTAAGGCCTGCATTGGCTACCTACTAAATCCACTGTCCACACAGGGACAGTTCTACATTGCCTCTCACTGGCATGGCACTTGAGACAGATAAAGAGCCCCCCAATTTTTTACTTATTGTTGTCCACACCTCCAGAGTATACTCTGGAGGTGTGGACAACAATAAGTAAAAAATCTTATTGTATCTTATTGGACAAAACATATATGTTTTGTCCAATCCTTTTCTATTTTTAGGTTTTTGTCAGATTTTGCATTAATGAAAGGTAAAGTGTTGGAGTCCCCGCCATAAGTAAGAGTCCTTCACCTTTTTCATCTTCATTTGGAGCATATAAGCCTCCAGTTGTTCCAGTTACCATCATATAACGGCCTTCATCATCCTGAAAAACCTTTCCATTACTGTAATAAGCACATTTGTTAAACAGGACAGCAACCCCTCTGTTTGTCCTGCTCCTGCAGGATGCATCATATTCTTGGTTGATGTTCTGTCTCAGATGCGCGAGTTTATTGAATGAGAGCTACAGAGCACCGCAGTCTCTTTAATTGTCCGAGGATTTTTTTCCCTTAATTAGGTTATTAATTCTTTTTACGTTATAACTAACGAAGTTCATATCTGTCATATTCGCCACATGATGGCATATTCCCCTTTGTGTTCTAACATGTGTATAATGTATACATGCTTAGTCTGTAAGTGAAAATGTAAACTATGTCTGTAATATGTCAGAGAGAAGGAAAAAGAACAGGGCTTCCACGCTTCCAGTCGTCCACATTGTGGACAACCCCATTTATACTGGGGCAGAGAAGTGTGACCCTCCTTCTCTGTGGGAAAAAATGCTTAATGCACAAATAACCAATATCCCACTGTTGTGTAAAAATGAGTGTGGTCCACTCATATTAATCCTACACATCCACCGCCTGGACTTTATGAAGCATAATGTTTGTAAATATGTGACAGTTTACATCTATATTTTGGGGCGATTGTGGCTCAAGAGTTGGGAGTTCGCCTTGGAATTGGAAGGTTGCCGGTTCAAGCCCCGGCTTGGACAGTCTCGGTCGTTGTGTCCTTGGCCGAGACACTTCACCCGTTGCCTACTGGTGGTGGTCAGAGGGCCCGGTGGCGCCAGTGTCCGACAGCCTCGCGTCTGTCAGTGCGCCCCAGGGTGACTGTGGCTACAATGTAGCTGCCATCACCAGTGTGTGAATGGGTGGATGACTGGATATGTAAAGCGCCTTGGGGTCCTTAGGGACTAGTAAAGTAAAGACTAGTATTATAAATACAGGCCATTTACCATTTATATTTTGGCAGGAACAAATATCCAGATATACTCTGTCTTCTTTCTTTTTTCCTTTACTACATGTCAATCAGCGTACCTTTAAGTTACTCTAGCATTTAACTCATTTAAAGTTCTTCCTGCATGAGGGCTCTTAGGTCTGATGTTGACAACGCTGTGTCTCTTTGGGTCTTCCTGTTGCATGTCCAACCTTCCTTCCGCTCGTCTTCGATGTCGCACCATGTTCTGACTCTGAGCTCTTTCAGCAGCGGTCTTCTCTCCTGCATCCAGTTTTATTCTCAGGTTTGCTGGGTATAGACATTTCGCCTGCACCTTGTTGCTTGATAACCTCATATGTTCTGGTTCTCTTCTTCTGTAGGTCGGACGAGTAGTCGTGGTCACAAAAGATTTGTGTATCTTTGAAAAAGACTTGTCTCTGGCTCCATGCTGTCTGTATGGTCATCTCACTATGATAGATCTAGGAGGCGTCGTGGGGTCTTTAGGTCGAGGACCACATGAAGGATGCACCCTCTCAATGATGATACCCATCTCCATTGGGAGTTTCAGTGATCCAGCTTCTGGTTAATTTTGATCATATCATTTCCTTCACTTCCCTCTGGAATCTGAAAAATCCACGTTGTTGCGTGTCAGTCTGTTTTGTAGCAGGAATCACAGCGCCGTCTGGTGTCGCATAACTGTGTCTTCTGCTAGTTCTTTCATCTATTGGTCCAATTCGCTTTTCGAGTTGGTCTCTAATATCTGTGACCTCTTGTTCCAGTCTTTCGAGTGACATCTTTGTGTGGTTGTGTCCATCTTGGTTCTCTTTACGTAGCTTTTGCAGTTCTTCCAGTAGCATTAGATCCGGCTTTGTTTTTTGTTCATAGTCATTTCATATAGGTTTTCTGTTCACCTGGCTGTTTAACAGCCTGTTGACTTCAGTCATCCCTTATTTCGTGTGTTGTGTGGCGGCGCTTTGTTGTTTTGCTGCTTCACCGGCATCACCGGAAGTCCGCCTGAAGTGTTTCTTTTTTAGTCACTATGTGTTTATATACAACTCTGCATGTGATCATTAGTTATTATTAATCTCTGGCTCTCTTCCACAGCGTGTCTTCGTCTCGTCTTCCTCCCCTCACCCCACCCAGTTACGGCAGATGGCCGCCCCTGAGCCTGGTTCTGCCGGAGGTATCTTCCTGTTCAAAGGCAGTTTTTGCTTCCCACTGTTGCCAAAGCAGTTGCTCATAGGGGATATAATAAGCAAACTTACAGAAAGATTACTCCCCTGTCTCTGCCATCTGTTGTGGCGTCTTTCAATGGTGTAGAATTATAGGAAATTAAACATTGCCAATTCTTAAAACTTAGACCCTGTAATGATGGGTTAAAATATATGTGGAACGTGCATATCAACATAAAAATGTGATATTCAATTTATGTGAATAAAATCAGCATGTACTCATGTACATGCTGATTGTTGGGTTTTTCTCTGTATCTATGAAGCGCCTTGAGGCGACTTTTGTTGTGATTTGGCGCTATATAAATAAAATTGAATTGAATTGAATTCGTCTTGATCACGTAGTTTCTGTCAGGGTGGTGAGGCCATTATGGAAAAATGCACCCAAAAGCAGAGCGACAAAGACTAAGATTTACAGAGTTTACTTTTACACCAGAGAATGAAGATAAGTACAAGTCTGGGGAAGGAACACACAGGTTTCTTCCTCGTCTGAAGGATGTATTGACTAGGGATGGGAATTGATAAGAATTTGGTGAGTCTGATTCATTATCGATATTACTTATCGATTGTCACTGGGTTCTCACTAGTGCCGCTTAGTGATGGTGGTAACTCTCAAAGACATTTCTGCAAATATCTGCATGTTGTATTGTCAAATGTTTGTGCATGTTGGATGTATTTCCCCTCTTTGTTGTGATCAGTGTTGGGTTGTTACTCAAAAAAGAAATGTATTACACACATCACACAGAATGCTTTTATTCAAAGTACGTTAGTTAATCACTCCAAGGAGACAATAATTCATTATATTGCTCATAGCGTAACTCTTGGTTTTTAGCTAGCTTAGTGTTAGCATGCTGTCTGTGCAGGTGCTTGCAAAGAGCCTAAGTTGTGTTAGCAGCATAATACAGTTGTTTCTGTCCTGGATGCAGTTTGCACTTTACCATTAGCTCTCGTCCTTAAAAATACAAGTAATGTCCAAATCCGCCCTATAAGTGCCCAACTATTCCAAAGATTCTCCCTGGATTCAAATTCAAATTCAAATTCAAATTCAAATTTTATTTGTCACACACACACAACCATACACAGTATGACATGGGGGTGAAATGCTTGTAGCTGTACAATGCCCGACCATTAAATGACAGAAGAAAAGTTTTACAATATTTACAATTTACAGTTTACTACAAAATTTACAAATTAACTTAGGAATTTACAGTAAAGAATGTGCAAATAGCAGAAGAGATTATAAAGATAAGGATTATAAATTATAGGAATTATAGGATTATAGGAAATGTGTGGTGGTGCGTGTGGTGACGTGTGTGAGAGTCCAGTCTTATAGTGACGTGTGTGGGAGAGTCCAGTCCTACACCTGGTTCAGGCCCCGAATAGCCTGGGGGAAGAAGCTCCTCCTCATTCTCTCTGTTTTGGCCTTAAGGGAGCGGAAGCGCTTCCCAGACCTCAACAGTGAGAAGAGTCCATTGTTGGGATGGGAGAGATCCATCATAATCTTCCTAGCTTTGGACTTGCACCGCTTGGTGTAGATGGACAGCAGGTCAGGGAGCTCTGATTGAATGATGCGTTCGGCTGAGCGCACCTCTCTTTGCAGATCTCGTCTGTCCTGCTTGGTGCTGTTCCCAAATCAGGTCCAGATTCTCAGCAGGGTTGAAGATTCAGCTCTCACATGCCAGCAGGCCATTAATCACTGAGATATGAAATTATCCTGCGGGCCGGATATAATTGTATCATGGGTCACATGTACGTTTGACTTCCCTGGCAGGATCGATAGGCCACAGCCTAACAAGAGAGTATAGTTTTTATATACCAATACATGGAAAAAGAAAATTTTATAGTAAACATTTTAATTTTGAATCAGTCACCTTATAGATGTTATGAATTTTGGTTCTCTAGGAAGTTTCATCTAGATTAAACCGGTCATGTAGGAGGAATTCAGGAGCAATTATGGAATTATCTTTGTCTAACATTAAAATTAGTTTGATGATCTGAAACATCATCGTCATCCTCATCATCAGCGTTTATTTATATAGCACTGTAAAAACACACCTGGGAGACCAAAGTGCTGTACAATACAAATATAAATATAGTAATAAAATAGCAAAAAGCAGACATAGCAATAAAATTAATAAAAGTGTCAGTTACCCACAGAGTTAAAAGCCAGGGAATAAAAATAGGTTTTTAATCTGAACTTTACAACTGGCACTGATGTAGTCTGTCTAATATGGAGAGGAAGGCTATTCCAAAGCATTGGCGCTCCAACAGGAAATGCTCGGTCTCCTCTAAGTTTTAGCCGTGACTTTGGGACCGAAAGCAACAGCTGCTCAGCTGACCGAAGTGAAAGAATGGGGACGTGGGGCTTCAACAAATCAGACAAATAAATAGGTGCCAGGCCATTTAGAGATTTAAAAACCAATAAAAGGACTTTAAAACAGATCCTAAATTCAACTGGAAGCCAGTGTAGAGAGGCCAAAACCAGAGTGATGTGGTCGAATTTCCTTTTGCCAGTTAAAGATCGTACCGCAGCATTTTGCACTAGTTGCAAGCATGACAAAGTGCCCTGCCCAACCCCTATTAACAGAATTCCGATAATCCAAACGTGAAGTAATAAAGGCGTGAATAACACTTTCCAAGTCACGCTTGGAAAGAAATGGCTCAACCTTTCTTTAAACATTCTTAAACATTTAAGTTTGACAAAAAGCTGAGAAATCAGGAAGGAGGTAAAGACTTTGTCATAGCGCTGTAGCTTGGTTATACATTTGATGCTGAATCCTCTTATAGCGAGTTTGGTATTCCTTCAAACTGTAAATGCATCACTCAGCAGCTTCAGGCTAAATCAGTGCCTCCTCCTTTATGTAACTACACTGACACATGTGGACGGTGGTGCTACAGAGGGTATCTGCCCCCAGCAGGATGTAATCACAGCTGCAGCACTAACCCTCTAACCTGGAGGCTGGTTCCAAAGGGCTTTGTGTCCATTCTACTTTTGTGTGACAGAATTCACTTTATGACATTTTTAACTTTCTGCTGATATACTGGAATTACTACCAGTGAGTCACTCAAAAAGCTCTATGACTGTTGGTGCCATTGGCCCAGGACCCACCAAAAATAACTGCCAGGAAAAGCCCACTGGAGCCTGCTTTCCATTTTTACACATCTATTATTCAAAATGCACTGTCTCTACGCTGTGCTCTCATCTCTGTAATCACTAAGGAGCTGCCAGGAACACATACGAGCCAGTAGAAGGATTGTGTCAGAAGAACTTTAAGGGATTTTATATGCTTCAAGTCCAAAATTCTGATCATTATGGGTTACAGCTCATGGAATCCTGTACCTTAAATGATTATAATATTTATTTTCAAATGTGAGTAAATTACTGTTCAAACTCTGTAACTCTGTGTGTTCATGCCAATGCCTGTCCCTGCTTTTACACTCCGGCAGGAGTGTGAACAGTGTGTGCTGTGGGTGGGTGCGGTCCTTGATGATATTGTGTGCCCTTTTCCTGACCCGAGTGCTGTAAATGTCCTGAGTGGTGCTGTTCCCTGGGGTGGCTGTAGCTCAGATGGCAGAGCAGGTCAGCCACTAATCAGAAGGTCGGTGGTTCGATCCCAGGCTGCATCCTGGCTGCATGCCAAATATCCTTGGGCAAGATACTAACCCCATGTTTGCCTACTGGTGGTGGTCAGAGGGCCTGGTGGCTTGCTATCGCCTATGGGTGAATGACTGAATGTAGTGCAAAGCGCTTTGGGGTCCTATGAACTAGAAAAGCGCTATACAAATGCAGGCCATTTACCACACTGTGATGGAGTTTGTCAGGATATGCTCCACTGTGCATCTGTAGAAGTTGCTGAGAAGTTTGGAGGT
This sequence comes from Rhamphochromis longiceps, assembly GCF_057381845.1. NCBI lineage: Eukaryota > Metazoa > Chordata > Actinopteri > Cichliformes > Cichlidae > Rhamphochromis > Rhamphochromis longiceps. The sequence goes on from NC_140565.1 coordinate 3,029,117, forward strand.
TAATTCACAATTTTATTGTTGAGCCTTCATGATGATCTGCCATGTGTTATGGGTCCAGGTGAGATTCTCACTGATATGGGTGCCGAGGCATTAAAGAAAAACTTTAACCATTGGAGAAAAAATTATTCATAAACATCCCACAGATGTAATATTATCTACAGCTACTCTTAGTACCATTGATGTTAAGTTAGACTCTTTTTCTCCAATTGATCTTTCTGAGTTAACTTCAATAATTACTTCCTCCAAACCATCAACGTGTCTTTTAGACTCCATTCCTACAAAACTGCTCAAAGAAGTCCTGCCATTAATTAATTCTTCAATCTTAAATATGATCAACCTATCTCTAATGATCCGCTATGTACCACAGGCCTTCAAGCTGGCTGTAGTTAAACCTTTACTCAAAAAGCATCTCTAGACCCAGCAGTCTTAGCTAATTATAGGCCAATCTCCATTAACCTTCCTACAGTAGTTGTCAAACAGCTAACTGATCATCTGAGGAATGGTTTATTTGAACAGCTTTAGAGACGGTTACATTACATTATATAGGTTTCCCTTAGGCCAGGGGTGTCAAACATACATGTGGCCCATGACACAACTATATCCGGGATATGGTATGTTTGTATGTGGGAGCTGAATCCCTGCTGAAAATCCATGGAGAGTCCTTGGAATCATTAGTCTGCTTGCCTATTGATTCTGCTCACAGGTTCTTGCATTTGTCCTTTAGTGCAATAAAAATAAAAGTAAAGTGCAAACTGCATGCAGGACAGGAACATCTGCATACTGCTTCTAACACTCTTGCTCTTTGCAAGCATCTGCACAGATAGCATGCTAACGCTAAACTAGCCAAGGACCCCAAGTGACAAACATTTGACCACACAACATGCAATTAATTTCCACAAATGTAATGTCTTTGATATGCTGCTTACTAATGGTGTTGACTCTTAAAGTGGAGCTAGTGAGAACCCAATGAGAATCAATAAGTAATAACAATAATGGAATCGGAATAGCTAAATTCTTGTCAATTCCCATCCCGAAGACAGCAAGTGTAGTGGTACGTTCCAGGTATACTGAGAGATGGAGGAGCCGGATTTAAGTGCAAGCATGCTGGGGAAAAGTGAAGAAATAAGGGAAAGCATAAAGTGAGCAGCATCTGGGTGCATTTCAATGATATTGGAGACGGGAAAGCTGAGGGCAGAATTTATAAAATTAGGAGCTGACACCCATTTTTATTTTTACCCATTTTCCATTGTGGAAGACAGAAAATTCCAAACCTGTCCAGGCCTTAAACTTCATGTTTGTTTACCCTCGTAAATGCATAGAAACAAGGTTTTTATGAAAACACTGAACAAAAAATTTCCTTGAAAAAGTCTAAAATCTACAGTTCAGTATTGAGTGTTACATAAAATAAAGTAGATACAAGGTGTCTTTGATTAGCAGAGATGCAGAGATGTCTGCATGTACCACAGAGCCATGGCTCAGTGTCTATCTAATTGAGTCTCACAGGCCTGAATGTGCGCTTGAAGCCATTTTTAATTATTAACTGCTCACCAAACACAAACAGAAGCTGAAATTTTGGACTTTTAACTGTATTTTCTTCAGTTTTACTGCTTTTCCTACAGATAAAAACTTCCCTTATGGCCACTCATACTACACAAAGCAATTAAGCAATTACAAATTAACCTGTTTAACTCCAATGCCCTCGGTACCAGAGGTTCTCTACTATAGAAATTTCAGTTTCTTTATAGCTACAGTTAAAAAACAAAACAAAACTGGACAGTCTGGGCAATGAACTGTTTACACATTTCTTCCAATCTAACTCCAAAGAGTCGCACTGACAAATTTCTCTCTCTGTCACAGCATCTTTTTTGTAATCATGTAGAAAAACAATATGTAAGTTCTTTCCTCTGACAGAAAGGAGAATGTCACTGGTGCAGCCCACTTAAGGTCAGAGTGGACTGTATGTGGCCCACAGTGTAAAATGAATTTGACAGCCGTCTCATGCATCAGAAGACATAGCATACATTTACACTGCTATGCAGATGACACCCAGCTCTATCTGTCCATGAAGCCAGATAACACACACCAATGAGTTAAACTGCAGGAATGTCTTAAAGACATAAAGACCTGGATGGCTGCTAACTTTCTGCTTCTTAATTCAAATAAAACTGAGGTTATTGTACTCGGCCCTGAAAATCTTAGAAATATGGTATCTAAGCAGATTCTTACTCTGGATGGCATTACCTCGGCCTCCAGTAACACTGTGAGGAACCTTGGAGTCATTTTTGACCAGGACATGTCCTTCAACGCACATATTAAACACATATAGCCTTCAGTCTTTCAGTCTGTGGCACCAAGGCCGTGGAACAGTCAACCACCACAACTACGTTTGGTTGACTCTGTGGAATCCTTTAAAAAGCAGTTAAAAACGTTTCTGTTTAAATCAGCCTTTTGTTGATCAACGCTTTTTAAATTTTAAATTTTTCATTTACATTTAACATTTTTTATTGTGTATATTGTCTAATTTGTTACTTAACTTTCTGTTTGTTTTCATCTTTGTGTACAGCCCTGTGACAGCCTGTCTATGAAAAGCGCTTAATAAATAAACTTTACTTACTTACTTACTACATAGTACTGCTTTCTTCCATTTGTGAAATATTTCTAAAATAAGAAACATCCTGTCTCAGAGTGATGTTGGAAAAACATGCACTCATTACTTCCGGGCTGGACGACTGTAATTCATTATTATCAGGATGTCCTAAAAACTCCATGAAAAGCCTTCAGTTAATCCAAGTGTTTTTATCTCAGTTTGAAAATCTCTTCAGTGATCTATTGGTTTACCTTTTCAGCTTCATTTACTGATATTCACTGAGGATCATTTCTGTACAATGAAATAAATTCAACGTGGCTTTAGCAAGAACCCAGAACAACAGCACCATCCCTTCTAACCAGGGCATTCTCCTTTGTGGCATACATCTAACTCACGATGTTTCACAGCATCTGAAAAACATTTAATTACTTTGTTAGGCAATTAACAGAGAAATTCAATTAAATGTTTGTTAATTACATAGAGGACAGTGAACTTTACTTATTTCAGGGGTTGGTTACAATAAACTCTACGATTCATTCCGCCTTTGTGAGACTTTTAAATAATGGAGGTGAGCCAAAAAAAAGCATTGATGTGTGTTACCTCACAGCTGAAAGGAATCATGACACTATGAAATGTTTCAAATGCAGTTAGCTGCTATTGACCTGTGCAAATCATACTGCACTCTCAAAATGAGACCATGTGACATAAATTATTCCGCTAAAATCGGCTTTGAAGAATGAAGGGTACAGTATTTCTCCTGGAGCAGCTTCGTCTGCAGTGTTAGCAACGTGAGTCACTGACCTATATTTGTCATATTCACAAGCTGAGGGAAGCTGGCAGCGGCCGGGAAAAAACAGACGAGAAAATGGGAGTCGGGAGGAACGTAGGGATGAGCTCAGTGTGTGGAGGTGGTTCACTGTCAAACATGGATGACTCCTGCATCCATCGTGCTTCCTTTATTCATTCACCCAGCATGTTATATTTAATAGGCATCATCAAAGGAAGATGGACGCTTTCACAGCTCTGATTAGTCTTTTTATTTTTTATCAGCAAACACTAATCACAGCTTGTTTGAATGCACTCTGTGCAGACCGGTGTAAAACTAGCAGGGCTCAACAACCTCATTCACCTCGCAGTAGTGCACACGGGGGCAGGGATAGCTCAGTAGGTAGAGTGGTGGCCCCATGATCGGAAGGTCGGGGGTTCGATTCCCCTGAACAGCTACCCTGAGGTACCCCTGAGCAAGGTACCGTCCCCACACACTGCTCCCCGGGCGCCCAGTGGCTGCCCACTGCTTCACTGAGTGAATGGGTTAAATGCAGAGAGGGATTTTCCCCACGGGGACCAATAAAGTACACCTTCTTCTTCTAAAGAAGCATATAGACCCATCTTCACTGTGTGACTCTTCCATCATTCTCATCTCCAGCATGGCAGCTAAGTCCTTCTGAAGTATTTATCTTTCATGTCCAGGTAATCTGTAGGGCTGGGCAAGGGGTCATCTGCAAATGCTGTTGAAAAATCTACTGTCAAGGCTGGTGTGGGAAGGTTTTTCACAACAGGGTGAGGCAGGAATGATGAGTTTGGTGCCTCAGGCCCCGGCTCATTTCTGTCCACCAAACTGTGGATTCTTCGTCCTTCCATTTTTTAGGAGGTTCCAGCACTTCCAACACTCCTGCCTATGAATGGAAACCAGTGTCCATAGCTGCTCTGGGACCTGAAGAGAGAGAGCAGACACGAAGGTGTTACTGCATGTGCTAGGTTGTGGTGGCCCATGATGATGATGATGGTCCAGGAGAAGCAATGAATCCTGCTTCTGTTTAATGATTGTAGCTGCTATACATGGTTCTAGAATGTTTATGCAACTTACCCTTTGAAAACAATATAAATTGAGAACATAATATTGTCTGATAATAGATGTTTGTATCCAAAAATCAGTGTTGTTAAAGCTAAACAATACATTCTTCCAGGTCTCTGAAACATTAATTAGGTATTAATCATCCATTTATACATTCTCAATAGAAGTGTGTAGGCACGTACGTACTTGGTCAAAATTGAACCAAAAATGCTGGAAAGGCATGTAAAGAGCATGTAAGGGTTGTCCTGGTCCTGCTCTGTCGACCCAGTGTTTATGTTTTTGATGATTAATATTCTTTGATGAATGTTTCCATGGTTTAGTCTCTTGCAGTTCTTTTGTATTTTGTGATTTCTTCTGCGTTTCATGTGTCACGTCTCATCGAGTTACATCCTCGTTCCAGCGTCAGCTCTGCGTCTCTCTTTTTATCTCTTGTTTCCTATTGTATTTACTTCCTGTTCTGGTGTTAGTGTGTTCAGTTTTGCTAACACAGCATACCTTCAGAGTGTTGTTTGTGAGTTTGTGTGTTTAATGTTGGGATTTTCATTTCTTTCTTATTATGTCTTGATTACAAAAATCTCAGCAGAGCAACATTAGATGCTCAAATTTCCGGGCCAAGTAATAAGACAAGCAATTTAATGACTTGTAATGGCTCATTCATCTGTTTTTCTTTTTCTTTTATGATGGTAACAGTCTTGTTATTTTATTAAAGAACACGAGAAATAATTGTCAAGAATGAATGAATGTCATTCCAACTGCAAACAGGGAGAACTGCTTTGCTTTCTACAAAGAAAAGAATATATACACATCATCTTTAAAACCTGGCGTAGGTAGTATGAGGCTTGTTTATGCCATGCTACCAGTAGCACTGGGATGCTAGTGTTCATTGATGATACAGGACAGAAGCAGCTGGATTGTGTGGTGAGAATAAGGCACGGCGGGACCACAGATCAACATTCAGAGCCATTTTGTTCACACTTCTCACCACAGAAAACACCCCCACACACCTGAGTCCCCGTGCTTTAACTCGGCGGGCGTGATTACTAGTGATGTGCGGATCGATCCTGAAATATCGATTCCTCGCATACCAGTCATTTATGTTCTAGAATCGATTCTCACAATAAAATATCGATATTTTAGTAATTTAGAGTAAATTTGTAGTTTATCATTAACAGGAACACAGTGGAAAAGAAACTATAACATTCGGATTGTCTACATTCAAAGGAACTACTTCCTCTTCCGCCTTTCACAGTCATGTGCAAAATAGGGCTGTATAAATGCCTCGCAGCCCCTTGGCGTGCGCACTCACAACAATGGCTGAGCGTAATCGTAGTCACGTGCGGACTTATTTTACCTCCACAAACAGCTGAGACGTGGTTTGCGATACATGTGGCAAAAAAGTGCTCCAAGAGTGAGGTGTTGTGGCCATACTAGGGAGACATTCATAAGGGCTGTTGGGGGGGATGGGGGGGTAAAAACATTTTACAGAGTTTATTTATCGGATAAACTACGTTAAATGTCACCGTTATTATTGGCCGGCCCAGAAACAGCGGGGGTGTCCAAATTCAGAGGATGCTTCCACCTGAGGACCCGGCCTTCACGGTCTAAAGAAAGCCGGGTAGTACGTCACGAGCTCCCTCGGTGGAGTAAAACTGCCGTCTGCTCCTTGCTATCTAAAATATAACCGGGCGCTGACGTAAACTCTTCTGTTTAATTATTTTCTGTTTGACGTTTATTCAGCTGTGTGAAAACCCCAGAGGAACCCTCCCAAGTAGGGATGGGTACCGGTTCTGACATAAACGGTAGTAACCAGACCGAAAAGCAGCGCACATTTCGGTGCTTTATTTCGGTGCTTTTTTTCCTGAGATGTCATACACTTTAGATTCTAGCCAATCATTTTACCTTTCCAAGGATAGTAGGCGGGCCCAGGTACGTACGTTCTTTTAGAGCAGAGCTACAGATTAAAAATGCCCAAGGCGAAGCGGTCAAAAGTCTGGCTGTACTTCACAGCAAAAGATGCAAACTCAGCAGCAACAAGTGCTTTAAGCTGATACTGTGATACTGTCAAAGGAGCTAACACCTCGAATCCGATGAAACACCTGGCGACGCATAGCATTTTTTTAAGAGCCGAGAAATGCGCCGTATTTGATAGCTTGCTGCGAGACCTCACACCGTGCACATCTACTGCGGGTGTGGTGCCTGTTATCGGACCCGGAGTTAGCAACATCCCCCAAAAACACGAAGAGGAGAGTCGTCTGTGAAGGTTCTCAGTCATCCAGGTCATCGTAGTCAAAGGAGCTTGCAAAGAAAAGCGTCTGGACTTCTTTAAGTTACTTGAAGACGTTTCACCTCTCATCCGAGAAGCTTCTTCAGTTCTAAGGTCAAATGGTGGAGAGTCCCAGATATAAACCTAGTGGGAGTTTCCCCCCACAGAGGGACAAAAGGACCCCCTGATGATCCTCTAATCGCCTGAGCCAAGGTGTGAAACTGGGTGTGGGTCCCGTGGATGAGAGGTGAAACGTCTTCAAGTAACTTAAAGAAGTCCAGACGCTTTTCTTTGCAAGCTCCTTTGATGAAGAGCAGAGTCCTGGCCCCTAGCCCTGCCAGTGTAGCAGAAATGATGAGGATGATGATGCAGCAGCAGCCGTTCTTCTCTGCGTGAGTAGCTTAATGTTGTTCGTGTGTAATTCACGTTGAGTAGGCTAACCACGTTATTACATTAATGCATGTAAGGTGAACTAGCAAACATCATCATAGCTACATGCAGCTGTCTTCTTGTTTGATGGCAGATACTCCCTTCACCCTGGCCAAAAAGGCTAAAATGACCAAAGAAAAAGTGGAAAACAGTTAAACATGAGAGGTTTTTGGACAAAGTTTGTGTTTTTTCCATTGTTTAAGCACTGCTTCCAGCCAAGAGTGATACCATATATGCCCTATAGCTGCAGAGAAGACTAACATTGTTGACTTGTTACGAAAAAACAGCTGAACATGAGAGGTTTTTGGACAAAGTTTGTGTTCTCCATTCTTTAAGCACCGGCACCGTTTCAAAAGTACCGGTTTGGCACCAGTATCGGATAAAACCTAAACGATACCCATCCCTACTCCCGAGGGAATAATAAAGTTAAATTTAATTTAATCTAATCTAATAACTTTAATCTCAGCCAAACCGATTTACTCACGAACAAATAAAACACTGAAAAAGTCAAACAATAACATTTTTAAGTTATCAAAGTGACTTATATATCATGCTTAACCCGAGTAGCGAAAGACCGCGGGGGTTTGAAGACGATGTGTCAGTCGGCTCAGATATTTGAAGTTTACACAGCTACATTCTCACCTGAAAATATGTTAAAAGTTTTTTTGCGACCCAGAAAGAGAAATAAGAGTAATATTAAAACTAAGTTGCTGCTGCCATTGTTAGAGACTGGAATTGGCTGGGCCGCGCTATGAATTCTGCGATATGGTTTTTTGAATTTTGTTGTCTGGGTGGAAATTTGGGAGAAATTCGGGAGAATGGTGGCTCCGGGAGATTTTCGGGAGGGGCACTAAAAGACCACGCAGACCACGCCCCACCACAGATTGATTCACACTATTTGCTCAAATCCAGCTAAATGCACTCAGACTGAAACAGATGGACTGAAAGAAAACAAAAAACACTAAAGCAATATCAAATATGGTACTTCATATTTTTCCCATATTATAGTTTTTCTTCTTGGTAAAACCCACTGCTCATCTGGCAAGCAGAGTGTGGTTAGATGGGCCATGCTGGGCACCTAGGAGATGTTATGGTACTGGGCACTGGCAGTTGAACTCTGGTGAAGAATGTCAAAAGGAAAACCGAGTATGCTCCCGTTTGCACACATAAACCTCCTCTCAGCTTCACAGTTCTGCTAAAAACAATGTCCCTAGCTCACTGTATAAAGCAGATATTTATGTAACTAGTTGAGTATTTTGCTTACACATCAGTACAGCGAGTACTTCCATTTGCTGAATTGAAAAAGTAAATACCACATTTATAACTCTGACCTTATTTTATAGTTGGGATTGAACTGAACATGTTATAATTAATGTTGTCTTAAGACCTGGTTGTCATTTTGTTTGTTGGGATGTAATTAATAAGAGGAATTAAGTCCACGTGCCATCTTGCATAACCGTCCATCCATCCTGACCTTTCTATGTTGTTGTTCTTATTATGAAATGAAATGTTAATGTGCTCATTGACCCACGGGTTCATATGGGCATTTGCAGCTTTGACTGGCTGTTTAGCTATTCAGTGGCAATCTGCTGAAGCTCTTGCTGTTTATGACTTTGAACTAACGCCTCATTTTCTCTGTCTGCTGATGTTGTGTCTGTGTGTAGCTGCCCATCCTGGTCTCATCTGTGGTGAGTCTGTACTTCCTGGAGTGGACGGATGTGTTCAAGCCAGTGAAGTCTGGCTTCAACTGTCATGACCGCAGCCTAAGCCTGCCCTACATTGACCCTAACCACGAGGTCATCCCCTTCCTGATGTTGCTCAGCCTGGCCTTTGCTGGACCTGCCATCACAGTAAGGCTTCACACTTGACAACAGCCTTATTTTAAGTCTTGAAACAGTGCAAAATAGCCTTTAGCAGTCATTATGGAGGTGCTCTAGTCTTAGATTTTATAGTATAAACACACAACCATTGTAAAATGTAAATTAGAAAGAAGGGGAAGAGATCTGCATTTTTTCCTCTGGGTGTCCGTCATCTTTATCACAAATCAAATTACCAGAAAAGCTCTGAGAAAACTGTCAAAGCTAACAGGCAGTGAGACTCCAGACCTGGACAACTCAAGTGCAGGACTCGGGAGATTACAGCTCAGTGCATTTATTTACAGTGAAGTTATTTACAGTTACCTTTGCAGTTATTTATTTGTAAAACATGCTTGGAATCGTATGATTTTCGTTCCACTTCTCACGTGTGCACCACTTTGTGTTGGTCTTTCACGTGGAATTCCAATAAAATTGATTCATGTTTGTGGCTGTAATGTGACAAAATGTGGGAAAGTTCAAGGGGGCGAAATACTTTTGCAAGCCACTGTATGTACGACAGTTACAATACAATACAACTTTATTTATGTAGCACAAAGACCAGAGGTACATCAAAGTGCTTCTCAATAATACAATAGTAGGAAACTAAATTAAAATTACATAAAATTGAAATCACTTAAGGAAGTGCAAAATACACTACCAGATGAAACAGAGCGCTAATTACTCGGCAGTGTTAAGTTAAATAAATAAGTTATTGATCGTAATTTAAAAGATTGAATGAATTCAGACACGGGAATATCAACTGGAAGATTATTCCAGTAATGCAATAATATAAGTTAAGATTGCATACAGGTGCGATTGGAAAATGCAATGAATACTACCTGATAAAAACACCAACTAGTGTCAGAGTTCATGTGCAAGTGGGGGTGGGGCAGTCAGTGAAAGGGCGGTGTTGGATTCGGAGGGAGGAGCTGGATACAGGTCTGGAGTTCATGTGTGTGAGAGTCGAGAGGGACGGAGCAGGGCGAGACTTCAGCTTCCTGACAGCCTGATGGACGAAGCTGTCTCTCAGTCTGCTGGTTCTAGCCCGGAGGCTCTGGAGTAGCAGGAGCACGGTTTTAACTAACCGATTAGCTCGATGATCCAGTGAATACAAAGTCTCAGCAGCTACTTTAAGTAGTGGCTTCTTAATTAGATCATTAGGTGGGTGATTGGAGCAGGTGTGTTCGGCCACAGACGGGAACCTGTGATGAGTCCCGCCCACAAACACATACAAACAAGAACAAGGACACAAGGAAAAAGAGAATGTCATGAGGGACCATGACCAAAAACAGGGTGAGGACATCTAACAAAGCTGAAGTCACAGAAAACTAAGAACTAAAGTCACAAATAACAATACAATAAAAAATCATCTTAAGACAACAAGAAGTTCAGGGAAATGGAGAATAAAATTATTAACAGAAAAAAAAATAATACAGAACTCGAACACATAATATATCAATAAAGAGCTGTAAAAGCTGCTAATAATAAAATGCTCAAACAGATTTAAGGAAGGATCATGTCAGTTAAACCTCAGTTAAGTAGCAGAAGTGTTGATGAAATTAACAGGCATGAATTAACATGTGTGCTAGAGTGGCAACAATGAGACAACCCCCAGGACAATGTTAAATTGTCTCTGATCAAGGAATCAGAAACTGACTTCATGAGGGGGGCCTGAGGGCCCAGCGTACTCTAGTGGGTGCCTGTGAACAGCTGAAATTACATTATTTGGAAATGGTCCAGGAAACCTTACCAACTTTGATTCTACAAGTTTTCTTCTTAGATCTTCACTGAGTTCATTGGAGTTCAAGGTTCAAGGCTCAAGGTTCTTTATTTGTCACATGCATAGTTAAACAAGTATAACACACAGTGAAATGTAGCCTGACACGCTCCTCGGCATTTGCAAAAGGGGGGGGGGGGGGGGGGGGGGGGTAGAGGAAGAACATTATATATATAGTATATACATTAGGTGAATGTACAGTAGTAGCAGCAAGCAGGTGAATTCTGTGCATTAAGTGAATTAAATAAGAATAGACAATCTGACTATTTTACAGGATAGACAATATAAACATATTTAAAATTAAAGGAATTTGAAATGTACATTGTGCCTTGGTTTAGTGTCTGGGAGAGTCCTGTCTCAGTCAATTATAGATGATGTGAGAGGGCGGGTGTGTGTGTTTAGGGCACGGATGACTTGGGGATAGAAGCTCCTCTTGAGTCTCCCTGTCCTTGCCCGGATGATGCTGAACCTTCTACCAGATTGCAGAAGTTGGAACAGTTTGTTGCCTGGATGGGACGGGTCCTTCAGTATCTGCGCTGCTCTAGTCCGGCATTTCCTGGTGTAGGTGTCCTGAAGCGGGGGGAGAGCAATCCTGCAGCAGCGTTCTGCTGTACGGATCACTCTCTGGAGAGCTTTTTGGTCCTTCACACAGCTGTTCCCAAACCACGATGTCATGTTCTGTGTGAGGATGCTCTCCACAGCGCCTGTATAGAAAATCCTGAGGATCTTTGGAGAGACCCTGAACTTCCTCAGTTGTCGTAGGTGATACAGGCGCTGCCTAGCCTTTTTGGTCTGGACCTGAATGTGGGCAGCCCATGTCAGGTCTGAGGAGATGTGGACACCAAGATACTTGAAGGACTGCACCCTCTCCACTGGAGCTCCATTGATGATAATGAGCTTGCAGTCTCTGTGCTGACTCCTTCTGAAGTCCACCACCAGCTCCTTGGTCTTGCTGACGTTCAGCTGGAGGTGGTTGTCCTGGCACCAAGATGCCAGATTCTTCACTTCATCCATGTAGGCCGCCTCATCGTTGTTGGAGATGGCACCCAACACCACTGTGTCGTCAGCAAACTTCACAAGGGTGTTGGAGCCGTGGGTGGCCACACAGTCTGAAGTGTAGAGGGAGTAGAGCAGTGGCGAGAGGACACATCCCTGAGGTGCTCCTGTGCTGATGGTGATGCTGTTGGAGAAGCACCTGCCCACCCTCACCACCTGAGTTCTGCCAGTGAGGAAGTCCAACACCCATGCACACAGACGGCTGTTAAGTCCCAGATCCCTCAGCTTTGTGAACAGTCTGCAGGGCACTATTGTGTTAAACGCTGAACTGTAATCAACAAACAGCATTTGCACATAGTTACCCTGTTTCTTGTCCACGTGGCTGAGAGTGGTGTGTAGGACGTGGGCGATGGCATCCTCTGTGGATCTGTTGGATCTGTAGGCGAACTGCAGCGGATCTGTGGTGTCTGGGATGGAGGAGGAGATGATGTTCTTCAGCAGCCTCTCAAATACCTTCATTACTACCGAGGTCAGTGCAACTGGCCGGTAATCGTTCAGGGATGAGGGTTTGCTGTTCTTGGGCACAGGGATGATGGTGGATCTTTTGAAGCATGTGGGGACCACAGACTTCGCCAGGGACTCGTTGAAGATGTAAGTGAACACACCTGCTAGCTGGTCAGCACAGCAGCACAGCAGACGGCCGGTGATGCCGTCTGGCCCCGCCGCTTTCCTTGTGTTCACTCTCCTCAATGCCGCTCGGACGTCATGCTCCGCGATGCTGGTCACCGGTCTCTCGCTGATGACGTCACTGTCCTCGGTAGTCAGGTGGTAGATAGTCAGGTGGTAGATAGCATTAGTGAATGCAGAGTCAGCATTGTTCTGAATTCTGTCCACTACCAGAAAATCCTTGGCTTCAAAGTGGCTTCAAAGTTTCTCCATCCATCCATCTTCTTCCGCTTTATCCGGGGCCGGGTCACGGGGGCAGCAGCCTAGCAGGGAAGCCCAGACTTCCCTCTTCCCAGCCACCTCCTCCAGCTTATCCGGGGGAACACCAAGGCGTTCCCAGGCCAGCCAAGAGATATAAGCTCTCCAGCGTGTCCTGGGTCTGCCCTGGGGCCTCCTCCCGGTGGGACATGCCCGGAACACCTCACCCAGGAGGCGCCCAGGAGGCATCCTTGTCAGATGCCTGAACCACCTCAGCTGGCTCCTTTCGATGTAGAGGAGCAGCTGCTCTACTCTGAGCCTCTCCCGGATGGCTGAACTTCTCACCCTATCTCTAAGGGAGAGGCCAGCCACCCTTCGAAGAAAGCTCATTTACACCGCTTGTTTCCGCGATCTCGTTCTCGTCATTACCCACAGCTCGTGGCCATAGGTGAGGGTAGGGACGTAGATCGACCGGTAAATTGAGAGCTTCGCTTTTACACTCAGCTCTTTCTTCACCATGACAGACCGGTGCAGCGTCCACATCACTGCGGCCGCAGCACCAGTTCGTCTGTCGATCTCCAGCTCACTTCTCCTATCACTCGCGAACAAGACCCCAAGATACTTGAACTCCTCCACTTGGGGCAGGAACTCATCCCCAACCCGGAGTGGGCACTCCACCTTTTTCCGGCTGAGAACCATGGCCTCAGATTTGGAGGTGCTGATCCTCATTCCCGCTGCTTCACACTCGACACTAATAACTGCTGTCATATCGAGTGAAAAAAATACAACATGCTTTTTTTACATAAATATTGGTACAATAAGTGGTGTAAAGTGTGTAATATAAAGTATTGAATGAATGTGTTTGAATGGGTGAGTGCAGCTTATAGTGTAAAATGACTGAATTGCCAGTAAGTGTAGAAAAGTTCCGTATATAAATATCAGTGCCATAATATTTAGACACAGTCGTGTAAATCTGATGTAGAAACCTGGTTTGGATATAGGGCTGGGACAACGCGTCGACGTAATCGATTACGTCGACGCAAAAAATACGTCGACGTAAAAAAATCTGCGTCGATGCGTCGTCACTTTCAAAAAAAGACATGGCGGCAGCGAGTAGCGGAATCATGAGTGAGGCAGTTGCAGTCAACTTAAATCACTCCACCCGAACACGCAGTTCTACAGTATGGGGATATTTTAACAGAAAAGGAAGTGATTCAGTCGTTTGCCGACTTTGTAAGGTGGAAATAGCCTTTCATAAAAGCACGACGGCTATGCACCAGCACCTCAAACGACTGCATCCAGGAGCAGCTTCTGCAAAGGACAAACCACCGTAAGTTTTCAACTTTTTTACTAACGCTAGTTTTTACCCGTTAATTCATCCAGACCCCCCCACGTAGACGTACACTCACTCATATACACAGAGATAAACACCCAACCTCCGTAAATGCAAAACTCATTTAAGCTGCTGAGCAGTAACATATAGCAGCTGCTGTTGTTATTGTTTTTTTGGTTTGTGGCCCATGCTGGCGAAATGAGTCTGAATGCACGCAGGCTGATTATCAGAATCGGCGAAAGACAAAAATGTGAGACAGCGAATTGGCCGCAGGAGAAATGTTAACAAGGATAATGCACCACCTGCTAAACGTAGCCGTCGTGGACACTATTACAACATTGTTAAAGTGCTTGCAAAAGCAAAATGACAATGAACTCTTGATTTGTCAAATTTAATGTGTTTCATCCTATTTGAACGCTGTTTTTATACATAATGCTTCTCCAGCTTGATCTTATAGGTCAAAGTTATGCCATCTAATGACTAGAAAGCAGTGCACCAGTAAAGGTGCCATCAGCCCTGGGTGTTTAAACGTTATCTTTTCCAGCCATCATGATTACTGCATATCATATGTTCAACATTGGGGATTATCATTAACCTCTTACTGTTATGCTATGAAAGCACATGGCATAACAGTATGTGTGTATATATCTATCTCAACCAGATCCTTATCAAATTATTTTGATATTATGCTTTCCATATGATTATTTTGTAATTATTCGAATTCATCTGTGTGCTGTGTGTGATTTATGATTTCAGGAATAAACAGAAAAGTCTGGAGGACTACTGTCAGAGAAGAAGTATACCATGCACCCCCCAGGGGGTGGCTGTACTTACTGAGAGCGTCTTAGCTATGATTTTAAAAGACAAGAGACCACTTGCTGTGGGTGAGGGATTCAAAGAAATGCTGACCACTTTCCAGCCAGGTTACACTCTGCCGTCTAAGCGTCATTTTACAAGCATGATGGAGAGAAAGTATGAAACTTCAGTGGAGAAACTAAGGAATGAACTAAAAAAAAAGCCTCCAAAACATCCAAAATCTCCCTTACCACTGATGCTTGGACAAGTCTGGTCACAGAGTCCTACTTAGGGGTAACTTGTCATTTCATTATTTGTTCAAAGACGCCATTTCTGCTGTTTGTATATTATTAATTTTTTGCTATGATTTCCTTTGTTATATTTGTTTTGCAAAACATTTAATTTTTTGTTAAAAACAGCAGATTGTAGTACAATGTTATTGTGGATTTTATTTTGTGAATGAAGAGCACTTTTTGGCAGAAAGCAAAGTGAATGTTACATTTTGTTTGTTTAAAGACACCATTGTTGCTATTTATTTGAAATGTTTTGTTAACTTTTCCTTAATTTTATATATGTTTGCACATTTCATTTCTTGTTAAATGCTATCTCTATTGTATTGATTGTACGACCTCTACAACTTTATTTTGAATTTTCTTTTTATTAAAAGGTCTTCAAATGAATAAATTTGTGTTTTTCATTTATATACATAAATTAGTAAATGTGAAATTGCTATACAAGTCAAATAATGGGGGAAAAAATCGTTAATCGAATCGAAATCGAATCGGATTGAAAAATGAATCGTTAGATTAATCGATGCATCGAAAAATTAATCGCTAGATTCATCGATTAGGAAAATAATCGATGAATCTAGCGATTCAGCCCTATTTGGATAATTTACTTCTATGCATCTCTGAGTCTTTGGACGTGTTGGTTACTTTCACAGTAAGTTTTATAGACTTTTAGATATCATCACTGTAAAAAGCATAAAACTTAAAACACCTTGGAAAGTAATTAAAAAAATATGCAAACATAAATTCCCGTATGAAAAATTTGCAAGAGAAAAATGTGGTGTACATTTCTCTCTGGTTTAGGGTGGGTCATGTGTCCAGGGTCAGTTTTGATAATATGCACATCACTGGAGCCCCCCTCTCCCTCTCCCTTTTGCACCTGTCCAATGCTAAATAATCGTAACAGACGTAACAGGTGAGTTGTTGTGTTGACAGATAATGATTGGAGAGGCCATCCTGTTTTGCTGTCTGTCTCGGAGAAAGCTCGGCGGTGGCGGTGAGGCTAACATCAACGCAGCTGGCTGCAA
Organism: Rhamphochromis longiceps; assembly: GCF_057381845.1. Classification (NCBI taxonomy): domain Eukaryota; kingdom Metazoa; phylum Chordata; class Actinopteri; order Cichliformes; family Cichlidae; genus Rhamphochromis; species Rhamphochromis longiceps. The sequence goes on from NC_140565.1 coordinate 3,045,247, forward strand.
CTTCAATTCCTTCATACGCAGAGCCGTCCGATTTGTTGGTAGGTTGATTTTTTTAAACTGCACACTTACTCATGTCACATAAAGGCAGTCCATGGTAGCCAGTTAAGAATTCTAGTACCTTTGTGGTGACACTTTTTTCCTTATGGGAGCTCAAAATGGGAATTTTACAAGACTCCCCAATTTATTCATATACATGCCGTTTTTTTATTCTATGCCATCAAGTGCTTTATAATTATTTTACGCACACTCTCGATACATTGGGAGGTGCCCAAGGGTACTTGGGCATTCCGAGTGGAGCAGCAAGGAATCAAACCATCAAACCTCTGATTAGCAGACCTGCTCTACCCTCTCTGAGCCACAGCCACCTCTATGTGTGCATTTTATCTGCTAACAGTAAAATTACTATTATCTCAATGGATTCATGCTTTTCGTTTTGGTTTTGCTTTATTAGCATTGGATATTAAAACTGATTCAGTCTCTAAAGACGATGCATTCATCCACAGTGCTAAACCAAAATCATATAATTCCAGCATTACCCAAAAGTAACAAACACAAACTTTGTTTTTAAACCATTTTTGGTTTGGTCATTACTACATGGTAAATCATCCAAATGGTAAATCATCCAAATACATCCACTTTATAAATTAGCACATCATCCACATTGCAGTGTCACACTATTTGCTTCACTTAATAAATCCGACCTGTCATGGTCCTGGGCCATGTGGGCCCAGTGTTCTTAGTTTTCTTGTATGTTTGTATTTTGTTCCCTGTTTAGGTTCTGTTTCCTGAGTTGCCCTGTTGTGTTGTTCCCTGAGTGCTTTCCCTTTGTGACTCTCACCCCCTGTGTGCCCCTCTGTGTATTCATGAGCCCTCGTCCCCTTTCGTGTTTATTCCGTGTCTCCCCTGCCCGTTATGTTGGTGTTCTCCCCGTGCTCTCTCTCCTCCTGTCTGAACCTCTGTACTTCCTGTTTCACCTCTACCGTCAGTGTTGTGTTCACTCCTGCCATGTCCCGTGATTATTATCAGTGTCACCTGTGTTCCCCGTGTGCTCCCACTTCCCTCGTTAACCCTCTGTGTATTTATGTCTGCGTCTCCCTCAGTTCTGTGTCGCGTTTTCCCTCATGTTGTGTGTGTTATTCCCTGTGTTTCTTGGCGAGCTTTGTATTTAGTTTTCCCAGTTTAGTTTTGTATTTCCTACATTCTGCCTCTCCAGCATTAAAGCTGTAATTTTTGAGTTCATCCCCGTGTCTGTGAGTTTTGCATTTTGGGTCCTCCTCCTGCCTGCCACACAGCGATCCATGACACGGCCACATAAATACTCTCTCACTCACACAAAGAAAATATAATACATAATACAACACTTCACGGTAATTTTATGGCAAAGTTGTTTGTCGACTGCAGCCTCAATTGTGTAGTTAATTTATTATTCATCGTCATTTTACCCTCCTTCATTTTTGCTATTATTAATTGTTGGACAATTCGTGCGGCGTTGAGAGCAACCATTGAAAAACTGAGCTGAGTTAAACTGGACTGGATTGTGAAGTGATCCAGCGTCAGACTATACCGCGATACATTATTTTGTCTAAATAATACAACCATACAATTTAAACTAAACATTGTAAAATCTGATATTCTCACTCTTTTTCCTCTTGGTAAGCACATATCTCACCATCTATCCTCAGGAGTTCATGCGTTCGGTCTTTGTGCCACGGCCCTCATCACAGACGTCCTCCAACTGATGACTGGATACCCAACACCATATTTCCTAACTGTGTGTAAACCCAATTACACCACCCTAAATGTCAGCTGTGAACAGAACCCATACATAATGGAAGATATTTGCTCAGGGAGTGACCCTGCAGCAATCAACCAGGGCAGGTAAGGAAAGAAAAAACACTCGATATGCTCCACTTTACACTGAAAGACTTGGATTCTGAACACTTTCACGCAAACGACACACAAATTAAGAGTGGATCAGTTTTGTAGTCAAGAAAAATCATTTAACGTGATTCTTTGTGATGCTTTATATCACTAGCTATAAAGTACATTAGCACTCTTAGAGGGGAATATAAGACAATTGTCTTATAAAACAGAGAAAAAAAGGCTTTTTCTTTTTAATATTATTATGAAGTATATCACATAAAGAACAGAGCAGGGATAGATTGGAAAACTTACAGACAAGACAGAGTTGGTAAGAAAAATAATACCAGCAGGACTGTGAATGTGTGCAGTGAATGTGAGGGTGTTAATTTTATTCAGTCCAGGTTTAATGCAAATTAGGAGAGAATTATGACAATAATAATAATTATAGTTCAAGCCAAACATCACCACCAATAATCCCAATCAATAACTACGACCAACAATGACAATAATAACAGTGTCAATCCCAAAATGACTTACTTACCTGGATGACTGAGCATGCATCAAGACAGATAATGACAACAAATTACAACAATAATACCGTTATAAGAAAATTATAGGGAATAACTCAATTGCATGCATCATCAATTCTGCAAAAGTATGCTGGAAGGATGATGACGCTTCTTCAGAAGCTGGACAATGATGCCAGGAAAAGCACGAAGCAACTAAGTAGGTCATTAGAAGAAGAAACAAACTACTGGAGAGAGGAAGATGATCAGGGAGCCAGAAAGAGACAAGATGAGAAAATTAAAGAGAATGAGGGAAGGAAAACAGCCTAATTACACACCAGGGAGGGAGAGAGTGTATGAAACAAGTGAATTCAATACACATGACATTAATGAAAACAGGAAAAAAGAACAAAGGGGAAAACACAGATAAGTCAAATGAAAATTCAGTTTGGATTTCATTTCTGCTGTGCTAATAGCAACACAGGCAAAGTCACCACTCTGAAAGACTTTTATCATTTGGCTCTTTTACATCAACAATGTGGACTTGTGATTTAAATCAAAGGATTTAACACAAGTTTTGCACAAATTGTTTAGATGTATCGCCATTTCAATACATGTCACATATTTCAAAATCAAATGTTCAAAGTAAAGCTTTTAAATATGGATTGTTTTTTAGATCTGGATAAAACACCTTTAGAGTCAATGGCCTGTATTTGTGTAGCACTTTTACTAGCCCTAAGGACCCCATAGCGCTTTACACATCCAGTCATCCACCCATCAGTGATGGCAGCTACATTGTAGTAGCTGACCACCACCAGTAGGCAACGGGTGAAGTGTCTTGCCCAAGGACACAACGACCGAGACTGTCCAAGCCGGGGCTCAAACCAGCAACCTTCCGGTTACAAGGCGAACTCCCAACTCTTGAGCCACGATCGCCCCACCAATGACCACCTTAAATGACCACCTACAGTACAAATATCACACGATACTGTGTTTCCTGTGATTTATCTTCATGCTTGTTTGAATTATGATCAGGTGAATGACTTTCTTTGCCTTAAGAAACTCTTGAGCTGTTTTTGCAATATGAATATGACTGAAACTGAGAAGAAAGTACGAGCCTGTACACTTCACAACTCATTCTGCTACTTCTATCAGCAGTCACATCATCAAGAAACATTACTGAAACAGTTCCACCTTGTACCATACATGCCCATGCAATAATGCTGTGATATACTTCAGATCATGAGTGTTCTTTTCCATCTCTATACCTTTCTCTTACCATCCTTCTAGTACAAGTTAATCTTGATTTCCCCTACCCAAAGAATTTTTCTTGACTGAGTAGGTCATGTTGTGTGGTCATCATGGTCTTTTGGTGTTGCTGAGCTGGCCGGTGCATTCTTTTTTTTTTTTAACAATGTACCATGTTCTGCCTTTTATAAATTACACTGGATTATACAGTTTTGCACACTGCACTAGAGCTCCCTCTAGTGGCTGATGTGTAATATTGTTTTAAGTGCTTTGGAAAAAGAAAAATAGAGGAAGTCCATCCAAGATGGCTGAACGTAATGCCGAAATATTACAGTTTTAACCTGATATGGACCTTAAAATATTGTTGCTTTGGACGATATTTGTCTGTAAGAATGAGTGATGATAAAATAATTGTCTCTTTGTTTTGTTTAAAAATGGTATGATAATTTGTAAGTTTAGGTGAGATCAACACCAAGGTACCTGTAGCTGTCCACAGTCTCAATGTACCTTGTATGTTCAGTGGTTGCAGTGGAGGATGTTTGTGCCTGTGGAAGTCTACCACCAGCTCCTTGGTTTTTCTAGTGTTGATCTGGAGGTAGTTCTGCTGACACCAGTCCACAAGGCCATAGGTCAGTTTTCATCAGTGATGAGACCAACTATTGCAGAGTCATCAGAGAACTTCTGCAGGAAGCACTGGGTGGAGTTGTGAGAGAAGTCTGCAGTGTAGATGGTGAAGAGGAACGGAGCCAGAACCGTTCCCTGTGGGGCCCCCATACTGCAGACAACCCTGTCCGACACACAGCCCTGAGTTCTCGCATACTGTGATCGGTCAGTAAGGTAGTGAAAGATTGTGAAAACTGCATTTCCCAGAATCCTTTGCAGTAGAGATGGAATGTTCTCAGGTTTAGCTAGAAAATGAAAAGTTTTTGGGAAGCCATTATATATCTTGCTCTGATGTCAGGTTTTTGTGTTGTACACCCTTTTTTTGAAGTCTCATATGAAGATTATTGTTCCTGTCCATTTTCTTGGCTAAGTGCATTTGCTACAACACACTCCACCATTCCATACTTGGTATCCGTAGCCAGTCTTGGTAATGATCTGGCTGAGTTTGTTCGCCACTTCCCAATCCTCCTGATGAAGGCCCTTCCTGTTGATCTTGTACAGTTCAAGGCATTACAGGATCCATGTGTGAGGCATTGAGTCATAGGCTTTGTTGTAGTCTATTCATGCAGCGCGCAGGTTGGCCAGTCTGGTCTCACAGTCTCAAGTGACTGCCCTGTCTACACTTGTACTGTATTGACTCTGTGTTTAATCATTACAAGACAAAAAATTAGATTAGATACAACCTCCTCTTTTTGGAATCTGTACATGCTTATTCCAATATAAGTAAGACAAGACATTGTAATTCACATGCTTAAAATGGATGGAACCTGGACTTTTCTGGTCATGATTTCTGATACCATACTTATCCTTACCCATAGAAAAAAGTGCTTGTGTTAATAGGTGAATGAGGCAAGTTCTGTAAAGCTTTGAGTGCTCCGGTGCTTTGGAGTAAAAGAAGCATGTTTCACTTCGCATTACCTCAGTAAGGCGATGTGAAAATGAACAAATATCATCTTAGGTTGACTTAAATGTGCTTTGTTCCCCTTTTATTAAAACACAGAAAAACACATCACACAAAAATACTGCAAAAGGAAACGGTTGCCTTATATGCATTAAGTGTATAAACTCAAAATGCACATCTCACTTAAAAATTAAGATAGCCAAATGTAAACAAATCAACTTGTTAGAGTCCTAAATGATCACCTTTAAAGTGCTAATAACATCATGTACAGTGAGACAAGCATGGAGAACAGCACTGACTGGGAGAGGCTTTGAACAGACGACATACTCAGTTCAATTCAACATGTACGACTTTAAGAATGCACAATGCACTCTTTACTGTAACATAAGTAATACCACACAAATTCATTATTACCATTTGCATAATGTGCTTCTTCTGCAATAAATAATTTCAACTTGTTCTAGAATATATTTCACCTTCACAACCTGTAATGAAATTGTTGACATAATTTTTTATTAAATACTTTTTAATTTAATCTAATTAATAATAACTTCTGTTGTTGCAGGATGTGGTAATAATCTTCCCTGTGGTATCAAAAATGGTATTAAGTATCAAGTATTTTCCTAGGCATTGGCATGAAGTTTGAATATCTAGTAATGTGACAACCATAGTCCTTTAAGATGCAGCTATAAAAAATTAGAAGTATTTTAGATGTTAGGAGGGGTATCACTGCATAAATGGATTGGTTCTTATATAGTGCTTTTCTACTCCACCTGAGTACTTTTTCTCATTCACCCATTCATGCAAGCACTTTTTTCTATGCAAGATTTATACTCTGATGGATGCACCAAAGAACAACTTGTAGTTATTTTCTTGGCCAAAGACATTTGGTATGCAGACTGGAGCATGCAGGGATTGAACTACCAACCACTAACCTTCTAATAAGGTAGATGACCTGCTCTGCCTCCTGAGCTATAGACACCACATAGCAGTGGGAGGCCTCACATTACAAGGGTGCACAGTCTCGTCACATCTGATTTGTAGAACTGAACAATAAACACAAACGTTTTTCCTTTTGCTCCCTACATTTTAACATAAATATATACTTTCTACTCCTTACATTTTCAAAACAGGCTCACTACTTCTTACTGACCAGTTGGTATAGAAGAGAATAACTCCCCCCAAAAATGCAGCATTTATGTCATGAGAACTACCCTGAGCAGTAATGACAAGAAAAATTATATCCTAGTCATTATACAAGAAGGGAAAAAAACAATTTAAATTGGAAAACCAACTGGAAAAATCAATTTGTCATCAACATGATTACAATTACCAGTAATCAAGTAACTTGAACAAATACTTGTTTGTACAAAAGATGTACAAAAAAACACCCACACAATTTCTAGGATGTTATGTGTTTTTAACAGAATACTTTATTTTCAGATGTCATGGTTTTCTTCGTTTATGTCCCCTAAGGCTGAAGTATGATTTTCTGATTGTTAATTAGAAAGAAAATACAAAAGTTGAAGCAGAAGAGACAAGTTTCTCTGAAGAGATGGTGAATAGACAGATTTTAAAGAATGAACATTACAAACATTTAATCTCTCTAATATTGTATCTGACAGAATTTTTTTTAAAGCAGCACAACTGTGTGTATGTGCTGTATGTGTTGTTCTGAGTTTACAACTGGACTTCTTCCCCCTCTGAGAGAGACAGTGGTCTGTTCCTTCCTGCATGTGTTCCAAGAGCCAAATAGGTGCTTTTTGGACGCTACTACTACGACTGGTTTAAAGGACGCTTCAAATGATTATTGCACTCCAGCTTTAAATATTATGCATGTCTTTTGTATTATTTATTACGTTTTGTATTGAAACCTGAGTTTTAAACTGACATACATTGCAACACTTGTGTTACAATGAGATTAATGCAGATATAATTATAATGGTTATGTCAGCACTAGAGTTGACCCACTTCTAGTGCTGACATAAGCTGTGCTATCTGTTTTCAAACCCTTAATGCAATTTGCATGACACCACAGATGTTGCAACTGTGCAACTATGTTTTCAGGATGAACACACAAACAAATCATACAGCTCCATAAATGCACCAACACTTACCAATGTGCACACATGCAGAGTCAGGAGTTAGCATGAGGCTTTAATATCAGGAGCTGTCATAAGTAGGTCATGGATGGAGCAAAGTGAGAAACTAAGCTACAGATTCACTTTCCTTCTGTAGCACTCTGCAGTTTATAACGCTAGCTTAATTTGGTTCTGCTTTGTTTATATAGGCCAGTTTACAACAATAGTAGCCTTAGGCAAGCCTTGTCTCTATGCTTGTATGTGTTTCATTAGTAAACATATGACTGCAATGTTACAGAGCACATGAAATGAGGTTCAGTTTTGGTTCAGTCATTTAGTCCCTAAGATAGTGTGTAGGATTTTGTTTTTGATATCTCAGGCCAGTTGTGTTTCTTTTTACCTCCTGCTCTCCTGCTGAGGTGAATCTTGGATGAATTTGTTTTTGTTCTTTTGTCTCTTGCAGGAAATCCTTCCCATCACAGCATGCTACTCTGGCATCCTTTGCTGCCGTCTATGTTTCGGTGAGTGATGTTTTGAGCTCGTGCAAATGGTAATCCCCAATGTTACAGCAGAAGTCCCTCACAACTTCTTAGGATACCGTTGTCTATTTGACTTAACAAAAAAACTTAAATTCAACTTATCTTCTTATTTTTTTTATCAGTTACATAACAAACAACTCAACCCTCTGTGAACCAAACAGGCTTTCTTTTCAGTTAAAATGTAAAATGAGTTTTTCTCCTCATGGAATATGTCTGTGAAGGTTCTCAGTCATCCAGGTTTTCGTAGTTTAAGGAGCTTGAAAAGAAAAGGATCTGGACAAAGAGTGACCTTGGTCCTTTAGATGCAGATGGACTGTCGAGTCCATCTCGACGGGACAAGACTCAGCTGTCCATCTAAAGGACAAAGGTCACTCTTTTGAGGACGCCAGTGTTCACATTTTGGACAGAGAAGACCAATGGTTTGAAAGAAGGGTGAAAGAAGCCATCTATGTCCTCTGTGAGCGACCATCTTTGAACAGAGGCGGTGGTTTACGACACCAACTGTCTGCCATCTATAATCCAGTTTTGAGATCCTTCCCTCAGCACACATCCTAGAGCATTTGACCTCAGGAAATCACAAGATGGGGTGGGGCTAGGTTTCACAATGAGCTCACCCAAAACCCTGGCTGATTGTGACCTACACCCATTTTCACACCTTGGCTCATGTGATTAGGGAGAGAATCATTAGGGGGTCCATGACGTTCGTGGGGGGACACTCCCATGGAGCTTAAATCTGGGACTCTTTACACCAGTTGCTCTTAGAACTGAAGAAGCTTCTCGGATGAAACATCTTCAAGGAAACTTAAAGAAGTCCGGACACTTTTCTTTCCGAGCTCCTTAGACTCCTCATGGAAGATGCTTTGAGCAGCAAAAGTGAAAATTGTTGTATTTAGACATAGGAAAAATGCACTTATATTGGTGAATGAGACATATTGTACAAAGTGCTGAAATTGTTCAAAATCAATTGTATCAGCTTCAGCTGAGTGTAGCTTCAGCTCATTCCTTAGCTGTGCACTCCATAAATTTGTTTTTATTGTTTGGGGGAAATGGTAGTATTTTGAGACAGATCCACAGTATGCTACCTCCCTAAGCGTATATGACAAAAACCAATAAGCTTAAGGCTATAAATAAAACCAGTATTGTATTTGCCGTATGTTGCAGATGTATTTCAACAGCACTCTGACGGACTCATCCAAGCTACTTAAGCCCCTGCTCGTCTTTTCTTTTATTATGAGTGCCATCATTTGTGGCTTGACCAGGATTATTCAATACAAGAACCACGCAATGGACGTCTACCTGGGCTTTCTACTTGGAGGTGCTGTTGCTGTCTATCTGGTATGGAATTAGATGTGGTTTTTGCCACTATGGGTACAGATGTTCTCATCATAATAAAAGTTTATGTTTGGAGACACATGTGTTGGCTGCTTTTAAGTTTTCAACCAACTTAATTTAAATCAAGGTTAGATATTTTATCAGGTACAGTATGTATGAGATTTAGTTGGATTCAAATTGAGTTAGACAATCACCAAAGTCAGTGGGATTTTTTCTCACATCAAAGCACTCAATCAAATAGTCTCATGAAAGACTGGCGCTTTCAATGTAGTATAAAGCATTGAACCGACTAAATTGTTCACAGTGTTATGGGTGGGATTAAGGGACCTGAATCCATCCAGTTCAACAATAGACCCATCCTGAAGGCCCATGAGAAGTATTTTCTGTTTTTCCTTAATTTATACACACACTTGAAATCGCTTGTAATAAAAAGGGTAGTATTACTGTAGTTACAAGGCCCTGCCCAAATTACACTAGCCTATCCAAAATCAGAATCCAGGTATCAAGCATGAAATCATATTAATATTATATTAGGTTTTAAGTAAAAGAATCTAGAAGTGTTTCTCTGTTTCTCTGTTGCCAGGGATTGTATGCAGTTGGAAATTTTCAGTCTAGTGAGGAGACCAGCAGCAGTCCTCCTGCACTTGTGCACTGCCCACCTTGCTCCTTGCCACATATTAGCCAGGAAGCTGTCCTTAACCACCTGCAAATGAAAGCTAGCATATCTGGGGAGCCTACCATCCCCATCTCCCATTCTGAGGGTCTGCTTCACCGAGGTCTTCAGCAGCAGAGGCCCGATGGAAGCCTGAAGCGCTCTAGTGCAGATGTGGAAGTGATATCCCCACACAGCCCCCACAGCAAAGATGCCATGATGACCTTTAGTCACACTCTCCCTCGGGTCCACACCCCACAGGCTATGGCAGCATATGAAGAGGCAGCTAGGCGCCATGCTGCCACCCTCCACCATGCCTCCATGGACTCTAGCCGCTCAAAGCAGCTTTTGTCTCAATGGAAAAGTAAGAACAACACTCATAAGTGTTCTCTTCAGGTCCCAGATTCATTCTCCTCGTCTGTAGACTCGTCATCAGGGCCGCCCTCCCAGCATCCACACCATCATGGCAGCATGGAGCTCCGATCAAGCTCTGAGCCATCTGCTATGGGTCTGAATGGTGGTTTTGATGCCCATGCATATATGGCCAAACTGGCCACAGGTGCTAGTACCACTTTACCCACTAACTGTAGTGGTATCACTGGAGGAGCTAGGATAAACATGCAGCCTCGACCTGGGTCTTCTCAACTGGTCCACATACCAGAGGAAGGTCATGAAAGTTATGCCATCTCTGACAGGACAGTGGGAGGCGGAGGAGGAAATGAGGGGATGTCAACAACAAACAGCACTATCCAGGCTACCTGGCAAAGAGCTGCAGAGAAGACTGCAACCTGCAGGACTAATGAAAATGGGCAGAATCTCCAACCTCGAATCATGCAAGTGATTGCTATGTCTAAACAGCAGGGACTTCTACAGACCCATTCCAAAAGCTTAGATGAAAGCAGCATGGCATGCAACAACACAGGGAGTTTCCAAGGCACTGCTCACTACAGGGCACTTACTGATCAAGACCCCACCAACACCACAGGGCCCAGCTCATTGGGCAGCACATCAGGCAGTATTTCAGGGAGCACTGGTGCAATTGTCAGAGTAGAAGCACACCCCGAAAACAGCAGACCAGTGATCCAAGCTCCATCTACAGATGGAAGCGGAACATGGAGGTGGCGATCCCTGGATCACGGCACTGGAGCTGGTGGAGGTACAGAGACGATTGGTGTAGGGGGAGCATCAAGTGGGTGTTTGAGGCAGTCTTTTGAGCTCAATGATCTGAACAGAGACTCAGAAAGCTCTGACTCAATACGTGAAGGATCTATTGACAGAAAGCGTGCCAATCACATTGTTACTACCACCGCCACCATTAGCACCCCACCCATAATTACAGTTCACACGCAGAAAACTGGGCAGTCAGAGCAGAGGGTTCAACCACAGGGCCTCTCTACTATAAGGGTAACTCCAGGTGATGGAAGCACTTCTGGGTCTGGAGGAGGTGGTGGCAGTGGCGAAGGTGGAGAGAGTGCTTCAGAAACCCCTTCAGTCACCTCAAGTCGAGAGTCCACACTACAAAGAAAAGTCAATAACATCATCCTGATTCCAGAGAGAGCCAACAGCCCAGATAATGCTCGGAATATTTTCTACAAGGGAACATCTATTACTCCTGTTTACAAGGACTAAAATAATAAAAAACTGAGCACTGCTGAGATGCAACGATATTTTTAAGGAATCCCCAAATTTACAACCTGCCAATGTCTATATGATAATAAAATAAAAGAAAGGGTTTTAGTCAGCATGATTTTTGTAAGTGTTTACACTAAAGCACAACCTTTTAAGTGTTGTAGAAATCACTGTGTACTTTTGTGGTCACTCCCTATTGTAATGTAGATGCTCTGCCAGTGGAACCTTTTTTATAGTGTTTTGGATAAAAACATCCACAAAAAAGTAGCGCAGAAACAATGAAAGTGTAGCAGACTACTAAAAATACTTGTATCATAGCCGTAAAACCAATGTTTCGTTCTCTGAACTGTAAATACTGTGTATGGTGCTACACCCCCCAAAACAGTTCACGTACTACATGACATAATGTAAAATCCCAATAGATGCAAAATGTAATATTTCATAAAGCGTTAAAGAATGACATGTGAAAGAGAGAACTTTTATATTCTGTCTCTTTTCTGTACAAATTCCACATATTCAACAAAACACTGTTTAAACCATAAGTGTGCTTAGCATTCCTTCTGTAGCTATGACGTCAAATATGCTGTGACTTGCACTGAAATAAGTGTTTACTGTACAACGTATATCGTTAACCCCAATTTTGTCTTTATATCCTCTACCTATATTTGGACCTCCACGTGGGTCCCAGATCTAAGCACAACAAGGCAGCAAACTGGTGAAATCTTCTTCTTTATACTGAGAGGTAATTAGTAAATTTTTAAAAAGGCAGTGCAATTAACCTCAAGTCTCCTTCCCTACGTGGCAGGATGATTTAAATTGTCTTTGTAGCTTTTAGTGGAACGCTTTAACTTTTTGTTCACAATAAAGTAACAGAATATTCAGCACCTAGAGTTTGGATATAAAAAACATGTCTACAGTCCCTAAATTGCTCACCCATTTCAGCAGGTGGCCCACATGTTAAAAGGCTACAGCACAGGCCTGGGTTTGAATCTGCTCCAGGTTCCTGCATGTCGTGTCCCTTCTCTCGACCTGCTTTCCTGTCCACTTTCTCCATAATGTCCTAGCAAAACAAGGGGAAAAAAACCTATGCATTTTCAGGCACAGATCTATAGCAGTGTAAAAGCATGTGTTGCACCATAATTTTAATGTCACGTACCCTTTGTTAAAATTTGAATTATAACTTCTGAGGTTATTTTGCATTTAACACATCTAAAAGTAATTTTAATTACAGTCTCGTTACCAGATAGAGACAAATCTGGTCTTTAAGTGATGACGTGATGAATCCTGCTTCTGGGCCCAAACTACTCTGAATTTATTAAGGCTCTTGTGTTTTTAACATGTTTTAATGCTTTCTATCTTGTTCTATTTAATCTCAACAAGCCCTTAACCCTTTAGAGCCGGTCGGAGCGGGCACGCTCTGATTTGCTTAACTATTTTTAAATCCCGGTAGCTCTGCAACCACGTAAGCTAGCGCAATAATTTGTTTTTGCATATGAAACCGGAGGAGTTGTACTTACATCTTATGCCATCAGCTTGTCCTCGGTCACAGTTTCCTTCCACATATAGCTTTGCAAAAACTGCATAAAAGCACTTGCAGCAACAAAAACATAATATTCCAGAAACACGCTTTGCCGATCCGATCAGCTGTTCATAACACTTCCTACGTTGGAACAGACGTCAGCGCGAACTATCGCATGTCCGCCATGACCTGCCCGAAACCGGAAGTGACGTCATTTTTGCGGAAATGTAGTTGTTTTTTTTTTTACCATCGGGGCCTCAGGGCCTATACTGGTGTTTTTAAAAGTTATGTTTGACTTTCTGACTTTCTGTGTCTTTTCTGGGATGCTTAGGACTCATATTGCACTGCTGGAAATAGTTTATTTTGATGCAGATGCTGCTTTTTTGCAAATTTGCAGTATAATATTTATTTTCGTTTTTCCTGCAGTATATAAAAATTTGTGCATTTCAAAAATAAAACTATGAAGACACTCAAAATAAATTTCCTGTGGTAGGAAACTATTTTGTGCAACTTTTTTGTATTTACAGTTTTGAGGGATAAGCCTCTTAAATTTCTCTAACTAGAAATATATGTTAAAAAAGCAAAAACGATTTTCAATTTTTTTGTAGTTTATTGCACTTTTTTGCAATTTATGTAATTACTATGCACTTAATGAATACATATTATTAAAAGCTGGGCTATAATTGTTGTATTGAGGTATAGCAACTTGAAATGCTCCCAAAAATGGCACCACACCATGTAAAAATATAATATAAGCTCTGGCGGACTTGGTTCTATGGTAGGTCTTAAGGGGTTAAAAACAGTCATTGATCACTGTCGTCCTCTCTCGGCTTTTATTACCGCTAATCCTTTTAAAGCTCAGTTTTTAAAACCTTACGATGTAACTACAGCCCAGCCCATGCAGCAGTATATTAATGACTAACCTCGTATTGTGGATGGATTATCTCAGTTGCTCTCGTGACTGAAGTTTGGTCCGTTTACAGCATCCTGCCATGTGATTACATTTGTTCCTAACCATCGGGATCCCTCACGTTAACTTTTATCGAGTGGAAAAAAGTTAGCGTTCATCCTCCAGCTTCACTGTGTTTATGCTATGCTAACGTAGCTGTGTCGCTAGTGATCATGTAGCACATCATTATATACCAGCTAGCCCAACTTAATAACAATGTTCCCTCTAAGCTGCGCACGTGTGCAATTGCGCACTGCTGGCATGTCTCTGTGCACAGAAAATCTGTGTTGCACACACAAAAAAAGAATCTAACCCGAATTGAAATTAAAATTAAAACTTTAACAATCCTGTTTTGCAGTGTTAGTCAGTAAGTGACTGGCTGCTCCCGTATGGGATTAGAACGATGCCACCTTATCCCATAGTCCAGCCAATGATGCGATTCACATTCGTATATACGCAGCTAATCAACGTCGTTGACAGGCTATGACAGCGTCCTTATGTGCCGACACCGGTGTTTTAGCGAGCAAAGCGGCTGATGTGGAGTGAAGCCACGTTAATGACAACGTGTACAACCATTGGAGATGTGAGCAGGACAGACGGAACAACTGACGGACAAAGTGTGGACTTTATACCAGTTTTTAAATTGTGTTGATCGGCCACGTAAAACCAGAGTTATGATAAAATATCTGCAATGTTTGGTTTTCTTCCTGAATACTGTCGTTGTTTATATTTACTGCAGGAAGAAACGGTAAAAACGGCGTTTTATAAGGAAAACGCTCGAAAGCCTGTGAGCAAAGACAACAAAAACAAAAGTCTAACATAAATGTAAATGCTGTGCTTTGATTATTTTAATAAACCTTGGATGGATTCGATGCTGGTGTGACCACAGTGCACACGTCTGCTGTTGCAAGGGATTTTGTGTGTTCGCTCAGACACATGAAAAATTAGAGGAAACATCGTTCAGTAACCCTACAAACGTCACTGCTGTTTAGTTTTCTGTCTTCATTTATGTTGGAAGTGATAACAGAGCTGCAGGTTTGAATTGTTTCAGAAGTCTCTCAGTCAGAACATGCTATATTATGTTTAGGTGGAAGCTAGCGAGCTAACTTCCTGCTAACTTCTAACTCTGTTAAATTTAATAAATTCTGTTTTCATGGATGCCTGGATGTTAAACTTAATTATTACACCTGGTAAAGCGGAACACTGATCACTTTATTACAGATGAAAGAATTTAAACAGTTTTTAACTCTTAGTGATGCCGCAGTGTTAGTTTGACTTTGGGGCCTGAAGCAGAGTTTGAGCCCAGGCACGGTTAATGACGTCAGACTTAAAAGACCGGATTATATTGGAGAAACAAAGAAACACACAAAGTAAAAGTTGTATGTACTTTATGTTATGAATGCTCGATCCACATAAGAGCAGATATAGATGAATAAAATGGGTGACAATCTGTGTTTTGCTAAATGACAATCACTTTTGAAGATGTTTTTTTTTCCTGGTACCAGACTAGGGTTTTTTGGGTTTTTTTGTAAATATTGGTGACCAACAACTGGAATATTTACTATGAAAGCATGGAACGTTTCAAGTTAGTCACATTAGATATACAACAGTATACACACACACACACACACACACACACAACAAAACTACAAAGAAAATTGAATAAAATGTCAAATTTATAGAGCCCCCACAGGATGTCATTCAGGATGTCAGGATTCACTTGTAGCATTGCCCAACAGCCCAATATATATATATATATATATATATATATATATATATATATATATATATATATATATACAACCCTCATTTACAGGTGCTATGTGTAACAAATTTCAAAGAAAATTGTAATACCTCATTATAATTATCACGATGAAAATAAAAAATGTGATTTTACATGACTAAGCGTGTAAAATGTGTGGACCAATCTTTCCACGAATGCAAGAGCAGCATCATGTTCGCTGCAAATTTATTTTGTGCCATTGAGCAATTTATTTCTATCAAAACTAATCCAGGTACTTTTCTTTAATACTCTATACTGTGTAGAAGCCAGTGTATGCACATTCTCGCAATAATTTTCTCTCAAGGGATTTTGTTCCCCTACCACAGGAAAAAAAATCCCAGCAACACTGGGATCACTGTGACATATAAATCCCTATACCATGGTAAGGTTGCTGTTCATGGAGGGGCGTTTCTATCTTTGCTATCACTGTTTGAATGTTACCATTGTACAACCATGGTACGTTCTGGACAGGTTACCAGTCTGTGATGAGGGTGAAAGGTTTCAGTGAAAAGCACAACTGCAGTGCTACTTTTTGCAAATATTTTTCCTATTGTTTCTTAGCACCAAATCCTGCAAAAAGACAAAACCCTCAACCTCACTGGTTCTCACCAGCCATTGCCATTCAGGCACATCACAAATGGTAAATGGGCTGGTTTTATATAGCGCTTTTCTACTCTATCTGAGCACTCAAAATGCTTTATACAACTCATTCATTCACCCAAACACGCCCATTCATACAAGCACTTTTCTACGTTTTTAGTGCTGTCTAACTAACATTCACACTCTGATGGATGCATCGGAAAGCAACCTGGGGTTAGTATCTTGAATATTTGGCATGCAGACTGGAGCAGACTAGGATTGAACCACTTAACCACCTAACCCTCCTAACGGTGACCTGCTCTACCACCTGAGCTACAGCCACCCCATATGAACACATGAACACATCTTCAGAACCCATTGGCACCACATAAAAATGACATTTAAATCTTTTTCCATATTTACGGTAAAGTACAACACTTAAGACCATAAACCTTTCCTAAACCGAACTATGTACAACAGAAAAGATTAAGTTCCCAAAATTGAACCACGGTCTGAAAAACCTGTGACTTCCTCCTGCTCAAGGAGTATTTTGCGAGTTTGGAAAAATGGACTGTCATAATAATAATAATAATAATAATAATAATAATAATACATTTTATTTAAAAGCACCTTTCAAGACACCCAAGGACGCTTAAAAAAGAGGTAAAACACATAGTAGAACAATGACAAAATGAAGAACAATAAAAAAGAAGATAAAATAAACAATAAGTTCACAGTGAATATGCAGGTTTGAGTTGAAACTGGGGGAGAGAACCAATGTTTCTTATATCAGGGGGTAGAGAGTTCCACAGCCTGGGAGCAGAGCAGCTGAACGCTCTGCTTCCCATCATGCTGAGGTGGAAAGAAGGCACAGGAATTTGGAAAGAGGAAGATCAAAGTGAGCGAAGAGGTAGTGCTTAACAGGTCAGAAAGGAGGAGCGAGGTTATGACGGGCCTTGAAGGTGAGCAGAAGTTTGAATACTACTGTGAAGTTCCTGAAGGAAGGGGTTGATGTGCTGGTAGGAGGGGGTTCTGGTAATAAAGCAAGCAGTTGAACCAGTTGCAGCTTATGGAGGGATTTTTTGGGGAAACCATGTAAGAGAAAATTACAATAGTCAATGCAGGAGGTAACGAGACTTTGGACAAGAATGGACGTAGACTGGGTGGAAAGAGAAGAATGTAATTGGTTAATGTGGTGTAGATGGAAGTAGGCAGAATGGGTGAGATCATTGTTGTGAGATTTATTGGATAGTGAGCTATCTAGGATGACACCATGGCTCGTTACCTGAGGTGAACGGGAAACCGTGGAGCTGTCAGTAGTGAGAGTGAAATGATTTGCCTTCAGTAGGTTGGATTTGGTGCAGATGAGAAGGATTTCAGTTTTATCCTCTTTGAGCTTAAGAAAATTAGAGAAGGAGGGGTGGTGGAATGACGCCTGCAGGAGACATATAAGTGGGTGTTATTGAGAAAACAGTGAAAGTAAAGATTACATTTAGGGAAAATGGTACCAAGAAAAGAGAATACACCTTCTGTTCATAATATATGTGCTGAACCTTGGAGTGCACCAGCAGTGAGTGGGTCACTTAGTCATTTTAATGTGGGAGTCTGTGGGGACTTTAAATTCTGAGTCAGCCAGGATTAGCCTTAAGAAGAACAACATTTTGTGGCACTTCCACAATGATTTCATTTCTCACTTTCTGAGCTGTGCAATGAATGTGCACCAATGAATTTTACATTAGCCTCTTAAAACCTTCAAAGGAAAACATCAGAATTGCCCCCCCTATGACATTTATTAAACCAGCCTGTGTGATGTCACCTGAACATTGCCACGTTTACAAAATTTTATATAAAAGATGTGATGGTGAGAATTACACATTATATTCTTTAGAGTAAAGCTTAGGTCAAAGCAATCCTATCCTCACTCTCTTAAATAAATTAAAATAAAAGTTGGCCATAAAGAAAAATGACATGAATATTTACACAAAATTTAGTTACTTTATTTCCTGATTTAGCTGTCCCAAAGGTCAAATCCAAAGTAAAGTAAATGTAGCACACGGGTAGAAATGTAAATCCAGTGGGTAGAACTGTGAATGAATACTCTCTCCGTGTGTAGACTCTTGTGTTGTCCCTGGGTGAATAAATGTTTTCTGATGTGATCAGCTGTATGATGATACACAGAAAAATGCATTTACAGTCAGCTGAGTTATAATAGTTCACTTGTTGTGATATTGTGCAACAGTTAAATACTACAAAGTTTTGATTGCATAAATCATTGGATCTAGCATCTCACACACAAAATCAGCCACTGGATTCTGTGTCTCCAGAGGACGATGATCAGGGTAGAAGACAAACTGTGCACTGTCTCAACTATTTGAATAAATGTTTGTTAATGAAACCAACCAGTATCTCCTGTTGTGATTTCAGATCAGCATTGATTCGAGTATTAAAGACAGGGTAGACTCAGTATGCTCTACCAAGAGGGAACGTCGCTGAGCAGAACGCAGATGGAAAAAGGTGTCGTTTCAAATTTCAAACACAAAAGACTACCGCTAGGTAATCTTGAAAAGATTGTCATCACCATGGCTCCTGACTCTGCTGTTTTTACTCAGTTTCGAGTTTGTGACTTTCTCCCTTTTAGAGGATGTGGTTCACCAGCTCCCCCCACCGTGATCCTGTCCTAGTACAGAGCACTCTGTTCTTGCCATTATTAACTGTCCTCTGGTGTGGTTCCTGCAAATTTCAAACATGCAGTACTGCAGCCATTGCTTAAGAAACCTGGCCTCGATCACACTCTATTGGCTAATTATAGGGCTATTTCCAAACTGCTTTTCTTTCCAGCATTTTAGAGAAAATTTTATTTTGTTAACTGAAATATTTTCTAGATGATAACAGCATCCTGGAGGTTTTTCAATCAGGTTTTAAAACCCTTCATAGCACAGAGTCTGCATTATTAAAGATCCATAACAACATGTGATTCTGGTAACCACGTTGTTCTGGTGTTGCTTGACCTAACTGCTGCCGTTGACACACTGGACCACAATATTTTAATATTTCGATAAGTGATTTAGTGGGCATTGGTGGCACTGCACTTAATTGGTTTAGGCCCACAGGGCTTAATTTTAGGGCCACTGCTTTTTTTGCAGTATTTATTGCCTCTGGGTTCCATCCTTAGAAGGCATCGATCTCATGTCATCGTTACGCTGATGACTGCCAAAGTTATTTGCCCCTGAGGCAGAAGGATGCCCACTCTTGGCATGTTAGATGACATTAGAGTTTATTTGGCCTTAAATGTTTTAAATTTTAATGAAAAGAAAACAGAAGAGTTGCCTTTTAGTAGCCCTGCATCTACACTGGAAAATCTTTGATGAAGCTTGCAAACCATCCGATCCACACAAGGGAAAAGTAACACTCTTTCCGATGTGACTGAGTTGTCCATTCAGTGCGTGAACCCACAGTTGCCTCCAGCACAAAATCCTCCCTTTTCTTCTGTTTTTGCCTCATCTTGGCACCTGGTTCAGGGATACTGTGGGTGTTGCACAGGGCCTTGGTTTTCACATACAGCTCTGTGGCAAATGCACCTGAGAGTTTGCCCTTAAGTGTGTCACACACAGCTTGTTTGCAGATGAAAGCTTCTGCCAGGTCTAAAGTCTCTTTCTGCAGGAACTTGTGGAGTCCTTCAGTTACAGACAGAAGTGTGAAACATCAGTAGTGCAAAGACTGCTGAGAACTTGTAGAGCTTTGCGCTGAGACCAACAGCTATGGGGGATCCAATGGCAGGTAGCAGGCACTCCAAAATGGCAGTCAGTGTATCAAGAACTGCACTAATTGATCACAACTGACATGCCCAGCAAGTGTTTGAAAGTTGCACACGGTCAGTTTTTGATAATTCAAGCTTTGACTGATCCTCCATAAACTTATGATGATTGCCGAGGGAGGTGCTGAAGAAAGAATACACACACTCCAACAAGCTGAAAAGCTCCACAGCCTCTGGGACAGCCTTGCAAGTATTGCACAAAACCAGGTTGAGTTGATGAGCATAACCACGCACATAGATAGCCTCAGGATGGAGCCTTCTAAAATGTGCTTGTACACCTCCAGTGGAGCCACTCATAACAGCTGCACCATCATAGGTTTGTGCTGCACACTTAAGCTCTGCAAGGCAATTGTTTTGGATCTGCTGCTGAAGCTCATTTGAGCATCAAATGATTTTATCTCTGCAAGTGGTAGGAAACGCTCCTTCACTGCCCCTCTGACACGTACCTGACACAAACAGCTAACTCCTCTGCCTTTTCATCCCTTGCCTCACCAGATTTTAGACTTTTTCAGATACAATGACACTGGTAACAACAGTCAATCATGTGATTCTGGGATGTCAGTGAGATGATATACTGTGCATTTGATGGGGGATTATGTTTTGAAGAAAAGGATCAAACTCCTTCAAAAGCTCCATGCATGCAAGATAATTCCCTCTGTTGGTGCTGTCTTCACCTTCATCATGGCCACGAAGAGGGAGTCCCCATCTCACTCCCTCCTCTCTCTGTAATAACTTGATCTTCCTCTGCCTCTCCATCCATTTGCTGCAGCTCCTCTGTCTCTCCTCGCTCTCTCTGACTTGAACTTGCATGTTGAGCTTTTTCTCCCTCAGCCTGTCCTTCTGCCTCGCCCTTCAAGATACATTAAAACATACTGAATTGATAACTGATGCAACATAGTGTCATGGTCCTGGGTCATTTTGACCCAGTGTTCTTAGTTTTCCTGTGGTTTTGTTCCTTATGTCCATTGGATTGTTTGGTTTGGTATTTGGATTCCCCCTGTGTCTGTGCTTTTATTGTGGTGTTTGTTCTGGTACCGTGTTCCCGTCCTTTGTGTTCTGTGTTCTCCTCATTCCCTCGTGTATTCATCCTTGTTCTCTGCCTCTCTTTCTCTCTCTCTGCCTCTTTCTCTGTGTACTGTGTTGTGTTTAAGGTCCACATCTTGGTGTCAGTATTTTCAGTTTCGTGTCCTCCCCGCTCGGTCATGAGTAATTGTCCTCAGCTGTGTTCCCCGTGTGTTTCCACTTCCCTCATTACCTTCTGTGTATTTATGTCAGAGTATCCCTTTGTTACGTGTTGCGTCGTCCCTCTAGGTTGTGTGCATTCCCCCCATTTCTTCCCAGTGCCTCAGCTTTAGTTTCTCCCAGTATAGTTTTGTATGACTTCTTATGTTCCTATTAATAAAGACCTGCCTTTTGAGGTTATCCCCGCGTGTCTTGAGCCGTGCATTTGGGTCCTCTCTTGCCTTCACACAGCCACCGCATGACATATAGAGGCTAATGTCATGACTTTTCCTCACACACCACAGTAATTAGTTGCTCCCAAATATTTAGAAGTTACACAGATTACATTTTGGGCACACGTGACTAAAATGGTTGCAATTTCAATTCAATTCAGTTTTATTCATATAGCGCCAAATCACAACAAAAGTCGCCTCAAGGCGCTTCACAGATACAGAGAAAACCCAACAATCAACCCCTCTGCAGATGATCTGTTAGCTGTTTGACAACTACTCTTTCATGGATGTTTGATATGAAAGGAAGGTTGGAGATTGGCCTATAATTAGCTAAGACTGCTGGGTCTAGAGATGCTTTTTGAGTAAAGGTTTAACTACAGCCAGCTTGAAGGCCTGTGGTACATAGCTGATTATTAGAGATAGGTTGATCATATTTAAGATCGAAGAATTAATTAATGGCAGGACTTCTTTGAGCAGTTTTGTAGGAATGGGGTCTAAAAGACACGTTGATGGTTTGGAGGAAGTAATTATTGAAGTTAACTCAGAAAGATCAATTGGAGAAAAAGAGTCTAACTTAACATCAATGGTACTAAGAGTAGCTGTAGATAATATTACATCTGTGGGATGATTATTGGTAATTTTTTCTCTAATGATAAAAATTTTATTTGTGAAGAAGTTCATGAAGTCATTACTAGTTAACGTTAAAGGGATGGTTGGCTCAACAGAGCTCTGACTGTTTGTCAGCCTGGCTACAGAGCTGAAGAGAAACCTGGGGTTGTTCTTATTTTCTTCAATCAGTGATGAATAGTAAGATGTTCGGGGCGACCGTGGCTCAGGGGGGTTGGGAATCGCATCTGTAACCGGAAGGTCGCCGGTTCGATCCCTGGGCTCTCTGTCCTGGTCGTTGTGTCCCTGGGCAAGACACTTTACCCTACTTTCCTACTGGTGTTGGCCAGAGGGGCCGATGGCGCGATATGGCAGCCTCGCTTCTGTCAGTCTGCCCCAGGGCAGCTGTGGCTACAACCGTAGCTGCCTCCACCAGTGTATGATTGTGAGAGTGAATGAATAGTGGTATTGTAAAGCGCTTTGGGTTCCTTGAAAAGCGCTATATAAATCCAATCCATTATTATGTTCTGGCTTTGCGGAGCGCTTTCTTATAAAGCAACAAACTATTTCTCCAGGCTAAATGATGATCCTCTAAATTTGTGACACGCCATTTCCTCTCCAGATTACGAGTCATCTGCTTTAGGCTATGTGTTTGAGAATTATACCACGGAGTCAGGTACTTCTGAATTTAAAGCCCTGAAAAAAATGACTAAATTACTATCTTACTTAACTCTCTCCCCTCTAACTCTCTGTGCTCTTCTGCCCTGACTCCTACAGGTTCATAGGGATGGACGACTGATTATTATTAGTGTATTATTATAATGTCCACTGATGACAACCATACCTGAATGAGCTCAGCTCGATTTTTCAGAGCTAAAACAAGTGACACAAATCAACATTATGCTAACAATTTAACTTAGTGTGCTAGCTAGGTTTATCAAAATAAAGCACCTGGTTCATTAATTACATGGGACTTGCTGCTGTTAGCTAGATCTAACTAACTGTTATTACCAGGAGTGATGAAGGCTTACTTTCTTGTCTTTCTGTGTGCAGCATGTACGCTAGTGCATCCGCCGGTGTAGATGCAGTAGAGCGTAAAGTAGCACTGAAAACGTGGATTTTCAGTAATGTGGGCGATCACTGTGAACAACTGGAACGGATTGGATAACGAAGCACTGACTCTACCTTAACAGTGTAAAATGAAAGGAACCAACAGTTTTATGATCATATTTAAGTGAATATATTTATTTATATTTAATTATTATTTATTTAAACTCATATTCCTGCAAGTCCCTTTTCCTACCTGCTGCATTGCCGAATCATCACACCGCCTTAATTCCTGAGCTTCTTCAGCGCTACACACCCTCTCAGGTTAGCTGGCCAGCTGCTCCTGGAAGTGCCGAGATCTAGGAGAATGGTCAGAGGAGATAATTGCTCCTAAATTATGGAATACTTTGCCATTGCACGTTATAGAGGCATCTTTGCTGTCCACTTTTAATACACATCTTAAAACCCAGTTTTATTCTTTGGCTTAGACTTTTTTTACTTTTTCTTTTAATTATTTGACCTTTTTTTATAAAATTTGTTTTTTCATTTAGGTCTTATATATTTGTATTTAGTTCCAGTACACAGCACTTCGTATCACCTGTGGTTGTTTTAAAGTGTTTTATAAAGACGGACGGATGGATAGGTGGATAAAAAGGTAAGCGAGTGGTTTTGCTGCATCAGTGCTGCCAGAGGGTAGCTGAGCTCCAGAATCCACATGGTACAGGTAACAAACCTTCTAAACAGACAAGTTTCATGCAAGGCTTCCATGTAAACAACTACAATGGCCACATCTTGATGCATTCTCAATCATCCAGGAAAATAAATCTCCAAAAGTTGATTGTGTTCATCTGGACGTAGCGTTTTGTGGAAGAAACGTTTCGTCACTCATCCAAGTGACGTCTTCAGTCTCAGCTGACTGCAGGTTTCCCCAAATCTTATAAACAGTACATTTGCATAATGACTGAAACCAGCCCACTGAAGGAACAATGGGCTGGGAGGTCAGTTCCTTCATCATAATTATGCAAATTCTCATGACCATCATCAACAACCACTGACCAAAACCTACTGATCAATGGCCATGAGTACCATTCACAGAGAGTTGGGGAATGGCTGCAATCACAGCATTGTAAAATGGCCATGGCCACAGAGATTACAGGTAAGCAAAATGTTCTAAACAGACCTAAGCCCAAAGTGGCCTGTTTGTCACCATGTTCACAGATACAGTCTGGCAGACTTCTTCTTGATATACTTCCTGGTTCCACCTGAGAAATCATTAATAGAGAAGGGTAGAAGAAGAGAGAAAGAAAAGCAGAATCGAACCAGTCAGACCAGAAAGCATAAATAAGCAATTTGGTGAACCTGATTTTGCAGTACGAAGCACTTTGAATGTACCTGTCATGGTCCTGGGTCGTTGACCCAGCGTTTTGCGTTTTTTCTGATCTGTATTAGTTTAGGGTTAACCTGAAGTTTGGTGTATTGTCAGCCCTACCTGTGTCTGTCCTTGGTGCTCTGTTCATGTCCCCGTGTTGTGTTGTACATCAGTCTGTTTCCTGTTTTATTTTGAAGGCTCGTGTTCTGGATTTCCTGTTCTGTTCTGAAGGTCTGTGTCTGTTGTTATTGTGTTCAGCTTGTCTCCTCCGGTCCCCAGGTGTATTAGGTTCAGCTGTTCTTCTCTCCTGTGTGTGATTACCTGATTACCTTGTGTGTGTATATTTAGTGGGTGTCGGTCTGTGTTCGTTGTCGGCTCGTCTGCGTTCATCCATGTATCACTGCGTTCCTCCGTGTAGCTCTGCATTCTATGGTGTTTCGTTCCTGTCTCTGCGTCTCTCTGCCCCGCACCCCTTTTGTATGGTCTCAGGTTTGTCTTTAGTTTCTCCCAGTTTAGGTTTGTAATTGCTCATGTTGAGTTGCCTGTTTTTGCCACCACCACCACCTTGTAAATAAACATCACTCTGTCATCAGTTCGCTGCATCTTGGGTCCTCCTTTTCCTCCACACCACACGGCTCCCTCCGCCAGCCGTGACAGTACCAGTCCATTTACTATTCCACTGGATAAAAAAGGATGCATTTTGTGCACTAAAGCTTTTGAAGAGTTCATTTGTATAAAATCTAACATACTGCAGAAGGGTTTCAAACCAAACTGTCAAGTAAATGGTGAATAATTAAAAAATGTAAAATCAATAATTTAAAAGTACACACAGGATATGCAAAAGCTGCTTCACTCAAAAGGATAAAATGCCTGTGTAATAATTTAAAGATAGAATATGTTGTTTTCTACATTAGGTCTGCTGAGACTAGGGGGGAAAGATAACAAAGAGCCCAGCCTCGGCTGCGTGACTTCTGTTCAGCATTTGAAATGTTGTTGGTACCAGGACAGCCCTATTTATCACATTTGCTTCCTATACCTGATTTTTGAATGATAACGTACCCATTAAAGCCATACATGCATGTCACTTCTAGATGAAATTAAGTTATGCATACCACCAGACAGGCCTTTGTGGCAATGCAACATCTGTGGGGTCTGTTACGGCCCTGGGCCTTGGAGGGAGTGAGACTGCCTTTTTTTGTTCATGCAAATGCAAGTGACTCGTGGGTGATTGGTTACTGGGAGACCTGTGCCGGCCTTCTTTTATGCAGATTAAAGTGTGCCAGACCACACGGACGATTGGATGCCTGGTAGGTATAAAAGGCTGAAGATCCCTCACACTACGGGGAACTACTGCTCTGACATGAGCATGCAGTGTCCTCCTCGTCTGCCTAGCATTTGAACTGTGTTTGTAACCCCTAATATACAACTGACCTTAGTTTTATTAGAGTCTTGTGTTTGCTGGTTCTCCTTAGTTAACCCTTAGCTTTTATTCTTACCTGTTCTTTTCTTTGTGTATTTGTGTATTAATTGTTTGCCCGGTGGTCTGTTGAACAGCCCTGTCGCTTTTCAGTTTAACGTTTGCAATAAAACCCCTTATTTACTCTGATTTCGTGAGAGGGCTTGTGTATGTTTCTCCCCACCTGTCGCCTAGCAGAGGGGGTGGTAACAGGGTCAGAGACAAATATCCAAATGGTTTTAAGCAAAACATTTAATTTTTGAGACGGCCCATAATGCATTGCGACCAGGAAGTGGTTGTTTTTGTAAATATCTGGTGAACAGAAAGTGATAAAGAGATGGGACCACTTCCATTTTGGGGTATGCATCATTTAGGTTTTTTGAAAAGAAACAAAGACGCCCCCTTTCTTGTCCACCATTGCTTTTCTATGGCTTCATGCTCCAAGCTTTCTCTGCCAGACCTAAATAATAGGTCTAAGTTATATGAACACCAAGATGTCATTATAAGTTTCCTGTAGACATTTGAGTGCTTGTCAAATTCTCCCAAAAAGAATGAATTTAGAGGTAGTGAGAGAACAGCTGTGTAATAACATCAGTTTACATCAGGGTCCACCCTTGAGCTATGTCCTGTGTTTTGAAAAATATAGTTGCCACGAAAACCACGATATCCTAGTTTATATGTTTTGTTTTGTTTTGTTTTTTTTTTTGGGGGGGGGGGGGGTTGGTTTTTGTATGTTGTGTTTGCAAAGTAGTAGAGAATGGAAGCCACAGTTAGGAAACAGGGACAATGAATAAAAACACAGGGCTGCAAGCACGACATTATCATTAATAATGGTCGATGGTCAATGCTGACTTCTTTTTTGGAAGACACTTACCTTTTCTACGTGTAAAACTCTGCGCTCAGGTTTCCTGCCTGTGTGGGGATTTCAACTTACAAGTACAAATTTTGACCCGATTTTTCTTCTCTGTGGGAGTGACCCCCCACAGAGGGACTCCCACTAGGTTTATATCTGGGACTCTCCACCATTTGACCTTAGAACTGAAGAAGCTTCTCGGATGAGAGGTGAAACGTCTTCAAGTAACTTAAAGAAGTCCAGACGCTTTTCTTTGCAAACTCCTTCGACTACGATGACCTGGATGACTGAGAACCTTCACAGACATATTCCTTTCAGCTGATTGGTCAATGTCATGTCAATCACAAATGTAACAATCCAATCAGAGAACAGATGAGTTTGGCCGTTGGAGAGGTGCTTTAGGTCCTGGAAGGGTAATACAGTTTGAAGCTGGAGGATCTCTATATAAATATCATATACAGAAATACCATTATTACTTTAGGATTAGTTTAACAGAAAGAAATAGAAATAATAATATGGAAATAGTTAATTAAATTGAGAAATAATAAATGTAATAAATATTTATGACACATTTAATTAATTAATTGATTATTGACTCATTTTAATGATTTAATGGTGTATTTATCTAATTCATTTTGGCAGACTTGACTCCTTCAGTGCTCAACATGAAATAATTTTATCTGTCAGCCTCACTCATCAAACTCGGGGTGGCCATTGTTTTTAGAAGGCGTTTCTCTACGCCAACAACCGGCATGTGGAAACTATAGTTTCTGTTATAACAGAACTGTACTTGGAAAAACCCTGTTTGTGTGTCACCAAATACAGTTTTAATATTTTCTTAACCAAGAATGTAACGGTTTAATCTTCAGCTATCTGGTCAGTTTGTAAAGATGGAGCCTCTTTGCAAAAATGCTTTGATGAGTTTGGAGACGTCTGCCCAGCCCAGTCTCACGGCAAAGCGTAGGATAGACCCGCTCGCCTCCCAAGTGCTCGACCTGTTATTACCACCGACAAAGCGCAGTACTGAACAGCCACAACCTCCGCTGACACTGACTTCATTTCCTGAGGTTATATTTATCGGGTTTTATTTCCTGATGTTCGTATGTGTCATACGTGTTTCAGTCGCCAATTCTGAATTATTACTAACATTAAAAACATGTTTAAGGAGGAGAGAGAGCAAATGAATCCAATTAACATCTGATCTTTGGGTTTTTGTTCAATAATCAGCGTGACCTGTGTATAAACTCATAAACTTTATTAAAATAGATAACGTTGGTGTTTCCGTCACATACTGTTGGGTTTAACTGTACCAGGTTTGTTCAACACTGTGAAATGGTAAAAGGCCTGTATTTGAAACACATACAGACTTCATGATGTTTGGCTAATATTTTTATTGTGAATATTAATCATGAGGGTAAGCAGCACTGTACACCACGGAGCGAGGTCAGCATATCCACGATATCCTCAGCTCTCTGAGTTAACCCAAAGTTTCCTAACTGGGTCACATGAAAGTGTCGGCAGCGTCAAAGTAATCTAACAGTTATCTACGAATAATTCACTGATCATATCATTTCCAATTTTTTATTTATTTATTTTTTATTTATGCAAGTTTCCAAAAAAATTTTTAACACAGTCACAAACAGCGGGACAGAGGAACCCAGACAATAAAGACAACAAAAAGAAAATCAAAACCAAAAACGGGACAAAAAAAGAAAAAAAAGGGCAACAGACCCAACAACAGGATACGCGGCCAGCACTTATTAAGAACAGCGGAAAAGAAAAAAGCAAATGGTATACATGTCACACAACTCATAATCCAGTAATCCACATTGAAGATCGAATCCAGAGATCACTAGGAGGAGCCGATTCATAACAGTTATGGGCAACAGCTCAGAATGATAATAGTTAAACCAACATAGTCAGGACCCAGGGCGTGGACTGCCCTTCTTTATGTGATCTATAAAGGGACCTCATATCTTCCTGAACTTCTCCATGGAGTCAGATGTAGAAAACCGAATTTCTTCCAGGTATAAAAAGGAGACCATCTCCTCGAGCCACCTCTTGAAGCAGGGAGGGGAGGCCGATTTCCACTCCTTTAGAATTAGACGTTTGGCAATAACCATACCAAACATGAGGGCCTGTTGCACAGCAAAGTGCCAAGGAGTTGCTGGAGCAGCCCAGGATCACCATAAGACAGTCAGGATACAGTTGCCTATTGTAAACAATGCTATAGAAACTAAAAATACTAGTCCAAGAGGCTGTAAGTGTAGAGCAGGACCAAAAAAGGTGGCCAAGAGTACCGTCCACAAGTTTGCATTTATCACATTTGGGGGAAATGTCCAATGTTCAATTTGGTTTTGGAATAGTGCAGCTTATGGACTACCTTAAAATTAATTAACTGAAGCCGGGCATTAACAGAGCATAGTTTTATCCGGCTTAACACTTTTGCCCATAAATTGTCAGAGATAACCAAACAAGTGTCCCTTGTCCAAGTCTCTTTAATATGGCGAGAGGGGGCTGCTGAAGAAAAAAGATTAACAAGCCGAGAGATCAAGTGCTTTGAGGTGGGAGGTTCGTTCATTATATTGTAAAAGACATGCTGTGCGGGGATGTTACCTAAATTAGAGAATGCTTGCTTGACATAATTCCTAATTTGTAAGTATCGAAAAAAATGACTTGTAGGGAGATTGTACTTGGTCTGAAGTTGAGCAAAAGAGGCAAAATGATTGTCAATATAAAGATCCTTTATAGCAGTTAACCCTTTAACAGGCCATTGTTTGAAAGCAGCATCCATTGTACTAGGCGTAAAGCTAGGATTGTGGCAGATCAGGACAAAAGTTGACATTTTCGGGAGGTTCAGGATTCTCTTGATTTGATTCAATATTTTTATAGAGTTGCAAAGAATAAAGTTATCACATAATGGTATTTTTAATAACCGGTTTTGAAAATAAGATGGTTGGCAAGGATGCTCCAGTGTGCTCAATAGCGGTGCGAGGCTCCATTTCGAGCCATTTAGGGCTGGGCCCGCCTTCCACAGCATCATCAGCTATAGGCTGATTCCAGAAGACCCAGGCTCTGGCGTTACAGGCCCAGTAATAATGTTTATAAACTGGAAGGCCCAGACCTCCCTCGTCCGTGGGCTTTTGCAAGTGAGACTTTGAGATGTGGGGGGGCTTGTAGGTGTTACGGGAGTGATGAGTAAGAGAACCCAGACGCGGATCGCTCGTTAAGATTGAACAGTGTCTTTATTTACAGTGAAGCAAATCCAAAGTAATCCATAGTGCTAAGTCCCTTCCGTGCTCCCCTCGTGTGTCCATACGACTTTCGTAAACAGTGACGTCTCTCCTCTCGTATCTCCGTCTCACTCGTAGCCTGGAAAAAAGGCAAACAGATGCGGTTAGCCTCCCTCCGCTATCAAACGTTTGTCTAACACTCGCTGAATTCGAGTCACTACCCGGCTTGGTGGAATACTCCAGCGCTGTCTGTCACTCAGCCACACCATTAAATAGTTCTGTCACAATGGTGGATGATTGGCAGCAGCTGGCGAGGAATCAGTTGCAGGTGGGACCACTCAGAGTGGCGGAACTTCCGGGTCGGACATCTCCCGTTGCTACGCAACCGCGTAACAACTACAACGGAGACAAAAACAGAGCGGGAGAACAAACACACACACACACAGGTCGCCGGTCGGGGCACCGTCGAACCTGACAGTAGGCCCAAATAAAAGGCATGATAATGGCATCCAGCCCTTTGAAAAAGGAATACCTGAGAAAAACGGGAACGTTCTGGAATAGGTACGTGAATTTAGGGAGCACAACCATTTTAATTATATTGATACGGCCAATCACTGAAAGTGGGAGGAGCTTCCATTTATCTATCATACACTTGAGCTCATCAGTTAGAACCGAATAATTAAGCCTGAAGAGGAGTTTTTAGTTCCTAGGGATGTTAATACCCAGGTATGAAATATAATCATGGGAGACCTTAAAGGGCAAACTAGACAGGAAATCAGGGCCCAGACCGGACGACAGCGGCATAAGAACAGACTTCTTCCAATTTATGGTGAACCCTGATAGGTGGCCAAAGGTGTCAATCAGCTTAAGAAGTGGAGGAAGGGAGATCTTTAAATCTGAAAGAGCCAATATTATATCATCTGCATAAAGACCTATGGTGTACTCTGACGTGCCACAATTTATACCAGAGATATGGGAATCGGCTCTGATGGCAATGGCCAACGGCTCAAGAGCTAAAGCAAAAAGCGTTGCAGGGAGGCAACAACCCTGCTTGGTCCCACGGTGTAAGAGGAACGGGAGCGACCTCTCATGGTTGGTAAGGACCGAGGAACGGGGGCAAGCGTAAAGCAACTTAACCATATTCAAAAATTTCGACCCAAATCCAAATTTGTCAATAGTAGCAAACAAATAACTCCACCTGATCAAAAGCCTGCTGGGCATCAAGTGAAATCACAGCAGAATTGGGCAGTGTTGTTGAGTACATTGCATTTAAGAGACATCTAGTATTTGAGAAAGAAAATCTGTTGGGGATAAAACCCAATTGATCAGGATGAATTAAATGGGAAAAACTCAAAATGTCAAAAATCTGTTTTTCATAATATAAATATCATCAAATAACTTTAGAAAAACTTCCATTTGACTCGTTACATTTAATGTTAAAAAAATATATATTTTATTGTTTAATTAATGTTAAAATGTTAGTCTGCCAAATGTGCAGCAATTTAATCTATTTATTCTCTATAGCTGATAGTTTGTGGGGCCCTGGTAGACTGTATAACTGCATCTCTACCAGTTTGTCTGCACTCCAGCCTCCTCTGTGCCATGTGAAGGGATTTTCCTTAATGCAGGAGAAATGATCTCAACAAAAAGGAACAGTTTCGGCCATCACACAGTGGAACAAATTCGCTTCTTAAATAAAAATTTTAAAAAGGGCTACCTTAAAAGCATCATGTATTTAATTTGCAAGTTCATAAGCATTTTCCTTTTCACAATCAATTCTACCCCCAGGTCAGAAACATGTATAGGAAAATTTCCCCAATGTAATATTATTGATAAATACACCCATCTTGCGATTAATTGCATAAGTGCATGGAGGCAGGACCTCACAGCAGAAGCATACTCCATAATGTGTTGTACATTATTACATGTATATTATATGTAATGTGGTGTTTTCCAATTATTGTATTTACCAACATCAAGAAGTGAAAAGCAAAGAAAGACCACACCATGGTGCATGTTTGAACAAGGAGAGTTTACTGGTCAAAATTATTTATTAAACAAATAAACCACATTTTTTAACCCCAAAAAATACACGTTAGAAGCAACACAACGGCGGCCCATATCAGACAGAACTCCACTCTGTAGAGTGAGTGGGCAATCATTATGAAGCAGTTGGTTTTATTTTATGGATTCAAGCTGCTCTTCATATTTTTGGCCACCAGATGTCACCAGAGAGGACTGTGTTGAAAAGCTTCGAGTAATGAAGCGTTTTTCAATACAAGCTTCAGAAAGCGTCATTTGGCCATCACTAATAGTTTGTTTCGCTCCTCTGAGTTCACTACTTTACTCACTGTGGATGAAAAAGCAGCTCTGCCTGTGCAAACACCTCTTCTTATGCGGTAGACTCACTTTTCCCCTTCTTCCTGTCCTGCTGTGGCTTGTTACTGTGCAGTCACGTGACTCATCTGCAGGCTGCAGAGAGTGAGAAAGAGGAGTAACAGATATGATTATTAGTGCTAGTAGGACGGAGATTGAGAGTAGAATACAACAGAAAATGAAGGAAAGGTGGCAAAAGCAATGGAGGGAAGAGAGGAAAGGGCGATGGTTTTACAAAATCCAAAGGAAAGTGGGAGACATGAGAAGTACAGGAAGAAACAGGAGAGAGTAGACGGTTACATCTCGACTTAGATTCGGACACACTGGTTTTAATAGCACATTACGTTCAATAGGAAAACACTGTACAGGGGAGTGTGACTGCAGTAGGGAACAGGAAATATATGTTTTATTGCATTGTCAGAAGTATGATATTGAAAGAAGACAACTAATCAGAAAGCTGGACGATATGAGAGTAAAACTGGACTTGATTTATTTATTTCGCACGAGCTCTATAAGTAAAAGTTACTTTTCCAGCTATCCAAAACATGCAGCTCAACTGGAAACTCAAAGTCACCCACTGAAAACTGACTTAGTTTGAAAATAAAAGAGACCATTTAAAGATTCAACCAATGCTAAATTTTGAATCTATCCAAAACATGTCTAGTTAATGATAAAGGACTGAACAGGTCTCCAGTAAATCTAATCAACTTCTAGATGGTGATTTGTGGTTAGAGATCAAATTTACTCATAAATGTTTTACCGGATAGATTTGAGCACAGTAGTTCCATAACCCAGTTGTCCTCCAATAATTTCCACCTACACAGATTTGAAAACTGCTTTTTTAGGATGGTGCCACGTTCTTTGTCACTCCTCAGCATGCTGAACACGTAAAGATAGCATTCCTACAGACGACAGTTTGCTGAGTGAGACTTTCTGTAAAAAAAAGTTCTTTCATTTAAGATCTCGAGCTCTGCTCATTAGAACAAGAGAGCGATGACAAGGAATCAGAGCATTTGGGCCCTGCAGGGATTTGACACTAGGATCTCTGTTTAGTTACATCAGTTCTGTGATGGAAATTTCTTCTAATTTTAAGTGTTGTTTACATGTTTTAACAATCTCACCTGTGTTACTTAGTTATATAGATATGTAATGGCATCACATGTGTGTCAAATGTTGTTTTACACATAGTGGGGCATGTCTTTGGATGGTGGGAGGAAGCTCGCCGCGGAGTCGTCCGCTGCACAGCAGCAATTGCCGCGGGGGAGAGGCGTTTCCACACCGCGGCCACAGAGTTCCACTACTTGCCGCTTAGCTCTCCCACCTCCTGCTTGGCAGCAATGTCGTCGCAGGATGAGGACGTCATTTCTCCATTGTCACCAGTGTCATCCAGCAGGAAGCGGCGCCTCCGCCGTCATTACACACTACAGCCGGAGCCCATTCGTCAGAACAGCAGGCAGTGGTGAGTGAT
Organism: Rhamphochromis longiceps; assembly: GCF_057381845.1. Classification (NCBI taxonomy): domain Eukaryota; kingdom Metazoa; phylum Chordata; class Actinopteri; order Cichliformes; family Cichlidae; genus Rhamphochromis; species Rhamphochromis longiceps. The sequence goes on from NC_140565.1 coordinate 3,079,167, forward strand.
ATTGACTTTACCCCTATTGCTTCACCTGTAAATAGTAATGGGGACTGTTTTTCTCTCACGGCTGAGAGAAGTGAGGTGAAGGTGGTTCGTTCTATGGACATTCACTCAGTAGAAAGAATAGACTTTCTGACTGATTGTGACATTTTTTCCGTTAAAAAGTCAGAATGTATGGACAAGACTCTGATTGTGCACCCTGACCCGGCCCACGTTGACCGCAAAGGCCGGGTCCTAAGGAGGATTATCTCTGCTATGTTATAGAATTCTTCCCCCCAAAGACTCAGAGCCGACCAATAAATGTTAAGACAGAACTTATCCAGAGCAACATCAGCTGGCAGAATACACCGGGCGCCTGTCCACAGTGCTGGAGGACAGGCGGCATGCTCACTGAATACATCAGCAGCCAGAAGGAGGCGCTCATGGAGAGAGAGAAGAAACTAGAGGTTAGACATGGACAGATGCAACAGTCATCAGCAAAACAAGCCCCTAGGAAACGATGTATGAATGCTTGTGTTCATCTCATTATTAATGAGAGCCTGAAGGTAAGAGTTAAGTACTGATGTCTGAATCATAACAGTTACCATATAGCATGCCATATTATTTCACAGGTAACTGCAGGAAAAATCTTCTTGATGCATGCTCAATCAATCAATGTGCTTCTCGTTTTTTTTGTTTTGTTTTTTTATAAAATGTTATAAAATAAATCAGTTATAATCAAGTGGAGTGAGTGGAAAGACAACACATTTACAGGTGAAGCAATATGTTTCACAACTAAATGGGATCAGCTGCTCATCAATGGTGACATTGGGCCCAGGGTTGTAAAACAGGGGGAGGTGGTGCACCCACTTATCCCACACTGTCCTGATGGCATCTAGCTTGTCTCTCTGCAGTCGAGCTGGTCTGTCGTCTCGGTTATCAAAACGGATAATCCTGGAAATTTTGTGGAAGTTTTCCAGAGACATTGATGCACGGAAAGGTTCTTGCCGGTTTCTGCATCCCACAGGATTCTGTGGATTCCCCTTTGGACCTGAAAACTCCTGCAAGGATAAAAACCCCAAAGTAGGCCTTTGGGGTTCTTAGTAAATTTGGTCCATCTCCTTCCACCTCTCTCCAAAAACACACCTTCCTTCTAGATTACTGCAATCCAGAAAAAATTTCTGGATGGAATCTGAGATGAAAAGCTCAAATGAAGACTTGATGTCCTGCACATGAGTAACTGTCAGCTGTGTTGGCCCTGGCTTATCACAGTAGCAGCTCTGCAGGGTGGCTCATTTCTTGGGCAAGAAGACCATTCAATTTCACCAGTTATTGACATCCATATTTCTTCACTTGCTGTCTGGTGGGCTTGTTCTGGTCCTGGAGCTGGCTGCAGATGGGGTACTCGTCTTCGTTTTGTTACTAAATGGTGCTCAACCTCATCCTCTTCTTCAAAGTCACTGTCAGACTCTGAATTTTCAGAAATGTGAAATATTCTGAAACCTCTTTGTCAACATCATCATCCGAAGCCCCTCTCTCTTCCAAAATCAATTGGATGGCCCTCGCAGCAGATAATCTTTTGCCATCTTGATCAGTTGTGATAAAGAACCACACTAGCAAAGTCTTATTTATAGTATTATGCCCCTAATTTGCAGGTGGGACAGGGTATGAGAAAATAAAATTTGGATCCCTCAAGAAAGAGGGTAAAATGTGTGGGAATGTCAGAGCAGACGTGTTGGTAGTTGAATTTTCAACAATGTTGCAACTTTGTGCGGAGCAGGAGGGGAAGAAAACACTATCAGCAGCACCAGAAAGGAGAAAAACAGAGTGTGGGAACACAGGACCTGCACTTTCAACACTTTTACTAGACCTGGGTCCAGTGGACCCGAACACCTTGTATGTAATGTAAATGCGGGGGGGGAGGTACAGTATGAGGTCACTGAAAATTAGTTCGGATTTATGTTCTTCACAGAAAATAAGCCAAAGCCAATGAATTTCAGGTTGAAAAAATAATTAATTGTTTAATTTTTCTTTTGAAAAAAAGTGAAAACGGGTCTCACAGACCCGAACACCATACAAGGGTTAATCATAATTATGCAAATTCTCATGACCATTGATCAACAACCACTGATGGCCATGAGTACCATTCACAGAGAGTTGGGGAATGGCTGCAGCTGAGAAAAAGACAGAGTGGATGTGCTATTAGATCGATGCTACTGTGACGAGATTGATATTTGAACACTGAATCGTATAAATGTCAATTTTTTTCTTTATGGAAATGTAAAAGAAAAGTATACTTCAAACACACTCCATGAAAAATGGCTTAACCTTTTAATGTTGATTTTTAGCTCTATGTTATTTATAGCCTAGGCTATGAGACATTAAACAGCAGAAGCAGAGTCAAAGTTTTAGAGACATGCACATTTACATTTCATGTGTGTTTTTATTGTGTTGACTCATTATTGTGGGAAGTAAAAGTCATTCAAATGTGTTCAGAATTCATCTCATATATCATTACACACTGCTCTCCTCCACAGCTGCCTTTAATGTGAGTGAAGTTGGCCCCCCCCACCAATGTTCCCTCTAATGTTTCACGTGTCTGAGTGAACGCACAAACTCCCCGAGTGTCCCTTGGACCACTGTGAGCGACAGCAGACGTGTGCACTGTGGTCACACCAGCATTGAATCCATCCAAGTTAAATGTTTATTAAAATAATCATATTACAGCATTTACATTTATATAGACTACTTTTAATTAACTGCTTTAATTAACTGCACTTTCATTGTAAGTGCTTTAACTGCCACTTGCAATGAAAATGTAAAAAAATCTAGTCATTGACCTGTGTAGTATGTTAACACTATTGGAGGTAAAAATAACTTGAACTCCAACTCCAACTTCTTCCAACTGAAGAAGTCACTTGGATGAGTGACGAAATGTTTCTCCCACTGAAAATGTCCAGATGAACAGAATCAACCTTTTGGGATTTACTTACCTGGATGATTAAGCACGCATCAAGACGTTATTTTATTAATATTTTTAAAATGATAGCGGCACACACGAAAATTTTTGCAGCACAAACCTGCACAAACGTTTAACATCAATTTTGTTTGATTTGGGTAAAGGTTGACCTTTTGACCTTTACATTTTCATTAATATCTTTAAAACAGAAGCAGCACAAATGACAATTTTAGCAGCACAAACCAGCACAAACATTGCACAACTGATTGACACCAATCTTGTTTGATTCCATTAATGTGGGGGGGCTGGTTGACCTTTGATGACCTCTAGAAATTTTTATTAATATCTTTAAAATGATAGTAGCACAAAAGAACATTTTTGCAGCACAAACCAGCACAAACGTTTGATACCACTTTTGTTGGATTTGAAGAAGGTGGGGGGGGGGCAACTTCACTCACATCTGCCTTTATAGGTTAAACATATCTACACTGGCATTGGTATCAGCAATACTGGCCCTGTATTTACTTGGTATTGGACAGACACTAGAATTTGTTGTATCATCACTCATCTCTAACATACAGTGAATTTTATAAACCGCCATCTTTATTCATTAAAATACGCAAAATACTTTTAACTGTGAAGATTTGGAGAAACAGTTTTTTGGCATCACTTCATAGAGTTTTAACTGTTTGCTGCCAGCTGTCTGGTCTCCTTAAAATATGTGTGCTGCATATTAAACTCGGCGTAGCAGCCTCAGAGTCATCACCTTTGCAGGCCATGTATTTGCAGTAAGCACAATGAGCATGTGCAAAGACAGTAGGACACAGAGTCATGAAAATAAATTATTAATAGAAGATATTTTAGTTGGCCATCATCTGTCTGTCTGTCAGTCATTCTAATAAATGGCTTAGAGCTTCCTCATCTTCACATTTCTGTTTTCCTCATATAGGTAGGTGGTTTCAGTGGAACTGCTCGTCTGCAGACTGTCGAGGCATACAATCCTGACACCAACACCTGGCTGGATATGCCCCCCGTGCTGAGCCCCCGCAGCAACTTTGGCATCTCTGTGATGCATGACTGCCTGTTTGTTGCAGGGGGCTACAACGGCTTCACCACCACCCCTAATGTTGAATACTACAATGTCAAGACTGGGGCCTGGTCTGATGCCTGAGACATGGAGATCTCCCGCGGTGCACTGAGTTGCTGTGTGGTGTACGGGCTGAACAACATGGCTGAGTATGCTGCTCCTCGCTACTCCCTGGAACTCCCCAGTGAGGAATCACTTCATCATACTATGAATTTTATTATTGTGCAAAATAAACTGCTAATGGTATTTGATTGAGTAGAAGTGCTTGATGGAGTTACAAAAGCTTGGTCGTTTTGTTAAGTTTCACGTATGATGGAGGGCAATGTAAAGAAATTGCTCGACTCTGGGAACCCAACACGTCTGCTGAGTCTCCATGCTTGGCGTTCGAGTGAGAGTACCTCACATGCGCCTGCTCGTGCAAGAGATTAAAGAAGTGTTTGACGGGCGGAGGGACGATGGAACTCGAGCACAGCACGCTGCCAAACAAATTTTCCGTAAACTGCTGCAAAGTGCCATGCAACACACAAAAACACACAATTTTTAAAAGGTATCTATTTAATGAGGAAAACTTTCAAAGTAAAATACGTTTGTCCTGGTCAGGAAAGACATCAGTGTAATCAACAGAACTGCATCAGCTAATCACACAAATACAAACAGAATAAAACCCACAAAATAAGAAATTAGAAAATTTCTAATTAGTAAGAAATTAGTAACGATATCTGTAAACAAATCTGAAGTCTAATACGAGAACTTCCATCAGTTTCTGTTGCTGAAACTCGCAGACATGACGGGAACATCTGCAGTGAAGCTGCACAGCTGTACCCTCACAGACAGAAGCCTGGTCAACTTCATTTCATCTGCCAGTCTCACCAGGTGGAAAGCGTTATCCATGCAGAGGGCATTTAGATGTTGCTGCTTTTTTTTTTTTTGCTGTTCGTTTATGAGGCTGGGGAAACCTGCAGTCAGCTGAGGCTGAAGAAGTCACTTGGATCAGTGACGAAACCACTGAAAACAAATGAACAGACTCAACCTTTTGGGATGCAGCGAGAACAGTTTCAGTCCATGGAGCTCAATTAAACCATGTTCGGACCGGATCCCGGCAGCAGCAGTGGGAGGTGCAGCATCGGTGTGCTTGCTTATAATTAACCTCATCTTTACAAACAGCCATTAAACCATCAGGAAATGACAAGAAATAGTTGGCATTAAAACACTCCTCTGGATGAAGAGAAAGGGGAAACGTCACAGTGCTGATATGGGCACGTGCAGCAGGTGGAACTCACGTTATAATGAGCCTGCCATGGTCCTGGGTCCGGTGACCCATGTTTTTGATTATTTAATGTTCTGTGATTTTGTACTTTTTCATGGTTTTATCTTTCTATTTCTAGTTCCCTTAGTTATTCTTTAGTATTTTTGTAGTTTCCAGCTCTTAGGTTTTTGTCACTGAACCTGACAGTGCCAAATTGCTGACTGTCTTCCAGTGTCCTTCCTTCTGAGATGTGAGGTCGAGGTCGAGTAGGATGTGACCAATGCAGCCGGGACGCCACTCTGCAGGAGCAAGGAGAAAGAAATTAACATGTAATTTATCCTAACAGTAATGGTGTACTAACCTGATCCATGTGTTTTATTTATTGTAGGTACAGTGGGATATTCTCCTACTATCACTACTCTCAAATCCAGTGTCCAATAAGTGACACAGTATTGGATATTTTTGACATGGGATGCATCGACACACCAGACAGGTACTTAGTACCTTCCATTCATCCTTCCAAGCCCCAAGATGGTGGTAAAATGTCTCCTAACAGTCTGCTATGGGTTTATGAGTGCACTAAAGAAATTACATGCAGTTTATTTGTGATATTACACCAATTCATTGTGATGAACTGGCACGTTTAACAAAAATGTTCAGAGATATCTTGAAGTTGTAAAACAGAAATTATTCCTCCAATTGAAGGATGGGCGGATGTTTCCTTCGTGGCCCACCATATCCCAGAATTCATAGTGCGGCCCAGCCAATTCCAGGTTCGACGTTTTCAGAGAGGTCTGAGAGCCTATGAAATGGCAGCATGCTGCCTGTTTGTCATGGCCGCATTACCCCGGTGCCATTTAGGTTTTTTGGTGTTTCTCTCCCTGTCTCTCATTTTTGCTAAGGGAAAGGGAGTGTGTGCGTTCAGCAGTCTTCAGGGCTTTCCAGGGGGGTATCTCGGAGAGTTACCCGCCATTAAAACAGCCACACCTGTAAGATGATGGCACTCAGCTGTTGCTGATCAGCCGCATCTGAGGGGCTACTTAACAGAGGAGCTGAGCCTCAATGGACACTGGATTGTTGAGAGAAATCAGTTAGTTCCTGGCGTTGAGAAGTGGTGTGTACTTACCAGTTGCTTGTTGTATTCCCAGAGTTTTGAGGATACAAGTGGAGGGAACTGATCACTTTGTACACAGACAGGACGAGAGGGAAGGAAGATTATTATCATCATGTGCATGAGAGAGAGCATCCAGTATAGGCACTGCTGTGTGATCGCTAAAGGAAAAGACACAGCCCTTCCTTAAATACAGACAGAGACAAAGAACATTCCACTACTCTCACGTTTCCCCATCCCGGAGGGGGAACTATACCTCCAGGCCTATTCCTCCAGAGACAAAGTTACAACTTATCCTCCATTTAATTGTCACTCGCGATATTCACATTCCCAATTTTCCTTCGAGAGGCCTCTTCCTTCTCTAGGGCTCAGAGAGGTCTCGCGGTCCGCCTAACAAAGAGGCATCTGTATGTCTCAGTCTAACTTACTCATAACGCCCCACTATGTGTAAAATAACGTTTGACACACGTGTGATGCCATTACATATGTATATAACTAAGTAACACAGAGGTGAGATTGTTAAAACATGTAAACAATACTTAAAATTAGAAGAAATTTCCATCCCAGAACTGGTGTAACTAAACAGAGATCCTAGTTTCAAATCCCAGCAGGGATTTTTTTTTGTTTTGCAATCTTTATGTGTTCAGCACGCTGAGGAGTGACAGAAAGGATGAGGAATCATCCTAAAAATGTGTTTTCATATCTGTGTAGGTGGAAACTATTGGAGGACAACTGGGTTATGGAACTACTGTGCTCCTTTGTGTCAAATCTATCCAGTAAAACATCCATGTAGAAGTTGATTAGATTTACTGGAGACCTGTTCAGTCCTTTACCATCAACTATGTTTTGGATAAAATCAAAAATTAGCATTGGTTAAATCTTTAAATGATCTCTTTTATTTTCAAACTAACTCAGCTTTTCACTTTGAGTTTCCAGTTGAGGTGCATGTTTTTGGATAGCTGAAAAAGTACCCACAGAAAACTGAGAAATATAAGGAGAACATGCAAACTGCTCATTCCTCCTGTCAGGTCTGAGCCACTATGCTGCCCATTTTACAACCCTGCAAACAAACGAGCTGAAAGTTGAACTCTACAGCTTGTTGTGGTCCCCTCTGGCTTTAGGTGCTGACATGCCTTCCAGCTGTTCTCCAGCATTTTCATTTACATCCATAAAATATCTCCACACATTGCTCCTCTTTCTCTCTGTCTTAGTGATGTGTCGGTCGCGAACGAAATGGCTCTTAGAGCTGGATCTTTGACGTGAACGACGCGAGCCGGCTCCTTTTTGGGAGCTGTGGTTTGGGGTTTTTTTCTTTCTCTCACCCTCTCTCTCACGAGCCTTGTGCTTTGCCCTGGGCAGAGGGGGGAGGGGCGGTAGTTACAGCAGTAGCACAGGAACAGAGCAGGAGGGAGAGAGAGAGAAAGAGAGCCAGGGACAACAACGCCACATTAGAAAGGTATAGTAATCATCCACAACTATTTTCAGTTGCAGATGATAAAGGATTCAGAAAGTTTATTCATGCAGGTCCATATGACAGAGAATATGCATCTTCTTTTTGTTTTCATATTTTAATTTATATTTAATTGTGTTGTGGTTTGCAGTGTTTTGTGTTGTTTCACTTTAAATTTGTAAAAGGAAAAAGCTGAAAATTTAAATAGTTAAAAGTTGAAATGTAAATAGTTGTTTTTTGTATTATATGATTTATTTATTACATTTTATGTGGAGTGAATAAATAAAAGTATATTTACGGTGGCGCCTACAGACAAAGCACATACAAACTTCAAAACACGTCCGAACTCCACAACACGTAAAAGCTCCAAAACACGTACAAAAGACAACAGAAGTGCTCCAGGATGCTTGGGCGCAGTGTTGAGCTTTTGTTACTTAGTGGCTACACAAGCCAGGAAGTACCAATGACCGGATTTGGTCTGTGGTAGTAACAGGTAAATGAACTGTTTTTTAAATTGAATATATATGAGTGCTTGTGTATAAATACACAAACAATACACACATGCTTTCAATCGTGTAGTTTAAGTGATCTAGGCAGCTCTGTTTTGGAAGTTCAGTCCATGCTAGAAATGTGTTTTGGAGTTTGTACGTGTTTTGTTTGTAGGGGCCACCGTATATATTTATATATAAACATATATAAATAAAACCACTTGTTTTTACATTAGTAATTACTTTTCTGCATAATTTTATATTATTGTTAATAATAAATTAATTAAAGCAACAAAACAACCTGAAGTTCAGGTTCGGAGCCGAAAGAGTCGGTTCTTTTTAGTGAGTCGAGCCGAAAGAGCTGGTTCTCTAAAAAGAGCCAGAAATCCCAGCACTACTCTCTCTGCAGCAAAAATGCATTTTCTGTGTGCAGCCGAGTCACGTGACCTCACAGTAACGAATCCCAGCAGGGCAGGAAGAAAGGGGCGGAGCAAAGTGCGTCTGCCGCATAAGAAGAGGTATTCGCACAGACAGAGCTGCTTTTTCATCCACAGCAAATAAAGAAGTGAATCTACAGGAGAGAAACAAACCAAAGCATCGATCATAAACCACTACCAACATCTGGATCGATATCTGCATCGATCTGCCCACCCTTGTCTCCTGGATCGGAGCTGAGATCAGCGTGAACCACGTGGGTCTCTGCTCCCTGATCTGTTTCCTGTGTTTGGAAAGAGTTCCAGCTTCATCACGGAGTTTCTCTCGGTCTGTGGGCTCATCTAAAGGTAAGCACCGAGCTAACTTTACTGTGAGTTCAGTTCATGTTGAGTTTAGCTCCTGAATGAGGTCTTCTGCTGCTCTCCTCGGTGTCTGTTCACAGTTTATTGTGAACATGTTGAGAGAAGAGTGAGAGAGTGTTTGGAGAAAAACACCAACTAACCATTAGCTCAGCATGCTGGGAGAAGTTGGAGCAGAAAAGTCTTTTCACTGATAAAAGCTCATTGATCAATGACCATGAGTACCTTTCACGAACAGTTTGGGGAATGGCTGCAATCACAGCATGAGAATGAGAATTTGCATAGTAATGATGAAGGAACTGACCTCCCAGCCCATTGTTCCTTCAGTGGTGCTAGTTTCAGTCATTATGTAAATGTACTGTTTATAAGGTTGGAGTCAGCTGAGACTGAAGACGTCACCTGGATGAGTGATGAAAATTTCTCCTACTGAAAACTTCCAGATGAACAGAATCAAACTTTGGGGAATGGTGGAGTTTGGAGAGAGGCATCCTTGGGTCTGGAGAGACTTGTGAAGTGGTGATCAGGTGTTTGTGGAAACCACAGGAGGAGCAATCAGAGTGAAATTTGTACTTTGTGTTGTCAGATATGAGACACTTTGACTCTTCAGTGCAGTGTGGAGCCTAACAAAGATCTGTTTTGTGTCCCAGCTGATCAGCAGGAGGAGAAGAGTCTGACGGAGCAGCAGAGGAACATTTTCAGCCATCTGGACTCAGCTGAGTCACTACAGAGGAAACAATGAGCTCAACACAGAAGGTGAGGAAAATATCACAGTTTCACCAAATAATCAGTCACGTCTAAAACTCTCATCCTCCCAACCTGTTATATGACTGTGTTGTATTTTATTGTATGCTATGTTTTTATTTTATATCTATTATGTTTACAAACATCAAGAAGTCACAAGCAAAGGGAGACCACACCATAGCACATGTTTACATAAGATAAGATAAGATAAGATAAGATAACCTTTATTAGTCCCACACGTGGGAAATTTGTTTTGTCACAGCAGGAAGTGGACAGTGCAAAAGTTATGAAGCACAAATTAGAATACAATAAGAATAAATACAGTACACAACTGTACAGAATAGAATAAAATAATATACTATATACAGTAGAATAAAATAGAATAAAATATACAATAAGATAAAAATAGAATGCAAATGCTATATACAACTGAGTAAAAATACAACGATGCCAGAAAAGATTATTGCACATTAGTGTTATTGCACATTAGTGGATGTGTGTGTTTGATCAGTTAAAGTCTTTATTGTGGAGTCTGACAGCAGTGGGGAGGAAAGACCTGCGAAATCTCTCCGTCCCACACCGTGGGTGCCGCAGTCTCCCACTGAAGGAGCTGCTCAGGGCTGTCAGAGTCTCCTGCATGGGGTGGGAGATGTTGTCCAACAGGGATGACAGCTTAGCCGCCGTTCTCCTGTCACTCACCACCTCCACTGGGTCTAGGGGGCATCCTAGAACAGAGCTGGCCCTTCAGATCAGCCTGTTCAGTCTCTTCCTGTCCCCAGCAGAGATGCTGCCGCCCCAGCAGACCACACCATATAAGATAGCAGAAGCCACAACAGAGTTATAGAAGGTCTTCAGGAGTGGGCCCTCCACTCCAAACGACCTGAGTCTCCACAGCAGGTACAGCCTGCTCTGCCCTTTCCTGTAGAGGGCGTCTGAGTTATGAGTCCAGTCCAGTCTGTTGTTCAGATGAACACCAAGGTACCTGTAGCTGTCCACAGCCTCAATGTCCATACCTTGGATGTTCAGTGGTTGCCGTGGAGAATGCTTGTGCCTGCGGAAGTCTACCACCATAAGGATATTCATCAAAATTATTTATTCATCAAATTTCAAAACCTTTTTAATCACACAAAAAATACATGTGCAAAGCACCACAACAGCAGCCCGATATCAGACAGAACTGTCACATGATATTAAACATAATGAAGCGGTTCATTATAATTTGTAGATTCAAGCTGCGCTTCATATTTTGACCAGCAGATGTCACCAAAGAGGACTGTGTTGAAAAGTAATGACAGTTTGTTCCACGACTGCATTTCACTGGGGGAGGGTTTTGATTATCGATTAAAATCGATTCTAGGTTGGATAACGTGATATTGATCCATTAAAATCCTGAAACGATTTTTAAATATGAATAAATTTTGCCTGAAACGCCAGAAACACCAAACAGCTAAAACAGTAAATGAGAGCAGTTACACGGATTCTGCACAAAGACGTAAACAAAGACGTCGGGGCTGAAAGCCGGCAGCTCACTGATTCTGATGTGTCGGCGGGTCCGCCTCTTATGTTTACATCTTTTTTGGCGCTAGATTCTGAAGGTGCAGGTTTTGTCACTCTCCAAACATACTTGACTGAACCAGCAGCAAAAGAAGACTGTTGTTTACAGCGCTGTTGGGCGCTGTTTCTTTTTTGATTTTGTTTCTTTGTTTCTTTTTTTTCCTTCCAGCAACAAAACCTCATTTCTGCTGTTCAATACAGAACAAATGTAAACTTTTTAAAATTATGCAAAACATTTAGCTGTGTCTCTAATAAACCCTCTGTAACTTTGCTCTGCTTCACTTCAGCAGCATCAGGTAATGTTCATATGTTGATTCATGGTTTTCTTTCGTGTTTGATCCACTGCAGAATATTTTTATACTCAGACCAGGAAAATCTCCTTCATTTTTTTTCTGTTTTATCCTCAGTTACTTTGACACAAAGGCATCTGCTGTGATGCTTACACCTCTGATGAAGTCTCACAAGTGTCAGCTTTCGTTTTAGAAATGTAAAATATGGATATGTACTGATAGGTAATGATCAGAATTCTAATATATCTGATTGTGTGACGCAAAATTTCCCCGAATCGAAATCAGTGACGATGCCCAGCCCTACATTTCACTCACTGCCTGTGTTTGTATATCTGTCACTGCAGGACCAATATGGAGCGAGAAGTCAGCGCCCTCAGGAGGCTGACAAACCTCACAGAACAAAGGGGAAGAAGAAATACACCTGTGACGAGTGTGGAAAATCTTTTCCCTGGGCGCGTTCCCTAAAAAGACACCAACTCATCCACAGTGGAGAGAGACCGTTCAGCTGTGACGACTGTGGAAAGTCTTTTACCCAGTCTGGAAGCTTAAAAACACACCAACTGATCCACACTGGAGAGAGACCGTTCAGCTGTGGAGACTGTGGAAAGTCTTTTACCCACTCTGGAAACTTAAAAGCACACCAACTGATCCACACTGGAGAGAGACCGTTCAGCTGTGGAGACTGTGGAAAGTCTTTTACCTACCCTGGAAACTTAAAAACACACCAACTGATCCACACTGGAGAGAGACCATTCAGCTGTGATGAGTGTGGAAAGTCTTTTACCCAGTCTGGAAGCTTAAAAACACACCAATTCCTCCACGGTGGAGTTAAAGCGTACAGCTGTGAAGAGTGTGGGAAGGATTTTCTTAAGAAGGATTCACTACAAATCCATCAGGTCATCCACACTGGAGAGAGACCGTTCAGCTGTGACTTGTGTGGAAAGTCTTTTTCCTGGAAGAAAGCCCTAAAAAGACACCATCTCATCCACAGTGGACTTAAAGCGTACAGCTGTGATCAGTGTGGCAGAGCTTTTACTCACAGTAGCAGCTTACGGAGTCATCTAGTTACCCACTCTGGAATTAAGGCATACAGCTGTGACATTTGTGGAAAAACTTTCAGCCATGTAGGGTACAGAAATATTCACCTACGCATTCACACCAGACATGATGTGTACAGCTGTGATCAGTGTGGTAAACTATGTTTAACAGGCACAGAGTTACAACACCACATGTTTACCCACACTGAGGAGAGACCTTATAAATGTGACCTGTGTGAGAAGACTTTTAAATCTCCACGTTACCTGAGACGACACCAACAGATCCACATAAGAAAGACTTTCCAAGTGCAGTTACTGTGAGGTATTTTTATTTTTATCTCGTGATTTTAGTCTGACTGTCTGAAACAACTGTTAGCAACATGTTAGCATTTCTGCTGCATGGAAAAGCAGCTCTGAGTGATTATTCAGATTTGAATTACAGTATTTTAGTGGTAGCAGTTGAGAACTACATTAGTGTTATTGCAGTATTGTTTCTATTATAGTTTTTGCAACACATTAAGCTGAGTATTATAAAGCAAACAGTAAATGGATGTTATTTTATGTCTTGTCTTTTCTTAGTCCTGGATGTTGACACAGATAATGTTTTGTTTTTTGTTTTTTTTTCAGGCGACGTTCGCGATAAAAAGTAACGTTGCGTAGAGACAAAAGTGGACGAAAGAGAGGCAAACTTGTGGCTCCACAACTATAATTATAACGTAACATAGACTATATGATATAAAGGATATTGTCACATCTTGAGACTCAGGTAGGCTGTGGTCTGTAAATGATGTCAGTTGGTACTAAGGGACCCACATTGTGCAAACCAAATATCTCCACGCTATTACACCAGCGGCAGGATGGATCCATGCTTTATGTTGTTTAAGACAAATTCTGCCCCTAAAATCTGAATGTTGCAGAGATTGAAAAATGTTGCCTGGTTTGATGGGTCTCAATCTTTTCTTGGCCACTTTTGTTGATCTTGAATGTAAAAGAACCCACCCATCACGTTAATCACACTCTAGAACTTGTTTTAACATATGGCATAGAAACTGAACATTTATAATAATAATAATGGATTGGATTTATATAGCGCTTTTCAAGGCACCCAAAGCGCTTTACAATGCCACTATTCATTCACTCTCACATTCATACACTGGTGGAGGCAAGCTACGGTTGTAGCCACAGCTGCCCTGGGGCAGACTGACAGAAGCGAGGCTGCCATATCGCGCCATCGGCCCCTCTGGCCATTTAACAGTGTTTCCTGTAAACCCACTCTTGTCTTTTGCTAATACAGTGTCTTGCAAACATATTCGGTCCCCTTGAACTTTTCTCACATTTTGTCACATTACAGCCACAAACATGAATCAGTTTTATTGGAATTCCAGGTGAAAGACCAACACAAAGTGGTGCACACGTGAGAAGTGGAACGAAAATCATACATGATTCCAAACATTTTTTACAAATAAATAACTGCAAAGTGGGGTGTGCGTAATTATTCAGCCCCTTTGGTCTGAGTGCAGTCAGTTGCCCATAGACGTTGCCTGATGAGTGCGAATGACTAAACGGAGTGCACCTGTGTGTAATCTAATGTCAGTACAAATACAGCTGCTCTGTGACGGCCTCAGAGGTTGTCTAAGAGAATATTGGGAGCAACAACACCATGAAGTCCAAAGAACACACCAGACAGGTCAGGGATAAAGTTATTGAGAAATTTAAAGCAGGCTTAGGCTACACAAAGATTTCCCAAGCCCCTCTGCTTTTTTAGGCCCCTCTGTCTTCCAGTTGGGATTGGTGAGGCAGACACTGTGTCTACTTTTAAGATTAGACTTAAAACTTTCCCTTTTACTAAAACATATAGTTATGACTAGACAGGTGACCCTGAATCTTCCCTTAGTTATGCTGCAATAGGTGTAGGCTGCTGGGTGGTTTCCCGTGATGCATTGAGTATTTCTTCCTTAGTCACCTTTCAGTCACCTGTTAAAAGGGAGATTTTCCTTCCCGTTGTCACCAAAGGGATTGTTGGATTTATTTGTATGTATTATAGTAGGGCAGGGGTCCCCAACTAAAGTAGCAGGAGGTCCACTACCTCCATGATCCAATAAATCTGGGGTCTGAACAGTTTAAATGAACCAACAGAAATATTTTCATTCATTTTTATATAACATTTATTTAGCAATATATATTTTTGTCTGGAAACTCCTGATCAATTATTCATTTACCCATTAAATCATCTGCTGAACAGACAATCCACTTCAAGTACTAACTATAAGCAGAATACAATTTAACAATAACATTACTTTTTACCACATCTGTTGCACATGCAACATTAAGGTGTCTTGATGCATGGTCAGTCATCCACGTAAGTAAATCCCAAAATGTTGATTCTATTCATCTGGAGGTAACATTTCGTCACTCATCCAAGTGACTTCTGAAGAAGTACATGAAAATAGAAGAACCATCTCTGAATCGAGGAGGGGACCTAAGGGTACATCATTCACCATCTTACAGTGCTGGGATTGCAGCCATTCCCCAACTCTCTGTGAATGGTACAGAATCAACTATTTTGGGAGAACATTTAGGTACAAGCAATTTACCACAAAAAGACTAAATATCCAGGAAAATTGAGAAGAATTTTGAGCTGTGCGGTAAACATGTTTGACAAACCTAACACATACATCTATCCATTCCATCCATTCGCTTCCGCTTATCCTTTTCAGGGTCGCGGGGGGTGCTGTCATAGGGCGAGAGGCGGGGTACACCCTGGACAGGTCACCAGTCTGTCGCAGGGCCAACACACAGGAACAGACAACCATTCGCACTCACATTCATTCGCACATTCACACCTAGTGACAATTTGGATTATCCAATTAACCTATCCCCACAAGCTGCATGTCTTTGGACGGTGGGAGGACGGTGCTTTATTAGCTGCTTCGGTGAAAAACAAATCAACAATGCAAAAAATAAATAAAAATAAAGTGTCGGCAGTATAAAAGATTGTAGAGTAGTTTATGTTTATGGTGTGGGAAATGAGTTAAAAAGCAGAGTGGCTTTGGGGACGAAGGTGGCTCTCCTCCTCTCAGTCCTGCAGGAAATGCAGCGGAGGCGTCGCCCAGAGGGGAGCCACTGAAATGCTGGGTGAAGAATGTGAGACATCAACAATTATGTTATGATAAATTACGTAATAACTACAACAGAAGACTGACCTTTGTGGGGATGCTTGGAGCTTGGGTCCATTAGTATTTTCTTTTACATGCTTCCTTTAGCTGCATTATTCAGTCTTTTAGTGACCTGTCTTATCATTTCTATGCTGATGACATTCAGCTATATATGTCCTTTAAGCCTAATCAACTGGATACGCTGTCCATCCTAGTCCAGTGCTCAACCCAGGTTTCTGATTGGCTTTCTAACAATTACATTGTTTTAAACATGAACAAGACAGAGACCATGATCATAGCATCTCCTGATCTATATTCTAAAATCATTCAGGTTCTTGGCCCTTTCTGTTTTTCTGCTGAGCCAAATATTTGAAATCTTGGAGTAATATTTGACTCTTCTTTGGGCCTTGACTCACACGTAAAGTCTCTGTCTCGTTCCTGTTTCTTTCATTTAAGGAATATTTCTAAACTGCGACATATGGTCTCCTTAGCTGAACTGGAAAAAATTGGCCATGCATTTGTGTCATTGCGTTTAGACTATTGTAATTCCCTGTTTACCAGCTTGGATAAATCATCTCTGTACAAAATGCAGCAGCCAGACTACTAACTCGCTCTTGCAAGCGAGTTCACATCACTCGTATTTTATGTTCTTTACATTGGCTCCAATAGATTTTAGAATTCCCTTTAAAATTATTGTTTTAACGTACAGAGCAGTACATGGCCAGACACCAGATTATTTATCCAAGCTTCTCACAAAATACACTGCTGCTCGTTGTCTCCGCTCACAGGCTCAGAGTTTGTTGGTTGCTCCCCGAACACGACTGAAGATGAAAGGGGGCGGAGCCTTTCAGTCTGTGGCACCAACGCTGTGGAACAGTCTACCTCCACAACTACGTTTGGTTGACTCTGTGGAATCCTTTGAAAAGCAGTTAAAAACTTTACTGTTTAAACAAGCTTTCTGTTGACCAATGCTTTTTACATTTTTAATTTACATTTAACCTGTCACGGTTTGCGGGGCAAGCCGTGTGGAGATGTAGAAAAGGACCCAAAAGGCGGCAGCTCTGGTGCAGGTGAGTGTTTATTGACAGGGGTGTAAGTACAAACAGCGGTGGCGACAAAACATGAAACCGGAAACCTAAACTGGGTAAACTAATAAGACAAACCAGAATGAGGATGCAGGGAGGTCCGGAGAAATACATACGGGGAGACGCAGGGAGACCGAGGGGAAACAACACAGACGAACCAGCAATTACCATGACAGAAGACACAACTTAAATACACTCAGAGAACACAGGGAGATTACACACAGGTGGGGAACACAGGTGACACTGATAAACATAACGAGACAGGGCAGGAGTGAACACAACATGACGCATACTGACGAGAGACTGTCAAAGTAAAACAGGAAGTACACAGAGGTTCAGACAGGAGGAGAGAGAGCACGGGGAGAACACAGACATAACAGGCTGGGGGAAACATGGAATAAACACAAAGAGAGACGAGAGCTCATAAATACACAGAGGGGCACAAAGGGGGTAAGAGTCACAAAGGGAAAACACTTAGGGAACACCACAACAGGACACCTCAGAAAACATGGCCTAAATAAGGAGCGAAAATACAAGGAAACAAGAATACTGGGCCAACATGGCCCAGGACCATGACATAACCTCTATATTGTGTATATAATTTGCTATTTATCGGACTGTTTAATTTAATCTTTGTGTACAGCGCTTTGTCTATGAAAAGCACTTAATAAATAAACTTTACTTCCTGTGAAAATGAGTCCTCTACCATAGTCATCCACTAATTGTCCTTTGCTCTTCTCCCTGTACTCCAGGGTGGGCAACTCCAGGCCTCGAGCACCGGTGTCCTGCAGGTTTTACATCTCACCCTGGGTCAACACACCTGAATCAAATGATTAGTTTATTACCAGGCCTCTGGAGAACTACAAAATACATTGAGGAAGTACTTTAGCCATTTGAATCAGCTGTGTTGGATCAAGGACAAATCTCCAATCTGCAGGACACCAGCCCTCGAGGCCTGGAGTTGCCCACCCCTGCTGTACACCAAATGCTGCACCTCCAACCACTAGTCTGTCAAGCTAGTGAAGTTTGCAGATGACACCACTGTTATCGACTCATCTCGGACAGGGATGAGTCTGCCTACAGGATGGAGGTTGAACGTCTGGTGTCCTGGTGCAGCCGCAACAACCTGGTGCTAAACAATGACAGTGGAAATTATTGTGGACTTCAGGAAGCACACAGCCCCCACATCATCCTGACTGACACCCTCATCACCACTGTGGACTCATTCCACTTCCTGGATACCACCATCACCCAGGATCTGAAGTGGGAGCCCACCATCACCTCTGTCATTAAGAAAGCCCAGCAGAGGATGTACTTCCTGAGGCAGCTGAAGAAATTCAACCTGCCAACACGGACGATGATGCAATTCTACACTGCAATCATCGAGTCCATCCTCACCTCCTCCATCACCGTGTGGTACGCTGGAGTCGCCACCTCTTACAAACAGAGACTGCAGTGTTTTGTGCGCTCTGCTGAGAAGGTGATTGGCTGCAGACTCCCATCTCTGCAGGACCTGTACACCTCCAGGCACTGGGGCATGCAGCTCGGATCTCAGCTGACCTTTCTCACCCTGGACACAGTCTGTTTGACCTGCTCCCCTCAGGCAGGAGGCTCCGGTCCATTCGGACCAGAACCTCTCGCCATAAGAACAGTTTCTTCCCCTCTGCTGTTGGACACATGAACAATAACCGTATGACTGTTCCCACCACTAACACATGACCCTACGCTGTGTTCACTGCATCTGTCCCATGCACTGATCATCACCTGCATTCATGTATATTTCAATCTGCTTATCACTTTTTTAAATGTTTATTTTTATTTATTTATTTTACAGGCTGCGTCACGCCTGTTCAAGAGTTGCCCACAGATGGCAGGAATAAAATCTCCGCAAAAATTTTCTGGGACAACTTCACCTGTTTCCAAGGTGCATGGAGAGGATGAAAGAATTCACAAAGCAGGAACTGCAGCAACACTTGAGGGAAGATGAACAACTTTAATAATTGACCAACGCGTTTCGGCTTGTGGCCTTCATCAGGGTCATAGTAAAACATTGTAAAAATTGCTTAAATAAAAGACAGGAAACAGAAAAAACTTCAAATTAACCAGTCAAAACTTCATAGATAGGTCAGCTGACATATAATAGGTAAGTATTGGTTAATTGGCTCACGCCCAAGTAAATACCAGACTAGATCATTACTGATGAGGAGGAGGGGGGTCACATAACCCCCATATGTCTGAAAATAACACATGCATGAAATGCATAAGGAGGATGCTATAAATATACACACGGGTTTTAAAAAAAAAAGGGGGGGGGGGTGGTCGTTAATGGTAAAAGCACGTTTGAATTAGAAAACAAGACTACAGGAAGGAATAAAATCTCCAACTACATACTAAACGAAAAAATGTTTGGCTGCCCAGACAAAACCCTCTTGGGGTCCAGATTTGGACCAGAGTCAGGGGATTGGGGATCCCTGTAGTAGGGTCTACCTTACCATGTAAAGTACTTGAAGGAGACTGTTGTTATGATTGAAATAAAACCCAACTGAAAAACTAAACACACTAACACTTTGTCACAAATTCAGCAGAGAGAAGTCCCTCGCTGTGCACACAGAGCCGAGAAAAGAGACGCTCATGTCTGTTCATTTCTGCTCTGTTTGATGAAAACTGTGTTACTGAGGAACAATGAGAGGACTCGCCTCTGAACACTCAGCGTGAGGAGTTGACACTGCAATAACAATCACACATCAACATACAGAAGATTGTTTCAGTGTTAGGTTTAGTGAAATTTGAGGTTAATGGTGTGCCTCAGACTTTGTAATTCCTGTGTGTATGACTTATTTAAACATTCTCCTAAATGCAAAACAACGTTTACCTTTTAAGACTAAATAAATCTGAAAGCTTTTCCATCCTAAAAGAGTACAACAATGTGTAGTTTATGATGTTCTAAAAGTTTCAGCAGCTTTTTGAATTTGTCACATGTGTGGAAAGGTATGAGTGAGTCTTTGTATCGTACTGTGAGTGATGCTCGTCAGCACACAAACCCAGAGTTTCTCTACAGGAACACAGAGAGAGTTATTCCCTGTACTGTAAGGACACATTCAGCATTGTGCAGTAAATCCAGATCACCGAGTTAAACGATTACATGGATGTGAGTGTGATCATCAGAGCAGCACTGATCAGTGTCAGGTTATAATGACCAAGATGTACACAAACACTAAGTTTGATATTAAAATGTGTGAAGTGTAAATTCAGCCAAAGCCTTTAACTGGGCTGTGAAAAAATACAAAATAACAGTATTTAATGCTGAGGTGGTGTCAGCTGTATAATATAATTCTGCATCCATCCTAGTAAGAAGGAAAGGAACCACTGTATGTGTTTGTTCTTCACATGCCGTTAACTGAGAATGAAGTCATTTGGATGAGTTTTTCTTGTATTTTGTTCATCTCACATCTCTTATTCGCTTCCATATGAGGGGTTAGTGATGCCCAAATTTGTCGATGGGGTGTTTGTCGATGGGGTGAAGCAGGGCAGGCAATGAGCGGCTGGCATCTGACAATGTTAGTACCACATGATGTGCATATAAAGTTATGATGGGTTTCACAGTTACTAATTGCAACGGCTAGTGGCTCCATAGCTAAAGCAAAGTGCAGGGGGGACCGCAGACCCAAATGTAAATGGAGTCGTTTTCCATATGAGTGTAGCAATAGCTCTGGCCTTGGATGTGAAAGGGGAAGTCTTGCAGACTTTATGAAAAATTCCACGACACCTTCATGATGGAAAATGGCTGAAAATAAAAATGGCTTTCATTTTAGCCAGCTTCTCATTTTACAAACAGTCTCCACTGAAATGCAGCCAGATGCTGCTCCTTTTCTCTCATTCTTCAATTGTTCTCGAAACTCTTTTTCTCTCTCTATTGATCTGTGTACCTGGTTTGTACCACTTCACTCGCTGTGTTTAGAGCATCTCCTCCCTTTCTCCTTTCAATTAATCATATGAAGCTAGGTTGTCTTAGTATGTGATTTGCTGCATGGTGAGCCGTCAAACTGAAGTCTAAAGTCTGCCTGCATGAATTTTCAGCAGAACTGAGAGAGATTATTTGGCTCCCCCCGACAGAAGCCTGTTCATCTCATTCGAACTCTGCTCATTACATTGTGTTAGTATGTTAGTAATTTTACTGGATGGAAAAGCAGCTCTGAGTGATTATTTAGATTTGAATCACAGTTTTTTTAGTGATAGTATTTGAGAATTATATTACTCTTGTCATATCATTAATTTAGTATTATTATTAGAGATGGCACAATACCACTTTTTATGTCCGATACCGATAACCATATCATAAATGATGATAAATTTGGAAATCTGCTGATACCGATATAAATCCAATATAGCGTATTTTATAATGAATAAACATTTTTTTATATCTTGCTGCATTTTGTACAAGTTGCTACTCAAAGTTAAAAAAAAAACAAGCAAAACTAACTATTCTGTTATACCTTTATGCAAAAAATACACTACACCCAAAATATTTCATAGTTCAGCAATACTGATCAATCTATTAAACTTAAACCTGCACCATCCTCCGTATTCTGTTTTTTTATTCAGTTTTTAGTGGCTATATTAAGCAACCTAACTAATAGGGTTGCAAATTCCCAGGAAAAAAAAGGGGAACCATCCTCCCCACCCTCAACCTCATAATGCTTAACTGACGTAATTGTCTTTAATTTAATGCACATGTAAAAAAAAAAAAAATTATGCACAGAAATCAGTACTTTTTCTACAATAATTACATAGATTCAACATCTTTCTTCAACAGAATTGTAGACTACATAGATGGTATCTTTCCAAAGGAAAAAGTACTATAGCTTACTAGGGTATATTAGACTTAATAGTTACTATATACAGTAATGGACTTCTATACATTGTACATCAGATAAAAACTTTGGTTGTAAGATCCAGATATGTATTTAATAAAAGCTACACATGAGAATAAGAAAGAAAAGTATGTCTTTGTACCGCCTTTTCCCTGTTCATGCCCTATCGGCCCCCCTGGCTACACTTTGCTAGATCCGCCCCTGCACAGTTACCAGCCATCAGAAAAGCTGATCAGCTGATCATTGATCAGCTCCATGATTGACACGTAGTGCTCCGACGTGCTAAGGTTTTGAGCTCGGTTTCGCCGTGTCGCAAGTTTTGTGAGGTGCTTTTGTGATATTTAATGGATCGGATAACATTTTTTATTTCTCTCCGATATCCGATCTAGTAATTTAGGTCAGTATCTCTCTAATTATTATAATACTTTTGTTACTATTATAGTTTTTGTAGCACATTAAACTGAGCTAAGTGTTATAATGTAAGCAATAAAAGATAACTGGACGTTGGCAAAGATGCTCTTTATTTCAGGCGATGTTCAGGATTAAAATGGTGGTGGGAAAGACTTTCATTGTGACCTTTGTGGAAAAACTTTCAGTCATCAAAAGACCCTAAAAATACATCAACATAGACACACTGCAGACAAAATGAACTACTGCAAAGAATGTGAGAAAGGCTTCCCCAGACCAAAGGACTTAAAACAGCATGAACTCATTCACAGTGGGGTTAAAAAGCATGTCTGTGATCAGTGTGGGTCATCCTTCACCACTGCAAGTCAGCTCAAAAGACACAAACATGTCCACACAGGAGAGAAACCATACAGGTTTAGACACTGTGACAAAAGCTTCTCACAAACAAGACCAAACGACACATCTGTCTCCTCCCCGTCTGAGCTCGCCACAATATGTTTGGCTATACCCTCTATTTTTGGTAATTCCACGCATTAAGAGGCCCTAATGCCCGTGTCTCAATCTCGCGTCTCATAATGAAGTGAAGAAATATTTTTAAAAATAATTTGAAGGCAATAAGAGAGTGTTACAAGCATAGTGCTAAAGAATGTAGCCTCATGGGGCAGGGATAGCTCAGTAGGTAAAGTGGTCGCCCCATGATCGGAAGGTCGGCGGTTCGAATCCACTTAACGGCTACCCTGAGGTACCCCTGAGCAAGGTACCGTCCCTACACACTGCTCCCCGGGCGCCTGCTTAGTGGGCTGCCCACTGCTTCACTGAGTGAATGGGTCAAATGCAGAGAAAAACAAGTAATTTCCCCATGGGGATCAATAAAGTATCCATTATTATCATTATTATTAGTCCGTGCTGCAGGGAGAATGGACTGCCATACCCGTGATGTGTCTGTGAGCGAGGAGGGAGAAAAAGGAGAAAAGTACGAGTTGTCATAGAGCAGAAACAGGAGCTGGAAGCATGTAAATACAATAATAATCACTGCAGCCAAAAGCCCAGTTGTAAGTACGTTATTAAGACTCGACTGTACGCTGTGTTCGTGTTTTCCTCTGAAACAATAAGTTCCGTTGGAGCAGCCTTTCAATGCCTCTCTCTGTCTCTGGATAGCAAACTTGACCCAGACAACAAAGTTCTGTAATCTGTAGTGGAATACATTTTAAAAGTAACCTTCCCAACACTGTTAATAGACCTCTCTGCATTGAATCATACTTGTTATTAATCTCTGTCTGTCTTTTCTCCTGTCTTCCTTCCCTCACCCCAACCGGTTGTGCCAGATGGCCGCCACTTCCTGGTTATTTGAGAGTTCTGCTTTCCTGTTAAAAGGGAGATTTTCCTGCCGTTTTCATCAGATTCCACCACACTGCATTTTTGCAGGAAATGCAACTTTTTATATTTTTTATTTAACATTTAATTAACAATATATATATTTGGATTTAAACTAGAACAAGACTTGGTATTATTTAAATGGTATGCTTATGTCTCTGACATTACCCCCAAAAAACTGGACTCATGTCTTAAAAGTTGGTCTGCTAAAGGATTGCCTATATTTGATAGCTTGATTAAAGATGGAAATTTTATTAGTGTTGATACATTGAAACAAAAATACAATCTGGAAAGACAGGATTTATGACGATATTTGTTAATAAGACACTATATAAAGAGGACAATTAGAGTGGTGTCGGACACTAATGTAGATTTGATAGCAATGCTCAAAAAGGCATATAGTGGTGACGTCAACAAAAAACACATTTCCTGTTTGTATACGTTCTTTACAAATAAGATGGGAGAAGGAGGGAGGTGTGTGCATAACACAGGATGAACTGAAATGCACTAGCTCACAAAGATGGAGGGAATTTGGATGGAAATTTTGATTAGGTTCTTTATCACCTCTTACCAAAAGACTCATTATGATGGGAACCCCCCATATGCTGGAGAAAATATGGACACAGACGAGTACATCTCTGACATTTGCAGGCAGAATTTTAAACCTTGGGTGAAACGTGCTCAATGCAGTTCTTAAGCATGCATGCAAATGTTCATTAGTCAGCTGTGAGCGAGTTTTCCCCATTCATCTTTAAATGCCAGATTTTCACTTCAGGAAGCACACAGCCCTACTCCACTGACGACTTGCTGTTGGCCAACACCCTCAATGACTTTTACTGCTGGTTTGATGAGACATCGAGCAGCTTTCACACCTCAAACGAGACACTTTGGTCACTCATCCTCCCACCTTCCCCACTCCCCCCACAACAGAGCCATCAACGCTATCAAAGACTTCACCCACAGGAGCCCCCTTCTCACTTCACACCTATGAGGATTTCACACCACCTTCTCCCACTACAACCCTTCATATTCATGAAGCAGAAGTGAGGACGCAGTTTAACCCTTTAGACCTACTAAATAACCAATTTAATTCAATTCAATTGTAAGGTCTTTATATCAAGCTCTGCTGTGTTCAAGCTATTAATTACTGCGCGCAGGAGAGCCAAAACACACATCAAACATTAAAGTTCAGTTATCCCAGCTTTAACCTTGGGATGCCTCAGCTTCTCCTTTATATCCCCCACACTCAACTCTCTGCATCAGGAAGCTCCTGGCACTGGTCACCCTGGGAGTTTCGTCCTTCTACGCCCCAACAGTTAGCAGATAACATAGTGAAGCATCGCCAAGCAGTTTTCACAAGGTCAAGCTGACACAAAATTTGACTCTGACTTTAAACACTGGTCACTTCAGGTGTTGCTCTGATATACAGGAAATGACATCACGGCTCAAACTCTTTGTCAGTAAACCATTTCTTTATTTAACATGTAAAATTTTGGTTTAACTGTTGCAAGATTTCATTACACAAACAAGCTGAAAAAAAACTGCAGAACACATGGATCAATGCATTCAATAAAAATATAACAGGAAACAGATTTCTTAATCAAACTGCTGGAACAAAGCTAACCACTCAACACAAACACTACAGTAGAACAGTTTAGAAAGCTTAAAATGTAACGAGAGGCACATTTTCATTCATAGGTGTCTAATCAGATCTTTACAGAAGACTCCACCTGAACTCTGTGGAGCCTGATCTCAAGGGTTTAAGTCTGACCCTGAAACCAGAAGAGGATCTTTCTGTCTCTTCAGATTCACTGTGATCCAGAGATGGGAGTGATTTCCGTCCTGCATCACGCTGATGTTTGCACAGAGGAGATAATTTAGTAAATGTTTTTGAACATTGGTAACAGTAAAACAGTTCCTTCATAATCATTATGCAAATTTTTACTCTGTGAATGGTACTCATGGCCATTGACCAGTGGTTGTTGATCAATGGTCATAAGAATTTGCATATTAATGATGAAGAAACTGACCTCACAGCCCATTGGTTCATTCATTGGGCTGGTTTCAGTCGTACTGTTTACAAGATTAACTTAAAAGCAGGAATCAAGACGTAACAGTTTATTTGTAACATGGAATCGTTTGTGAGTGGAGTATGAACTGAGATTACTCAAACTCTTTCACAGATGAAGTTCTCTTTCATGCGTCTGCGTTCATGCTTAGTATGATCACATGATTGCGAAAAGGTTTTGTCACAGTGTCTGCACTTGTATGGTTTCTCTCATGTGTGGACTCGTTTATGCTTTTCAAGCTGACGTGCACTGATGAAGGATGACCTACACTGATCGCAGACATGCTTTTTAACGCCACTGTGAGTGAGTTCATATTGTTTGAAGTGCTTTGAAGTGGTGAAGCCTCTCCTGCATTCTTTACAGTAGTTCATTTCGTCTCCAGTGTGTCTACGTTGATGTATTTTCAGAGTCCTTCAATGACTTCATGTTTTTCCACAAAGGTCACAACAAAAGTCTTTCCCATAGCGATGACAGGGTTGAGAACTTGATCCATCTGTGTTGCTCTGCTTCTAAACAAAGACACAAAGACAGTGTAAGTCAGTCCGTCAACATTTTTATCCTGAACGTCGCCTGAAATAAAGAGCATCTCTGCAAAAGTCCAATTACATTTTACTGATTACATTATCACACTCAGCTCAATTTAATGTGCTATAAAAACGATAAGAGTAAAAACATTAAATTAATACTAGTTTAATGCTACAATAACAGTAATACAATTCTCAAACACTATCCCTAAAAACCTGTGATCAGAGTCTGAATAATCATTCAGAGCTGCCTTTCCATGCAGTAGAATTGCTAACATGCTAACACAATTTGATGAGCAGAGTTGTTTCAAACAGTCGGGCTGACAAGATAAACATAAAAATACATACCTCACAGTAACTGCACTTGTAGAGTCTTTCTGGTGTGGATCTGTTGGTGTCGTCTCAGAGAATGTGGAGATTTAAAAGTCTTCTCACACAGGTCACATTTATAAGGGCTCTCCTCAGAGTGGGTAAACATGTGACATCGTAACTCTGTGTTTGTAGCAAAGTGTTTGCCACACTGATCACAACTGTACACATCATGTCTGGTGTGAATGCGTAGGTGTGTATTTCGCCTCCCTATCCGGCTGAAAGTTTTTCCACAAATGTCACAGCTGTATGCCTTAATTCCAGAGTGGGTAACTAGATGACTCTGTAAGCTGCTACTGTGAGTAAAAGCTCTGCCACACTGATCACAGCTGTACGCTTTAACTCCACTGTGGATCAGTTGGTGTGTTTTTAAGCTTCCAGACTTGGTAAAACACTTTCCACACTCGTCACAGCTGAATGGTTTCTCTCCACTGTGGATGAGTTGGTGTATTTTTAAGCTTCCAGACTTGCTAAAAGACTTTCCACACTCGTCACAGCTGAATGGTCTCTCTCCAGTGTGGATCAGTTGGTGTGCTTTTAAGTTTCCAGAGTGGGTAAAAGACTTTCCACACTCATCACAGCTGAACGGTCTCTCTCCAGTGTGGATCAGTTGGTGTGCTTTTAAGCTTCCAGAGTGGGTAAAAGACTTTCCACACTCATCACAGCTGAATGGTCTCTCTCCAGTGTGGATCAGTTGGTGTGTTTTTAAGCTTCCAGAGTGGGTAAAAGACTTTCCACACTCATCACAGCTGAACGGTCTCTCTCCAGTGTGGATCAGTTGGTGTGCTTTTAAGTTTCCAGAGTGGGTAAAAGACTTTCCACACTCATCACAGCTGAATGGTCTCTCTCCAGTGTGGATGAGTTGGTGTGCTTTTAAGTTTCCAGAGTGGGTAAAAGACTTTCCACACTCATCACAGCTGTACGCTTTAAGTCCACTGTGGATGAGATGGTGTCTTTTTAGGGCTTTCTTCCAGGAAAAAGACTTTCCACACTCGTCACAGCTGAACGGTCTCTCTCTGGTGTGAATGACCTGATGCATTTTTAGGGAAGCTTTCACAGTAATGTCTTTCCCAAACTCGTCACAGTATTTTTTTCTTCCACTTCTTTCTTCAACGAATTTGTCGGGCTCCTGAGAGCGCTGACTTCTCGATCCACGTTGGTCCTGCAGTGACAGAGATACAAACAGAGGCAGTGAGTTGTGGGAAATACATTATTCTAACCGGCCTTTTATTAGTGGTATTTTGTGACCTTTTATTAAATAAGTAGTTATACTTATTTTCATACACACATTGCAAATGTGCTCATGAGAGTTGGCATTCAGTCTTTTGAGGGTCAATGCAAACACACTTACAGACACAGATAAATAATAGACTTGTTTCTAGGGCAAAGGTGAGAGACATTTGGCCTCCAAAGTGCCTGTACGCCTGCTCAGAGAGATTAGCACAGGAGATATATATATATATATATATATATATATATATATATATATATATATATATATATATATATATATATATAGTGATCAGTGAGATGCTTGGCTACAAGTTGAACAGCCACAAGGGGTAGTACCCTCCATGGAGAAGGAGGCTAGAGGGTAAGATCAAAGTAGCACGGAGCGAGTTTAGCCAACTAACGGAGTTGCAGAAAGGTGCAACAAAGAAGGTGCATAAGAAATACAGCAAGCTGTCCATACCTGAGGCCTTGGAAACTGCCAAGCAAAGACTCACAGCCTTGGCCAGCCGCTTGAGGAGGTACACCAGAGAGATAGAGGGCAGGAGAATAAACCAGCTGTTCTCCACAGAACCAGCAAAGGTGTACTCTCAGTGGCAAGGGAACAATAATAATAAGAGAACAGCACCCCAAAGGCTAGAGACGGAGCAATACTGGAAGAGCATATGGGAGAAGGACGCAACCCATAACGGCAATGCTCAGTGGCTATTGGATCTGAGGGCAGACCACAGCGACCTCCCTGAACAGGGTCCAGTAACCATCACAGTGGCAGATATCCAAGAAAGGGTCCCTAGTATGAAGAGTTGGACAGCACCAGGGCCCGACATGGTTCACGCCTACTGGCTGAAGAAGCTGACTGCACTCCACGAGCGTCTGGCAGCACAAATGAACCAGCTGCTAGTTAACGAGAGACACTCGGAATGGCTAACCGAAGGTCGGACGGTCCTGATCCCCAAGGACCCCAAGAAGGGACTGGTCCCCTCCAACTACCGACCAATAACCTGCCTCAGTACTACATGGAAGCTCCTGTCAGGCATTATATCGGCTAAGGTGAACAGGCACATGGGTCAATACATGAGTGGGACACAGAAAGGAATTGGCAAGAATACCAGAGGCGCAAAACACCAGCTACTGGTAGACAGAACAGTCAGCCGAGACTGCAAGACCAGACTGACCAACCTGTGCACTGCCTGGATTGATTACAATCAATCAATCAATCAATCAATCTTTATTTATAAAGCACTTTTCATACAAAAAATGTAGCACAAAGTGCTTTACATAGTTAAAAGCAGCCCACCCCACCCTCCAACTCACTCCCCACACTCTCATTAACATAAATGATGTGAATACACACATAGGCTGGGCACACAGCAGGAGGGAGGCAAAGGAGCCCCCCAGCCAGGCTGAGAGGACCCCCAGAGACCCAGCAGCCACGGTCGATCACAGCCCCGGTGCAGAGAGCCCCCTCCGAGGAAACACTGGAGATATGCCACAATAGGCTATATACAGGGTAAAATGATAAAATAAATAAGAACGGGATACAATATAAATATACATATAAATAGAGTAAGAAGATTAAAAAATGAATAAGAATAAAATCAATAAATATTAGGTAAAGCCTAAATTAATAATAGAATAACAGGATAGAATAAATAAGCATAAAATAAATAAACGCTAAGTAAAAGCTAAATTAAAAAGGTGGGTCTTGAGCCTGTTCTTAAAAACATGTACGTTCTCTGCGGCCCTGAGCTCCTCCGGCAGGCTGTTCCACAGACGAGGACCATACCACTGAAAAGCTGCCTCTCCGTGAGTATGTGTCCTGACTTTAGGGACAATCAAAAGGCCAATACCAGAGGACCTCAGGGTCCGCGAGGGTTCATATGGTAAAAGCAGATCTGAGAGATAAGAAGGCCCAAGACCATTAAGACATTTAAAAACCAATAAAAGAACTTTAAAATCGATCCTGAAACACACGGGGAGCCAATGCAGCGATTCTAAAACCGGTGTAATGTGGGCCCGCCCTCTGGTCTTCGTCAGCACGCGAGCTGCCGAGTTGTAAAGTTGAAATATTCTTCTTAGGAAGACCAGAGAGCAAGAAGGCCTATGACTCAATGCCCCACAGCTGGATACTGGAATGCCTAGAATTGTACAAGATCAATGGGACCCTAAGAGCCTTCATCAGGAACTCAATGGGGATGTGGCGTACAACACTAGAGGCCAACTCCAAGCCCATAGCACAAGTCACCATCAAGTGCGGGATCTACCAAGGAGATGCTCTGTCCCCACTGCTGTTCTGCATAGGCCTGAACCCCCTCAGTGAGATCATTAACAAGACTGGCTACGGATACCGACTACGGAACGGAGCAGTTGTCAGCCACCTCCTGTACATGGATGACATCAAGCTGTATGCCAAGAGTGAACGAGACATCGATTCACTGATCCACACTACCAGGCTATACAGCAATGACATTGGAATGTCGTTCGGACTGGGGAAGTGTAGTCGGATGGTAACAAAGAGAGGGAAGGTAGTCAGAACTGAGGGGATTGAACTACCAGAAGGCAACATTGCAGACATAGAGGACAGTTACAAGTACCTGGGGATCCCGCAGGCGAATGGGAACCATGAAGAGGCCGCTAGAAAAGCTGCAACCACCAAGTACCTGCAGAGGGTCAGGCAAGTCCTGAGGAGTCAGCTGAATGGTAAGAACAAGATCCGGGCCATCAACACGTACGCCCTGCCCGTGATCAGGTACCCTGCTGGGGTAATAGGCTGGCCAAAGGAGGAGATAGAAGCCACTGACATAAAGACAAGAAAGCTCCTTACCATGCATGGAGGGTTTCACCCCAAGTCCAGCACCCTGAGGCTGTACGCTAAGCGGAAGGAAGGGGGCCGGGGACTGGTGAGTGTCAGCACCACAGTCCAGGATGAGACAACGAACATCCAAGAATACATTGGGAAGATGGCCCCAACTGACCGAGTGCTCAGTGAATACCTCAGGCAGCAGAAACCCAAGAAAGAGGAAGGAGACGAGGAACCATCATGGAAGGACAGGCCCCTGCACGGTATGTACCACCGGCAGATAGAGGAGGTGGCTGATATCCAGAAATCCTACCAGTGGCTGGACAAAGCTGGACTGAAAGACAGCACAGAGGCACTAATCATGGCAGCACAAGAACAAGCTCTGAGTACAAGATCCATAGAGGCTGGGGTCTATCACACCAGGCAAGACCCCAGGTGCAGGCTGTGTAAAGATGCCCCAGAGACAATCCAGCACATAACAGCAGGGTGCAAGATGCTAGCAGGCAAGGCATACATGGAACGCCATAACCAAGTGGCCGGCATAGTGTACAGGAACATCTGTGCCGAGTATAACCTGGAAGTCCCGAGGTCAAAATGGGAGACGCCCCCAAGGGTGGTGGAGAATGACCGAGCTAAGATCCTGTGGGACTTCCAGATACAGACGGACAAAATGGTGGTGGCTAACCAACCGGACATAGTGGTGGTAGACAAACAGAAGAAGACGACCGTAGTGATCGATGTAGCGGTTCCCAATGACAGCAATATCAGGAAGAAGGAACACGAGAAGCTGGAGAAATACCAAGGGCTCAGAGAAGAGCTCGAGAGGATGTGGAGGGTGAAGGTAACGGTGGTCCCCGTGGTAATCGGAGCACTAGGTGCGGTGACTCCCAAGCTAGGCGAGTGGCTCCAGCAGATCCCGGGAACAACATCGGAGATCTCTGTCCAGAAGAGCGCAGTCCTGGGAACAGCTAAGATACTGCGCAGGACCCTCAAGCTCCCAGGCCTCTGGTAGAGGACCTGAGCTTGAAGGATAAACCGCCCGCAGGGGCGTGCTGGGTGTTTTTTCTTTTATACATACATATATATATACACATATATATACATATACACATACATATACATATATATACATACACATATATACAAACACACACACACACAGCTTCAAACGACGTGTCGTCTATTAAATTAGTCGTTGATGATTTTGATTGTTGACGTAATCGAGACTAGTTGACTAATCGTGGCAGCCCTAAGATATATATATCAATATTTTTCAATACACGTGTCCATATTTATGTCTCCAGATTGTTTGTATAGTGAGCGTTTAAGACTGTACTCTTGGTAGAGTTTTTATTTTTGCTGCTTTTGTCTTACACTGTCAAATAAACACAGATTTGCAGCGCTTGTATGTGTGTGCAAAAGCAAATGTGCCAGGCCTCAAAGACAATGGATGCTTTGCACAACAAAAGCAGGATGTGAATCGAGCATATGACCTGTACAAATCTCAGCAGGGGTGATTACAGTTTTTTCTGATTGCTTAAACCCTAACTGTGATTCCTGTAGCACAATCTCTAAAACTATTCAGACTTATAGCAAAACCACTCACTGAGTTTGCAAAACTAAAAGCACAAAAACTGCTTTGCACTCAGTTTGCAATTTTGTAACACACACTTTGCAAAACTGTAGGCACAATTCACTGCACAACACTAAATTACCAAATTTCCAACACACTCCTAGCAAAAGTATACACATGTATGGCTATCATTAACACTAATTTGCCAACTGTCTGGCACACTTTCACATGTGAAAACTTTTTTAGATAATTAGTTCACTTTGCAATCAGCCTAAGCACTATAATACAGGTAAGCTGTGTGTGCGGAGTACAATGGTGGGAGCAGAAAGAGTGAGAAGTAGAGGAGGCCGAGGAAGAGGACGTGGAGGTGAAGAAGTAGGATGAAGAGGACGACAAGGACAAGGAGGAGCGGAGAGGAAGGGTAGGAAGAGTAAGAAATAGAATTGCTGATAACATCAGAGCTACAATAGTGGACCATGTAATCAACCGTGGAATGACCCTGAGGGTCGGTTAGTACAGTCACTTCGCACAAAGATTTGTAGCACTGCCATATGCCAGTGAGAAACACACCAATACCATTGATGTAAAAATACTGAAATTGTTACTTTAAAGAATTGCTAGATGACCAGATGCTGGGGGCAGAGGAAGCATGTTCACTGCAGACCAAGTAACCCATATAGTCATTATGGCGATTGCAAATAATCCTATACTTGGAAATAAACACTTGTGTTTGTTTTGATGTGTTTGAATAAACACCAGTACTTGAAGTTTGGATCCCTCTATGCTTATGGATCTATGACAGAAGTATGAGCTCAAACTGACATAGCCTACCTTGTGCACAGAGAAAGCAAAAGCCAGAAGTGTTTTGTATTCATACCATCAGTGTGCAGTTGGCGCATTGTGTGCTTAGTAGATGATGGCTTGTGTGTACTGTTTGATACGGAAACACCATTTTTACGAAGGTGTGAAGAGTTAATCTAGCTGTGTTTGCTTTTGCAAGAGAACTACAATGTTTTGATTACTGGGTGACAGGTTTTCTTATTTGTGTGAAGAGTTTTGCAAAATTAGCCAATAGTTACAAAAAATGTGCTTAAGCATACAGAAAAAACTGTAACACCTCGGGACTTTCACCAGAAAATAAAAAAGTCAGTAATTCTAGTAGGTGTTGGGTTCAGGGGATTTCTGCAAATTTGCGCAGGGTTAGTAAATCTAGTGTTGAAGTTAGCTCGGTGCTTACCTTTAGATGAGCCCACAAACCGAGAGAAACTCCGTGATGAAGCTGGAACTCTTTCCAAACACAGGAAACAGATCAGGGAGCAGAGACCCACGTGGTTCACGCTGATCTCAGCTACGATCCAGGAGACAAGGATGGGCGGATCGATGCAGATATCGATCCAGACGTTGGTAGTGGTTTTTGATCGATACGTTAGTTTGTTTCTCTCCTGTAGATTCACTTCTTTACTCGCTGTGGATGAAAAAACAGCTCTGTCTGTGTGAACACCTCTTCTTATGCGGCAGACGCACTTTGCTCCACCCCCTTCTTCCTGCCCTGCTGGGATTTGTTACTGTGCCGTCACGTGACTCAGATGTGCTCAGAAGACGCATTTGGACTGCAGAGAGTGAGAAAGAGGAGCAACATGTGGAGATATTTTATGACTGTAATTTAAAATGCTGGAGAACAGATGGAAGGCGTGTCAAGCCACAGGGGACCACAACAAGCTGTAGAGTTCAGCTTATTTTTTCACACCTCAGTTAAATGCTTTGACTGAAGTCTCACTGCACACACTCAAACTTAGTGTTTGTGTACACCTTGGTCATTATAACCTGACACTGATCAGTGCTGCTCTGACGATCACACTCACATCCATGTAATCATTTAACTGGGCTGATCTGGATTTACTGCACAATGCTGAATGTGTCCTTACAGTACAGGGAATAACTCTCTCTGTGTTCCTGTAGAGAAACTCTGGGTTTGTGTGCTGATGAGCATCACTCACAGTAAGATACAAAGGCTCACTCATACCTTTCCACACGTGACAAATTCAAAAAGATGCTGAAACCTTTAGAACATCATAAACTACACATTGTTGTCCTCTTTTAGGATGGAAAAGCTTTCAGATTTATTTACTCTTAAAAGGATAAAATATGTTTTTAAGAATTTTGCATTCAAGACGAGAATGTTTAAATAAGTCATGTAAATGAGAATTTCAAAGTTGGTGGCTGCAGTATATACAAATTGGTGTATCTCAAAAATAAAACTATGAAGACACTCAAAATTAATTTGGAAACTGTTTTATGCAACTTTTTTACATTTCCAATTTTGAGGGATGAACCTCTGAAATTTCTTTAACTAGAAATTTGTGTAAAAATAAACATTTGGGATATAATGGTTGTATTGATGTATAGCAACTTGAAATACTCCCAGAAATGGCACTACAACATGTAAAAATATAACGATAAGCTCAGGCAGACTTGGTTCTGTGGTAGGTCTAAAGGGTTAAACTGCTTCCTCACATCTGCTTCATGAATATGAAGGGTTGTAGTGGGAGAAGGTGGTGTGAAATCCTCATAGCTGTGGAGTGAGGGGGGAGCTCCTGTGGGTGAAGTCTTTGATGGTGGTGATGGCTCTGTGCTGGTGGGAGTGGGGAGGTGGGGGGGATGATGGACCAAAGTGTCTCTATTGTTGGGGAAGGTGGAGGTGTCAAGGCTGCTTGATGTCTCGTCAAACCAGCAGTAAAAGTCGTTGAGGGTGTTGGCCAGCAGCAGGTCGTCAGTGGAGTGGGGCTGTGTGCTTATATCCTTACTCTCATTTCCCTTAGCGTATCTGTAACATGCAACTTCTGTCGGTGCTGTGCTACTGGAAACTGAATTTCCCAGAGGAACCGACCCGAGGGATTAATAAAGGTCCATCCATCCATCGGACATTTGCACACATGCTTACAGTTTTTTCTGAATGCTTAAACCCTAACTGTGATTCCTGTAGCACAATCTCTAAAACTATTCAGACTTATAGCAAAACCACTCACTGAGTTTGCAAAACTAAAAGCACAAAAACTGCTTTGCACTCAGTTTGCAATTTTGTAACACACACTTTGCAAAACTGTAGGCACAATTCACTGCACAACACTCAATTACCAAATTTCCAACACACTCCTAGCAAAAGTATACACATGTATGGCTATCATTAACACTAATCTGCCAACTGTCTGGCACACTTTCACATGTGAAAACTTCTTTAGATAATTAGTTCACTTTGCAATCAGCCTAAGCACTATAATACAGGTAAGCTGTGTGTGTGCGGATGGAGTACAATGGAGGGAGCAGAAAGAGTGAGAAGTAGAGGAGGCCGAGGAAGAGGACGTGGAGGTGAAGAAGTAGGATGAAGAGGACAACAAGGACAAGGAGGACCAAGAGGAAGACGAGGAGGGGGGAGAGGAAGATGAGGAGGGGGGAGAGGAAGGGTAGGAAGAGTAAGAAATAGAATTGCTGATGACATCAGAGCTACAATAGTGGACCATGTAATCAACCGTGGAATGACCCTGAGGGAAGCTGGCCAACGGGTCCAGCCTAACTCGAGCCGCTACACTGTAGCAAGTACCATAGGGACATCTTGAAATGAGAATCGGTTAGTACAGTCACTTCGCACAAAGATTTGTAGCACTGCCATATGCCAATGAGAAACACACCAATACCATTGATGTAAAAATACTGAAATTGTTACTTTACAGAATTGCTAGATGACCAGATGCTGGGGCAGAGGAAGCATGTTCACTGCAGACCAAGTAACCCATATAGTCATTATGGCGATTGCAAATAATCTTATACTTGGAAATAAACACTTGTGTTTGTTTTGATGTGTTTGAATAAACAGCAGTACTTGAAGTTTGGATCCCTCTATGCTTATGGATCTATGACAGAAGTATGAGCTCAAACTGACATAGCCTACCTTGTGCACAGAGAAAGCAAAAGCCAGATGTGTTTTGTATTCATACCATCAGTGTGCATTGTGTGCTTAGTAGATGATGGCTTGTGTGTACTGTTTGATACGGAAACACCATTTTTACGAAGGTGTGAAGAGTTAATATAGCTGTGTTTGCTTTTGCAAGAGAACTACAATGTTTTGATTATTGGGTGACAGGTTTTCTTATTTGTGTGAAGAGTTTTGCAAAATTAGCCAATAGTTACAAAAAATGTGCTTAAGCAATCAGAAAAAACTGTAAGAATTGCATTGACCCCATTTCCTCCAAAGTAAAATTCTAGCTGCACATGTCCATGAAAATTTCTCCCACTGAAATGAGAGCCAGCACTGTTTTGCAGTATGTTTTAAGTTACATTGTTTTGAGTTTGTCATAAATATTTACTGCACAGTTTAAAGCATTTCTGAGTTTTCCTGAATATTGAGTCTTTTTTTTTTTTATTCTGTTCATCTGGACGTGGCGTTTTCAGTGTTCCAAGTGACTTCTCAGTAAACAGTACATTTGCACACTGACGGAAAACAGCCCACCTCAGCATTGTCAAAGTGGGAAAACATGTTTCTGGCTGAGCATAAGATTTCTGCTTACAACATAGAAACTCAGCTCTAAATGAAATTCAGATGATTTTTTAAGTGTGGCTAATGTATTATTTGACTTCTAAGGCATCCACACACACACACACACACACACACACACACACACACACACACACACACACACACACACACAAGAACAACAACAACCCAGAGAAGAAGAGGGGTCGTGTTACTATGCATCATAAAAACACAATCATTCATCTTCCAACTGAATCTTTCTGTTCTGGCTTTAGAATCATTGGTTGTTTACTGAGCCGTACTTTGGGAGTCATTGTCATGGTCCTGCGGCCATGACTCGGTGACTTTGTGTTTATGTTCTTTATTGTTATTACTTTCATTATTATTCGTGGCTGTTTTGGGATGGTTTGTGCTTGGGATTTTAGATACTGGGTTCTGGGTTTGTGCTCCCTCTATTGGTCCCTGGTGTTAGTGTTCCCCTGTCTCGTCAGGTTAATCAGGTCCAGCTGTTTCCCCCACCTGTGTGTGATTTCCCAGTGTCTCTCTGTGTACTTATAGTGTGTGTTTTCCTCTGCTCCTCGTCGCGTCGTCTGTGTTCATACCGTCTGTGAAATTCCCTGCGTGCTCTCCCTGCTGTTTCTCACTTCGATGTTCAGGTTTGCTACTCCTTGGCTTAGTTTCTCCCAGTTTAGTTCATCCTTAGTTCTGTTTGCCATCTCCACTTTATGTTTGGTATTGTTAATAAATCACCCTCACGTCTGAATAAGTGCTGCATTTGAGTCCTCCTTTTCACCCTTCACACGGCCGCTGCCCTGGACCGTGACAGTACGACGCGACCACAAGATGGACCCAGCAGCGCTTAATCTGTCCAGGGAGCTACGGGAGACGCTCATCGATGCCACACAGGAGCTGATCGACCTGTGGCTGGAAAGCCCGGGTGGCACGTCCCAGCGCGCAATAGAGAGGCGGCTACAGCGTCTGGTGACCAGTCTCCCATGGCTTCTGGACTCGCTCTGTTCGTGGGATGGGAGTTTCTCCTTTTGGACCTTGGACTTCACCCCCCGTCTGCATTTACTTTCGAGCAGCCCGAGGCGGTGAGTGAGCGGGATTGCATTGGCTTCCCCAGATTCCGGGACTTTGTTTTCTGGGGCTATTCAGAGCGGGATGGGAGACTGTACGGGTCGCTTACCCACCTTCGTGGTAACGGATCCTTCCCAAGTGGGCGTGTACAGACCCTCTGGAAAACTGACAGACTGTGTCTCTGCCGCTCCCTCCGAGCCAGGACTTTATCACCATTCTCCGGCTCAGTTCTGTGTCCAGCCACAAGCTTCCAGGTCTTTAGCTCAACCGTTAGCCTCCCTACGGACACAATTACCTGTTCCGCCGCCACTCCAGTTAGCCACTCAGTCACCACCACCGCTAGCATCGCTTCAACCCATAGTTCAGTTAATGGCTGAGTCACAATATTCACACTGTTTTTCCACCGCTGTTTCTAAGCAGGGAGATGAACTGTTTTACAACGGACCTGTTCCTCAAAAGCTGGCAACATTAGAGACTGTTGCTCACCCCGGGGCTTCCCCCAGAGGCTGGGTTACTGCCCTCAGCTTACTCTGGACCCCTGGAGGCCAAGCGGCCAGCTGTGAACTGCACCGGGCTGTCACTGCCTGAGCAGGGTCAGTGCTCTGCGCAGCTGCGGCCCTCCGTACGTGCGCCAGAGGCCCACGTGCCTACTGGTTTTGTTTCACGTGCGCCAGAGGCCCACGTGCCTACTGGTTTTGTTTCACGTGTGCCAGAGGCCCACGTGCCTCCTGGTTTTGTTTCATGTGTGCCAGAGGCCCACGTGCCTCCTAGTTTTGTTTTGTGTGTGCCGGGGGCCCCGGTGCCCGCTGGTTCTGCGGCTGTTTTCGCTGGGGGGCCCGAGGAGCCCGTCCAGCCTCCTGCTTCGCCCGCTGGGGGGCCCGAGGAGCCCGTCCAGCCTCATGCCACACCGGCTGCCACGTCGGCTGGGGGGCCCGAGGAGCCCGTCCAGCCTCCTGCTTCGCTAGCTGGGGGGCCCGAGGAGCCCGTCCAGCCTCATGCCACACCGGCTGCCACGTCGGCTGGGGGGCCCGAGGAGCCCGTCCAGCCTCCTGCTTCGCTAGCTGGGGGGCCCGAGGAGCCCGTCCAGCCCCATGCCACACCGGCTGCCACGTCGGCTGGGGGGCCCGAGGAGCCCGTCCGGCCTCCTGTGGCTGCTTCTCCACCTGTGGCTGCTTCTCCACCCGTGGCTGCAGCGCCGCCTCCTGCAGTACCACCACCTGCAGCGCTACCACCTGCTACTGCCACGCCTCAGCCTGAGGACGCAGCCTCGCCTGGCCCGGTTTCATCCTCGCCTGGCCCGGTTTCATCCACGCCTGGCCCGGTTTCATCCACGCCTGGCCCGGTTTCATCCACGCCTGGCCCGGTTTCATCCACGCCTGGCCCGGCTTCATCCTCGCCTGGTCCAGCTTCAGCTTCATCCTCGCCTGGTCCAGCTTCAGCTTCATCCTCGCCTGGCCCAGCTTCAGCTTCATCCTCGCCTGACCCAGCTTCAGCTTCATCCTCGCCTGACCCAGCTTTCGTGTCTGCATCTTTGTCTGGTCCAGCCTTCGTGTCTGCATCCTCGTCTGGTCCAGCCTTCGTGTCTGCATCCTCGTCTGGTCCAGCCTTCGTGTCTGCATCCTCGTCTGGAAAAGCCTTCGTGCCCGCATCTTCGCCTGCTGCGGCTTCATCATCTTCGCCTGCTGCGGCCCCGGCTTTCGTGCCTTCAGCCTCGCCTGGCCCGGCCTCGTTTGGGTCTGGAGCTAAACGGCCGTTTTCTAGACCGCTGGCTAGGCTACTGGCCGGGTGCCGTCGCCTGACTGGCCGCCGTTGCCTTCCGCACGGCCGGCCCCCGGACCACCATAGCCTGAGCGGCCGCCGTTGCCTTCCGCACGGCCGGCCCCCGGACCGCCATCGCCTGAGCGGCCGCCGTTGCCATCCGTACGGCCGGCCCCCGGACCGCCATCGCCTGAGCGGCCGCCGTTGCCTTCCGCACGGCCGGCCCCCGGACCCTCTTCGCCTGAGCGGCCGCCGTTGCCTTCCGCACGGCCGGCCCCCGGACCCTCTTCGCCTGAGCGGCCGCCGTTGCCTTCCGCACGGCCGGCCCCCGGACCCTCTTCGCCTGAGCGTCCGCCATTGCCTTCTGCACGGCCGGCCCCCGGACCGCCGTTGCCTTCTGCACGGCCGGCCTCCTGGACCTTTTGCGCGCCTCCACGGCCTTCTTCGTGGCCGGCCTCCTGAACTGTCCCATCCTGGCCTCCTGTGTTATCAGGCCCCAGGCCGGCCTCCTGAACTGTGTTTCGGACTCTGCTCCCCTGTGAGTTTTGTGTACCTTTTTTTTTTTTTTTGGGACTCTGGGGCCTCCGTCTTTGGTCATGGCCCGGTCCCTCCGTCCTGGGCCCCCTGCCGCCCGCCCGGATCTGGTGGTGTGTTTCTGTGGCTGTCGGGGGCCAGCCCTTGAGGGGGGGGGGGTACTGTCATGGTCCTGCGGCCATGACTCGGTGACTTTGTGTTTATGTTCTTTATTGTTATTACTTTCATTATTATTCGTGGCTGTTTTGGGATGGTTTGTGTTTGGGATTTTAGATACTGGGTTCTGGGTTTGTGCTCCCTCTATTGGTCCCTGGTGTTAGTGTTCCCCTGTCTCGTCAGGTTAATCAGGTCCAGCTGTTTCCCCCACCTGTGTGTGATTTCCCAGTGTCTCTCTGTGTACTTATAGTGTGTGTTTTCCTCTGCTCCTCGTCGCGTCGTCTGTGTTCATACCGTCTGTGAAATTCCCTGCGTGCTCTCCCTGCTGTTTCTCACTTCGATGTTCAGGTTTGCTACTCCTTGGCTTAGTTTCTCCCAGTTTAGTTCATCCTTAGTTCTGTTTGCCATCTCCACTTTATGTTTGGTATTGTTAATAAATCACCCTCACGTCTGAATAAGTGCTGCATTTGAGTCCTCCTTTTCACCCTTCACACGGCCGCTGCCCCGGACCGTGACAGTCATACTGTTGTGATACTGGGGAGAAAAGGGTAAGGTTTGATAGAGTAAACCATTACACACAAAACTTTAAAAACCTAAAGAGTGTGTGAGACTGCTAGCTGTGTAGTTCAGCAATAAACTTATCTACAAATGTGTTAGTAAAGAGTGACTTGTACTTCTGTCCCATTAAGCAACAGTTTAACAAATTTCACTGCAAACTGTAAAAGGAAGCTGGATTGAAATAGGACAGTAGTGATGGATTAAGTGCAGGAAACACTAGTATAAGGTGTCTATGGAACAAATCTCCTTCAGCGTTCAAAATGACCAACGTGAGGACTGCAGGCGTTTCTCTCAGTTGGTTGTGTTCAGGGAAAAAAGCAGCTAAATACACTGAGACTGCTCCACATTGTTAGTGAGTTAACTCTGGATATCTGCAGGTTTGTCAAACTTGGAGTGAACAAAAGCAGAAAAACAGTAAAAGATGCAGACAGTGAAAGTCTGGTTTATTTCATGAACACAATGAAACATTTTACAGTCCACAGAGCAAAGTAGCATACATGATAAATAGATGCACATAACACGGCCGGTGAGAAGTAAAACTCGTCGTCTTACCACATGTTATATTCTGTAAACTTAAAATAACCACAGAAATTAGAGTTTAGTGTTTTAAAGTCATTATTAAAAACATGAGTCAACATTACTGAAGTGACACTTTAACGATGCTTCATATCACAGTCTTTATGATGATAAAACTTGTTCTCTCGTTGGTAGATGTCTGCGCTGACACTTGTCATGAAAATGTCCTGAGCCTGGGTTCAAGCTTCCTCTTCAATTACCTTTGATCATTAATAGGGTCACAAAAGATTTGTCACATTATCCCCATTAACAACATGCTTTTATAGAAATCATTGTGACACAAATATTTCAGATTCTTGTTTCACAACGTGCACAAACTCAAAATCTTTAGAGTCTCATATTTATAAAGAAACCCAAAGAATACATTTATACCATTGTATGAGCTGCACTTCTTGTAAAAAACTGATTGGAAATGCGTTTGAGAAAAGCTCCTGCTGTGACCTTCCTTCTGTGAGGGCACACACACACACACACACACAGAGCGAGAGAGAGAGAGAGAGGTTCAAGGTTCAAGGTTCTTTATTTGTCACATGCATAGTTATACAAGTATAACACACAGTGAAATGTAGCCTGACACGCTCCTCGACATGTGCAAAAATTGGGGGGGGGGGGGGGGGGTGTAGAGGAAGAACATTATATATATATATATATATAGTATATACACTGGGTGAATGTGCAGTAGTAGCAGCAAGCAGGTGAATTCTGTACATTAATATGAATAGACATCTGACTATTTTACAGGATAGACAATATAAACATATTTAAAATTAAAGGAATTGAAATGTACATTGTGCCTTGGTTTAGAGTGTTTGGAAGAGAGTCCTGTCTCAGTCAATTATAGATGATGTGAGAGGGCGGGTGTGTGTGTTTAGGGCACGGATGGCTTGGGGATAGAAGCTCCTCTTGAGTCTCTCTGTCCTTGCCCGGAAGATGCGGAACCTTCTACCAGATTGCAGAAGTTGGAACAGTTTGTTGCCAGGATGGGACGGGTCCTTCAGTATCTGCGCTGCTCTAGTCCGGCATCTCCTGGTGTAGGTGTCCTGAAGCGGGGGGAGAGCAATCCTGCAGCAGCGTTCTGCTGTACGGATCACTCTCTGGAGAGCTTTTTGGTCCTTCACACAGCTGTTCCCGAACCACGATGTCATGTTCTGTGTGAGGATGCTCTCCACAGCGCCTGTATAGAAAATCCTGAGGATCTTTGGAGAGACCCTGAACTTCCTCAGTTGTCGTAGGTGATACAGGCGCTGCCTAGCCTTTTTGGTCTGGACCTGAATGTGGACCTGCCCACCCTCACCACCTGAGTTCTGCCAGTGAGGAAGTCCAACACCCATGCACACAGACTGCTGTTAAGTCCCAGATCCCTCAGCTTTGTGAACAGTCTGCAGGGCACTATTGTGTTAAACGCTGAACTGTAATCAACAAACAGCATTTGCACATAGTTACCCTGTTTCTTGTCCACGTGGCTGAGAGTGGTGTGTAGGACGTGGGCGATGGCATCCTCTGTGGATCTGTTGGATCTGTAGGCGAACTGCAGCGGATCTGTGGTGTCTGGGATGGAGGAGGAGATGATGTTCTTCAGCAGCCTCTCAAACACCTTCATTACTACCGAGGTCAGTGCAACTGGCCGGTAATCGTTCAGGGATGAGGGTTTGCTGTTCTTGGGCACAGGGATGATGGTGGATCTTTTGAAGCATGTGGGGACCACAGACTTCGCCAGGGACTCGTTGAAGATGTAAGTGAACACACCTGCTAGCTGGTCAGCACAGCAGCGCAGCAGACGGCCGGTGATGCCGTCTGGCCCCGCCGCTTTCCTTGTGTTCACTCTCCTCAGTGCCGCTCGGACGTCATGCTCGGTGATGCTGGTCACCGGTCTCTCGCTGATGACGTCACTATCCTCGGTAGTCAGGCGGTAGATAGCATTAGCCGCCTGGCTAACCTCGAAACAGGCGTAGAACCGATTCAGGTCGTTGGTGAATGCAGAGTCGGCGTTGATCAGCGCAGTGTCCCTGGCTTTGTAGTCCGTAATGGTGCGTAGTCCGTGCCACATACTCCGTGTGTCGCCCTGGTGGAAGCGGGACTCCACACGTTCCCGGTACCGGCGTTTGGCATCTCTCACCGCGCGCCGCACGCCGTATGAGGCCGCTTTGTAGGTGCTCATATCGCCAGTGGTGAGACCCGCGTTGTAGGAGGCGGTCCTGGCGTTTACTGCAGTGCGGATCGATCTATCCATCCACGGTTTCTGGTTTGGGAATGTGGTGACTCTCGCAGTGGGGATAATCTCCTCCGCTAGCATGTTGACGAAGCATACTGCTACTTCCGTAAACTCGTTGATGTCGACTGCGCATGCTCTGAACATGTCCCAGTCTACGTCGTTGAGTGCGTCCTGTAGCGTAGCTTCTGATTGGGCAGTCCACCGTTTTACCTCCCTCGTGGTTACTTCTTCCCTCCGTATGCTTTGTTTATAATGGGGAATGAGGAAGATGGCGTTGTGGTCAGACTTCCCAAAAGCCGGGTGTGAGACCGCTTTGTAGCCCTGCTTGTATGGCGTGTAGCAGTGATCCAAAATCCGATCCCCTCTCATTGGACACGAGACATGCTGGTAAAAGTTTGGCATGACTTGTCTGAGGTTCGCTTTGTTAAAGTCTCCTGCTACAATGAGGGCTGCGCCCGGGTCCTTGTTTTGAAGCGAGCTCAGCACATCATGTAATTCGGACAAAGCCATACCTGTGTCCGCTTGGGGTGGGATGTAGACCACCGTGGCGATGACTGAGGTGAACTCACAGGGCAGATAGAAAGGGCGGCACTTAATGCTCAGGAACTCCAGATGTGGCGAGCAGCCGCTGGAGAGAGTAGAAATGCTCCTGGCATCACACCACTTTCTGTTTATCATGAAACACACTCCTCCACCTTTGGTTTTGTTCGACTCTGCCGTTCTGTCCGCGCGGAGCACAAAGAATGAATCCGACGGAGTTACAGCCTGGTCCGGCACGGTGGGGGTCAGCCATGTCTCCGTGAAGCACAGAATGTTGCAGTCCCTCATGTCACGTTGGAAGGTGACCCTTGCTCTTAGGTCATCGAGCTTGTTCTCCATGGATTGTACATTGGCCAGTAGGATACTGGGCAGTGGTGCGCGATGCGCCTGCTGTCTCAGTCTGTTCCTAATACCAGCGCGTTTTCCCCGGCGCTTCTTTGTTCTGTGGGGATATCATTACAGTTTTTTACAGACGCTAGGACACATTTCTCAATACTTAGGACACTTTTGCAAAACTCCTCACACAGTGAGCACAACAGAAGTCTATGTGGGCTAAACTGAGGATCAGTTATCATTGTTTTGGCACAAAATGCATTCAATGACTACATCTCTCAAATTTCATGAATTATTTTCTCACTCAGAAACAACAACTGCCAAAAATCTTTGTACGTACAGGACATTTTGCATGTGCTTACATACTGTTTTCAAAACTGTTAAACTTATGGCCAAAACAATAACACAATGCAAAACTTACAGTTTTTTCTGAATGCTTAAACCCTAACTGTGATTCCTGTAGCACAATCTCTAAAACTATTCAGACTTATAGCAAAACCACTCACTGAGTTTGCAAAACTAAAAGCACA
Organism: Rhamphochromis longiceps; assembly: GCF_057381845.1. Lineage (NCBI taxonomy): Eukaryota > Metazoa > Chordata > Actinopteri > Cichliformes > Cichlidae > Rhamphochromis > Rhamphochromis longiceps. Next base: position 3,124,160 of record NC_140565.1, read on the forward strand.
AAAACTGCTTTGCACTCAGTTTGCAATTTTGTAACACACACTTTGCAAAACTGTAGGCACAATTCACTGCACAACACTCAATTACCAAATTTCCAACACACTCCTAGCAAAAGTATACACATGTATGGCTATCATTAACACTAATTTGCCAACTGTCTGGCACACTTTCACATGTGAAAACTTTTTTAGATAATTAGTTCACTTTGCAATCAGCCTAAGCACTATAATACAGGTAAGCTGTGTGTGCGGAGTACAATGGAGGGAGCAGAAAGAGTGAGAAGTAGAGGAGGCCGAGGAGGAGGACGTGGAGGTGAAGAAGTAGGATGAAGAGGACGACAAGGACAAGGAGGACCAAGAGGAGGACAAGGAGGGGGGAGAGGAGGATGAGGAGGGGGGATAGGAAGGGTAAGAAGAGTAAGAAATAGAATTACTGATGACATCAGAGCTACAATAGTGGACCATGTAATCAACCGTGGAATGACCCTGAAGGTAGCTGGCCAACGGGTCCAGCCTAACTCGAGCCGCTACACTGTAGCAAGTATCATAAGGACATCTTGAAATGAGAATCGGTTAGTACAGTCACTTCGCACAAAGATTTGTAGCACTGCCATATGCCAATGAGAAACACACCAATACCATTGATGTAAAAATACTGAAATTGTTACTTTACAGAATTGCTAGATGACCAGATGCTGGGGGCAGAGGAAGCATGTTCACTGCAGACCAAGTAACCCATATAGTCATTATGGCGATTGCAAATAATCCTATACTTGTGCTTTTAGTTTTGCAAACTCAGTGAGTGGTTTTGCTATAAGTCTGAATAGTTTTAGAGATTGTGCTACAGGAATCACAGTTAGGGTTTAAGCATTCAGAAAAACTGTAAATCTAAAAATGCAGTTTAACCAGCCACAGCTGATTCTCATTGTAGATGAACATCTACACAGGTGTTACTCCTTCAATTTCATTACAAAAGGAGACAACTGCTGAATAGGTTTGTTTTGTGATGTGAACATGGACCCAGCCAGAAATGGAGAAGTGGCTGAAAGATGAAGAAGAGTGGCTGGGAGGGGGCGAGGAATACGTATGCGTGGTGGAAGAAGAATAAGAGGAAGATCAAGAGCTGTAGTCTCAGATGAGATCAGAGCTACTGTAATTGATCATGTAGTAAATCATGGTCACTCAATGAGAGAGGCTGGTCAGAGAGTGCAGCCAAATCTGCAACGCTCTACAGTGGCATCTATTGTTAGAGTTTTTCGGCAAACCAACAGGTAACTTGTATTCTGCAAGGGCATTTGCACATTTCAGAAGTAAATAAGTTTTTGTGTAATTGTTGTTGCATTTCTGCTTAGGACTCAACGGTTACCTCACACAGGAGGGAGAGGACGGATGTTCACTGATGTGCAGGAAACTGCCATTGTTGATATGGTCATCAGAAACAATGGGATAAAACTCACTGAAATTAGACACAGAGTCTTGGCAGACAACGTTACTTTCTCAAATATTCACAGTGTAAGCGTAACAACAATTTCTAGAGTCCTGAAAAACATCAGGTCAGGATGAAACAGTTGCACACTGTGCCTTTTGAGAGGAACTCTGAACATGTCAAGCAACTCAGGAACCAGTATGTCCAGGTAAGATCACAATAAAATACAGATCTGTTTTTGAACAAAACCAAACACACAAAGACAATTTTTACAAATTTACTACTGTAACAGCTTATGTTGCCTTGTGGATTTATGTTAGAGAGTCATGGAGATTGAAGGCAGGCAAACACACCACATTTTCATCTTTGAGGATGAGGCAGGTTTCAACTTGGCCAAAGCACGGCGACGAGGGAGGAATGTGATTGGGAAGAGCGCCACAGTGAACGTCCCGGGCCAGAGGGGTGCCAACATCACAATGTGCGCAGCAACATCCACTGATGGACTGCTGCTACACAGACCACTGATTGGGCCATACAACACGGAACGGCTCCTTGCGTTCCTGCATGACCTCTATGGAAGGGTTGTGCTAGGTGAGGAAAGGGATGCGGAGAGAAGGAATCAGCCAACATTTATAATTGTATGGGACAATGTGGCATTTCATCACTCCCGTGCAGTCACCGAGTGGTTTGCAGCCCATCCCAGAATGGAGTCTCTTTTCCTCCCACCTTACTCTCCATTCCTCAACCCCATAGAGGAATTCTTTTCCTCATGGCGGTGGAAGGTTTACGACCATCATCCACATGATCAGATGTCCCTCCTGGATGCAATGGACAACCCGTTCTCACTCCCAACGCGTAAAATAATGACGATTTGTCACGTCCCTTAACTTCTCATGCTGACGCCTAAGGTACCCTTCCACGTTTTTATGTGACGCTGTGGGTTGTCAATTCATTCCAATATGAACCCGCTCGCGGCGATCAGAGACGCTTCGAGCAGAGGCTCCAGCCATCCATTTACTCCAATAATAACCCCGTCACGGCGAAACATGACGCCGTGAAGCACAATCTAACTGGAGAACCGGGGACCCTCTCCGCGAACGGGTTTTTCTCCCTAATTTAATGCTTTCTTTTAATGACATCGTTAACATTTCTCAACAAAAACACGAAAGTATCACTGATAATTCAACAATAAAATCGCTTCATGTTGTGGCCATCACACAGTGTTTTCCAAACTGATTCACGATCTGAAAGTGCGCAGATTTAACGTACATAATCCTTCGTTAGGTTTATTATTTTCATTTCACACGTAAAACACATTTATAGATTCATTCACCACTCCTGCTAGTTTTGGATGCGCTCGGCTCCAACCAATCAGACCAATTTACGCAGACGCACTAATCCCGTAACTGCACACTACCCATAATCCTCAACCGCCGTCACTATGGAAATGAAGATGACAACAGCTTGGTGCTACCCGTTATTCCTTTATTTACTCTAAAATAATAACCAGCGATAATACGAAATTAAACTGGCCCAGTGTTTAATTATGTAATTAAAAAATGCAAATTGTAGTATTTTATTTTTTACAAATTGCAATATTTATCTACAGCGCGCCTTTAGCGACACGTCAACAGATCTTAAGCAAGGCGATTGGATGGTTTTTACTGCAATGCATCTTGGGAGTCGTAGTAAATGTATCTTTCAACTCACGGTCCTGCAGCGAAGTTTTCGACTGGACACGAGGCAGATCCTAGCTAAGTAAGTTGTGATAAACTGTGGGTAATTTGCATGTTCACTGAAATATTAATTTCAGTGATATTAAACTGATATTAAACTTGAAATGTTTTCACAGAGCAGTCTGTGTACCAAGAGAACTACTTCTGCAAAAGTTTATTTAAATTTTTTTGTGATGTATTCTCATGTGTAAGACACTTGCTTGGCCACCCAGCTAATGTTAGTACTGCTCTATTTTAGCAATGTATCTTTTCTGTAATCAATTCAGGGTTTTTTTTAACCCTATTCACGTAATTAACTCAATATTAATGACTTTAATCTCGTAATTGATTTTTTTTCTAAATATGGTGTAATACTGCCTCGTAATATATAAGTTATTTCTTTGGTCATAAATTATTTTTGTAATCGTTTCACCAAAACAGACCTGAAATAATCCCTACATGTTCCATTTTCATTTGCAGAAATGACAAAGCCAAAAACCAAACCATGCCCTTCCTGTCAGGCCCCAAACACCTGCAACAGGAAGACATGCAGTGGATGCCTGGGCAGCCTGAACCTAAAGGAGGGATTGAAAAATAAACAAGAACAGTTTAAAAACAGTAACTGGGCTGCCTCTGTTAAAAAAAACAGAAATGCGAGCAGGGTGGTTAATTCAGCCCAGTTGTCAGTAAGTTTAAAAGTTCTGATCTAATAAGTGGTTGGTCTGGTAGACAATTCTTTATTAATCACAGTTGTCAATGTTTTCTTGTATATCATGAAGTAAGAAACTAACAAGACATGTATATACACATAAAATATTAATTTATAAAAGAGCATAAATAAAAAAGTTATTCACATCAGAATAACATCATCACACTAAAGACATCCAACTAGAAAAAACTTGTTAAAAACTATTTTTATTCAAGCTACTTCTGATTTTTAATTTAATCGGCTATTAACTGAGAGACAAAACATTTCAAGATGGATTTTATCATACATTTACAGGTTTGGTCACCATAAATACTTTTTAACTATCGACAACAATAAAACAACAAAGATGTGAAACTTAAAGGTTTGTTATACATCAGTTTGCTTACATGAAAGACTGGTTGCATGTTTTTCTTTGTTGTTCTTGCAGGTTTCAAAGCTACATGCCCTGGGCTACCAACCAATTCTGTTTCTTGGACAGTTTGACCGTAAGGGCCGTATAGTAGGGGACGTGATCACTCAGATCGAACCAGCGGAAGGTGCTGCACGTGACATCCTCATGAAGATGAGGAAGCTTTATGAACACCTTCTGAGAAGTAAGATATGCTTTGTCCATTATCTGTAACCAGGTGTCCTTATCAGGTAGCCTATCCTAGCTGTCTTTGGGTGATACTCATGGTACACCCTAGATAAGAAGGCAGATCATCACGGGGTACATAGAGACAAACAAGATGGTGAGGATGAGGATAGTTAACAGTCACCAGCTATTCTGTTCTACTCTACTCTATTCTGTTCTATTCTATTATTCAGCCAAGGTTCAGACCAGTAACCTTCTTGCTGTGAGGTGACAGCTGCCCTACATGTCCTGTTGCTAACATGAAAATAGTGTTATATCTGCCTTATTACCTCCCCATGTGTCGGTCACATCACCAAAGCTAGCCATACTGAACCTCTGGTGTTACCCACCTGAACAATTTTGTATGCGTGTGTGTGTATAGTATGGTCTTTCACACTCATGTATATACAAATGTAATTTTAAAAATCTTCACGAAAACCAGACCTGATAATTCTCTTCGAGACTTTCTAGTATAACAAATGTTATAATGTTACCAATATGAACACCAAGATTCTTAAATAATTTATATACTTCTTAAGAGGTTACCTGATTACCTCCCTGAGGTAGTTAGCATCACCATTGTACAAAACTCCTAAGTCACAGTACTAGCTTGAAGTGTCAAATGTTATTCACTACAAAGTCAGGAAAGTAGTGTCATCAGAGGAAAAAGTCATTATCTATCTGGATTTATAGTCACACTCATTAATTTATTAATGTACAATGTAGAAAAGCACTACAGATGTCACACTACCCTAGAGGGCACTTGTACTGAATTATTTGGGTCAGTGAGTGTGCGAGATGACTTATTTGATGCCAATATTTACCAGTTGTATCTTTAGTAAAAACTTAACTGAAAACATGCAAATCACTACTTATTATGTGTTTATGTGTACTGTACATTTTTTCAACCCATTTTAATGAATGTTTAATATTTAAAATTTTTCAGAATTACAAGCTTCACCTCCTGCTAAAAGTTCTACACCAGCAGCTGGACCATCCTCTGCTGACAGTGTCGATGCTGGACCAGTCCCAGACCCAGAGGCTCTAAACGAGGAATTTATTCTTCATTTAGAGCCTGTACCAACATCTTCCCTCTGTCAGCCTCCTGCATCCTCCTCTTCATCTCTGCTTCCTCCTGCATCCTCCTCTCCATCTCTGCTTCCTCCTGCATCCTCCTCTCCATCTCTGCTTCCTCCTGCATATTCCTCTCTGTCTCTGCTTCCTCCTGCATCCTCCTCTCCATCTCTGCTTCCTCCTGCATCCTCCTCTCCATCTCTGCTTCCTCCTGCATCCTCCTCTTCATCTCTGCTTTCTCCTGCATCCTCCTCTCCATCTCTGCTTCATCCTGCATCCTCCTCTCCATCTCTGCTTCCTCCTGCATCCTCCTCTCCATCTCTGCTTCCTCCTGCATCCTCCTCTTCATCTCTGCTTTCTCCTGCATCCTCCTCTCCATCTCCACATCCTGCATCTCCCTCAATTTCTACGGTGTACACCTCGGATGTCCCAAACAAAAAAAGGACAAGGAAAGGTTAGACATTATGGTATTGTAAATGTACGAAACACATGACATGTTCGTTAAGTTTGTTAAGATTTCTTTTTCTTAATTTTTGCATTTTTTCCAGTTTTACAGAACTCATGTAAATATTTCATTTGTTATTTTTCAGAATGCCGAAAACACCGTACACAGAAGATTTTCAAATATGAAGAGATAGTAGACAGGAGAGTTGTAAATGTAAGTAATTTAGCCTGCTGTTGTGCAGATTTGTTTGCGTCTTTGGACTTCCCGGATTTGAACTGTGCCTGACTGAATATCCATAAGCTTTTGTATTTGATGAATCTACACTAATTCAGCCACTGAGTCAGGATTTCACTCCAAATAGGACATTAAATAAGAACAGACCACCTGATACGACCTGGTCATGCTGCCTTCCTGATGTTTACGTTCTTTAAAGTCCTCCTGACATCATGCTCAGAAGGAGTGATTGATGTGGAGGTGCTCCTTCCCATTCAGTAACATCTGCTTCAGTTAGTTTTGCTTGTGAGCCACAATGTAAGCAGTGTTGCTTTGCTGACATGCACTCGATGCTGGCAGTACAAGCATTGTAGTGGTTCTTATGTTTTTGTAAACTAATTGTATAATATATTGAGCCATTCAATAGTACACAAATGTTTATAAGCTCCTTTTTGTATGCAACTTGCATGTCTTTCTTAATTAATTGTTTGTTTATATCATGTTTTTCAGGAAAAAGAAGAAGTTAAAGTCAAGTGGAAGCCTTGCTCAACATGGTATGTAGTAACAACTTTGTTGGACGGGAACAGACATTCATATTGTTGATAAATAGTTATCAACTCAATTTGAATTCATGTATTTGGACTAAAGTAAATTGGGAGCTTTTAGCTATCGAGCTCCTCTTCTGTGAGGAGCTTGATAGCTGTCCACCTCCAAAGTCCATTATGAGTTTTGGAGGTGGACATGGTCAACACTTTTAAGAGTAGGCATAAGACTTTACTTCTTTATAGAGCTTATAGTTAGGGCTGGTTCAGCTCAGCCCTTAGTTATGCTGTAATAGGACCAGACTGCTGGGGGTTAGTGTCCCCCCCCTCTCTCTCTGTCTCTTTCAGGGTTATGCAGGCTCAGTATTGGTTGAAGATGCAGTCACGTCTCCTTTTACTGAAAACTCTCCCCCTCTCCCTCACCACCATCTGTAAACATACATGTCTCAGTAATGCAGTTCATGCATGTTACTAACTAAACTTCTTCCCTGGAGTTTCTGTGCTCTCTCATCCAGCAGGTTCCAATGGATCGTGGCTGCTGCTGTGGTCCTGCTTGACATCTACTACATATATTAATACTCTCTGACTTGATTTGATTAATTTATATTACAATGAAGGTGTATAAAGCATGACATGAATATAGAAGATATTTCATCCTAAAAAATTGTCATATGTCACAACCTAAATTGTCCTATTTTGTGTGTGGTTGTCGTTGTTGTTTGTTATGTTTTTCTCCTGACAGTGGCAAAGTGTGGGATGACACATGGGAACCTGCGCAGTTTTACACACAGTAAACCAGGCACCACAGGTGGCAGAGATCACACAGTTCACAGCTTGCAGTTCAGCATAAAAGTTCAAAATAAAATATTTACTATACATTTCAACCAGTGTCAGTCTCTGTTTCACTCTCTAATTGTGGCTCAAGTACCTAACATATTCATGAATCTGATCGATCAATAATATCTTCCCTGCACTCGACATCTCATAGTTTTACATATCAGCCAACATTGTTGTCTACATGCTCATAAATATAGAAGTGACTTGCTTATTATAACATATTACAAGGTAAAGTAATACTGCACTGCACGTATAGTAAGTAACACCTACTGTGTATGGGAGCCTAAAGCAAAGTTAACTGCACCAGTACCAGCTTCAGAACATATTGTATATTATATGTTTCTACCTTTTTGTAATATGTCATGTTTAGATGCAGTGACAATTGCACATTTGGAGTTGTGGTCATATGTGGTCTTTATATACAGGGTATTAAAAAAAATTGACATTTTTTGCTATTTTTCTTGTTTGTTTGCACAATATTATTGTGTACATATTACATATGTAACATTATTGTTAATATTATTATTAGATATCAAAGATACAATTTGATTGAGGGTTTTCCTGTCATAATTTCAATAAAAATGCAATTACACACGTAAACAATAGGATCAAAATAAACTTTTAAAAAGTCTGTTGATCAAATGCTGATTTTCAAAACATTCTAGAGGAAAACAGAGATAAAATAATCTGAACAGTAACAGTGATTGTGGATGATGATGGAGGCTTCAATGGATTATTCTGTTTCAATCAATAGGTTTGTATCTATGACAATAATTTGATAAGTTTAACAGGTTGGTTTAGGCCTGGCAATACAGCAAATATTCACAAACTTTTGTTTTTGAAGAATGTTTATCTTTTTTGGGATGAAGCTATCTGGCAAAATGAGACAACCCTTTTAACCTAATCTTTATGTCTTTTTTGTGGCTATGATACTGGATTTTGGTTTGATGCATATGCAGGTTACAGCTGGGGAATGGCAGTATGTTGTGGATTGATTTGGCATGTTCAACCACTGTTACACCAAACTCTCTCACTTATAACATGATAAAGGCCTCTTACTCAGTGTCATGGATTTTCTATACTTTTGGGGACACAGGGCCAAAGTCTGAGGCAATAAGTCAGATCAAAGAAGGCAATGATTCTAAAATGGGAGTTTACTTATGTCATTATATATATCCAGGAATATGTGCCAGAGGATAGTTGTCATGAAATCAATATTAAATCAAAGTATTCCTTAATTACCACAGCTGACACGAGTTCTCCATAGCTGCCTGCTGTCTCAGGATCTGTCTCCAAAAAGGACCAGGGAGCGCTAACATGTTATGTTCTAAACTGATGAAGAAAATGCACATTAAACATAGTATAAACTTACTGAGTGAAGTAATGTCAAGAGGATTCCTTTAGCTCCTATTGGGTTGGTTCCTTGATCAATGCAATACAGAATCATTAATCTGGTTTTATGTAATGTCCTCAAAACATGTCAAAATGAGGCTCACTAGTCTGTGTGGCCTCCACATGCCTGTATGACCTCCCTACAACACCTGGGCATGCTCCTGATGAAGTGGCAGATGCTCTCCTGATGGATCTCCTCCCAGACTCCAGGACTAAAGCATCTGCCCACTCCTGGACATTTTGTGGTGCAGTTGGTGGATGGAGCGAGACATAATGTCCCAGATGTCCTCAATTGGATTCAGTTCTGGGGAATGGGCGGGCCAGTCCACAGCATCAATGCCTTCGTCTTGCAGGAACTGCTGACACACTCCAGCCACATGAGGTCTAGGATTGTCTTGCATTAGGAGGAACCCGGGGCCAACCGCACCAGCATATGGTCTCACAAGGGGTCTGAGGATCTCATCTCAGTACCTAATGGCAGTCAGGCTACCTCTGCCGAACACATGGAGGGCTGTGCTGCTCCCCAAAGAAATGCCACCCCACACCAAAACTGACCCACTGCCAAACTCATGCTGGAGGATGTTGCAGGAAGCAGAAGGTTCTCCACGGCGTCTCCAGACTGTCACAAGTGCTCAGTGTGAACCTGCTTTCATCTGTGAGGAGCACAGGGCGCCAGTGGCAAAGTTGCCAATCTTTGTGTTGTCTGGCAAATGCCAAACATACGGCACTGTGTTGGGCTGTAAGCACAACCCCACCTGTGGACGTCGGGCCCTCATACCACCCTCATGGAGTCCATTTCTGACCGTTTGAGCGGACGTGCACATTTGTGGCCTGCTGGAGGTCATTTTGCACAGCTCTGGCCTTTCTTTCCTACCCCACAGTACCTTCCCTTACCATTTGTTTCCTACTCTTTTACTTCTTCTTTGATGACGGTTGTCTTTCTAGATAAGCAATTTCATTTGCTCTGGGGCGAGTCAATGGCTCGGGTGCATTCTGGGACTGTCAGTTCACCAGTGTGCTGGCATGCTTCTTAACAAACACACCACTACAGCAAACATCTCAGTTGTACTTGTTGATTTCTTCGACAAAACACTGAACAAAAAATTTACTTGTGAGTGTGCTGCCTGGTGCTTTTAAATTTTGTGATTATTTGAGCAGCCCAGAAAGCATCCCATAAATTAAATTATGTTATCGTATCTGAACATGTACACTAGTCATTAAATTAGATGGGAAATAATGATTCAGGGTAAACAACTGCACCAAGGAAATTCCATTTTTCTTCTCAAAATGTAAAATGTCTGTTGAAAAATCACATTGAACAGAGATGTGATTAACTTTTTATTTTACCAAACATAACATCAATGATGACACAATCAGTCTTCATCAGAAGTGCTCAAATCACTCTCAGTGGCATCGTCTGGAATGTCCTCCTCCTCCTCCGAGTCCATTTCCAGGAGTGGTTGGTGGCTGAGGATTCTCTTGTACATGTCCTTTACTTTGAGCATTTCAGCTTTCAGTTCACTTTGTTTTTTTAAAACCAGGCTACAGAGTCCCTTCTGTGCATCCTCCGACATGCCAACAAAGGAGGCTGTAAAAAGAACAAAACAAATAAATATGAGAAAAGTAAAAAAAACAAACAAAAAAAAACCTCACCTCATAAACACAATGAATTAGGATGCTGTAATTAAACATTTTTTTAAAAGGGAGAAGGCAGTGTTAGCTAGCAATCTAGATATAGGTAAAAGATCCAGTAAGACTTTAGCATCTGCTCTTATTTTCAATCGATTCATCAAAAAATTAATAAATAAATAAAGTGCTTACAGTCTGAGGAGATTGTCCCCAACACCACAGAACGCATTCGCAACACTGTCCAGTGATGCTGCATCTCCCTGCAGAGCATCATCTCCTCCTCTCTCAGGCGCCTCACAGCCATCACCTTCTCAAAGACCATTCTCTTTGTCCGGAGGTCAGCAGCAGCTACAGTTTAACAACATCAGATGGGAAAACATAGCAGCATATTATGATTCAAGAACAAAACATTCAACTACTGCTCAGATACTGGGAGCTTGTTTAAAAAGGATATTTATAAATCAAGAGCTTACGTTCACTTGTGCTCTGCCAGGGCCAAATATCGGTCTGCATGAGGGCATCACTGGATACGATTTGCTTTGTTGGTTCAGCGAGCTTGTTGTAGTTGTCAACAGCAGCCGCCAAGCGTTTCTTCTCAACTAAGATGACCTTGCGAATTCTGTGTCGCCTCTTGTTGCTATCTGTAAATAATCATAAAAAATTCACACCTTCACATAATGTATATAGTTTCATTTTAATCTACACTCATCAATTTGTTTGCTAGAACAAATCACATCCAGCTTAAACAAACCTGGATCTGATTTGATTCTGTTTACAAAGTAGCTGCACAAGCTGTACAAACTGAGCATCAAACGGTCCGTTTCAAAGAAACTGGGACGTACCATTTTGTCTGTAAAGACTTTGTGTTCGCACTCTGATGATGACGACAAGCTCCTCTATTCGTGCCTGCAACGCTCCAAGGCTGCCATCAGTTTGATCACTTTCTAAGTGAGAGGAATATTAATCAGAATACAGGATGAGTAACAGTCACCAAACTACAGTGGACTCTGTAATCACTGACTTGATGACATTCATTATAAGACATCTGGAGCCTTCATGTGCTGCTATCTCATGATAATCATGAGATAACAAGTATGTTGGTGTTCAGGTTTATAAAACCAACTAGTACGACATCATTTCAACCCAGGTTCTATCCAATTTGATGAAACGCAACAACTCTGCCATAAATTTGCTTTTCCAAGGCTTATTTTTCATTGTTTGTTGACACTGTCAGAAAGATCTTAACTCTAAGTTCTTTAATGAGGCCATGGTGGGTCCTATTGTTATACATGAGTGCATTATATTGAGACTCACCTTCAGCCCATTTCTGCACATCGGCCACCCATTGCTGCAGTGTGTCGTCATCCACACCCAGCTCATTTCTGGTCGCATTCAGGCTCTCCACTTGTTCTCTAAGGATCCTTATGATCTAAGAATGCATTCATAAATGTCATTCATATTGACATTAAAAGAGTACTGGTGTTTTCCCCCCATTACCACACACATTAAAATGGGTGTTGAAAAAATGACCTTTAGATATCGCTGGCTCAAAGTGCGGCCCAGTTGTTCCATTTTCCTTTTGTTCCACCCCAAAGCCAGGAGGGTCAGCATGTCTGTTTGCCCTGCATTTCAGTTAGTATACAAATTAGAATTAATGAGCAGGAGACTGAGTGGAATCTCAGACACGGACACACACCTGCTTTAGACATGTACTTCGTTGTGATGGCCGCCCTAGACAGGAAACTGTTTACTTGTTCCACCTCTTCTCCAACTGTTGAACCGGCCCCATCCTGAAACGCACCTCCCCATTTGATCTATAGAAAGGAGGTCACAATACATGACTGCTGAATTCATTCAACCTTATAACAAAATGTCTCAAACTAATCCAAAACTACAAGCTGCAGTATACCTCGCATTTCCAAGTGTGAGCCTTTGCATGCATGACGGAGAGAAAAGGACGCATTGACAAGAGGTTCCTCAGCTCAGGGCACTGCTGAGCCACCTTGGTTAAATAGGGGAAATATTTACAGGCCACATCGGAGCAAAGGAATGTAATATGTCCTGGGATGCTAGCTGCCAACTTCCTCTGGAGAAAAAGGGGGTAAGCAAAGATCTCCCCTCGAAACATGTTCAATGCAGCTAAGAGGACTCCGTGGCGACAAACAGCTATTTCCATGCCCTCCTCATCCAACTTCCCAGTGGACTTTTTGGACGACTCCTTTGCTGCAGTCCAAGATGAAGATCCGCACAACCCTTTCCCCGGGACCTATACACTCAAAGATTTTAACATAAAAGACATGACATGATTAAGCCCTATCAGGGACAAACTTTTTAAAACAAACGCATAACAATTAGCTGAATTAGCCTCGAGTCACACAAGACCTCAGATCTCCCCAGGACAGCACTGATAACACAAAATAAAAATCATGTTGTTTTTTTTAAATACACATGGTGACAAAATTAAGTACACATTAAGATAAAGTAAAGTAAACAGTATTACGACAACACCAAGAGAAAAATAAAAAAAATATCGACCCATCCATATATGTCTACACACACACACACACACACACACACACACACACACACACACACACACACACACACACACACACACGTATGTGTATATGGTTACGGCATTAACGTCATTTTAACAAGATTAACGCTAACAGCACTAATATATATATGTGTATCTTACATGATTTGTGTGTCTCTAGATGTATTTCACAAACTCAGCAACTTCCTCATCTTTTTCAATGAAGACACCTTCAAAGTTCCCCTGCTCTGAAGTGCTGAACGAACACAGTGACAGTTGTTTGAAAAGAAACATTAAAATACATTTTTCTACAAATCCATATTTGACTTATGTACACAATGCATAACGTACCTTGCATTAGACTGAAAGCGATAAAGCTTGCGGTTTCCATCAACTGAGACGGCAAGCATGTCTGGAGTGCAGGCAGGGCAGCTAAAGCATGGCTCCTTGCACATCTTGTCCACCTCAAACTTTACAGCACTCCACTCCAAGAAACTTTTACTGAAGGCATCAGCTGATATTCGGCCATTCTTTTACATAGAGGACATACAACAGAATATTCAAGGACAGTCATCATAAACATTGATTTGCACAATTTCCTTAAACTTAGCAAATTTAGAAACTCACCCTTCCAAAATGGGCTGTTCGTTCATCCAGCATTTTGACAAATGCCTTAAGTGACATCCCTGGTGCAGCCTTCTTAATGTCATAGAAAGACTGAAAGACATCCATTGAAAACAGGGTGCAGAAATTTAAGGTGCCAGGCCAATATCCACTACCCAGGATGTCCTTAACTGAGGGGGACCACATTAGGCCACAGCTGGTGCAGCTCACCACTGGCAGTGCAAGGTTATAACGGCCTTTAGAAAGGATAAGGATAAAATCAGTCATGGCTCAAAGCATTCATTTTTTTCATGTTGTTTTCAAATCGGTCTGGTAAATCCAAATGACCTTTGACAGGTGCCCACATATACTGCGGGCCGAGGGTAATTAAAACCAAGATAGCAATGCACAATTTGCAATAAAACCTCCAAACACATCTATTGTATATGTAGTGTGTGACAAAAGGGCAACTTACCATTTATGGTTACAAGAGCCACAATTGCGCCGGGTGAAACCTCAACGTTACCTGCTGGGCAGTCACACACATGGTCTGGCCTTTGCACAGGCAACAGCCGAACTAACATTAAAACACACAATATATATAAAAAGAATTAGAAATTAACTGATACACAATAAATATACAATAACAGCACCCACTCATACTCATACATAGCAAGAAATGCATAAGACTTAAAAACTGTACCTATTGGCTTGTGAAACTCTGATGAAGGCTGCAAAAACCCTCCTGTTACTGCCTCTCTGTTGTGCAGGACAAAGCGTGTGTGAACTGCAATATCACAGTCAGCACAAAGGAATGGAAGAGGCAGGCAGTCCAGACACCTCACAACTACTTGTTTGCCACACTGACACACACGGTGTGACTGTGGATCCAGAGTAGCTAACATATTGTCTATAAGACAAGGCCTGGCCTCTTTCCACTTTTGCGAGGACACCATATTTCTGATCGCCCAGTGAGTAGCAGCTGACTCAGACGACGTCTCACAAGTCATGGCTGCGTCCTCTTCTCCATCCTCCAACAACTGAAGGAGCTCCTGACGAAGCACCTCAGTTCCATACACTAACAGAAAAAAAATAAAGAAAGGAAGAAACTCTGAAAAACACTCTAGGCAGTATGTTTCTTAGGACTCCACAAAAGCCCTGCATAACTCAACTATAACAACAAATATAAAAGTAAACAGAAATCACAATATATACAAGAAGGTAAAGTACCTTTTGTTGGGTTGACACTGGCAACATAACCAGGTTCTTCACGTGGACATTGATGCTGCTCTCTGGACACTGGGGGGGGGGGGGGGGGGGGGGGGGGGGAATGAAGAATATTTACTTACTGAAATTCTTTGGTGAAAACAAGTTGTGAGATAAAATCAATGGTTGTGTGAACACTGACCACGTGGCATGCAACTAGTACTTCGACTGGTTGATGGTCTTTGAGGAATAAAAGCTCCCTGTCTGTCACGTTTTTTCCAGCGCACTGGTCTTGGCTGAGGTTCACTCTGTGCATCATTCTACGCAATTAACAAGGAAAAAAGGGAACACCTAAAATACAGTCTATGATTAAAGCAAAGATTATCAAACATCTTAAGTTAACCAACTTAATTTGACATAAACTTTAAAAAAAATTCAAATAACATAACGTTTACTCCGTACAAAATATTAGACAAGCGTGTTCCCTCTTTAACAACTGTTTCCACTAAAAATGTTACCTGCATATCTTGAAGGAGTTCGTCAGCAGCCTGAAGCTCTTCCTCCAGCTCGGGATCCTCTGAATCACTCATTTTCAAGCTAAAGAGGAAAGAGATTTTTGCAGAACTCAGTGACATAAACACATAACTAACGCAATTCAAATGATTTTCAGTCTTGGCGCTCCGGTTAATGTTAGCAATTAACGTTAGCATCATCAGTTTGTAAAGAGCTAGCAGAACTCTTAGCGCAAAAACTGCTTTGCGCACCATGTGAGGGTATTTTGCAGCACACAAGTCCTTTAACGTTTGTAATAGATTTAATCCATCATCGTTGGATTAAATGGCTAATGCTGCAGTAGACACGTGTAGTCGTTACCTAGCAAGCATGCTGACGGTAGCTGTAGCCATTTTTAAATATATTACACCGTTTCCGAGATCAGTCACCTCTGTTTGTTTGAAGCTTTTATGAAAAACAAACTTTGAAACACACATCAAGGTATTACTTTAAATATATGTATTTTTTACATACCTGCATTAGAATCAATCAGTTCCGCCTCATTTTCTTATTCTTATAAATGGGTCTCTCCGTTCTCCCATCAGCCTTTGCTTACACAGGTTGCGTCTGATTGGCTGGAGCCGAGCGCATCCAAAACTAACAGGAGTGGTGAATGAATCTATAAATGTGTTTTACGTGTGAAATGAAAATAATAAACCTAACAAAGGATTATGTACGTTAAATCTGCGCACTTTCAGATCGTGAATCAGTTTGGAAAACACTGTGTGATGGCCACAACATGAAGCGATTTTATTGTTGAATTATCAGTGATACTTTCGTGTTTTTGTTGAGAAATGTTAACGATGTCATTAAAAGAAAGCATTAAATTAGGGAGAAAAACCCGTTCGCGGAGAGGGTCCCCGGTTCTCCAGTTAGATTGTGCTTCACGGCGTCATGTTTCGCCGTGACGGGGTTATTATTGGAGTAAATGGATGGCTGGAGCCTCTGCTCGAAGCGTCTCTGATCGCCGCGAGCGGGTTCATATTGGAATGAATTGACAACCCACAGCGTCACATAAAAACGTGGAAGGGTACCTTAGGCGTCAGCATGAGAAGTTAAGGGACGTGACAAATCGTCATTATTTTACGCGTCGGGAGTGAGAACGGGTTGCAATGGATGCTGGATGCCTGGAGATATCAGCAGAAGATTGCCAGGGATGGATCAGGCATGCCAGAAGATTCTTTCCTAGGTGTATTGCCCTAGATGACATAAGATGTGATGTGGATGAGAACCTGTGGCCAAATAGAGAAGACAGAGTAGAATAGCATTACTATTGTATGTGTATCAGTGGATGGTGTGTATACAAATTCTTGTACTTTGGGATTACTTAGTGCAGAAAAATAAAAATACATAAACAAATATTAACGAATTCTGCATGATGTCTGATTCATTCCAGTAACATATATTGAAATTATAAACAGAGATGTGTCCTTGTTTTACACAAGAAAACACTGTGTAATGCTACATGTTGTTAGTGTTTTTTAGGTCATTGTTTTGTGGGTGACAAAGTGTGTTTGTCGGCTGTCAACCTTTGCTAGTGTTCTGGAAGAATGAGTTTATTTGAGACCTGAATGAAGTGTTTTGGTAGTTGTAGTGCATTTTGAAGGTGAAATGAACTGCTTTGCCAAGCTGAAGGTCAGTGAGGAGAATTGTGTGAAGAGTTTTGCAAAAGTGACCTAAGTATTGAGAAATGTGTCCTAGCGGCTATAAAAATAAAATAAATTAAAAAAAAAAACTGTAATACAAAGGATTGGAGTCTGTTTTGGATTTTCACTTGTTGTTGGCTTTAATATGAACAGTCACATAAAATTCATTCAAATTTTTTTGCCTTTGCTTCAATTAAGAAGTTTCTTTAAATCTACAACAGCTTCCTTTTCAAAAAGTTTACTGACATAGTAAGGTAGTAGCAAGGGAACTCAGTAAGTATGAGCAACAGTAGCTTAGGGACACTTTCTCCAATAAAGAGGATTTAATCATCTGCAGTTCGTAAAAAGTGCCGTATTAAAAACAATTCAGCAGACCCTCAGAGTGCGGATACAAACTGTTTTCAGCTGTAGAGGTAGAGGTACGCTTCATGTACTTATCAACATACAGTTCAGAGGCTTGCATTAGAGAGCATTGGTGCTTGGGCATTGTCAGAGATTTACAGTTAACAAACAGTCAGGTGAATAAACAACAATGAGACACTTGTGTAGGTTAACGTGCTGCACGGGTGAAAAGCTCAGAGCAAATCACACCGAACTGCAGTATTCGTTTATTTTTATAGGTTACATCGTCAATATGCAAATATAATCACATTTCCTGTCACGCAGGTCCTGATGTCTGTCTGCATGCAAGCTGTGTGTGTGTGTGTGTGTGTGTCACAGAGTATGTGTGTTGCAGGTCAATTTCTAAGAATAATATAATGCAAGTCAACTTCTGCGGATATGTATTTCTGTGCTGGTCTCTTGTCAGTGTCACAGGGTCAGCTTCCTGTTTTAACAGAAAACTGTGTCTGGTGAAATATGTATAACATAACTTTTGAAGCATAAGCAAATAAAACAATAAAAACTCCCTGACATTCCCTCCTGTTGTTACCGTATTTCACCACTTCAATCATACTTTATTATCAGCTAACAATCACTTGCTTTCAACACTTTCAATTGTAGCATCATTCAGTATGTGTGAGTGTGTGTGTTCCTATACTAAATCTTCTTGTGGCAGTCCAACATAGGTGATCACTGTGGCCTGTACCATTTTGTCAATCATTGATCTGATACAGGGTAGAATGCATGTAGAGAACATGCAAAGCAATAAAAGAAAAACTCCTATCAAGACAAGTCCTTTGATCATGAGGGTCTTCCAGCTGCCGCTCAGCAGCCAGGTCAGCCAGTCCTCTGTGTTCATGACATAGTCTTGTTGCTGTGCATTACTCAGTTGTCGTAACTTCTCCAGGGCGGTGGTCATGGTCAAGGAATGCACGTTATCTGGAATATAGGTGCAGCAAGTGATGTTGAATAAGACACAGAGGCCCCCTCTCTCAGCGAGAATCATGTCCAGGGCAACTCTGTGTTGCATGACCACTATTCTGATCGCGTCGATTTCCTCATTCTGAGCCTTGTTTATCCATGTTGAGCTGTTCAGGAAAAGTCCAAATCTGTAGTCAAGAGTCTCGATTCTCAGCATGTTTTTTCCATTCCCGATCCATGGGAAAAGTGAGTGCAGGACTTTCTGTCCGGTGGTCCACAACTTGAACTCCGCTGGCACATCACTGCCCCAGATTGGATCATGAGGTTGCACGTCATCAGTGCTCCTCTTGCGTCTTGGTCGGTCCTGATGGAATATTCTGAATGTGTGGTCTGACACTAAAATTGGGGCGCAGAGTCCGGTGCTGTTGGGTGGGATGGTGAAGTATGTCTTTGAGCCACATGCCCAAGCTGTACCCTGCACCCAATATGTGCCATTCAGGAAGCTTATCCGTGCCTTTCTGTCCTGCGGCATCCGGAAAGTCTGGGAGCAGTTTTGGTTCATCCCCAGCTTTCTGTTGCCGTATGCGAAGGTGAAACACATTGGATGTTGTATTCCTGGTTCCCTCCTGACGTTGAAAGATTTTCCCTTGTCATTGGTCGCATTCAGGTGTACCCAGTATCGGTCATCACAGCTGTAGTTCCAGTCTGAGATCTCTGGTGTACAGAAGAGTAGCTCATTAGGTTTATAGTTGATCAGTGTTCCATTACATCGTCGCAGGTCGATTTTTGTGACTTGTCTTTTTAACTCCAACTTGAAGGCGAAGATGTCTTCGGGGGAACATGTTCCACTGGTGGCCTTGTAGAATATACATAGGGCTTCGGAAAGGCTGGGTGATTTTCCATATAGGGTGGCTTGCATTGCTGTTGTTGGGAGGTGAGAATAGACGTAGCAGCCAGTGTGGTTGTCTTCTGTATGTACTCGGTTGTAGACGTACCGGTACCAGGCATTGTTCAGCCAGGGGTGGTTGTGCTCTTTATCCATATCCTTTAGGTGTAAGTTGTTATATGACCATTTTTATCTGCAGGTGGTGCTGTGGGTCCTCGTCTTTCCAGGTGAGTATCAGTAGGCTCTCTAGGAGCGCAATGCCAGTCATTATGAGGACAAGGTTCTTCATGATGACCAGGCACACCCGGGCTCCAGGTGAGTAGACCACTGGCGAGAAGACAAAAGGGCGGGATATACCCAAACAGCCCTTTCCTCCACCAGGGAACACCTAGGAGTCGGGGGAACCGGCGTCTATGCTTGTGTTGTCACTCACTTTTTTGCAGTGGCTTTGGTGGATCCAAGATGGTCTTTCTGCTATTTTGGGCCTTCCCACCTTGGTGAACTCCAATTTTTCCTCTGGAGCACTTTAATCAGGATCCAATCACCTGGTTGCAACCTGCAAGATACTGGAGAGATATTACTCGGCAGTTTATTGTTTAAGACAATCTCTTTATTCTCAAATAATTTAGTCATCCACTCTGCTAGGGTGGTTTCTCTTATAGACTTATTAATAGGCTCACTAGTGAGAGGAAGCGGAAATTGCCTCCCGTGAACAATTTCAAAGGGTGTGAGCTTTTGCGAACCCTGGGTTAGTCGCATCCACATCTTCACCAGGCCCAAACACTCAGGCCTTTGTCTGATTTTATCAGAGTAGGAATAAAATGGTTGCATAAACATTTTGCTACTGAGATTGCATCTGCTCTTTTTACTGGATAGATTTCTGGCCATTTTGAGAACACATCCACAATTACTAGAGCGTATTTTGATGTTTGACATTCGTTCAGTTCAATAAAATCCATGTGGATTGTGTGAAATGGGTGCGGTGGTGTTGGGAAAAAGCCTCTTTTAGGCCTGAGGTTTCCCTGTGCAATATGTTTCTGGCAAATCATGCATGTTCTGATAAACTCTTGTGCTGAAGCTTCAAAATTTTGAGTATAGAAGTGTTTGGGGAGGATACTCATCATTCCACCCCTTGACAAATGCTTTAAGCTATTTGTCACTAATGCTGCTGTCTTGTGTAGCAATTTTGTAGCCGTGCTCCACACTTTAACCATTTCTTTCGCTCCGCTATAGGAGCGGCTTCCTATTCATCTCTAAGTACATCAAGTGGTATTAGCTGTGAAGTTTCAGACATTAAAGTTCATATTGGTTGCTGTGCGGCCTTCTTTGCGGCTTGGCCTGCGAAGTTATTGCCTTCAGTAATTTCTGAATTATCTTTTTTGGTGTGCAACGCATATTGACTGTCAGTGTGAATATATATATATCTTGACCTTTGCGCAGCATGCACGTATGATAGCCGCTAATTCTGCACTCTGTGCTGAAAAAGAGGAAGCTAAAGGTTTCGCTTCTAAAACAGTAGGCTGCAGTGTACTAAAAATGTCTGGTCGGGGTTTCATTTTTTTCAGTTAGCTTCAGCATACAGCTGTGTTCGGCACCATCTACTTCCGCAGGAAGGAGAGTGCTTGTCACAGTCAGGCAAGGCTAAAACTGTGCTTGTTTGCAGGGCAAGTTTTAAGTCAATAAATGCTTTGTCTGCCTCTGGTGTCCATTCTATTTCATCTTTCAGAGCTAAGTGTTTGCCACAGATCAAGTTTTGCAAAGGTTGGGCCAGCAGTGCATATTCAGGTATCCAACGTCTGCAAAAGTTGCAAAGACCTAAATAACTCATCATTTGTTGTTTGGCGACAGGCTTAGAAGCGTATTGTACAGCTACTTTTCTGCTGTCTAACAGCTGTCTGCCTTGTCCTGTCAGTCTGTGGCCAAGGTACGTGACCTCTTTGCTCTAAGGTCATGTACTAGCCGATATTTCCCAGTGTTTGCTTTTTTTTTTTTTAACTGGGAAAATCAGAGTATTACATGTTGCTTCAGTTGTTTTTATTAAAAGGTCTATTGTTAAAATACTGCACGCTTTTTCTTCTCTATAGATGCAACATTACATTTTCACTTAAGGCATGTTTAAATAATTTCTTGTTTCTCAAAGAATTCACACATTTCACTCATCTTACATATTTCAACTTTGAAGTTAAAGTTTTCTTATTTCATCTCTCTATATATATATATTTAAACTTTGAATTGCTCACAGTTTACAGCTCTAAAACTGGGCATTTGTAAATCATGTACGTGAATTTGCATATGTTGCTTTTGCAGTGTTTCAGACCCCTTAAGCAGTCAGTTTTCTTTCCCAAATTTGCTAACCTATGGGTTTCTTCCGACCGCTGCACGTGGAGAATTAATCCAGGTCTGTTTTGCTCCTGAAGAAACACAACTAAGACATTTTCATTATGATCCTGAGTACTTAAACTACCCGTTTCCCTCTCTCTGGTCAGAAATACCAACTCATGTTATGTTATGTGTATAAGTGTAAGCAGGTCTTCATTTCTTTTCCTATGCATGTTAATGTTCAGTGAGTGTAAGCTGCTTTCTTCATTGCCTCTGCATGTTATAATCAGGTGTAATTCATGCATCTTTTCACTGATTTTTTAATTCAAAACCATCTCACTTCTGATTCTTTCCAAAAATAATTTCACATGTAACACTTTGTGTATGTGTGTTTTCTATTCATTGATAGACAGCTCCCTGTGCTGTCCCCTATGCAGCTTCCGCTCGGAAACAAATAAATAAAAATGTTTAACTCGCTCATTAGCTTAGTAGTGTCCACATATTTAAATCAGCTTCTCAATCTTGTAGCTTTAGCTATTATCCACAGGGTTTGGCTTATTAATTATCATTATAAATGTGCTCTACATCTCAGTAATATTTATCTAGGATAAATGACAGATTTTCAAGCAGGTTAAGTGCCTCTATGCACCTAATTGGTTTAGATATTGCCTTTATTTTCTTCATCTCATATGTCATTATACTGAGTTTGAGCAAACCTTAAGCTTGATGCAGACTACTTCATAACAATTATCCATCTCACATCATACTGACTAGGATACTTCTTGTCATTAATATTATATTTTTATTAATATTATCATCTTTTTCTTTCTATATAATGACAACAGTATATTACAACATTTTATCAGTGTAAATTACTATACTACTACTGAGCCAATTTAATAGTTTAGGATCATCTTTTCCAAAGGAGAAACCTTTGGAATGCAAGCATGCTGATCCACACAGGTATGCACACATGGGTATTCACAGACGCGGACTAAAGCTTTCTTGGCTGCTGCCTCAAAGCACACTGTGCGCTGTCTATCTTGCGTGCTGCACAATATCGTTTATTATTTAGTAAATATTGATATCTATGGCTAGCTAGTTTATTGTGATGGTGCTTTGTTTTCTCTATTATTATGTTACTCTTTGTTGTTTGCTGTCTCCTCTGTTTGTTTTTTTTGTTTGTTTTTTTTTTTCTCCATACAGGTGACCCAGGAGTTCTTTTTTTTTTTCTCTCTCTTCCCCCCCCTTCTCACCGTCTCTTCTCCCCTTTGGTTTTCTTTCTTTCTCTCCCCCTCTTTCTCTCATTCATTCCCCCTGTCCTATTTATTAAAAAAAAAAAAAAAAAAAAATGACAAAGGATGAACTGAAGCTCTGCCATCACGTAATGTCGCATACTGCTGTTTCTGATGTCATTTAAAAAAAAAAAAAAAAAAAAAAAAAAAAAAAAACAATTATCCATCTCACATCATACTGACTAGGATACTTCTTGTCATTAATATTATATTTTTATTAATATTATCATCTTTTTCTTTCTATATAATGACAACAGTATATTACAACATTTTATCAGTGTATATCACTACACTACTACTGAGCCAATTTAATAGTTTAGGATCATCTTACTCAGCAAACAGATAATTTAGAATTCATCCAATCCGTACAAATTTGCTTTTTCTCTGAACAGGTTTGTGCCTACTTTTTAGACTGGTCTTCTGTTTGCCTCATCTCAGATCCAATCTTCAGTCACATTCATTCTCTCTGTTTCATGTTGAACCAAGTAATTTATTATTATTTTTATTTTTATATTTTATTTTGTATCCATCAAGGGCTCTGGGTGGGCTGCAGTCCCACCCGTCATCCAGGCTGGAGACATTTACCTTTCCACACACTTTCCTTGGCTGAACAATGAGACAGCCTTAATCTACCTTATGCATCTCTCTTTTTTATAGAAAAGGTTTTCATGTGAATGATTTCCTTTTATTTATTTTATACAATCTGGGCATGATCGTCATGCCAACTATATTTCATTGTTCAGTTCTGTTTGTAAGGTTCCTCTTAAAATAGTTACTGCAGAGGGACTGCAAACCATTTAGTTTCGTTTTGTAGAAGGTTTGATTACAATGTATTTTATTGAGTTAAATATACAGTCAGACCCGTGAAGCTGTCACTGGCACGAAGGACGAGATAAGTTATCAACAACAGGCTTCTACTTTCAAGCTATTCTTGAAAGCGGTTGTCGATTTTACGTGATGACGCACAACTTTTTCCTCATTCAGCCAGTACATGAGCTATCAACGGTAAACAATTCAGTGGAGTAGTTCAGACACCTTAATGTGCTGTTAAATCAACTTACTCCACCAACAAAACAATGAAAACAGTTTATGCGCGCAATTTCTATCCTACGTTAGTTGACACTTTCCGTACACTTATTTACTTTCCAGTAAAGTTAGACTTCCAGCCTTTTTTAACTGCAAAACGAGTGTCTATTACACTACCAGTTTCGTCTTACAGGCGAGTCCCTCATTCAGACTACCAGCTTTTTTTTTTAACTGCGAAACGAGTGTCTATTACACTGCCAGTTTCGTCTTACAAGCGAGTCTTAAAACTGCCAGTCCCCGTAGGACGAGTTTTCTTGGAACAGTGTCACCCTAAACACCGATAATTTTACGCAAGGTGTGTCAAATGTGGAATAATCACCTGGCTTCGCTGTTGCCGGTCTGTCAGGCATCTCTTTTCAAGCCCCAGCGCCGTGGGCGTGTATGACGTCGGCCAGGACCCGAATTTTAGCGTCCCTGGACTTTCAACCCTTCCTGGAGGGCGCTCTGCAGAGACTTCGACGCAGGCTTGTCACGGCGTCGGGACTTGAGGAAGGATACCACTGTGAAATGGAGCATAATATTATCATTAATACCAGTCCATTAACGGCTTCGAAGGACCAATTAAATGTCAGAGATTTACAGTTAACAAACAGTCAGGTGAATAAACAACAATTAGACACTTGTGTAGGTTAACGTGCTGCACGGGTGAAAAGCTCAGAGCAAATCACACCGAACTGCAGTATTCGTTTATTTTTATAGGTTACATCGTCAATATGCAAATATAATCACATTTCCTGTCACGCAGGTCCTGATGTCTGTCTGCATGCAAGCTGTGTGTGTGTGTGTGTCACAGAGTATGTGTGTTGCAGGTCAATTTCTAAGAATAATATAATGCAAGTCAACTTCTGCGGATATGTATTTCTGTGCTGGTCTCTTGTCAGTGTCACAGGGTCAGCTTCCTGTTTTAACAGAAAACTGTGTCTGGTGAAATATGTATAACATAACTTTTGAAGCATAAGCAAATAAAACAATAAAAACTCCCTGACAGGCATCTTTTATTTAGCATGGTTATACCATTGTGAATGTAGCTATATAAACATGCTCAAGAGTCTATCATATGTTTGACATGCAACTAAAAATTCGAAAATATGTTTTTAAATCATTAACTTTGCAAATTTAGAGGAATTGTTTTCGGACAACATGTGTGTCACATTTTAAACAGGGTTTGAATGATCAGCACTGACATACAGACATTTATGCGCTGGGTATAACAGACATGCTTAGCAAGCAGCTGTGTTGCAGTTGACTGGGATGAGCTGTTTGACATCCGTAGCATGTTTCCTGTAGAAAGGCATTTAGCGCCAACATCACCAGGTGGTTGGTTGCAAGCTTGATGTCGATAATAGTTTCCTCACACAGACCTGATCCTGTAGGATCCTGCACAACTGTGGGGGGGAGGGGGTGGGGGGAGGTGGTGGGGTCTGGATTGGCAACCATGGTGGTGGGGAGTCTGGCGAGTCTGAGAGGTCCCATGCTTGCATGTCTCCCTCTGAAAAATGAGAACAATAAAAAAAAGTACAGCTATATTACTACTGGCTTTCTATCCGGCTTAAAGTTTTTCCACACAGCTGTATGCTTTAATTCTAGAGTGGGTAACTAGATGACTCTGTAAGCTCTTACTGTGAGTAAAATCTCTGCCACACTGATCACATGTACGCTTTAACTGGTGTGTTTTTAAGTTTGAAGTCTGCGTAAAAGACTGACTTTCCCAAGCTTTGAGCGCTGACTTCTCGGTCCACGTTGGTCCTCCAGTGACAGAGATACAAACAGGCAGTCGTGAAATGCAGTCGTGGAACAAACTGAACCTTCGAACGTCCTCAATTAACACTAGTTGTAAACCCCAGGCTGGTGATGTGAAGTTCATGAACAAGTTTGCTCTACAAGCCGATTCTTTGTAGCGAACGAGACAAACTGGCTTCTGCCACAAGGAGATAAATAATCTCCCCTACCCCACCCACTTCAACACCTTCAGCCCCCACCACCTCCACCATGTAAACAGACTCTTTAACATACAGAATCCAACAAAGCAGCTGAACCAGACTCAGTGTCTCCATCATAAACCATACAGTGGATCACAACATGAAGCAGTTTAAGACGACTGTTGCTGTGAACTTTCACTATAGAAAGAAAACTGAACAGAACATCTGAATTCCCTCGATGGGCCTTTCAACAGTTTTAACCAGCTTTCCTTCCTGGCTTTGACTGCAGCTGTGTTTGACACAGGAAGACATTATTACATTCTTCATGATTATACTTTATTCTTTTTGGGGGAGGAGCAGCTTTAAACCTTCACGTGATTCAAGTCAATCCAACAAATCAATCTGAACGATCACAGGTGAGAAAAACTTCTGTAGACAAAATAAAATAAAACCCAACATTCAATCCACAACATGATTAAAAACATGATTCTCCCAAATTACCAAGAGCTGCACATTAACCACCACAATATATTGTCTTGATGCATTCTCAATCATCCAGGAAAATAAATCTCCAAAAGTTGATTGTGTTCATCTGGACGTAGCGTTTTGTGGGAGAACGTCGTCACTCATCCAGGTGACTTCTTCAGTCTCAGCTGACTGCAGGTTTCAATCTTATAAACAGGACATTTGCATAATGACTGAAACCAGCCCACTGAAGGAACGATGGGCTGGGAGGTCAGTTCCTTAATCTTAATTATGGTCAAAGGAGCTTGCAAAGAAAAGCGTCTGGACTTCTTTAACTGAAGAAGTCCAGACGCTTTTCTTTGCAAGCTCCTTTGACTACGATGACCTGGATGACTGAGAACCTTCGCAGACAATCATAATTATGCAAATTCTCATGACCATTGATCAACAACCACTGACCAAAACCCACTTTGGGTTTGGGTTTTGGTCTTGGCTCCCCGAGAAGCCTGCAGTTAATCCAAAATGCTGCAGTACTGACAGGGCTTAGTTGTTGTTCCTAGAGTATTTAAAAGTAGAATGGGAGGCAGAGCCTTGAGTTTTCAGGTCCCTCTTCTGTGGAACCAGTTTCCAGTGGGATTGGTGAGGCAGATACTCTCTACTCTACACTATCTCTACTTTGAAGATTAGGCTTCAAACTTTCCCTTTTACTAAAACATATAGTTAGGGCTGGACCAGGTGACCCTGAATTCTCCCTTATTTATGCTGCAATAGGTGTAGGCTGCTGGGGGATTCCCATGATGTGTTGAGTATTTCTTCCTCAGTCAGCTTTCTCACTCACTATGTGTTAACAGACCTCTCTGCATTCAATCATACTTGTTATTAATCTCCGTCTGTCTTCCACAGCATATCTTTATCCTGTTTTCCTTCTTTCACCCCAACCGTCTGTGGGGTGAAAGAAGAACCTGAACCTGGTTCTGTCGGAGATTTCTGATTTCTTCCTGTTAAAAGCGAGATTTTCCTTCCCATTGTCACCAAAGGGATTGTTGGGTTTTGTATGTATTATTGCAGGGCAGGGGGTCCACTACCTCCATGATCCAATCTGGAGCCCCTAACCCTAAGGGTACATCTTTCACCATCTTACAATGCTGGGATTGCAGCCATTCCCCAACTCTCTGTGAAGGGTACTCGTTGAATTTGATCAATGGTCATGATTTGCATATTAATGATGAAGAAACTGACCTTACAGCCCATTGTTCATTCAGTGGGCTGTTTTCAGTGTGCAAATGTACTGTTTACTGAGAAGTCACTTGGAACACTGAAAACGCCAAAACGAATCAATTATTTTGGTACAAACAATTGACCACAAAAAAGACTCAATATTCAGGAAAACTCGGAAGTGCTTTAAACTGTGCAATAAATATTTATGACAAACTCGAAACAATGTAACTTAAAACATACTGCAAAACAGTGCTGGCTCTCATTTCAGTGGGAGAAATTTTCATGGACATGTGCAGCTAGAATTTTACTTTGGAGGAAATGGGGTCAATGAAATTTTTAAGCATGTGCCCAAATGTCCGATGGATGGATGGACCTTTATTAATCCCTCGGCTCGGTTCCTCCGGGAAATTCAGTTTCCAGTAGCACAGCACCGACAGAAGTTGCATGTTACAGATACGCTAAGGGAAATGAGAGTAAGGATATAAGCACACAGCCCCACTCCACTGACGACCTGCTGCTGGCCAACACCCTCAACGACCTTTACTGCTGGTTTGATGAGACGTCAAGCAGCCTTGACACCTCCACCTTCCCCAACAATAGAGACACTTTGGTCCATCATCCCCCCCACCTCCCCACTCCCACCAGCACAGAGCCATCACCACCATCAAAGACTTCACCCACAGGAGCTCCCCCCTCACTCCACAGCTATGAGGATTTCACACCACCTTCTCCCACTACAACCCTTCATATTCATGAAGCAGATGTGAGGAAGCAGTTTAACCCTTTAGACCTACCACAGAACCAAGTCTGCCTGAGCTTATCGTTATATTTTTACATGTTGTAGTGCCATTTCTGGGAGTATTTCAAGTTGCTATACATCAATACAACCATTATATCCCAAATGTTTATTTTTACACAAATTTCTAGTTAAAGAAATTTCAGAGGTTCATCCCTCAAAATTGGAAATGTAAAAAAGTTGCATAAAACAGTTTCCAAATTAATTTTGAGTGTCTTCATAGTTTTATTTTTGAGATACACCAATTTGTATATACTGCAGCCACCAACTTTGAAATTCTCATTTACATGACTTATTTAAACATTCTCGTCTTGAATGCAAAATTCTTAAAAACATATTTTATCCTTTTAAGAGTAAATAAATCTGAAAGCTGTTCCATCCTAAAAGAGTACAACAATGTGTAGTTTAGCTTTTTGAATTTGTCACATGTGTGGAAAAGCATGAGTGAGTCTTTCTTTCTTTCTCTACAGGAACACAGAGAGAGTTATTCCCTGTACTGTAAGGACACATTCAGCATTGTGCAGTAAATCCAGATCAGCCCAGTTAAATGATTACATGGATGTGAGTGTGATCGTCAGAGCAGCACTGATCAGTGTCAGGTTATAATGACCAAGGTGTACACAAACACTAAGTTTGAGTGTGTGCAGTGAGACTTCAGTCAAAGCATTTAACTGAGGTGTGAAAAAATAAGCTGAACTCTACAGCTTGTTGTGGTCCCCTGTGGCTTGACACGCCTTCCATCTGTTCTCCAGCATTTTAAATTACAGTCATAAAATATCTCCACATGTTGCTCCTCTTTCTCACTCTCTGCAGTCCAAATGCGTCTTCTGAGCGCATCTGAGTCACGTGACGGCACAGTAACAAATCCCAGCAGGGCAGGAAGAAGGGGGCGGAGCAAAGTGCGTCTGCCGCATAAGAAGAGGTGCTCACACAGACAGAGCTGCTTTTTCATCCACAGCGATTAAAGAAGTAAATCTACAGGAGAGAAACAAACTAACGTATCGATCAACAACCACTACCAACATCTGGATAAATATCTGCATCGATCCGCCCAACCTTGTCTCCTGGATCGTAGCTGAGATCAGCGTGAACCACGTGGGTCTCTGCTCCCTGATCTGTTTCCTGTGTTTGGAAAGAGTTCCAGCTTCATCACGGAGTTTCTCTCGGTTTGTGGGCTCATCTAAAGGTAAGCACCGAGCTAACTTCAACACTTGATTTACTAACCCTGCGCAAATTTGCAGAAATCCCCTGAACCCAACACCTACTAGAATTACTGACTTTTTTATTTTCTGGTGAAAGTCCCGAGGTGTTAATCACCCCTGCTGAGATTTGTACAGGTCATATGCTCGATTCACATCCTGCTTTTGTTGTGCAAAGCACCCATTGTCTTTGAGGCCTGGCAGATTTCCTTTTGCACACACATACAAACTGTCACGGCTGGCGGAGGGAGCCGTGTGGTGTGGAGGAAAAGGAGGACCCAAGATGCAGCAAACTGATGATATGAGTGACGTTTATTCACAGAGGTGGAACGAAACACCATAGAACGCAGATGAATGCAGAGATACAGAGGAATGCAGAGATACACGGAGGACCGCAGATAACGCAGTGATACATGGATGAACGCAGACGAGCCGACAACAAACACAGACCGACACCCACTATATATACACACACACGGTAATCGGGTGATCGCACACAGGAGGGAAGAACAGCTGATCTGAATACACATAATGACTGGAGGACACAAGCTGAACACAATGACACAGATACAGACCTTCAGAATGGAACAGGAAATCCAGAACACGAGCCTTCAAAGTAAAACAGGAAACACAGACTGATTTACAACACTACACGGGGACATGAACAGAGCACCAAGGACAGACACAGGTAGGGCTGACAATACACCAAACTTCAGGTTAACCCCTAAACAAATCAGAATAAACACAAAACGCTGGGTCAACGACCCAGGACCATGACACAAACGCTGCAAATCTGTGTTTATTTGACAGTGTAAGACAAAAGCAGCAAAAATAAAAACTGTTCCAAGAGTACAGTCTTAAAGGCTCACTATACAAACAATCTGGAGACATAAATATGGACACGTGTATTGAAAAATATTGATATATATATATTAGGGCTGCCACGATTAGTCAACTAGTCACGATTACGTCAACAATCAAAATCGTCAACGACTAATTTAATAGTCGATACGTCGTTTGAAGCTATTTAAGATCCCAAAAGACGCAGGAATAAGCAGTAGGTTTAAAGATTGTAATAACGGACTGAAACAGAAGATGGCAGCACTGCATGTACAAGGATGCCAGCTGCCATAAAACCCAGAAGAAGAAGAAGCAGCTTGCTGTACCTAGCTGTGTCCAAGTTCAGCAACCGCATCTTCCTGTGCCCGCATAAAAAAAAGTGTACATGTATGTATGTATGTGTGTGTATATATGTGTGTGTGTGTGTGTGTGTTTGTATATATATATATATACACACACACACACACACACACACACAAATGCATGTAGATATGTTGAAACGGGTGGGGTAAGGGGGGGTTATTTATCTTCTCGTGACAGAAGCCAGTTTGTCTCGTTCACTACAAAGAATGGACTCTTAGAGCAAACTTGTTCATGAACTTCACATCACTACCAGCCTCGGGTTTACAACTAGTGTTAATGGAGGGAGTTTGAAGGTTCAGTTTGTTTCACGACTGCATTTCACACTGTCCCGATCCTTTTATTTGAGTTCGAGAAAAAACAACCAACACTCCAGAGAAGTCCAGTCAAACAATGATTTATTGATTACACGTACGCGGGAGAGGTCTGCAGCGTCACTCACTTACAGAGGTCTTAACTAGGAAGCACACATCACACTACTTTTGTATATTAAAGTCCAGCGTCACAATACGTAAGCAGACATAATATGCGTCAGTTACAGTTAGAAACAGTTAGACACATTTCCTTTTTTAACTCTCTTGACTTGTATAACACTTCCTCACCGTCTCACACTATAGATGTGTCACAAAACGTCGGCTGCATCCTACGGAGGCCGCATTTGAAGGCCGATTACGTCACAGCCAGGCGACGAAGGCTGTCCCAA
The DNA here is from genome assembly GCF_057381845.1 of Rhamphochromis longiceps. Taxonomy (NCBI): domain Eukaryota; kingdom Metazoa; phylum Chordata; class Actinopteri; order Cichliformes; family Cichlidae; genus Rhamphochromis; species Rhamphochromis longiceps. The sequence continues at coordinate 3,155,683 of NC_140565.1, forward strand.
TTCGTCGACTCCTTCAAATGCGGCCGACAAATGCGTCCTTCATTTCCCCGAATTTGAAGGATGTGTCGGGTGTGTCCTTCGTGGCCCACCATATCCCAGAATTCATAGCGTGGGACAGCCAAATTTCAGCTGCCAACAATGGCGGCCGCTGCTAAGTTTTAAAATTAGTCTTATTACTCTTATTACTCAACTTTTAACATATTTTCAGGCGAGATTGTAGCTGTGTAAAATACAAATATCTGCTCAGTTTATCAAGACATCGCATATTTGCAAAAATGTGCCAACGTTTTTGGAGACGTCTGTTACCCACCAGCTCGATAGCAAGCCGGGGGTTCAATGGTCACTTCAGCCGGCGAGAGCAGCGGACTCCTGGCTTCATCGTTTTCAGACCCCCGCTTTTTCGCTACTCAAGTTAAACATGATATATAAGTCACTTGGACAACTTAAAAATGTAATTGTTTGCCTTTTTTCGTTGTTTTATTTGTTCCAGAGTAAATCGGTTTGGCTGAGATCAAAGTTATTAGATTATTAGAGTAAATAAAACTTTATTAATCCATCGGGTGGGTTCCTCCGGGATTTTCACACAGCTGAATAAACGTTAAACAGAAAACTGATTAAACAGAAGTGTGAGACGGTCGAGAATTTATGCCAGTGTCCTGTTATATTTTAGATAGCAAGGAGCAGACGGCCGAGTTTATTAAACTCCACCAAGACAGCGGTGACGCAAATTTGAAGGCTAGACTATCCCATTTCGCAACCTCGCACTTCCGGCCTTCTCGGTCTTTGAAGGACCCGGCCCACGTAGACCGCGAAGGCCGGGGTCCTCCGAAGGATGCAGCCGACGTTTTGGGACACAGCTTCTGTGTTTCCTGCTTTTTTTTCTCCTGTGACATCCTGTGCTAATCTCACTGAGCAGGCGTACAGGCACTTTGCAGGCCAAATGTCTCTCACCTTTGCCCTAGAAACAAGTCTAATATTTATCTGTGTCTGTAAGTGTGTTTGCATTGACCCTCAAAAGACTGAATGCCAACTCTCATGAGCACATTTGCAATGTGTGTATGAAAATAAGTGTAACTACTTATTTAATAAAAGGTCACAAAATACCACTAATAAAAGGCCGGTTAGAATAATGTATTTCCCACAACTCACTGCCTCTGTTTGTATCTCTGTCACTGCAGGACCAACGTGGATCGAGAAGTCAGCGCTCTCAGGAGCCCGACAAATTCGTTGAAGAAAGAAGTGGAAGAAAAAAATACAACTGTGACAAGTTTGGGAAAGATTTTACTGTGAAAGCTTCCCTAAAAATGCATCAGGTCATCCACACTGGAGAGAGACCGTTCAGCTGTGACGAGTGTGGAAAGTCTTTTACCCAATCTGGACACTTAAAAAGACACCAACTGATCCACACTGGAGAGAGACCGTTCAGCTGTGGAGACTGTGGAAAGTCTTTTACCCACTCTGGAAGCTTAAAAACACACCAACTGATCCACACTGGAGAGAGACCGTTCAGCTGTGGAGACTGTGGAAAGTCTTTTACCCACTCTGGAAACTTAAAAAAACACCAACTGATCCACACTGGAGAGAGACCATTCAGCTGTGATGAGTGTGGAAAGTCTTTTACCCAGTCTGGAAGCTTAAAAACACACCAACTGATCCACGGTGGAGTTAAAGCGTACAGCTGTGAAGAGTGTGGGAAGGATTTTCTTAAGAAGGATTCACTACAAATCCATCAGGTCATCCACACTGGAGAGAGACCGTTCAGCTGTGACTTGTGTGGAAAGTCTTTTTCCTGGAAGAAAGCCCTAAAAAGTCACCATCTCATTCACAGTGGACTTAAAGCGTACAGCTGTGATCAGTGTGGCAGAGCTTTTACTCGCAGTAGCAGCTTACGGAGTCATCTAGTTACCCACTCTGGAATTAAGGCATACAGCTGTGACTTTTGTGGAAAAACTTTCAGCCATGTAGGGTACAGAAATATTCACCTACGCATTCACACCAGACATGATGTGTACAGCTGTGAGCAGTGTGGCAAACAGTTTGCTACAAACAGAAAGTTACGATGTCACATGTTTACCCACTCTGAGGAGAGACCTTATAAATGTGACCTGTGTGAGAAGACTTTTAAATCTCCACATTCTCTGAAAGCACACCAACAGATCCACAGTGGAGAGAGATTGTTCAGCTGTGATGAGTGTGGAAAGTCTTTCACCTTATCTGGAAGCTTAAAAAAAACACCAACTGATCCACACTGGAGAGAGACCATTCAGCTGTGATGAGTGTGGAAAGTCTTTTACCCACTCTGGAAACTTAAAAACACACCAACTGATCCACACTGGAGAGAGACCGTTCAGCTGTGACGACTGTGGAAAGTCTTTTACCAAATCTGAAAGCTTAAAAACACACCAACTGATCCACACTGGAGAGAAACCATTCAGCTGTGACGAGTGTGGAAAGTCTTTTACCCACCCTGGAAACTTAAAAACACACCAACTGATCCACAGTGGAGTTAAAGCGTACAGCTGTGATCAGTGTTGCAGAGCTTTTACTCACAGTAGCAGCTTACAGAGTCATCTAGTTACCCACTCTGGAATTAAGGCATACAGCTGTGACATTTGTGGAAAAACTTTCAGCCGGATAGGGAGGCGAAATACACACCTACGCATTCACACCAGACATGATGTGTACAGTTGTGATCAGTGTGGCAAACACTTTGCTACAAACAGAGAGTTACGATGTCACATGTTTACCCACTCTGAGGAGAGCCCTTATAAATGTGACCTGTGTGAGAAGACTTTTAAATCTCCACATTCTCTGAGACGACACCAACAGATCCACACCAGAAAGACTCTACAAGTGCAGTTACTGTGAGGTATGTATTTTTATGTTTATCTTGTCAGCCCGACTGTTTGAAACAACTCTGCTCATCAAATTGTGTTAGCATGTTAGCAATTCTACTGCATGGAAAGGCAGCTCTGAATGATTATTCAGACTCTGATCACAGGTTTTTAGGGATAGTGTTTGAGAATTGTATTACTGTTATTGTAGCATTAAACTAGTATTGATTTAATGTTTTTACTCTTATCGTTTTTATAGCACATTAAATTGAGCTGAGTGTGATAATGTAAGCAGTAAAATGTAATTGGACTTTGGCAGAGATGCTCTTTATTTCAGGCGACGTTCAGGATAAAAATGTTGACGGACTGACTTACACTGTCTTTGTGTCTTTGTTTAGAAGCAGAGCAACACAGATGGATCAAGTTCTCAACCCTGTCATCGCTGTGGGAAAGACTTTTGTTGTGACCTTTGTGGAAAAACATGAAGTCATTGAAGGACTCTGAAAATACATCAACGTAGACACACTGGAGACGAAATGAACTACTGTAAACAATGCAGGAGAGGCTTCACCACTTCAAAACACTTCAAACAATATGAACTCATTCACAGTGGGGTTAAAAAGCATGTCTGCGATCAGTGTGGGTCATCCTTCATCAGTGCACGTCAGCTTGAAAAGCATAAACGAGTCCACACATGAGAGAAACCATACAAGTGCAGACACTGTGACAAAACCTTTTCGCAATCATGTGATCATACTAAGCATGAACGCAGACGCATGAAAGAGAACTTCATCTGTGAAAGAGTTTGAGTAATCTCAGTTCATACTCCACTCACAAACGATTCCATGTTACAAATAAACTGTTACGTCTTGATTCCCGCTTTTAAGTTAATCTTGTAAACAGTACATTTGCATAACGAATGAAACCGGCCCAATGAGTGAACAATGGGCTGTGAGGTCAGTTTCTTCATCATTAATATGCAAATTCTTATGACCATTGATCAACAACCACTGGTCAATGGCCATGAGTACCATTCACAGAGTAAAAATTTGCATAATGATTATGAAGGAACTGTTTTACTGTTACCAATGTTCAAAAACATTTACTAAATTATCTCCTCTGTGCAAACATCAGCGTGATGCAGGACTGAAATCATTACCATCTCTGGATCACAGTGAATCTGCATACTGGGTCAGTGACCTCCTGACCCAGTATGAACCTTCCAGATCCCTCAGGTCATCTGGATCCGGTCTTTTATCAGTTCCCAGAGTCAGAACCAGACACGGAGAAGCTGCATTCAGCTTTTATGCTCCTTATATCTGGAACAAACTCCCAGAAAGCCTCAGATCAGCTGAAACACTCAGTTTATTTAAATCCAGGTTGAAGACTCACCTGTTCTCAGCTGCATTTGAATAAAGCACCAAATCCACACTTTTAAGCTTAAATTTCAAAACTTACACTAACTACTGATCTTATCTATTTCTGATTTTATATGTTTTGATTTTATATACTGTTTTGTTTGTTTTGTTTGTTTGTTAAGTGGGTTTAGAGCTCTGGGTAGCTCCCCAACTGGGTCTAGACTGGGTCTAGAGAGTATTTTAAATTCAGGGAATTTAAAATAGAAAGTAGCTCGTCCACAGAAGGACTGGTAGCTCCCCTTACGATAAGGGTTCAGATCGCGCGAACAGGTGTGAAATGTGTGTGTTTACTTAGTTTGTTTGTTTGCTTGTTTTAATCAATTTTAAATCATGCTTTTTATTTGTTTTTGTTTCTAATGTCTCTGTAGGGCACTTTGGATCACCTTGTTGTTGAATTGTGCTATACAAATAAATTTGCCTTGCTTTGCCTTGCCTTGCAGAGACAGAAAGATCCTCTTCTGGTTTCAGGGTCAGACTTAAATCTTTGAGATCAGGCTCCACAGAGTTCAGGTGGAGTCTTCTGTAAAGATCTGATTAGGCACCTATGAAAATGTGCCTCTCGTTACATTTTAAGCTTTCTAAACTGTTCTACTGTAGTGTTTGTGTTGAGTGGTTAGCTTTGTTCCAGCAGTTTGATTAAGAAATCTGTTTCCTGTTATATTTTTATTGAATGCATTGATCCATGTGTTCTGCAGTTTTTTTTCAGCTTGTTTGTGTAATGAAATCCTGCAACAGTTAAACCAAAATTTTACATGTTAAATAAAGAAATGGTTTACTGACAAAGAGTTTGAGCCGTGATGTCATTTCCTGTATATCAGAGCAACACCTGAAGTGACCAGTGTTTAAAGTCAGAGTCAAATTTTGTGTCAGCATGACCTTGTCAAAACTGCTTGGCGATGCTTCACTATGTTATCTGCTAATTGTTGGGGCGTAGAAGGACGAAACTCCCAGGGTGACCAGTGCCAGGAGCTTCCTGATGCAGAGAGTTGAGTGTGGGGGATATAAAAGAGAAGCTCCTGCATTTCAGTGGAGACTGTTTGTAAGATGGGAAGCTGGCTAAAATGAAAGCCATTTTTATTTTCAGCCATTTTCCATCATGAAGGTGTCGTGGAATTTTTCATAAAGTCTGCAAGACTTCCCCTTTCACATCCAAGGCCAGAGCTATTGCTACACTCATATGGAAAACGATTCCATTTACATTTGGGTCTGCGGTCCCCCCTGCACTTTGCTTTAGCTATGGAGCCACTACCCATTGCAATTAGTAACTGTGAAACCCATCATAACTTTATATGTACATCATGTGGTACTGACATTGTCAGATGCCAGCCGTTCATTGCCTGCCCTGCTTCACCCCATCGACAAATTTGGGCATCACTAACCCCTCATATGGAAGCGAATAAGAGATGTGAGATGAACAAAATACAAGAAAAACTCATCCAAATGACTTCATTCTCAGTTAATGGCATGTGAAGAACAAACACATACAGTGGTTCCTTTCCTTCTTACTAGGATGGATGCAGAATTATATTATACAGCTGACACCACCTCAGCATTAAATACTGTTATTTTGTATTTTTTCACAGCCCAGTTAAAGGCTTTGGCTGAATTTACACTTCACACATTTTAATATCAAACTTAGTGTTTGTGTACACCTTGGTCATTATAACCTGACACTGATCAGTGCTGCTCTGACGATCACACTCACATCCATGTAATCGTTTAACTCGGTGATCTGGATTTACTGCACAATGCTGAATGTGTCCTTACAGTACAGGGAATAACTCTCTCTGTGTTCCTGTAGAGAAACTCTGGGTTTGTGTGCTGACGAGCATCACTCACAGTACGACACAAAGACTCACTCATACCTTTCCACACATGTGACAAATTCAAAAAGCTGCTGAAACCTTTAGAACATCATAAACTACACATTGCTGTACTCTTTTAGGATGGAAAAGCTTTCAGATTTATTTAGTCTTAAAAGGTAAACGTTGTTTTGCATTTAGGAGAATGTTTAAATAAGTCATACACACAGGAATTACAAAGTCTGAGGCACACCATTAACCTCAAATTTCACTAAACCTAACACTGAAACAATCTTCTGTATGTTGATGTGTGATTGTTATTGCAGTGTCAACTCCTCACGCTGAGTGTTCAGAGGCGAGTCCTCTCATTGTTCCTCAGTAACACAGTTTTCATCAAACAGAGCAGAAATGAACAGACATGAGCGTCTCTTTTCTCGGCTCTGTGTGCACAGCGAGGGACTTCTCTCTGCTGAATTTGTGACAAAGTGTTAGTGTGTTTAGTTTTTCAGTTGGGTTTTATTTCAATCATAACAACAGTCTCCTTCAAGTACTTTACATGGTAAGGTAGACCCTACAACAGGGATCCCCAATCCCCTGACTCTGGTCCAAATCTGGACCCCAAGAGGGTTTTGTCTGGGCAGCCGAACATTTTTTCATTTAGTATGTAGTTGGAGATTTTATTCCTTCCTGTAGTCTTGTTTTCTAATTCAAACGTGCTTTTACCATTAAAGACCCCCCCTTTTTTTTAAACCCATGTGTATATTTATAGCATCCTCCTTATGCATTTCATGCATGTGTTATTTTCAGACATATGGGGGTTATGTGACCCCCCTCCTCCTCATCAGTAATGATCTAGTCCGGTATTTACTTGGGCGTGAGCCAATTAACCAATACCTACCTATTATATGTCAGCTGACCTATCTATGAAGTTTTGACTGGTTAATTTGAAATTTTTTTCTGTTTCCTGTCTTGTATTTAAGCAATTTTTACAATGTTTTACTATGACCCTGATGAAGGCCACAAGCCGAAACGCGTTGGTCAATTATTCAAGTTGTTCATCTTCCCTCAAGTGTTGCTGGAGTTCCTGCTTTGTGAATTCGTTCATCCTCTCCATGCACCTTGGAAACAGGTGAAGTTGTGCCAGAAAATTTTTGCAGAGATTTTATTCCTGCCATCTGTGGGCAACTCTTGAACAGGCGTGATGCAGCCTGTAAAATAAATAAATAAAAATAAACATTTAAAAAAGTGATAAGCAGATTGAAATATACATGAATGCAGGTGATGATCAGTGCATGGGACCGATGCAGTGAACACAGCGTAGGGTCATGTGTTAGTGGTGGGAACAGTCATACGGTTATTGTTCATGTGTCCAACAGCAGAGGGGAAGAAACTGTTCTTATGGCAAGAGGTTCTGGTGCGAATGGACCGGAGCCTCCTGCCTGAGGGGAGCAGGTCAAACAGACTGTGTCCAGGGTGAGAAAGGTCAGCTGAGATCCGAGCTGCATGCCCCAGTGCCTGGAGGTGTACAGGTCCTGCAGAGATGGGAGTCTGCAGCCAATCACCTTCTCAGCAGAGCGCACAAAACACTGCAGTCTCTGTTTGTAAGAGGTGGCGACTCCAGCGTACCACACGGTGATGGAGGAGGTGAGGATGGACTCGATGATTGCAGTGTAGAATTGCATCATCGTCTGTGTTGGCAGGTTGAATTTCTTCAGCTGCCTCAGGAAGTACATCCTCTGCTGGGCTTTCTTAATGACAGAGGTGATGGTGGGCTCCCACTTCAGATCCTGGGTGATGGTGGTATCCAGGAAGTGGAATGAGTCCACAGTGGTGATGAGGGTGTCAGTCAGGATGATGTGGGGGCTGTGTGCTTCCTGAAGTCCACAATAATTTCCACTGTCATTGTTTAGCACCAGGTTGTTGCGGCTGCACCAGGACACCAGACGTTCAACCTCCATCCTGTAGGCAGACTCATCCCTGTCCGAGATGAGTCGATAACAGTGGTGTCATCTGCAAATTTCACTAGCTTGACAGACTGCTGGTTGGAGGTGCAGCAGTTGGTGTACAGCAGGGGTGGGCAACTCCAGGCCTCGAGGGCTGGTGTCCTGCAGATTGGAGATTTGTCCTTGATCCAACACAGCTGATTCAAATGGCTAAATTACTTCCTCAATGTATTTTGTAGTTCTCCAGAGGCCTGGAGCTGTGTCAAGGACCAAAAAGCTCTCCAGAGAGTGATCCGTACAGCAGAACGCTGCTGCAGGATTGCTCTCCCCCAGCTTCAGGACACCTACACCAGGAGATGCCGGACTAGAGCAGCGCAGATACTGAAGGACCCGTCCCATCCTGGCAACAAACTGTTCCAACTTCTGCAATCTGGTAGAAGGTTCCGCATCTTCCGGGCAAGGACAGGGAGACTCAAGAGGAGCTTCTATCCCCAAGCCATCCGTGCCCTAAACACACACACCCGCCCGCTCACATCATCTATAATTGACTGAGACAGGACTCTCTTCCAGACACTCTAAACCAAGGCACAATGTACATTTCAATTCCTTTAACTTTAAATATGTTTATATTGTCTATCCTGTAAAATAGTCAGATGTCTATTTATATTAATGTACAGAATTCACCTGCTTGCTGCTACTACTGCACATTCGCCCAGTGTATATACTATATGTATGTATATATATATATATATATATATATAATGTTCTTCCTCTACACCCCCCCCAATTTTTGCACATGTCAAGTAGCGTGTCAGGCTACATTTCACTGTATGTTATACTTGTATAACTATGCATGTGACAAATAAAGCACCTTGAACCTTGAACCTTGAATCATTTGATTCAGGTGTGTTGACCCAGGGTGAGATGTAAAACCTGCAGGACACCGGCCCTCGAGGCCTGGAGTTGCCCACCCTGGAGTACAGGGAGAAGTGCAAAGGACAATTAGTGGATGACTATGGTGGAGGACTCATTCTCACAGGAAGTAAAGTTTATTTATTAAGTGCTTTTCATAGACAGGTAGTCACAAAGCGCTGTACACAAAGATTAAATTAAACAGTCCGATAAATAGCAAATTATATACACAATATAGAGGTTAAATGTAAATTAAAAATGTAAAAAGCATTGGTCAACAGAAAGCTTGTTTAAACAGTAAAGTTTTTAACTGCTTTTCAAAGGATTCCACAGAGTCAACCAAACGTAGTTGTGGAGGTAGACTGTTCCACAGCGTTGGTGCCACAGACTGAAAGGCTCCGCCCCCTTTCATCTTCAGTCGTGTTCGGGGAGCAACCAACAAACTCTGAGCCTGTGCGCGGAGACAACGAGCAGCAGTGTATTTTGTGAGAAGCTTGGATAAATAATCTGGTGCCTGGCCATGTACTGCTCTGTACGTTAAAACAATAATTTTAAAGGGAATTCTAAAATCTATTGGGAGCCAATGTAAAGAACATAAAATAGGAGTGATGTGAGCTCGCTTGCAAGAGCGAGTTAGTAGTCTGGCTGCTGCATTTTGTACAGAGATGATTTATCCAAGCTGGTAAACAGGGAATTACAATAGTCTAAACTAGAGATGGCACGATACCACTTTTTTTTATGTCCGATACCGATACCGATATCATAAATTTGGATATCTGCCGATACCGATATGAATCCGATATTGTGTTTTTTAATCAACAAAACTGCTTTTTTAAATATCTTGCTGCATTTTGTATAAGTTCATACTCAAGTTTAAAACAACAGCTACACTAAACCTATTCTGTTATACCTGTATGCAAAAAAAAATATTTCATAGTTCAGCAATACTGATCAATCTAATAAACTTAAACCTACACCATCCTCCCTATTCTGGTATTTTAAAGAGTACTTAGCGTAAATATTAAGCAACCCAACTAATAGGGTTCCAACTCCCAGCAACAACAAAAATAAATAAATAAAAAATAGGGAACCACCCCTCACGCTCCACCTCATGATGCTTAATCAACGTAATCAACCTTAATTTGATGCAGTGTGAAAAAAATGCACAGAAATCAATTATTTTTCAAGAAATATTAAATAGATTCAACATCTTTCTTCAACAAAATTGCAGACTGCACAGATGGTACCTTCCCAAAGGAAAATGTACTACAGCTTACTAGGGTATATTAGACTTAACAGTTACTATATACAGTAATGGACTTCTATACATTTTACATCAAATTAAAACTTTGGGTGTCAGATTCAGATAATTATTTATTAAAAGCTCGACATTTTAAATGAGAATAAGAAAGAAAAGTATGTCTTTGTGCCCCCTTTTCCCTGTTCATGCCCCATCGGCCCCCCTGGCTAAACTTTGCTAGATCCGCCCCTGCACAGTTACAGCCGTCAGCTGCGTAGAAAAAGATCCTGGTGTAGAAAGTTATATTAAATAAATTCTAACAACAGCTTATCAAGCTTAAACGTGCTGCTGTTGTTCAGCCGCTGGTTTCCTCTTTCTGGTGCAAAGTGGGCCAAAAACAAAGAAGAGAGATGGACTCACGACAGAAAAGCCGATCAGCTGATCATTAAGCAGTTTCATGATTGAAGTAGCAGCAAGAAGAGGCAGTCGCTTGTTAAGCTTAACGCAGGAATGCTTTACAAACATTCAAAGATGGACTTACACACTTGCTTTACTTCTCTCGGGGATAACTTTGTCGGAGATGAAATGCCGGGTTGCTAGCGAAGCTCCAAATGCTATCCAGACCACCACAGGTCCCGCATGCCACAGCTGCTCTATCACGTGATGCATACTGCTCCGACGTGCTAACGTTCTGAGGTGAGTTACGGCGTGTTGCAAGTTTTGTGAGGTGCTTTCGTGATATTTAATGGATCGGATTACATTTTTTATTTTTCTCCGATATCCGATCCAGTAATTTAGGTCAGTATCGGACCGATACCGATACATAATATCGGATAGGTCCATCTCTAGTCTAAACGCAATGACACAAATGCATGGACAATTTTTTCCAGTTCAGCTAAGGAGACCATATGTCACAGTTTAGAAATATTCCTTAAATGAAAGAAACAGGAACGAGACAGAGACTTTACGTGTGAGTCAAGGCCCAAAGAGGAGTCAAATATTACTCCAAGATTTCAAATATTTGGCTCAGCAGAAAAACAGAAAGGGGCAAGAACCTGACTGATTTTAGAATATAGATCAGGAGATGCTATGATCATGGTCTCTGTCTTGTTCATGTTTAAAACAATGTAATTGTTAGAAAGCCAATCAGAAACCTGGGTTGAGCACTGGACTAGGATGGACAGCGTATCCAGCTGATTAGGCTTAAAGGACATATACAGCTGAATGTCATCAGCATAGAAATGATAAGACAGGTCACTAAAAGACTGAATAATGCAGCTAAAGGAAGCATGTAAAAGAAAATACTAATGGACCCAAAACTGAACCCTGTGGAACCCCGCAGGTTAGGGCAGCAGTGTTAGAGGAGAACCTATCAGTCCTAACAGAAAAGGTCCTTTCTGACAAATTGAAAATGATTGAAAATGTGACGTCATTCCGGGGTAAAACCGCAAAGGATTGTGGGTACGAGTGGCAAGCGGTACTAGCGCATGCAGGCTTTCACATGAAAACAGTCACACAGCAATAAAAAGAAACACAAAAAATGTCAAGAAGCTGTTTTATTATTAAGTGCAATAGCCGGTCACATGACAGCCACAGGAAGCCGACGGGTAAAGAGATCGGTTTTTATCGGATTACGTCCCAGAACACTCCAGCTCACATGTTAGTCTGCTCCAAGCATTCCCACAAAGGTCAGTCTTCTGTTGTAGTTATTACGTAATTTATCATAACATAATTGTTGATGTCTCACATTCTTCACCCAGCATTTCAGTGGCTCCCCTCTGAGCGACGCCTCCGCTGCATTTCCTGCAGGACTGAGAGGAGGAGAGCCACCTTCGTCCCCAAATCCACTCTGCTTTTTAACTCATTTCCCACACCATAAACATAAACTACTCTACAATCTTTTATACTGCCGACACTTTATTTTTATTTATTTTTTGCATTGTTGATTTGTTTTTCACCGAAGCAGCTAATAAAGCATGATGGAATACAATTTTGCCTCTTTCTTGTAAGATTCTATAATAGAATGAAACAATAATGCCAGTTATAAATAAAGACAATAAATTGAATGAATTACGAAACACTTATTTTATTTCTATTAGATCTGAAAATGTTGTGTAACACTACAACCTGAAACGACAAATAGATTGTGTTTATGCCCCTCCCTAGGGCCAGCTCCCCCGCTGACCCCAGTAGGCACCCCCGTCCTCCTGCACCCACCAAGGCAAGGGAGCCCAGGCCGGGGCCTACGGCAGCAGCACCGCCCAGCCCCTCAGGACCCGGGGCAGCCCACCCGACCCCACCGCAGAGGAAACTGTACCCACCCCGACATTCAATCATCTCCCAGACTACACAAGATAATAGACACCCGGGTTAAGTTTATTCTCCACCTCTCCTATGTCTCTCCCCCACCTGCAGAGTGGACTCCTGCAAGGATGGAAGAACCTCCCTGCCAGTTGAAGAGCCCTTTAGTTAGGCCGATGCACCAGAGGCCCCCTGTGCCAGGGCTGAGCCCCGTGCACCCACCCGCCCACAACCTCGGCAACACACCAACAAGGACCGAAGCCCCCAAGGCCCAGCCAGAGCCCTAGCATGGAGGCGAAGCACCCCCAAACCCCAAGCCCCCACGCCTGCCCCGGATCCACTCAGGGGCAGCCAGGCTACCAGGCCAGTAACCTAGGTCCGCTAGCACAGACCCTCCCCCAGCCCTGCTGCATGCAGCCACAAGGAGAACTCCCTCTAAGACGAACCAGAGCCACTAACCAGGTTATGACCACAACCCCTGGGTTAAGCCCTCCAGGGATAACTCCAGGGATGATGTTTGAGCTGATAAATGGTAGGTCTGAAATCTCTAGATTATTGCATAGTGCCTGTTCAACATCTAGCCAGGGCTCATCTAAGAAGGTACGTTTTAACCATCCTGAGATGAACTGAAGCCTGTTGGCTGAGAAATATTGTTGAAAATTAGGCAGAGACATTAATACCTCAATATTTAATATTTCCAGATTGTAGTAGGCCGGGGGAAGAAGAATTATGGAAGGAGCAGTTAATTGGAAGAACTGTAGATTTTTACCAGTTAATTGAATAATTTGAAACTCTTGAAAACCAGTTTATTAGAGTAATTACCTCAGAAAGGTTGGTTTGTGAGTTTTGGAGGAAAAGCAAGAATCATCCGCATAGAGACTGATTTTATGTTTTACATTCTTGCATTTTATGCCCTTAATTGTTGTAGCCTGTCTAATTGCTGCTGCATCACTAACTGGTGGGAGTGGGTTGGTGGGGGAATGATGGACCAAAGTGTCTCTATTGTTGGGGAAGGTGGAGGTGTCAAGGCTGTTTGAGGGTGTTGGCCAACAGCAAGTTGTCAGTGGAGTGGGGCTGTGTGCTTCCTGAAGCGAAAATCTGCAATTTAAAGATGAAAGATGAATTGCTCACAGCTGACCAATGAACATTTGCATGCATGCGTAAGAGTTGCACTGACCCCATTTCACCCAAAGTTTAAAATTCTAGCTGCAAATGTCCATGAAACTGTCTCCCACTGAAATGAGAGCCAGCTCTGTCTTGCAGTATGATTTAAGTTACATTGTGTTAAGTTTGAGGCAGCACGGTGGCATGGTGGTTAGCACTGTTGCCGCACATGTAACCCTGGAGAGTTACTAAGGGTTTTAGTGTGTTATGAGTGATGTTAGTATTTTGAGTTCATTGTTAAGTTTTATTAAGTTAAATTATTTTGTTGAGAATTAATAAAATAGGAGATGTCTATAATGTCCTGATGGTCCTTGAAGTATACAGGGGGAAGTACCGCCTCCTGCCGTTCACTGCGTAGCAGCTACGGATATCAGGAGAGAGGGAGAGGAAGAAAAGTCCGTTTTTTCCAAGTGGAAAGCGTGGTTGTTTTTATTCAGTCAGATTATGGAAATAAACTATCTGGAAATTGTTGTTAACCAGAAAGGAGTTTGTTACTGCTCGGATTCTTCTGGTTGTGCTACAACGCTTCACCATCGCCATTTTGAAGCTCCAGGAGAGCCCATTTTATTGGTTACTTTGGTCAGGTTTTTTTACTTGGGAGTACAGTTCGGTGATGATCCAGTCCAAAGATGGCGAGCCACCCTTCCAGGATCCTTGAGATGATTGTTTTAAGAAGAGAACTAAATTCTTTGGACGAACTGTGAACTGTACAAACTCTACTTAAGTGGTAGGACAGATTTGCACCTCATTCCTCCTTTGCACATCCTGCAAGGAGAATCCTCATTGCTGGACTCACACTTAAGGGTGTCGGCGGACACGAGAGAGAGACTGAGTCAAATCCCCCGGGGTTGTGTGTGTTTTGTTTATTATTTTCCATGACTTGGGCACAATTTTTCCTTTCATGTACTGTTATTGTTTTCATTGTATGTGAGATTCTTTAATTGTGAATACAAATTGATCAAGCCAAGTTCTCAGAGCGTTTCATTTGTCATCCACTCTGCTCCAGTAGTCGAACCTCAGCTACAGTATTGGCCCAACACACAGGTAACCATTTAAATCTGTATCCCAAGTGTTGAAAGGGGTGTTACACACAGCAAGAAGGTCCTGAATTCAATTCCAATATCAGGCCGGGGTCTTTCTGTGTGGAGTTTGCATGTTCTCCCCATGTTTGCGTGGGTTCCCTCCGGGCACTCCGGCTTCCTCCCACCGTCCAAAGACATGCAGCTTGTGGGGATAGGTTAATTGGATAATCCAAATTGTCACTAGGTGTGAATGTGCGAATGAATGTGAGTGCGAATGGTTGTCTGTTCCTGTGTGTTGGCCCTGCGACAGACTGGTGACCTGTCCAGGGTGTACCCCGCCTCTCGCCCTATGACAGCACCCCCCGCGACCCTGAAAAGGATAAGCGGAAGCGAATGGATGGAATGGATAGATGTATGTGTTAGGTTTGTCAAACATGTTTACCGCACAGCTCAAAATTCTTCTCAATTTTCCTGGATATTTAGTCTTTTTGTGGTAAATTGCTTGTACCTAAATGTTCTCCCAAAATAGTTGATTCTGTACCATTCACAGAGAGTTGGGGAATGGCTGCAATCCCAGCATTGTAAGATGGTGAATGATGTACCCTTAGGCCCCCTCCTCGATTCAGAGATGGTTCTTCTATTTTCACGTACTTCTTCAGAAGTCACTTGGATGAGTGACGAAATGTTACCTCCAGATGAATAGAATCAACATTTTGGGATTTACTTACGTGGATGACTGACCATGCATCAAGACACTTTAATGTTGCATGTGCAACAGATGTGGTAAAAAGTAATGTTATTGTTAAATTGTATTCTGCTTATAGTTAGTACTTGAAGTGGATTGTCTGTTCAGCAGATGATTTAATGGGTAAATGAATAATTGATCAGGAGTTTCCAGACAAAAATATATATTGCTAAATAAATGTTGTATAAAAATGAAAGAAAATATTTCTGTTGGTTCATTTAAACTGTTCAGACCCCAGATTTATTGGATCATGGAGGTAGTGGACCTCCTGCTACTTTAGTTGGGGACCCCTGCCCTACTATAGTACATACAATCCAACAATCCCTTTGGTGACAACGGGAAGGAAAATCTCCCTTTTAACAGGTGACTGAAAGGTGACTAAGGAAGAAATACTCAATGCATCATGGGAAACCACCCAGCAGCCTACACCTATTACAGCATAACTAAGGGAAGATTCAGGGTCACCTGTCTAGTCATAACTATATGTTTTAGTAAAAGGGAAAGTTTTAAGTCTAATCTTAAAAGTAGACACAGTGTCTGCCTCACCAATCCCAACTGGAAGACAGAGGGGCCTAAAACAACAGAGGGGCTTGGGAAATCTTTTTGTAGCCTAAGCCTGCTTTAAATTTCTCAATAACTTTATCCCTGACCTGTCTGTTGTGTTCTTTGGACTTCATGGTGTTGTTGCTCCCAATATTCTTTTAGACAACCTCTGAGGCCGTCACAGAGCAGCTGTATTTGTACTGACATTAGATTACACACAGGTGCACTCTGTTTAGTCATTCGCACTCATCAGGCAACGTCTATGTGCAACTGACTGCACTCAGACCAAAGGGGGCTAAATAATTATGCACACCCCACTTTGCAGTTATTTATTTGTAAAAAATGTTTGGAATCATGTATGATTTTCGTTCCACTTCTCACGTGTGCACCACTTTGTGTTGGTCTTTCACGTGGAATTCCAATAAAACTGATTCATGTTTGTGGCTGTAATGTGACAAAATGTGGGAAAGTTCAAGGGGGCCGATTACGTTTGCAAGACACTGTATTAGCAAAAGACAAGAGTGGGTTTACAGGAAACACTGTTAAATGTTCAGTTTCTATGCCATATGTTAAAACAAGTTCTAGAGTGTGATTAACATGATGGGTGGGTTCTTTTACATTCAAGATCAACAAAAGTGGCCAAGAAAAGATTGAAAAATGTTGCCTGGTCTGATGGGTCTCAATCTCTGCAACATTCAGATTTTAGGGGCAGAATTTGTCTTAAACAACATAAAGCATGGATCCATCCTGCTGCTGGTGTAATAGCGTGGAGATATTTGGTTGGCACAATGTGGGTCCCTTAGTACCAACTGACATCATTTACAGACCACAGCCTACTGAGTCTCAGTTAGGGCTGGGCGATATATCGAGTTTTTTAAAAATATCGATATATTTTTATACAAGATATAAGATGTGACAATATCCTTTATATCGATATAGTCTATGTTACATTATAATTATAGTTGTGGAGCCACAAGTTTGCCTCTCTTTCGTCCACTTTTGTCTCTACGCAACGTTACTCAACCTCGCCTCTCTCCTTAACTGAACACAACTCCCCCTCCTCCACCATCGCTTCACCTGCAGGCAGCGACAAGATGGACACGGCAAATCTCCGTTAACGAGTTACTGTGCATCGCCCTGTACAGAGTCAACGTATTAACGAGCTAACCACGCTAACGCCATGCAGCCCAGAGCGGCTGCACAGCCTAAAATCCTTTCATTCTTTTAAAATTTGACAGTGCACCTTTTGTATGAATTCTGGTTGTGCTTGATGACCGCGAACCGATTTTATGTGGAACATGGCACTCAGCAATCTGTCAAAAAATGTTTTAGTACGACTTTGGTAAGCTACGGAGCTGCACCGCTTGATGGATTGTTGGAGCATTAAGGCTACCGAGGAGCCTCGCGCAGTAAAACGTACTCTGCTTCAATGTAATATTACCGTATTGTGTGTGTATAAGGACATAAATGGCATCTGTTATGAAACATGGTTACGAAGATGATTTCAAACTCCAGGCTGTCAGTCACACAGTAGAAGTTGGGAACAGTGCAGCTGTGAAATCTGTCTTTGTTATTATGCTCAGTGTCCGTTGACTTTGAGTGGGTGGCCCCCATAGCCAAACAGTTTGTCCTTGTCCTCCCTGAGTGGAGTTTGTAGCATTTGGAAAGTGTTGGCTGGTATGATGTTCGCTTGTGCTCCAGTGTCCAACTTGAAGGTGAGTTTTATCTTATTTGGTCCCAGTAGTATGTCTGCAAACGGACTGTCTCCATTATCTTCTGCAGCTATGGTGTCTATGAACAGCTCTGGCTCTGAATCGTTAGCCTCTAGTACAGTGTGCACCTCTCTGTGTCCTGTTTTTCTTTCCACGTTGCTCTTAGATCTGCATACTTTTGCAAAGTGGTTGAATTTATTGCATTTCAGACACTGCTTTCCTTTGGCTGGGCAATCAGTTCGTTTGTCGTGATTCCTCCCACATGCCATGCAGGCTTTGTTTTGGTGTCTGAAACTTTCACTTGCTTTGCTGGTTCGTGGTAAGTTTTGTGGTTTTGCGCCTTTGCGACGTATGGCATGCACTTCATGGTTGTCGTTAGTCATAGCTTTTAGCTGTGACTGTGCTAGCTCATAGGAGCGGGCTATGTCTATGGCTTTCTCTAGCGTAAGAGTCCGTCCTTGGCTAAGTAGCTTCTCTCTGACGTGAGGAGAGTTGGTTCCAAAAACTATTCTGTCTCTGACCATTTCTTCACTTTTTTCATAATCACAGTCTTTAACAAGGAGTTTTAGCTCTGTGACGAAGTGCTCAAAAGACTCACCGCTGTCTTGTGTTTTTTCGTGGAATTTGTATCTGGCGAATATAGGGTTAGCTTTCGGCATGAGGTACATTGTGAAGCCGTTGTAATACGTTTGTAGCGCCTTAGCTTCGTCTTCTGTTAGGTTCCACGTATTACTTATATCTCATCCTTTGTCTCCGAGCCACAAAAGTAGAAAGCTGCACTTTTGTTCCTCTGACTTGTCTTTGAGTGGTCCAGAAAACATTAGCTGTTTGAAGCGGCGCCAGGCAGGTTGGACGAGTCCCAGTCCATTCTCGGGGCTGGTACACCGTAGGCTTCCATTTTCTTCCTTTTATTTTTTATTTTTTCGAGTGGGTCCGCTGAGTTACTCACTCTGACACCATGTTGTGTCTTCACTGCTTATGAAGGAATTGTCTCGGAGTCGTCATATAGATTCTTTTATTCCGTAAATATAGAACAACGCATCCACACCACTGTAAACTGCTAAGCTAGCACATGAACACCAGCTGGCGTACCTATCTACTTCCGGTGATTTCAAAATAAGAGTTAGAACATTACAATGAGTACATATCCATATTTTATATTTCTAAAACGAAAGCTGACACTTGTGAGACTTCATCAGAGGTGTAAGCATCACAGCAGATGCCTTTGTGTCAAAGTAACTGAGGATAAAACAGAAAAAAAATGAAGGAGATTTTCCTGGTCTGAGTATAAAAATATTCTGCAGTGGATCAAACACGAAAGAAAACCATGAATCAACATATGAACATTACCTGATGCTGCTGAAGTGAAGCAGAGCAAAGTTACAGAGGGTTTATTAGAGACACAGCTAAACGTTTTGCATAATTTTAAAGTTTACATTTATTCTGTATTGAACAGCAGAAATGAGGTTTTGTTGCTGGAAGGGGAAAAAAGAAACAAACAAACAAAAAAAACAAAAAAGAAACAGCGCCTGACAGCGCTGTAAACAACAGTCTTCTTTTGCTGCTGGTTCAGTCAATTATGTTTGGAGAGTGACAAAACCTGCACCTTCAGAATCTAGCGCCAAAAAAGATGTAAACATAAGAGGCGGACCCGCCGACGCATCAGAATCAGTGAGCTGCCGGCTTTCAGCCCCGGCATCTTTGTTTACGTCTTTGTGCAGAATCCGTGTAACTGCTCTCATTTACTATTTTAGCTGTTTGGTGGTTGTTGAAATTTTCTGAAGTTTAACCTGAGATTCTGGCGTTTCAGGCAAAATTTATTCATATTTAAAAATCGTTTCAGGATTTTAATGGATCAATATCACGTTATCCAACCTAGAATCGATTTTAATCAATAATCAAAACCCTCCCCCAGTGAAATGCAGTCGTGGAACAAACTGTCATTATTTTTCAACACAGTCTTCTTTGGTGACATCTGCTGGTCAAAATATGAAGCGCAGCTTGAATGGAAAACTATAATGAAGCGCTTCATTATGTTTAATATCATGTGACAGTTCTGTCTGATATTGGGCTGCTGTTGTGGTGCTTTGCACATGTATTTTTTGTGTGATTAAAAAAGTTTTGAAATTTGATGAATAAATAATTTTGATGAATATCCTTATGGTGGTAGACTTCCGCAGGCACAAGCATTCTCCACGGCAACCACTGAACATCCAAGGTATGGACATTGAGGCTGTGGACAGCTACAGGTACCTTGGTGTTCATCTGAACAACAGACTGGACTGGACTCATAACTCAGACGCCCTCTACAGGAAAGGGCAGAGCAGGCTGTACCTGCTGTGGAGACTCAGGTCATTTGGAGTGGAGGGCCCACTCCTGAAGACCTTCTATGACTCTGTGGTGGCCTCTGCTATCTTTTATGGTGTGGTCTGCTGGGGCGGCAGCATCTCTGCTGGGGACAGGAAGAGACTGAACAGGCTGATCTGAAGGGCCAGCTCTGTTCTAGGATGCCCCCTAGACCCAGTGGAGGTGGTGAGTGACAGTGGTGAGTGAGTGGCTAAGCTGTCATCCCTGTTGGACAACATCTCCCACCCCATGCAGGAGACTGTGACAGCACTGAGCAGCTCCTTCAGTGGGAGACTGCGGCACCCACGGTGTGGGACGGAGAGCTTTCGCAGGTCTTTCTTCCCCACTGCTGTCAGACTCCACAACAAAGACTTTAACTGATCAAACACACACATCCACTAATGTGCAATAACACTAATGTGCAATAATCCTTTCTGGCATCGTTGTATTTTTACTCAGTTGTATACAGCATTTGTATTCTATTTTTATCTTATTTTATATTTTATTCTATTTTATTCTACTGTATATAGTATTTTATTTTATTCTATTCTGTACAGTTGTGTACTGTATTTATTCTTATTGTATTCTAATTTTTGCTTCATAACTTTTGCACTGTCCACTTCCTGCTGCGACAAAACAAATTTCCCACGTGTGGGACTAATAAAGGTTATCTTATCTTATCTTATGTAAACATGTGCTATGGTGTGGTCTCCCTTTGCTTGTGACTTCTTGATGTTTGTAAACATAATAGATATAAAATAAAAACATAGCATACAATAAAATACAACACAGTCATATAACAGGTTGGGAGTATGAGAGTTTTAGACGTGACTGATTATTTGGTGAAACTGTGATATTTTCCTCACTGATAGGTTTATAGCTTGAACCCATCCGCTGGAACGTTGAGGACAATATAATTACACAGCAAAGCAAGACACGAGTAGGCAAAGTTCTTCATGTTACTCATGCATGAGGGAGTCCTGCCTGGAGCCAAGTGTCGTTCCACCACTTGACCTCCGTCAGACTCTCAGCCAGGTCCCCCATAGCACTCCTTTTATTGTGGTTACATGAATATGCATAGGGTCATTAACATATAACATCTTACATAGGTATACATGTGAACAAAGAATACTCTGTGTGTGTGTGTGTGTGTGTGTGTGTGTAGGCTGTGGGAGTGTGTGGGCGTGGTGTTGTCTTCTCCCTCTCCTCCTCCTCCTTCGTTCTGGCCCCTCCCCTTGTCTCTCTCTGCCCCTGCCTTCTCCTTTAGGTCACACCTGCTGCTCATCTGCTCTCGTTACAACCAATTACCCTCAGGGGTGATATAAGCTGGAGTAGAGCAGTGTGGAGGAGGAGGGAGAGGTTTCTGGTGGATTTCCTCTGGGCTGGTCAGAGTGTGCTACTAGCCTAGGTGTGGAACAGCCTGCTGCGTGTGACCAGCCTTCTGGTGTGTGGCTCTTTGTGAGTAGTGTTTAACTGAGCAGTGATTGCCCATGAGTGACGGCGGCCTTCATTAGTTTGTGTGGCCTGCCTGGATATTGTTTGCTAGCAGCGTTGCTGTCTCTTTCTGTTGAAGCCTTATTGTTGCTTTCTTTGTTGAAGTGGTCATTACCACTTTGGGTTGACCTCCCTGATTTCTCATTAAAGCAGCGGTGCTGTCTCCTTTTGTTGTTGCCATTTGTATGATTATTGAGGTGTTTGCCTACAATAAAGATCTATTTTATGTTAAATACCTCTGCCTAGCGTTCTTTTCATTCCACCTGGATCTAACTGTTACTGTCCCCCACCCTCATCGCCTAGACTTTTAAGTGGGGACGTAACAAAGTGGGGGCTCGTCCGGGAACGGAATGAAAGGAATTGGGTTGATTGCAAGTGTGAACAGGTGTTTGTGTGCTGTGTGAAGGTCATTTGGCTAGCTGCTGCTCTCCCCGGCTAGCACAGGGGAGTGTCTAGCTGAGCATTTGCTCTTCCTTCGGACACTCGTTTTTTGTTTTGCCTTTTTTATTTTCGGAGCAAACCCGGGTGGGGATTAATTCTCTGTTGGGGGTAGGCTTGTCGGTGCCTGTGGCGCTTGATGATTTGCCTTTAAAGTGGCCTCGAGCCTGGTACGCTCCAGAAGCTAGGACAGGCTAGAGTCTGAGGAGGCAGGACTGGGGGGAGTGTGAGTAGGATTTTTCTTTAATGGTTGACTTGACACAACACATTTCTCTTTCGCCTGTGTGTGTAGTTCTATAGTGAAGGCGTTGTGTGTAGCACTTTAGTGATTTGCTTGTGTTTTGCAGGCCGTTTTGAGTTTTCATGGCCACTTTTGATATTGCTGGGTTTACGGCAGAGCCGTCGCTTGCCCTGCTGGATGTTTGTAGGAAGAGGGATCTGCATGAGCTGGCTACATATTACGGGATCAGTGTCTCCACTGGTCTACGCAAAGCCGAGCTGAAAGCCGCTCTGGTGTCCGGGTTGTTGGAGGAGAGGGTGGTTGTACTGCAGGAACCCCTGAGCACACCCGGTCCGGCTGGACCAAGTGTGGCGCCTCACGTTCCAGGCCAGGTTGTAGAACCATCAGTGTCTACACCTATGGACCAGGGGTTGCCCGAGGGGGGGCTAGTGACGCTGCTCCGTTTTGATCCACTCTCCATCCAGTCATCTGAGGGTTCTAAGCAGAATGCTAGGCTCAAAATCCGTCTGGCTCGTCTCCAGCTGGAGAAGGAGCAGCGTGAGAGAGAGTTCCAGCTGAAAAGGGAGCTAGAGCTTAGGCGTTTGGACGCGGAACTGGCTAGGGCTAGGGAGGTTGAGCTGATGAAGGTGGAGGCAGAGACGAAGGTCAAGCTGCGACAGCTAGAACTCCAGCAGGCCTCCTCCCCTCCTGTGGTGGCTTCGCTGTCACAGACAGACGTACAGTTTGATGTAGGACGGAATAGTCGTCTGGTCCCTGCATTTCGTGACACTGAGGTGGAGATTTATTTTGAATCGTTTGAGCAGATAGCAACAGCCTTGCGTTGGCCGCGGGATGCGTGGGCCATCCTGCTACAGTGCAAGCTGGTGGGCAAGGCACAGGAAGTTTGTTCCTCGTTGTCCGCTGAATGCAGCTTGGACTACGACAAACTGAAAAGTGCAATCCTGTTGGCCTATGAGCTAGTCCCCGAGGCTTACAGGCAGCGATTTCGGGGGCTGAAAAAGGTGCAGGGTCAATCCTTCCTGGATTTCGCAAGAGAAAAGAGTGTCCTCTTTGATTGGTGGTGTATGGCCTGTAAAGCTGCAGACCTAGCTTCGGTACGGGAATTAATTCTCATTGAGGAGTTCAAAAATTGCGTCACTGAGCGGATGGCGGTATACCTGAACGAGCAGGTCTCTACGTTGCAGCAGACCGCGACCCTGGCTGACGAGTTTGCACTCGTCCATAAAACCAAATTAAATGGCTTCGGGGTTCCCATACGTTTGGATCGAGACCCCGGAGCTACCCAGAAATCGCAAGGAGGAGGGGTGTGTTTGTATATAAATCAGAAATGGTGTAAAAATGTGACCGTTCGTAGACAAGTGTGTCTGCCTGACATTGAGCTCCTCTCTGTGTCTTTGAGGCCGTTTTATCTGCCGAGGGAATTCCCACAGATCAACGTCACCGTCGTTTACTGTACATCCACCCCAAAGCGAATCCTAAGAATGCGACTGACACCATCTCCAATGCGATCCACTCTCTACAATCTCTCTCTCCTGAAGCCCCTAATATTGTTCTTGGGGACTTTAATCGCTGCGACTTGAAGAAAACACTGAGCAGTTTTTATCAGTATGTGCACTGTCCCACTCGCTTCAATAAGACTCTGGATTTATGTTATGGCTCCATAAAAGGTGCGTATACAACTGTGGCTGGCCCCGCCCTCGGATCCTCGGATCACAACACGGTGCATCTTCTGCCAGTCTATAAGACTGTACTGAGAAGAGAGAAAGTGAGGAAACACCGCATAAAGGTTTGGAGTGACGATGCCTCTTTAGCCCTGCAGGGCTGCTTTGACTGTACAGACTGGTCGGTGTTTACCGAATCATGTAGAGACATTAATGAACTCACTGACGTTGTCTGCGGATATATATCCTTTTGTAGAGACATGATTATTCCCTCAAAGGTTGTGAATTCTTTCCCTAATAACAAACCATGGTCCTCTAAAGTTCTTACGAGGCTGATTTACGAAAGGAATAAAGCTTTTACTGAAGGGAATACCTTGAAAGTCAGAGAAATTAGGAAGGAGATTAGATCAGAAATTAAAAAAGCTAAAATAAAATACAAGGATAAGGTAGAGGCGGAGATGGGTAGCAATAACTTAAGGGTGGCTTGGGCTGGCATGAAACACATGACTGGTCACTGTCTCAGTGACTGTAATAAGATAAGTCTCCCTGGTTTTAGTTCAGATTTTCAGTTAGCCAATGAGCTGAACAGATTTTATTCGAGATTTAATGATAACTATATTCCAAGGAATACACTTGATTCCTTAATAGAGAGCACCAGAGGCCCCCCAGTTTTGTTCTTTGATGAAAGAAGGGTGGGAAATCTTTTTAAAATGAGTAAGACTAATAAAAGTCCAGGTCCTGATAATATATGTGGCCAGGTGCTTAGAACATGCGCTGAGCAATTATGTGGTATTTTTTTTTTATCACATCTTTCTTTTATCTCTTCAGCAACAGAAGGTTCCAGAGGTATGGAAAAAATCAATTATTTCTCCAGTTGCTAAGACCACAAAACCTACATCATTAAATGATTTTAGGCCTGTTGCTCTTACATCTTTAGTGATGAAGTCCTTCGAAAAACTTGTCAGGAAGGAGATCCTGCAGCAAGTAGAGAAGCTGATAGATCCACTACAATTTGCATACAGGC
Source organism: Rhamphochromis longiceps (assembly GCF_057381845.1). NCBI lineage: Eukaryota > Metazoa > Chordata > Actinopteri > Cichliformes > Cichlidae > Rhamphochromis > Rhamphochromis longiceps. Next base: position 3,180,523 of record NC_140565.1, read on the forward strand.
CTTGTAGAGGTGTTGATGATGCAGTGGTCACTCTGTTGAACTTCCTTTATCGCCATCTTGATGGCGCCAAAGCTCATGCTCGGCTTTTATTTATTGATTTTTCTTCTGCTTTTAATACTATCCAGCCACATCTTTTAGTGGACAAGCTTCTTAACCAATTTAAACTTAATTTTAATCTCGTTGGTTGGATCTTAGACTTCTTAACTGATAGATCACAGTGTGTGAGAATAAACGGCTGTTTTTCCAAACAGCTGAACTCTTCCACTGGCTCACCACAAGGTTGTTGTCTCTCTCCTCTTTTGTATATTTTGTACACTAATGACTGTCGCAGCACACAGGCCAATAGGCATTTCATCAAATACGCAAATGACACAGTCATTGTAAGCCTCCTTCATGGTGAAGAGGATTCCCATGGGCCTGTTGTGGAGGAGTTTGTTTCATGGTGTGATCAGTCCTTCTTAATGATTAACACCTTGAAAACCAAGGACATGGTTATAGATTTCAGGAAGTCATCCCCTCATCCTGCGCTTACAGTGGTAAATGGTGCAGCCATTGAAATGGTGGATAGTTACAAGTACTTGGGGGTTGTTCTTGATAAGACCCTGTCCTTTGAGTCTCATCTTGCTGCTACAGTGAAAAAGGCCCAACAAAGACTGTACTTTTTAAGGAGGTTGAGAGGTTTTAATGTTTCATCTGAAATGATGACTCTCTTTTATAAAAGTTTTATTGAATCTGTTTTAACTTTCTGTATCATTGCTTGGTACGGTAGTATGTCCATGGATAATAAGACCAGACTTAACAATCTGGTTAAAGTGGCGGGCAAGATTTCAGGGAGGTCTCAGGTCCAGCTTGTGGACTTTTATAACAGGCAGGTGCTGAGGAAGGCCACCTCTCTCCTGTTGTGTTCAGATCATCCTCTCTTTAACGATTTTCAACTGCTTCCATCAGGTCGTCGTTATAAAATGACTGCAGTGAAGACAAAGCGACACAAATTGTCGTTTGTACCTAGTGCTATTATCTTAATTAACAACACTAAATTGTAAGTGTTGTTGCCATTGCACATTGCACTTTTTTCGATGGAATATCTAGGTTGTTTTATCAGGCTTATATTATATTATAGTATTTTTTTAATGAGTGTACGTGATGTGTTGGTTGTATGTTTGTTGTTTGTTTTGACATACTGCGAATCAATTTCCCATCAGGGACAATAAAGTTACCATTGACCATTGAGTGTTGTTAAGCATGAGCGACGCGACATACTAGCAAACGCTAGCGGTGCTAGTGGTGAGCAAGACACAAGGAGAGAGGTGCCTGTGCCTCGTCCCAGGTCAGACCGGAAATGTTTCTACTGTTTTAAATCCGGCCATTTAATAGCCGACTGCGAGGCCTACAGGCGGAGACAGCCAGTTTCAACACCACATAAACCAAAAGGGATAGGGCTGATTAAAAACGCTTCTCCTGGTAGCAGACCACTTAGCACTGAAACGCCTGACGAATGTTTTAAACCTTTCATTTTCAAAGGAGCGGTGTCACTCTCTGGTAAGCCTGGAGATGGGCGTACTGTGACCATTCTACGCGACACAGGTGGTTCACAGTCCCTCATACTGGCTAGTGCACTTGCCTTTGATGAAAAGACCACCAGCGGCACTGATGTTATTGTTAGGGGCGTTGGAATGACTTATGTGCCAGCCCCCCTCCATCAAATTTGGATGCAGAGTGACCTAGTAAGTGGCATTTTTCCTGTAGCTGTGTGTCCTTGTTTCCCGATTGATGGTGTGGACTTCATAATGGGCAATGACATTGCAGGCGGGAAGGTTTATCCTGCCCCAGTGGTCACAAAGACCCCTGACCCAAGCCCCTTGCCAGATGTTTTAAACCGGCAGCACCCGGATGTATTTCCCGTAGGTGTTCTTACCCGGTCACAGGCCCATCGGCAGGGAGAAGTGGTTGACTTGTCAGGGTCAGTGGTCGGCTCTATGCTGGGGATGGATGTGATGCCCTCTGAGGAGGGGGAGGTGGGTCCTGATGCCAAGGAACTCGCTCAAGAAGTGGCTGAGCCTGCTCCTGAACCCGCAGCCCCCCCTCTCCTCACACGGGAGGCCATTATTATCGCTCAGAAAGCAGACCCATCGTTAACCAAATGTTTTGCTGCCGTGATGAGAGTGATCATCTGACAGGAAGCAGACATTTGTTATATGTGATGGATTGCTAATGCGCAGGTGGACTTCAAAGCCAGGGGAGGACTGGAGTGTAGTCCAACAGATAGTGGTCCTGGCTAGTTTGCGTCAGCACGTGCTACAATTAGCCCATGACCATTCATGGTCAGGACATTTGTGGATAACTAAAACATATGACCGTATTCTGCAGCACTTCTTCTGGCCGGCGATGAAGGCAGATGTTGCGAAGTATTGTAATACTTGTCATACGTGTCAACTGGTGGGCAAACCAAATCAAACTGTGCCCCCCGCCCCACTATGTCCAATACCTGCTGTTGGTTAGCCATTCGAGCATGTTTTGGTCGATTGTGTTGGTCCGTTGCCAAGAACACGAGCAGGCAATCAGTTTTTGTTGACCATAATGTGTTTGTCCACGCGGTTCCCTGAAGCAATTCCTCTGCGGAGGGTCACCACTGCAAACATCACTAAGGCGCTAATCAAGTTTTTCACCACCTTTGTTCTTCCAAAAACAGTGCAAACAGACCAGGGAACTAATTTCTTATCTCGAGCATTTAAACAGACTTTAGCTTCCCTGGGCGTCTCTCATTCTGTGTCTAGTGCTTATCACCCAGAGTCGCAGGGTGCACTTGAGCGTTGGCACCAAACACTTAAGGCCATGCTAAAAAAGTACTGCCATGACACGGGCAGAAGCTGGGATGAGGGTGTCCCCTTTGTACTGTTCGCAATACGCAATGTTAAGCAGGAGTCCTTAGGGTTCAGCCCAGCTACACTTGTGTTTGGCCGCGAGGTGCGGGGCCCGCTAAAGATGTTGAAAGAGAGGTTCCTTAGTGGGGGTGTTCCAAAAACTAACGTGGCAGATTTTGTGAAGACATGTAAGGATTGTTGGCAACGTGCTACCTCATTAGCGAAAGAGGCCCTGTGTACTGCCCAGGCGTGCATGAAGACGTGGCATGACAGAAAGGCTGTGAAAAGGCATTTTCAGGCTGGGGACAAGGTTTTAGTGTTGCTACCGGTGCCTGGTTCTGCTCTTACGGCCCGTTTTGCGGGACCGTACGTCATAGTGAGGAAAGTGTCTGAGACGGATTATGTTCTCAGTACCCCAGAGCGCAGGAGGAAAACACGCCTGTGCCACATCAACATGTTAAAACCCTACCATGATAGGGAAACCCATGAGACTGTTGCCAGTGTGGCAACCTCCAGCTCTGTCTCTGCCACCGTGCTGAGTGTAGAGGCCAGTGCTGACGACGGTCTGCATATACTTTCTGAGGGACAACAGTGTAGACGGTTGGCGAATTCAGCTTACTTAGCCGAAGTAACGGCCCACTTGTCTCATCTGTCCCCTTCACAATGCGAAGATGTGCTTAATCTACTGCACTCCTACCCCTTTCTCTTTGGTGATGTGCCCTCGCGTACTAATGTTTGTGAACATGATATCGATGTTGGGGACGCAACCCCAATCAAACGGCACGCGTACCGCTGCCCTATGGGAAAGCGCGAGGTGATGAGGAAGGAGGTCAGTTATCTAGCAGAGAATGGTTTGGTGAGACAGAGTCACAGCCCTTGGAGCTCTCCATGTTTACTTACGCCCCAATCTGGTGGCTGATGCACTCTCACGCAGTGCATAGTGATGAGTTTCTTCTGTGTTTTGTATAGTGTGGATATAGGGTGGGGGGGAATGTTACATCCTGGGAGGCTGTGGGAGTGTGTGGGCGTGGTGTTGTCTTCTCCCTCTCCTCCTCCTCCTTCGTTCTGGCCACTCCCCTTGTCTCTCTCTGCCCCTGCCTTCTCCTTTAGGTCACACCTGCTGCTCATCTGCTCTCGTTACAACCAATTACCCTCAGGGGTGATATAAGCTGGAGTAGAGCAGTGTGGAGGAGGAGGGAGAGGTTTCTGGTGGATTTCCTCTGGGCTGGTCAGAGTGTGCTACTAGCCTAGGTGTGGAACAGCCTGCTGCGTGTGACCAGCCTTCTGGTGTGTGGCTCTTTGTGAGTAGTGTTTAACTGAGCAGTGATTGCCCATGAGTGACGGCGGCCTTCATTAGTTTGTGTGGCCTGCCTGGATATTGTTTGCTAGCAGCGTTGCTGTCTCTTTCTGTTGAAGCCTTATTGTTGCTTTCTTTGTTGAAGTGGTCATTACCACTTTGGGTTGACCTCCCTGATTTCTCATTAAAGCAGCGGTGCTGTCTCCTTTTGTTGTTGCCATTTGTATGATTATTGAGGTGTTTGCCTACAATAAAGATCTATTTTATGTTAAATACCTCTGCCTGGCGTTCTTTTCATTCCACCTGGATCTAACTGTTACTGTCCCCCACCCTCATCGCCTAGACTTTTAAGTGGGGACGTAACACCACGTCAACGCGATAAAGCGGGCTAACCCGTGTTAGGATTTACTCGGTGTTAAAGCATTATTGTGGCTTAAACGTGTTAATGCCGACATCGCGACTAACGCGATTAACAATTAAACCAGCGCAGTCTGAGTCAAAATCCCTGATGTTGCTGTTAGCTAATTTTGGGCAATTTGTCCAATGTCTGTCCATTCTGCTGACAGCCCTAAAATAAAAGCAAGGGGTATAAGTGTATTTAGTCGTGTATTTATTTATATGCCTGAAGAAAAAACTTCTTACAGTTTTGATGCCCAAGCTTTCTCAGTACTTGTATCACTCTCTGCAGTCGCCATTACAGAAATGTCACATGTCGTCATTTTGAGTACTAGGCCTTTAACATTTTAAAAGAAGGCATAAATTAGGACTATGAATAAGTCAGCTGTGTTTATGCTGTAAACTACACTACTGCTAGTTCTGCTGCTACTGATGATGATGACAATGATGACGATAATCGTAATACTGTATATGCTTTGGTAATACAGCCAATCAAAACGTACAGGAGAACATGCGAAGGAGACGCATTCCTCCACGGGAGGATGCAGTCTGTCATGTTTCTGCTGGAAGGGACAAACTGGGACTTGATATCCACTACATAAATGCCTTCAAAGGTAAGTTGGTCTTTAGTTTGGATTAGATTTGGAGTTTGTCACTTTGTCTTTTGTCACTCACTTGGTATGCCTATGCAATTCAGGTCGGGGCATTTTCACGACTGTTCCATTCCAAAAAGGAGACTTCCTTTTGGAATACAGAGGTAAACTCATAACAAAAGAAGAATGTGAGCGGAGACACAGAGTTTATCATGACAGCCTGAAGGTGTTCATGTTTGAATTCAAGTTAGATGGAAAACTCTGGTGGTGCGTATTATATCAGTGTAGTTTGATTAAGATTAAATTACACATTTGATTTATGAAAAAAAAAGCTTCCTAACAAAAACTAGTTAAGCTAATACTTTTTTGCCTAACCCCACAGTGTGGATGTATCTCAAGAAGATGGGTCATTAGGCAGACTTGTCAACGACAACCACATCAGTCCAAGTGCTAAGATGAAAATATTAAATATCAATGGAAAGCCCCATCTATGCTTATTTGCAAGCAGAGACATAAGTCCAGGCGAAGAAATAGACTATAATTATGGTGACTCGGATTGGCTCTGGAGATGCAAGGTATTTCTACAATTGTACTTTTTGGAACTGATAAATTGCATACCGTAAGCCATTTTTACATTTGTACCTACTCAAATTGGCTTAATGTGACTTAGGGCATCTAGTTTTTCACTGAAATTGAGTATCACCTACTGTGCCTGGGGTCCCTATAGCAATGCAGCCGAGCATCCAGTGATATAAATGCCACAGCAAGCATGGACGTCAAGGTGACAAAATGCCTGCTGCTCAGTCTATACTTTAGTGTTCAATTCAGGGATCACGCTGTTAATTTTGGTCGCTATTTCAAACATTTCAGAGTTTCAAAAATGATGGCTTGGATTTTCACGAAGGAGGCGCACTCATAACTTATCGAGTGACACCATTGACCAGCCACCTGGTGGCATTCAGTCTGTCTATGTCAAATTTTCTGATCACTTTGGATCACTTGGAACCTTGGTGCAGTAGTTACTGAAAAACTACATGGTACTATAACCTACTGGAAAAACAGGGGTAGGTACTAATGGAAAACAGGCAATTGTGATGGCTGCCACATCAAAGCCCTCTAAAAGCACTAAAAAAAATATCAGCAGGTATGCAGAAATAAAAAAATGGCTTTCGGTTTCTAAATTTTAACAGTGATTGATGTTTAATGTGATTCTACACAGCAAAATCTCCAGTGTTAAATTAACACTGGAGAGTGTCTATAAGGGTCCACACCTCTGAGTGTTAAATACAACACTGTTGAGTGTTAAATTAACACTTTTGACAGTGTTATATGTTTAAAAGTAACCTAGTCAGTTTTGAAGATTAACAATGGCTAACACTGCACAGTGCTGATTTTCTAACACTGGAAAATAACTCAAAATGTTAGAAATATTCCAGTGTTAGAAAATCAGCACTGCTGACTAGGTTACTTTTAAACATTTAACACTGTCAAAAGTGTTAATTTAACACTCAACAGTGTTGTGTGGACCCATATAGACACTCTCTAGTGTTAATTTAACACTGGAGATTTTGCTGTGTAGCCTCTTTAGTTAGATTCATTTTAAATTTTGGCCCTCGAAGATAAATGGGCCCTAGTGACAGTTCGTTGCTGCTACAGGTGATTGTTTTACTCCTTTAGCAATGGCTTAAAAAATAAAGAAATCACACTGACTATTTGTCTCTTAATCATAGGGCCTTAAATTCTCTATACATGACAGTGAATATTTTAAAGACATTAGCTTGAAACTTATCTTTCTCATACAGTTTATTTAATGTTTCAAAAGCCTCTTCAAAAATGCACTGTATTTTCATTTTCTATCTGTTACACACGAAGACTGAGACCAGCCAGATTCAGAAGACTGTGAGCTGCCTAAAGCCGCAACCAAACAGCTTTCCAAACAATGATCTGGACCTGAAACATCCAGAGCCTGAAAGGGTAAATATAATCCAGTGTACCACTTAATGAACTAATAATTTAATCTATCATCATTCTTTATGGATGCTGTGTGTGTGTGTGTTTGGCAGTCACCTGGGTGTGATGTGATTTACATGGACCGTGGCTTGTAGGTCCTTTTCATTGTTTCAAAGTGCAAGTCTGTATAACATGTGTGTGTGTGTGTGTGTGTGCGCGTTGGTAAAGATGTATTAGCTGGACATTTCGTCTGAATACACACCACACTAGAAGGACATTTTGAATTAACAGGACAGAGGCGGTGTCCTGCTAATTTTGACTGAAATCTAACAACGTAGAGTGGTTTCTATTGGTCCACTAACCCTAAAAAAACAAAAAAATCAAGATGTCGGTTTAATACATATAAACTTGATTTTGTGTTAAATCTGTGTATCACCAAGAGTGTCCCTGGTGGTAGCGTGTGTAATAGCAGGACCTCATGAATATTCACACATGTGTGAATAATAATGAGGCTTGTGTGTAGTTGTCCCGCCAATTCTTACACAGTCCTTCCAATTCACATGTGGGTTAGATAACTGGTAAATGTTCCAAAATGACCACACCAAATGAACCACTGTATGTTGAACTTAATTGTAATAAAAGCCTGCTTTACCTTGTTGGAAAGAAGACATATGAAGCTTTGCTTTTATATGAAACACTAAGGTTTTGTGTAATTATTCACAGTTATACTAAGTAAATACAGTTACGTACTTACAAAGTGGTATGAAAAAGTATTTGACTGATAAGTTATTTATTTTTTGGTTTGTTCTCTCATTTATCTGTTATCAGATTAGATGAAGAGAACCTGAGTGAATACAAATATAGGTTGTTTTCTATTATCTTATTTTTCAAGGGGAAATGCTTTCCTGGCCCTGTGTAAAGAGGATATTGCAATTCTAAAACAAATGTAAAAAAGAGTGACCTTTATTGGGTACACCTCGAACTGCTCGTTAACTACTCACTAATTGGGCAATCACATAGTGGCAACTCAATGCATTTAGGTGTCATGGTCCTGGGTCTCTCGACCCAGCATTTTGAGTTTGTGGTTATTTTTTATTCACTGTTTTAGGTCCTCTTGCCTTCACGTTTATCTGTGTTCCCTGGGTCTTGTGTTCACCCTTTCCCTTCACTGTGTGTTTTGTATTTATTGCTGTCTGTGTTTTGGTTTTTTGCTGCTCCATGCTTTGTTGTTCTGCTTTCTTAGTGTACAGTTTTGATTATTATTTTCCCATGTTTCGGTTATCATGGTTTGGTGTTCTGTCTCTGTGGCTGTATCCCAATTCAGGGTCTGCAGCCTTAAAATACGCAGCCTTAGCAGTCCACAAGGGCCGCGTACTCAAAGACCGCTAAGGTCGGAAGTGAGAGGCTTGTGAAATGGGACGGTCTAGGCTCCGTCGCACTGCTCAGGTTGCCTAGCAACCATGATACTCACCGCTGGAAACGTTTCTGTTGGATTGTGTGTCCACAGGTGTTTGTACTTTGCGTCACAATAAAATGACGGTAAAAGGCTCCGCCCACTTCCTATCCATGTCTCACCATGCAACGACTTTGTGAATGGACTGGAGAAGTGTAGTGGCAGAGTCCTCCATCAGAAATAAGATATGTGTGTTGACTTTTTATTCTCCCTCAAAAATATTATGCCATGACGTGGCCCAGAGCAGCTCTGCTAACAGGTTATGGGCCCAGCACGCTTCCGCTGCGCAAGTTACCGGCAGGTGTTAAAAGTTTGGCACGATTGAGTGAGTAAGCGTTTTTGTGCATCATGAGCAGACGCACGGCAGAGTCGGGCAGTCGATATTCCCGTTTGCAATTTGATGGAGATGAAAGGAAATATGAGATATGGGAAACGAAGTTCCTTGGTCATCTCAGACTACAAGGTTTGAAAGATGTCATCTTAAAGGCTGAGGGTGATGAAGAAGCCGATGGTGAAGATGATGACAAAAATGCAGAAGCATATGCAGAGTTGATACAATTTCTGGATGACAAAAGTTTATCGTTAGTTATGAGAGATGCAGTTGATGACGGACGGAAGGCCCTAAAAATTTTGAGAGGTCATTATGCAGGAGTGGGCAAGCCAAGGATCATAAGTCTGTACACCGAACTCACTTCTCTCACAAATGAAAAGAATGAAAGTGTGACGGACTATATTATCCGAGCAGAAGCAATTATCACAGCGTTAAAAAATGCGGGTGAGTCACTAACTGATGGACTTCTGATCGCAATGATAATGAAAGGTCTACCAGAGACGTTTAAACCCCTGATTGTGCACGTTACACAGAGTGAAGCAAAAATCACATTTTCAGATTTTAAAGTAAAACTCAGAAGTTATGAAGAAACCAAGCGAATGCGTGTGGCTATAACTAATGACAACGTAATGAGGACAAAAGTGCAATCAGACCAGGATTCTACTTCATGGCGAGCAGATGACCGAAGATCAAAGAATAATGAGATTGTGTGTTTTAAATTTTCGACTAAAGGGACACACTGCAAGAACGTGCCGATCTAGAGTATGGTGCAGTTTTTGCCGGAGTAGTACACACAAAGATGCGACCTGTAGAAGGAAGCTAAGACGGGATGAAGCGAGAGGGGTCGTGGAGAAGGACTACGCGTTCAAGACGGGCTCCAAACCCCAGAGGGTCCCGGACGGCGGCCAAGAGATGCTGAATAACCAGCTATTGGTGGATACGGGAGCGACGTCACATATCTTCACGAAGATCGAGAGTTTTAAGACTTTTGATGACACATTTCAACCCGAGGCTCATTGTGTAGAGTTGGCTGACGGAAGGCGGAGCAGAGGAGCTGCAAAGCGGCGAGGAGATGCTGAGATAAGTATGATCGACAGTAAAGGACGCAGCCACAAGGTAACATTGAAACAAGCACTCTACATTCCATCGTTCCCACAGGACATTTTGTCAGTAAAAGCAGCTACTAGTAACGGAGCCACTGTGGTTTTCAAACACGGGGACAGTTTTCTTAAACATGTTGATGGAACAAAATTCCCTATATATGAACACGAGAGACTGTTCTTTATAAACACTGTGCAAGAGTTTGAAGATAAATGTAATGGATGTTTTGATATGCAAACGTGGCATGAAATCCTAGGACACTGTAATTATGAGGATGTTCAAAATCTGCAAAATGTCGTTGATGGAATGGAAATTAAGGGTAAAATCAACAAAAATATGCAATGTGAAGCCTGTATACAAGGGAAGTTTATTCAAACTAGGAACCGAGAACCGGATGAAAAGGCCAGGGCAGCATTAGAGTTGGTACATACGGATTTGGCTGGTCCGATTACGCCAAACTCTAAAGAAGGGTTTAAGTTTGTTTTGTCGTTTGTTGATGATTATTCAGGTGCAACATTTGTATATAATCTGAAACACAAAAGTGATACAACTCAAGCAACTGAAAGATTTATTGCAGATGTGGCGTCATATGGGAAAATCAAGTGCATTCGTTCTGATAATGGAACTGAATTTACAAGCAGTCAGTTCAGAGATTTATTAAGTAGACACGGCATTAGGCAGGAAACTTCGGCGCCATATTCGCCTCATCAAAACCGAACAGCAGAGAGGAACTGGCGTACACTTTTTGACATGGCGAGATGCATGTTAGTTGAGAGCGAATTGCCAAAGTCTTTATGGCCATATGCAGTACAAACCGCGGGAGTGATTAGGAACCGATGTTTTAACAAACGCACAGGTCAGACAGCGTATAAGATGTTAACTGGAAAAAGACCTGATCTTTCTAGAATGAAAAAATTCGGATCATTGTGCTATGCTTATAAACAAAATAGGGGAAAGCTGGATCCAAGATGCGACAAAGGTGTTTTCTTGGGATATGACAAAAATAGTCCAGCATATTTGATCTATTTCCCAAAAACCGGGAAGGTTGAAAAGCACAGATTGATAAAAATACTAAATCCCGCGACAATGGATCAACAAACACAGAGTGATCAGATGTATGAAGATGAGGTTTATGAATCCAGAAAAGATGGTGAACCCAAACAGACGAAGGATGAGGACATTCCAGATGGTAGTGAAAGCAGTCAAACTGAGTCCGAGGTTAAAACTGAGGATAAAGTAGATGCTGGAGCTACACGTTATCCATCCAGAATCAGAAAGAGACCTGATTATTTGAGTGATTATATCACGGATGTGAAAGAGTGTGAAAATGAACAGATGCAAACTAGTGTTGATTATTGCTACAGATTGTTGTGTGAAATACCCACATCATTTAGTGAAGCTATTGTGTCAAGTGAGTCAAAAGAATGGGAAAAAGCGATGAATGAAGAAATTCAATCCCTTAAGGAGAATGACACATTTACTTTAACCACTTTACCAGAGGGTAAGAAAGCAGTGGGGGGTAAATGGGTTTATGCCGTTAAAAAGAACTCAGACGGATCAGACAGATATAAAGCTCGATTTGTGGCTAAAGGTTTTAGTCAAACAAAAGGAGTTGATTATGAGGAGACTTTTTCACCGACTGCTAATTTATCGAGTGTGAGAGTTTTGATGCAGAAAGTGGTTCAGGATGATATGTTGGTTCACCAGATGGATGTAAAAACCGCCTATCTACACGCACCAATAAATGAAGAAATATATATACAACAACCAGAAGGTTTTGAGACAGAATCAAGTGAGACTAATAAACTGGTGTATAGACTAAAGAAATCACTTTATGGGCTGAAGCAATCGGGTCGTAACTGGAACCAAACCTTACATGACTATTTAAGCAGTTGTGGATTTAGACAAAATATTGCTGATCATTGTGTGTATTCAAAAGAAACTGAAAGTGAAAAAGTAATCATCATAGTGTGGGTGGATGATTTACTCATTGCAGCTAACAATGAAAATGTGCTTTCAGGCGTGAAAGAAATGCTCTCTTCTAAATTCCAAATGAAAGATCTGGGGAAACTTAACCATTTTCTAGGAATAGATTTTCTTCAAGAAAAAGAATGTGTCAAAATGTCATAGAAAATATATATTGAGAACATTTTAAAAAGATTTAACATGCAAAACTGTAAGCCAAGGTTAACACCCTGTGAACAGAAATGGACTCATTCTGATAAATTCGAGACATTACCAGATGTGAGGAGATATCGTGAAGCGGTAGGATGTCTTATTTATCTGAGCTATTGTACGCGACCTGATTTAAGCTATGTTGTCAGCAAACTGTCACAACACTTCAATGCGCCAACTGTTGATGATTGGACAGCAGTGAAACATGTTCTGAGGTATCTAAAAGGTAGTCAAGGAAAAGAACTGTGTTTTAGGAAATGTTCAAGTGGAAAACTAGGTCTACAAGCATACAGTGATGCAGACTGGGCATCCGATGTTTCTGATAGACGGCGTATGACAGGTTATTGTGTAAGCCTAAATGAAAATGGTCCTTTGATATCATGGAAAACCAAAAAGCAGACAACTACAGCACTATCAACTTGTGAAGCCGAATACATGGCATTAGCAGCAACAATTCAGGAGTGTATGTATTTGACTTATTTGATTCAAGATCTTGATGAGTTTGAGTATGAAATACCTATGATATTGGAGGACAATCAGGGAACAATCGCTTTGTCAAAAAATCCAGTGAACAGACAAAGATGTAAACACATTGATGTGAAATATCATTTTATAAGGTCAGCTGTACATGAAAGGAAAGTGCTCATTGATTACTGTCCAACTGAGTCAATGGTAGCAGATATGATGACGAAACCAGTTTCAAAGTCTAAGTTAGACAAATTCTCTGTATTTGTGTTTGGAATGTAAGATGTTTTTTTCGGAGGACTGTTTTTCCCCAACCTGTGTACAAGTGGGGGTGTTGGATTGTGTCCACAGGTGTTTGTACTTTGCGTCACAATAAAATGACGGTAAAAGGCTCCGCCCACTTCCTATCCATGTCTCACCATGCAACGACTTTGTGAATGGACTGGAGAAGTGTAGTGGCAGAGTCCTCCGTCAGAAATAAGATATGTGTGTTGACTTTTTATTCTCCCTCAAAAATATTATGCCATGACGTGGCCCAGAGCAGCTCTGCTAACAGTTTCATACAGTATTGTTTGACAGAAATAAAGGAGAAAATTCATTTGTTTTTGTTCATGTGTTTGTTTTTCTATGAGCTTTGATGTGATAAGTATCTGAGGCTGAGACCACGGGACTGTAAAACATGATTGTTGGGCTTCATTTCTGTACTGAACAGTCATTTTAAAATTAGTTAGTAATTAACAATTAACTAATGTTGTTCATGAAACTAAAGTGGCAATGGCAATGAAAATATAATATGGCCAATATTAAAGTTATTATTATATTAATCATTACTTGTTATTACAGCAGTGAACTTGAACTCTGTGTCAAATACTGAGCTTCAGTAAAGATTCAAGTTGCAGTTATTTATATTTCCCATCACCTTAAATCTTCACTCAAAGACAAGTATCTTTGACAGTGTATATATCGATGTATTATATATAAGAGACAAATGTTGTTCTTTTAATATGTTGGTATTACTAAATTTGGCTCAATGCTGACATATATGTGTAAAAATAAAATGTACGAGCTGTGATAACAGTTTGTGATAGAATGAAGAGTAGACTGATATATTAAATATTCCTTTATTGAGTGAGGAAATCAGACCATGTCATGTCATAACTGCTTTAAGTCCTACAGAATAGATATCAGAGCCTTAAACAGGCTGACTTCTGCTAAATGGGTCAAACTGGGCACAAAGTATACAAACACATAACATATTTATAGAATATGATGGAACACTATAGATCAACTTACCTCAGAATATATAAAGCATAGAAATAATTACAGCAATATGATCCAACAAACACAGCAGTACTACTAATGCAAAATACTCAAAGCTTCCTAGAACTGAAACAAACATGGACATTTATTTTGAGGTCCATTCTGCTGCTGATACATACTTTAGGTTTGTGAATATTAAACTTGTTCCTGCCTTTCATAGTGTTTCCCTTGAAGGCCCTGAGTACTTTCTCCCACACTAAAAACACTGGAATGACAACATTATTTGAACATGACCTAATCAGACTGATTCAGGACAGACAATGAGTTCTTTTAACCTTTTCTAGCGTCCTTCACACAGAGGGAACAGTCTGTCTATTCTCTCCATCTGTCAGCTGCTGCTGGCTCTTCCTCCTCCTCTTCCTCACACACTGCTGAGTTTGTCCTGGTGGATCATCAGGGGTGCAAAGCCTCACAGATGATGTGCAGCAGTGGGTTCCTCAGTTTGTCCTCACTCTGGACACTTGCAGTTGTCACACATGGAAATCAAATGTGTGATAAGCTGCAGGATTCAAACACAAGTGTAACTTATAAATACATGTTCATACTTTTATTCCACAATCAGAGAGAAAGAAAAAGAGAGAGAGTGCAGGACAGACAGACAGGTGACAGTCTCAGGTGTACACACTGCTACAAAACAGCAAAAGAGAAGGAGGATTTAGTGTTTGTGTTATTCCGAGTGCTAAACAAGAAGAGTTCCCAGATGGTACAGTGGACACATGTGTGACTCCTGTGATTAAAGCTTCTTTCTTTCAGCTTAACGAGTGAAACAAACGTTCAAACACACGTTAAAGTCCGTTTGGCTCGACACCACCGAACAGAGGCAGCAATATAACATAGCTAACATTAACAGTGCAGTGAATCCTCCTTGTGCCGTGATATTCAGGACTGCAAACCGAGCAGCATCACTGACTTTCAGCTTGTTGTGTTTGTGGATATATGACTGACTTTAATTATCCATAAAAACATCACATTCTCTGTAAGATTAAGGTCGACTATTGAACGGCGTATATTTTAAAGGCTTTAAAACAAAGTAAACGCTGAAAGTACAAACATCACTAATGTCACATAACTTTGCCAACATGTGGCCAACAGTAATGTTTTAATGTTCTTCGTTATTAAACATTTGTACATAAATAAGTGAATTAATATTCAGTACTTACTTTTCCAAGTTTACTCTTTGGCCGCCCCGCTTCCGCTGTTTTTTTCCGGCAAAATTATCCACACCCAACGCCGCGCTATGCATTCTGGGATATGTTGGGCCATGAAGTCTACACAGCCACATCCTTCAAATTCAGGGAAATGAAGGACGCATTTGTGGGCCACATTTCGAGCAGCCTTTGAATTGAAACTTAAAATGCGGCCTTTAAGGCTGCAGACCCTGAATTGGGATACAGCCCCTGTTGCTCTCCCCTGTCTGTGTTCTCTGTCAAATCCCTGTGTGAAGCCATGTCTCTGAGTCTGTCTCTGTGATTTTGTGTTTCCTGCTTTACTTTCAAGGTCTTTGGCTGTATCCCAATTCAGGGTCTGCAGCCTTAAAGGCTGCATTTTAAGGCCGATTACATCACAGCGGCGCGCCGAAGGCTGTCCCAATTCAAAGGCTGCTCGAAATGCGGCCCTGAAATGCGTCCTTCATTTCCCTGAATTTTAAGGCTGTGGTGATGTAGACTTCGTGGCCCAACATATCCCACAATTCATAGCGCGGCAGTCACTGTGGACAATTTTGCTGCAGACGGCAGAAGCGGAGCGGCCGAAGAGTAAACTGTTAAACGTAAGTACTGAATATTATGTCACTTATTTATGTGCAAATGTTTAATAATGAGGAACATTAAAACATTACTGTTGGCCACATGTCGGCAAAGTTATGACATTAGCGATGTTTGTACTTTTAGCGTTTACTTGGTTTTAAAGCCTTTAAAATATAATAATACAATAGTTGACCTTAATCTTACAGAGAATGTGATGATTGTATGGAAAATTAAAGTCAGTCATATATCCACAAACACAACAAGCTGAAAGTCAGTGATGCTGCTCGGTTTGCAGTCCTGAATATCACGGCACAAGCAGGATTCACTGCACTGTTAATGTTAGCTATGTTATATTGCTGCCTCTGCTCGGTGGTGTCGAGCCAAACGGACTTTAACGTGTGTTTGAACGAGCTGACGGTTCACTCGTTAAGCTGAAAGAAAGATGCTTTAATCACCGGAGTCACACATGTGTCCACTGCACCATCTGGGAACTCTTCTTGTTTAGCACTCGTAATAACACAAACACTAAATCCTCCTTCTCTTGTGCTGTTTTGTAGCAGTGTATACACCTGAGACTGTCACCTGTCTGTCTGTCCTGCACTCTCTCTCTTTTTCTTTCTCTCTGATTGTGGAATAAAAGTATGAACATGTATTTATAAGTTACACTTGTGTTTGAATCCTGCAGCTTATCACACATTTGATTTCCATGTGTGACAACTGCAAGTGTCCAGAGTGACGACAGACTGAGGGATCCACTGCTGCACACCATCTGTGAGGCTTTGCAGCCCTGATGATCCACCAGGACAAACTCAGCAGTGTGTGAGGAAGAGGAGGAGGAAGAGCCAGCAGCAGCTGACAGATGGAGAGAATAGACAGACTGTTCCCTGTTTATGAAGGACTGCTAGAAAAGTTTAAAATAACTAATTGTCTGTCCTGAATCAGTCTTATTAGGTAATGTTCAAATAATGTTATCATTCCAGTGTTTTCAGTGTGGGAGAAAGTACTCAGGGCCTTCAAGTTACACACTACGAAAGGCAGCAACAAGTTTAATATTCAGAAACCTAAAGTATGTATCAGCAGCAAAATGGAGCTAAAAATAAATGTTTGTTTCACTTCTATGAAGCTTTGAGTATTTTGGATTAGTAGCACTGCTGTGTTTGTTGCATCATATTGCTGTAATTGTTTATATGCTTTATATATTCTGAGGTAAGTTGATCTATAGTGTTACATCATATTCTATAAGGATGTTATGTGTTTGTTTACTTTCTGTCCAGTTTGACCCATTTAGCAGAAGTCAGCCTGTTTAAGGCTCTGATATCTATTCTGTATGACCTAAAGCAGTTATGACATGGTCTGATTTTCTCACCCAATAAAGGAATATTTAATATATCAGTCTACTCTTTGTTTATCAGAAACAGTTATCACAGCTCGTACATTTTCTTTTTACACATATATGTAAGCATTGAGCCAAATTTAGTAATGCCAACATATCAAACGGACAATATTTGTCTCTTATATATGATACATCTGTATATACACTGTCAAAGATACTTGTCTTTGAGTGAAGGTTTAAGGTCATAGGACATATAAATAACTGCAACTTGAATCTTTACTGAAAATCAGTATTTGACACAGAGTTCACTCACATGAATTTCACTCACATGTGCTGTAGAAGTGATTTGATTTGAGAGTTCAAACTCACTGCTGTAATGGCTTATGATGATTAATATAATAACTATAATATTGGCCATATCATATTTACACTGACTTTAGTCTCATGAACAACATTAGCTAATTGTTATTTACTAGCTAATCTTAAATGACTGCAGTACAAATATGAAGGCCAACAATCATGTTTTACAGTCCTGTGGTCTCAGCCTCAGATACTTATTAAATCACACAAAGCTCGTGTAGAAACAAACACACAAACAAAATATGTTCTCTTTCATTTCTGTCAAACAAAACTGTATGAAACGTTTCCAGCGATTGGTGTTATGGTTGCTAGGCAACCTGGGCAGCGCGATGGAGGCTAGACCGTCCCATTTCACAAGCCTCTTACTTCCGGCCTTAGCGGTCTTTGAGTACGCAGCCTTTGAGGATCGTTGAGGCTGCGTACTTTAAGGCTGCAGACCCTGAATTGGGATACAGCCTTTGTCTCATGTCAGTGTTTTCAGTTTTGCTTCCTTGGTCTCGTTAGCCCTGATGTCTCCCACCAGTGTTCACCTCCTGCCTCTCATTCCCCTCGTTATGCCCTGTGTATTTTAGCCCTGTATTTTCTGTGCTCCCTGTCGCGTCGTAAACGGCACTAATCCTGTGCTGTGTGTCTCCCCGTGGATTAGTTTTGTATTGTCTCTTATTTTCCAACCAGCAATAAAGCTGCCGTTTTTGAGTTTCACTCCAGTCTTCCGAGAGTCTGCATTTTGGGTCCTTTTCCTCGTTCCTGCCTGCACACAGCTGAACTATGACATTTAGGTATGTAGACATGGTCTACATACATACCTGCATGTTAGACCTAATCCCGAACCAAACTATTTAAAGCGGTATTTCCTTTAATTGTTGCTCCAGTTTTGGATATAATGAATTTATTTTTAGAAAATGGATACGTACCATAGGATTTTAAGGTTGCTGTAATTAAACCTCTATTTAAGAAACCCTCTTTTAATCAAGACAACTTAATGAACTATAGACCTATATCTAATCTTCCCTTCATATCTAAAATTCTTGAGGTAATAGTTGCCAATCAGGTGTGTTAGCACTTAAACAATAACGACCTGTTTGAAGAGTTTCAATCTGGCTTTAGAGCTCATCATAGCACTGAAACAGCTCTGGTGAAAGTTACTAATGATATTCTCATGGCCTCAGATAATGGACTGGTGACCATTCTGGTTCTACTGGACCTCAGTGCTGTTTTTGACACATTCAATCACAATATTCTCATAGAAAGGTTTGAAAATGTTGCAGGGATCAAAGGAACAGCACTAGGCTGGTTTAAATCTTACTTGTCCAACAGACTCAAGGTTTGTTTACGTAAATGATAAATCCTCTTCAACCTCTATGGTTACTTGTGGCGTACACCACAGGGTTCTGTACTTGGACTGACCCTTTTTACTATATATATGTTCCCTATTGGTAAAATCATTAGACAGCATGGGATAAATTTCCATAGCTATGCACACCTAAATCCTGATGAACCTAATCAGTTATAAAGATTACGGGCATGCTTGGAAGACATAAAAACCTGGATGTCTTCAAACTTCCTCCTTTTGAATTCCGACAAGACAGAAGTTGTCTTTGGACCAGAAGCTCAGAAAAACAAATTACTTGGTCAGTCCCTTCATCTGGATGGCATTAAATTAGCCTCCAGTAATAAAGCAAAGAACCTCTGTGTTATTTTTTGACAAAGACATGTCATTTAGATCTGACATGAAAGAGGTTTCTAGGGTCTCCTCCTTCCACCTCCGTAATATTGCTAAAATTAGAAACATCCCATCCAGGAGTGATGCTGAAAAACTAGTTGATGCCTTTGTTACTTCAAGGCTGCATTACTATAACTCTTAACTATCAGGAAGTCCACATAATGCAACTAAAAGTCTTCAGCTGATCCAAAATGCTGCAGCCAGGGTTCTGATGAATATCAAAAGAACAGATGACATCTCCTCCCGTGTTTTAAATGCACTTTAGAACAGCACGCAGCAACACTACATATGAGCGAGCGGAGGGAGGCATGGGGTCTTCACAGAGCCCCACTCTCTGCCAGCCGTCAGGGCGGGGGGGCCTGAAGGTGGAATTGGCCATCTGATCGAGGCCTGGGTTGCAGCGGCCCCCTGCCACTGCGGAGCCGGGGACGGTCTGCTTGATTTCCACCTCAGGGAGGAGGGCAACATCTGGGTCTGGGTATGAGTTCCCCCTCCGGGGCAAGAATACCTGGACCTGGGATGTAGAGAATGTTTGGGGAGTGTGATTGTGTGTACAGTGTCCATTTATGTCTGTGTCCACGTTGGGTGAGGGCCGAGTGTTTGTGGTTGTGTGTATGAGGGTGGGAAGGTATGTTTGTGTCTGCCGTACACATCACCACAAACAACACCACAAGCAGAGCACAAGTTTTAAGCCAGCGTGGTGTGATTATAGATGCCGTGCAGGTGGGTCCATCTCACATGCAGCGGCATCGCAGAACACGCCCCGCCACATACCCTCTTCCCCTGACTAAGACCGAGGAGCCACCTCCCCCCCCCCTCCATGAGCAAGCGAGGGAATAGGCCTGGAGCATCAGCGCCCCAGTCCAGCCACGGGGAAGTGACTACCTGGGCGTTCGCCTGTAGATCTAGCGGCGCTGGTGACGAGGTGGTTCCAGGGACCGCCCACGCTTCCAGCGGCACCCCCATCCCGCTAGCGCACCAGCCTGTGGCTCACCTGAGCCGGTCGTTCCCTCGCGCTGTCCAACAATTACAATAATTATACGGTTGCTGTAACAGATTGTAGATACAATGCAGGTGAGTCCATCTCACCTGCAGCAGCATCCCAGACCAGCCACAATAATAAAGATTTTTCTATTTCATTATAAACTTTGTCCTAATTATGTCATGAGTTTTTACTATTTAAAAAGAAAAAGAAAGCATCACAAAAACACTTAAGGTCATGAAAATTAATTGTATTGCTGCAATACTTAAATATCTGTGGTCTAATCTATTTTTATTCACCAATCTCATTGTAGCAATAATATGCCTTTTTGGTCCAAGTTAATTATTTGAATTTTAAAACTCTTTTAGCCAAATAACTTTGAAGTTGTTACTAAAACTCATCATCCCCATTTACTACTTTTGTTTCATTCTTTAAAAATTTAGAAGCATAAATATCAGTCTTTTGGAAAAATTACATTTTATACAGTATTATTAAGTCTACATATTCCAAGTGAGTTATGTCAGAATGCACTAGAGCAATTTAACTCTATTACATCATAGCATTCTATTTGCAAGAATCCCAGTGTTAATCCACTGTTCTTGGCCAATGATATCCACTCCTCAGCACTATGGGGGCGCTAATGTACATCTACGCTGGTTGCCAACCACCATGAACATTTAAAGAGCAGAAGAAGAAGAAGAGGACACTAAAGAGTTCAGGTGCACGACATGAGGATTTAATGAGACAGCTTTTATCTTACTGCTTTCGTAGAAGATCAGGTGAGAACCATACAAATTCCCTTACACATGATGTTTATATAAATATATTCATCCAATAAAGCAAAGTAATATAGGTTATTATATTACGTTCGGATACACCAAAGCATCTCATTTTTGACAGTTTAGCTAGCCAGCATGCTAGTAGCAAAAGTTTGACATTCTGTTGCTGTTGGTTTGATTAATTTTGGTTTTAGCATCACAAAACTTGTGGTTTTAAAACTAGTGAGATCTGTTTTCAGAAAATATTTTACAAATGAAACAAAAACTGTAGGACAAATATGCTTATTGTTCAACCATACTAAATCATTATTTTAATTTATAACTTTAAGAAATATAAAAGGTTAAGGAAATGTGGATATGAAAATTAACTCATTAAGATTTGCAGTAACCTTAGACCAAATAAAATATACGAAACAGAACTTCCACAGGTAGGGCATGCAGCCTCTGACACACAGTGATACAAGATAGGAGGAACTGTTGGGAAACACAGATATTTGGAACCTTTAGGGGAGCTCTCCCCAACATAAATAGATTTTTCGATCTGTTTATTTCTATGTCTACATACATTTTGTAGTATAATGTGTTATTTCTAAAGTCATTAATACCTGATCTTTGCAGGGGATGGCGGCAACAAGGCCACGGAGAGCTAAAATAAATCCCATACAAGATGCTAGGTATTACTGCTCCTTAGGTGAAGACAAGGCAGGATTTGATGTGAGGTATATTGATTCATTTAAAGGTGAGTTGATTCCAAAGAATGCAGTCAGCTTCTCAAAATAGAAATTTTTATGTTTTTTGTAGTTTTTTTGTAGCATACCATGCATGAGAAAATTAATAATCAC
This sequence comes from Rhamphochromis longiceps, assembly GCF_057381845.1. Classification (NCBI taxonomy): domain Eukaryota; kingdom Metazoa; phylum Chordata; class Actinopteri; order Cichliformes; family Cichlidae; genus Rhamphochromis; species Rhamphochromis longiceps. Next base: position 3,202,229 of record NC_140565.1, read on the forward strand.
GAATATAATTATACTTGTTTTATTATTATTATTATATTTCTATTTTTTCCTTGTCTTTCCCCAAGGAATTATGAACATGTTACATGTTCCAAAATAAATAATACAATATAATCAAATAAAAAACATTTAAAAACAAGAAGGATTTTAATTAAATGGTTTATAGTTTATTGCCCAATTTGTTTTTGATGTGTGTCTTTAGGTCGCGGTGTGTTCAGCTGTCGGTCATTTCAAAAGGGAGATTTTCTTTTTGAGTACAGAGGACAAATCATAACTAAAGAGGAACAAGAAAACCGAATGAAACTTTACCATGATGCACTCAAGGTTTTCATATTTGATTTCAAGTTCAATGGAAAACAGTTATGGTATGTAACTGCTTTGATAAAGGATAAAATACATGAGGTTTACAAATTATAATATTCAAATAATATTTTGAATTGAATATTAAAATGTTATTCAGACGTTCTACAACCTAATATACTTAATGACTTTCTTTACAGAGTGTAATTGTTATTGTATACTTTTTGTTTTAGTGTTGATGCTACCAGAGAGGACGGCTCACTTGGCAGACTTGTAAATGACGATAATGTGAATCCAAACAGTAAAATGACAGTTACCAGAGTGGATGGAAGGCCCCATCTCTGTTTGTTTGCAATCAAAGATATTGGTCCAGGAGAAGAAATCACCTATAACTATGGTGATTCCAACTGGCCATGGAGAAGCAAGGTATAATGTAAATAGTACAGTATAAGTATAAATAGTATTAAATGAATAAAGGCTATACTGAAAAGTATGCATACACACACGGGTCCTGTGTAATACTCAACTGGACAGGTCCAGACATTAGGAGGACTGTATTCATCTTGGCTAGACCCAAAGACTGCCATTCATTATTCATGCTTCTTCCTTAGAAATCCAACATGGTGCCATCTCAGGCTGTGGATGAGATTGCAGCCAGTTCCTCTCCTAACGACGCAACAAAGGTAAATTGGAGTTTCAGTGTCAGATTGTTTTAGTTGTAGACTGAGGTGCTAGTTATTAGGCAGTATTGAGGTATGTGGGTCCTTGGTTATCTTGACCAAGTAAGATGCACGCATTAGGAGGACTGGGATTTGAAACAGGAAGTATAAACAACTGAGTTCTACCTACAAGTGCGCCCACACACACGGGTCCTGTGTATTACTCAACTGGACAGGTCCAGACATTAGGAGGACCGAGTTTCGAAATGAATTCAGATCAATGAGAGTTACTCTGGCAATTGTGCATACACACACGGGTCCTGTGTATTACTCAACTGGACAGGTCCAGACATTAGGAGGACTGTATTCATCTTGGCTAGACCCAAAGACTGCCATTCATTATTCATGCTTCTTCCTTAGAAATCCAACATGGTGCCATCTCAGGCTGTGGATGAGAATGCAGCCAGTTCCTCTCCTAACGACACAACAAAGGTAAATTGGAGTTTCAGTGTCAGATTGTTTTAGTTGTAGACTGAGGTGCTAGTTATTAGGCAGTATTGAGGTATGTGGGTCCTTGGTTATCTTGACCAAGTAAGATGCACGCATTAGGAGGACTGAGATTTGAAACAGGAAGTATAAACAACTGAGTTCTACCTACAAGTGCGCCCACACACACGGGTCCTGTGTATTACTCAACTGGACAGGTCCAGACATTAGGAGGACTGAGTTTAGAAATGAATTCAGATCAATGAGAGTTACTCTGGCAATTGTGCATACACACACGGGTCCTGTGTATTACTCAACTGGACAGGTCCAGACATTAGGAGGACTGTATTCATCTTGGCTAGACCCAAAGACTGCCATTCATTATTCACGCTTCTTCCTTAGAAATCCAACATGGTGCCATCTCAGGCTGTGGATGAGAATGCAGCCAGTTCCTCTCCTAACGACGCAACAAAGGTAAATTGGAGTTTCAGTGTCAGATTGTTTTAGTTGTAGACTGAGGTGCTAGTTATTAGGCAGTATTGAGGTATGTGGGTCCTTGGTTATCTTGACCAAGTAAGATGCACGCATTAGGAGGACTGAGATTTGAAACAGGAAGTATAAACAACTGAGTTCTACCTACAAGTGCGCCCACACACACGGGTCCTGTGTATTACTCAACTGGACAGGTCCAGACATTAGGAGGACTGAGTTTAGAAATGAATTCAGATCAATGAGAGTTACTCTGGCAATTGTGCATACACACACGGGTCCTGTGTATTACTCAACTGGACAGGTCCAGACATTAGGAGGACTGTATTCATCTTGGCTAGACCCAAAGACTGCCATTCATTATTCACGCTTCTTCCTTAGAAATCCAACATGGTGCCATCTCAGGCTGTGGATGAGAATGCAGCCAGTTCCTCTCCTAACGACGCAACAAAGGTAAATTGGAGTTTCAGTGTCAGATTGTTTTAGTTGTAGACTGAGGTGCTAGTTATTAGGCAGTATTGAGGTATGTGGGTCCTTGGTTATCTTGACCAAGTAAGATGCACGCATTAGGAGGACTGAGATTTGAAACAGGAAGTATAAACAACTGAGTTCTACCTACAAGTGCGCCCACACACACGGGTCCTGTGTATTACTCAACTGGACAGGTCCAGACATTAGGAGGACTGAGTTTAGAAATGAATTCAGATCAATGAGAGTTACTCTGGCAATTGTGCATACACACACGGGTCCTGTGTATTACTCAACTGGACAGGTCCAGACATTAGGAGGACTGTATTCATCTTGGCTAGACCCAAAGACTGCCATTCATTATTCACGCTTCTTCCTTAGAAATCCAACATGGTGCCATCTCAGGCTGTGGATGAGAATGCAGCCAGTTCCTCTCCTAACGACGCAACAAAGGTAAATTGGAGTTTCAGTGTCAGATTGTTTTAGTTGTAGACTGAGGTGCTAGTTATTAGGCAGTATTGAGGTATGTGGGTCCTTGGTTATCTTGACCAAGTAAGATGCACGCATTAGGAGGACTGAGATTTGAAACAAGAAGTATGAAACCCCAACCCTAAATCTGGTTTGCATAAAGACGTAGTTCTCGGCTTGGTTGAAATGAACTCTGATGTAGTTAGATCGCATATTTGAATTTCAGCTGATCAAGGAGCAAGAATGAAGCTTACTATAGGAAGGAGCATGTAAATACAACCGAAACAATCGCTAAACTCTTTCCTGTTAATGCTAAGCACATTTATGTAACATTGTTGTGTAAAGGCCATCCGTTATGTCTTGATGGATTCATGACTTCATGATTTAATTATACTTTTTTACACTCCCAGTCAAAACTTTGGACACATCTTCTCATTTCAGAAAGAACAAATTGTAAGTCTAATCTTTTTTGGGTGTTGTGGGTCCACAATGAATTTTCTTTTCATTGTGGTTTTGTAATATATACCATAATATAAAACCTAGAAGAACAAATTGTTTTGAAAATTGATCTATATACAGCAGGTATTTTTCCCTTTAAATTTTGCATTGCAAAAGTTACAAAAATTGATTTAATAGTTTTAGTAACACTTGAACCTGTTTTTTTTTTTTTCTTCCGTCCTTAACTCCTTTTTAAAGAGGAACCAAAACAACTATTTGGTTGTGATTACACTGTTTTGTTTTTTTTTGTTTTTTTTTACCAAACAGGACTGCGATCATGATCTAGTCCCTGACGAAATGTCAAGTTTAGAAAAATGTTTTGCATGTGGAGGACCTTTTTCGCCTCTGAAATGGAGTGGTGTGAGATGTGAAGGTAATTATTTAATTATGGAAGGTTGGGTACATTAGAATATCTTAAATATGATCCATAAGGAACACTATAAAAACTAATCCATAAGTAAATATGATATATGTTCATAATGAACCTTTTACATCTGCACTTTTTACATATTTACTTACCATGTCATTATTAAAGCTGCTATACCCAATTTGCAAAAACAAGTTAGCTTAACATATTTTTTTTTCATGTTCATAACAACATTTTAACAAAGCATAGCTATAAATGTTGTTTGGAGATTAAAGAAAAAAAAATGAAGTGGTTCTGTTGCATTTGTCTAAAACCATCAGCCAATAACATGGCTCAGTCCAGAAAAACGATAGAACAGTCTTTCCTGACTCCTTAAATTCTACATTAACATGGCTCCACCACACTATGCACTGGCCTGTTTAGCAGCAAAGCACACCAGGGGGTGTGGCCTATGGATAATATCCAATGGGAGGGGGGAGCCTTCTTGACTGTGTTTATGCTTCCATCTAGCCTGTTTTTTTTAAATTGGGGAAAGCGGCTTTAACTACCTTTCTTTTATTAACTTAATTTTTCTCTGTCTAGTTTGCTACCAGTCCTGGCACAAAAGATGTTATGTTAGCCACAAGGTGAACCTCACTGAACCTCTTCCAGAGGTAAGTGTTTTTGCAGAATTCTTCTCAGTAAAATATGTAAGGTAAACAAAGTCTTACTTTGTGTTTTTGATTGTTATTAGGTCTTTAGTGAAGATAGTTCAAGTGAGGGGGCTTCATCAGAAGAGGAATATGTGCCAGATTCTATAGCTGACTCAGACAGCTCATGGGACAACAAATCAGAGCCTTTAAATATAAGTTGCAAACAAGTACAGAACTCTGAGATCTCCAGCAGTCAATCTGCTTGCAAAACGAAAAGACCTCGCCTAGAAAGTTTTTTAGAGAGAGTAGGACAAAGAATTTCAGAAGATGCCGAATCAATATCTGAAGATGGAATTGGCACAAGACAGCTCGACGTATCAGGGGTTATTGCCACAGCAGAAAAGTCTGATGCTGAAGGCATTGTTGATGACTCTAATACTACGGCTGAAGATTCCTTAAAAACATCCTCCTCACTAAGAAACAAAACATACTGCTACATTTGTGGAAAACTACAGACAAAGTTTACACGTCATTTAAAAACTCATGAGAAATCACATGCAGATGTTGCTCGAGTTTTAAGTCTTCCCAAGAAGTCCAAAGACCGTTTGAAAATGCTTTCTAAGCTGCGAAACAAAGGAAACCACAGACATAACTCGGAGGTCATCGCAAGTGGGATTGGATCATTAAAAACCAGACGCACATCAAAAAAACCCTACAAAGGAAAAGACTATATTCACTGCATTTATTGCGAGGCATTATATCTTAAAAGAGATCTTTGGAGACATGTTCGTAAATGTTCTTCAAAACCAGTGGAGGCCAATTCAGAGGGGGGACGAAAAAAGGTCTTGTCCCTGGCCTGTATGAGTGAGTCAGCTCTGTGTCAGCAAGTTTCCCCCGGTGTTTGGAAGACATTAGCTGTCATGAAAGATGATGAAATAACTTCTACTGTGCGAAGTGACTTCTCTATTCTTCAGCTTGCTCAATCATTCTTTAACAAACATGGGAAAGATCCCACCAAATTTGACTACATTCGCCAGACACTCCGAGAATGTGGAAGACTTCTGCTCACACTTCGGAAAGAATGCTCAATACACACTTTTGAGGATGCTGTAAGACCTGCAAATTTCAATGTGGTTATCAAAGCTGTTAAGAAGGTGTGTGGGTATGATGAAGAAAAGAACTGCTACTCGACTCCAAGCCTTGCTTTAAAGTTGGGACACTCACTGCAGAAAGTCTGTGATATTATACATTGCAGAGCACTGATGGCAGAAGACAGTGCACTGATAAAGTCAACCCAGAGTTTCAAAACCCTTTATGCTACAAAGTGGTCAGAACTCATCTCCCATACTGCATTAACCACACTAAACGAGCGGCACTTCAACAAGCCTTCCACACTTCCTTTCACAGAAGATGTTCAGCGTCTTCATAGACATCTGGAGAAGACTACAGAACAAGCACTGAAGGACTTGGAAGAGCATAGTTCACCAAAATCATACAGTGAACTTTGTAAAGCTACCATGGCAAATGTAATACTATTTAACAGGAGAAGAGGGGGAGAAATTTCAAAGATGACACTGAATGGCTTCCAGGAGAGAGACACTAGTACCCTGCACAAGGATGTTGCAATTGGACTGACAAAATTTGAACTTTACCTTTGTCAACACTTCAGTCGTGTAGAATTGAGGGGTAAACGAGGACGCAAGGTTGCAGTGCTACTTTCACCAGACATGGTGAATGCCATAACACGGCTGACAGAGAAAAGACAAGACTGTGGTGTTCTGGCAGAAAACATATTCCTGTTTGCCAGACCTCATTGTCTGACTCCCTACAGAGGACAGGACTGTTTGAGGATTTATGCGACTGAATGTGGGGCTGAAAACCCTGAACACCTACGTTCAACGCAGTTGCGCAAACATGTCGCAACTTTGTCTCAGATCTTAAACCTCAAGAATCACGAGTTAGACCAAGTTGCCAACTTCCTAGGTCATGATATTCGTGTTCATCGCGAATATTATAGACTTCCAGAGGCTACTACCCAGCTTGCCAAAATATCCAAACTACTGATTGCCATGGAGAAAGGGTCTCTCAAAAGCCTTCAAGGCAAAACACTTGAAGAGATTGAAATCGAAGGTAAAGTGGTGTTAAGGTTAAGAATTATACACGTTTCCTGCACTATAACCTTATAATTCATTAAGACAATCTTTTATTTTGTTAGATAACCTACAGTTGACAGATTCAAGTGAAGAAAGTGAGGTCGGAGCGGAGCGTGAGGAGGTCGGAGCGGAGCGTGAGGAGGTCGGAGCGGAGCGTGAGGAGGTCGGAGCGGAGCGTGAGGTCAATGAAGGAAATCTTGTATATCCACAGATTGGTAAGTACAATGTGATTAGTCTCAACTTTGTTCAATTTATGAAATCACATGACTAATAGACTTTATTACAGATTCTATAGATACTAGAATGATGAAGAAAGTTGTCAAGGAACCTCCAGGTATGTGTTTGTCATCATTTATTGAAGCTTTTACCTTTGTAACTACTTCCTAGACACTTTTGCTATCTTTGCTATCTTTATGTAAAAAAAAAAAAGATAATTCATTACTATCATTTTTCCAGTGATTGTTACCTTTGTCCAAATGGTAATTTAAAGAAAGTCAAGGATCTTTCTAAAGACCAGCTCAACAGAATAGAAAGGTCAGTTTTGGAGGATGGTCAGGTAGGAAATGCTAGTTTGAACAGGTGATTTTGAGCTGTGATTTAAAGTTCTAGAGAGAATCTAATGAGCAGAGGAAGTTCCAGAGGGTGCAATTAGCAGTGGCAAAGGATTGTACCCTCAGATTTATGATTTTGATGATGGGGGTAAGGAGGTTAGTGTTAGCAGTGTTGTGGGAGAGTGACAGTAAAGACAATCCCTCAGGGTGGCGGGGGCGAGGTTGTTGAAGGCTTAAAAGTTGATTAGGAGTTTGCACTCAATACTATAGTCAGTGTGCAGCCAGTAATGTTCTTTTTAGGATGTGGTGATATAGTCTCTAGAGTGAGTGCAGTAGAGTAAGGGGGCAGCAGAGTTCTTAATAGATTGCAGTTCTTGGAGGTGAGTTTGGGGAAAGCAAAGATGCTGGGATTCTTTTTGAGGGTGGAGAGAATGGATAGGATTAGGAAGAACAATATCATTGGGACTGCACATGTTGGAAAAAATGTCTACATTGTTCTACATTGGCCAGGTTGAGGTTGTGTTGGGCATGTGCAAACAAGGGACAGTGAGGAAGGTTTGTTGAAGGATGTTAGAAAGGAAGCTGCCCTGCAGGAGACAGAAGGAGATGAGATTAATCAAGAGAGATGAAAATAGTTGGTGTGTGGAGGGCTGATCTACTACTCTTTATTTACCTGGTTTGCGCTTCTGAAGTATTCCCTCTACGCTCTCATCCTCTTTCTACAGTAAATCAGTGGTGAGTGGAAAGTTGACCAGTCACCGGAGTAGTGATGGGTCGTTCGCGAACGAAATGGCTCTTAGAGCTGGTTCTTTGAAGTGAACGATGCGAGCCGGCTCCTTATTGGGAGCCGTGGATTTTTTTTTTTTACTTTCTCTTGCCCTCTCTCTCACTTTTTTCGCTGCACGTCAGCCTTGTGTTTGCGCTGAGTAGAGACGGGAGGGGCGCAAACAGAGCCTTGCGTTTGCACCCCTCCCGCCTCTGAGCAGAGGGAGGAGCTAGGGGCGGTAGTTACACTCGCAACAGCAGTAGCACACGAAAAGAGCAGCAGGGAGAGAGAGAGAAAGAGAGCCGGGAGCAACAACAAGAGACAATGTCGTCACATTAGAAAGGTGGAGTAAAGAAAATGAGTGACACCAAGAAAAGAAGCAAAATCTAGAACCATTTAAATTTTACTGACAATACATAGGCAGAGTGTAGAGTCTGCAAGAAAAGGATATCATATAGAGCCGGTGCACGGGCACCTGAAAACTGTCCACTCATCAGTGTGATGGGAAGATAAAACACAGTGAATTAAGTGTGATATAAGTGAAGCTGCCAGTGTGTCTACCCACTGAGCTGAGCACTGGGCACTTGGTATTTTTAAATTTAAAGTTTAAATTTTAAAAGTTAAATTGTAAATGGTAGGTTTTTGTATTTTATAATTTATTTTTTAAATTTTATGTGGAGTGAATAAATAAAAGCAGATTTATATAATGAACATATATACATAGAAAACACGTTTTTAAACATTAGTAATTCATTTTGTGCATAATTTTATATTGTTGTTAATAATAAATGAATGAAAGCAACAAAATAACCTGAAGAGCCGGTTCGGGAGCCGAAAGAGCCGGCTCTTTTTAGTGAGCCGAGCCGAGAGAGCCGGATCTCTTAAAAGAGCCGGAAATCCCATCACTACACCGGAGTCTTGTTTGGAGAAAAATTCAGCCTTGTATCTTTTAATATCAGCTGTAATAGCTCTAGCCATATTCCACATTCACATGTGTCACCTTAAACTAAAAGTCATAGTTGCGACTCTGGATTTATCTTAGAAACCATATTCAAGATTTCAAGGTCCATTAGTTGCTTGACCACATTCAGGAGCATTTGACATTACATTATAAGAGATTTAATACAACAAATATATGCTTACTGTTTTGTTTTGTTTTTCAGCACAAAGTAAAAATGGAGCGGGTAAGGTCATTGAACCCAACAGAATACTAAACAAGGAGATGAAGCCAAGCAGTAAGAAGAAAACAAATAAACAATCTGGTAAATGGTGACATGCATACAAAAGTCACTTAAGCACAAATGTAAACTTCATGCATTTTTGAACCCAGTTATCCACACCACCCAAGCCAGTATGGTGACTATGCTCATCTTTCTGCCAGGGACCGTACCATAATTCTACAACTTGGTTAGACAATTATATTAACCTACTTGGTAAGGTAAAACATAAATCACATTCAATGTGGAACAATACCTTGTATTAAGTAATGGGATAAATGTTTAAATTACTTTCCCTATGCCTGTTTTAATCTGTAATACATTTAAATACTTATCATTTTCAAAACAGCAATGCACCAAAACAATTAATAAACAAAGCAATGAGAACATATTATGATTTGGGTTTTTAATTTTGAGGATTCCTCAACCATTGGGCTTCTACATTATCTCCATACTCTGAACATCATCTTATTCCCATAGGCAGAATCTGGATAATATTGGAAAATTTGGGCTGGTTTGGCTAATTGTGGGCTGTAACCTGAACGTCTTGAAGAAAATTATGTTCACTGAAAAAACCTGAAGGCCCACCTCATGGTCAGGCAGGGTCCACCCTTGTTTTTAAATAAACATTTGAGTCAGACAGTTATATATGAAATGTTTGAGTATATGTTATACATTTCAAATTATTACAATATCATGCTATACATGTTTTTTGTTGTATAACGGTGTGTGGAATAAAATGCTCTCCATCCATAGTGATTTGCCATAGCTATTTATTGGAATTCTGACTTAATGTGGGCTACCTTTCAGAATTTTACATTTAAATAAATGTATTCATCCATTGTAATAAGTATTTAAACAGTCAGCATTACAGGATTTATACCAAAGAAACACTGTTACAACAAATTCACCTTAAAGGGGACATATTATGCAAAACCCACTTTTTTTTGTTGCTTTTGTATGTATATTTGGTTATGAATTGCCTCCCGACTCCTTAAGTGTAGGTTTTCAACAACTAAAAAAGGAGCTCTTTTAGGTCCCAGGTAGTGTATTTTGCACAATCCAGCATAATCACAGCCTCAGCACCTGTCCTCGTGGACAATGCAAAGGCCGTCTTTGGGCTGTGTAGACTAAACACTAACTGTTCTTAGCAGGGCTGTAAAACTAGTGTGTGCAGAACTCAATTCTTCGGCTTATTTGAAGGAAGCCGATTATCGCCATTATATTTTTGCATCCTACAACCATGTCAACTCACACAATTGAGCATAATACGTCCCCTTTAATTTAAAAATTGTTTAAAAAGTAGTTTGTTTACATTTATTTTTTTCTGCTTCTAGCTTCTCTGGAAAATGCAAGGAGGGTCAAAAAGCATCCTTGGTCTCCCACGGAGGTTGCTGCGATAATGAAGTATTTTGGCGAACATATCAAAAAAGGAAAACTGGCCACTATTATCGAATGCCAGCAATGCAAAACTGCAGAAGATCCTGCTCTGGCTGGTCGTTCTATTCAAAACATCAGAGATTTTGTGAGGAATCGGGGCGTGTCGTTGAAGAAAAAAGAAAATCCTATGTAGAGGAGTCTACATAACTCCAAAGTACTTCTTGGAGGAGTTACAAAAGATATTTTGTATGTTTTGGTTTCTCATTTATTTATTTTAGAATTTTACTATTAGAAGATTGGTAAATTCATTTTGTTGACACTGTTTTAGTGCATCTGATCTAAGAGGACATATAATTTTATATTGCCAGTTATTTTCATTTCTGTTAACAAAACAATCCTGTTTTTGTAAAATGCACTCAATTTGTTCCTTTTATTCACCTGTTGCCCTTTTAATACACACAAAATACATGTTTGTGTATGTGTATGGCCTTTGTCCTGTTAATAAAGTTAGCCCTGACAATTACTGTTCATGTCAGGGGGAGGAGCCAAGTTACCTAATTAGTGTTGTCCTCTTATTACACCATGTTGTCAGGTTCTTATATTTTGAGTTCTGGTGTGTTTTTCACAATTTTGAAGTGAGATTTGTGTTGTACAACTCAAATGGGATTTTTAAAGATGCACTTCATCTATCTAGCACAAGCGGAAAGGGGGGTCCGTTTAGTGTTGCAAAAATCTTGTTTGAAAAAATTGTCCTTCCAATTCACCTTTACCAGTATATGTGTGTGTGTGTGTGTGTGTGTGTGTGTGTGTGTGTGTGTGTGTGTTAACCACCCAAATGTGACTTAGGAGGACCACACTGTTATTGGGGGACTCCGTCAAAGTTTGCTTCATGGTGACATCACTCTGGTTTTAGGAGGGGTCTTCTCGTATTTCTTGACAGTTTGACCTACAGCATGCAGAACTGACTGCATGTGCTTTGTTTCTATGTTGAAATTTTTTGAAACTCAGGCTTGAACATTAAGATAGATAGTACTATACAACTTCTTAACTTGTTTTAGGCACTTTTTACTGCTGTAGTGCATGGGCTCTCTCTGGCTGTGTACTCTGGCTTCTTCCCACAGTCCAAAGATGTAGCTTATGGGGTTAGGTTAACTGGTGATTCAAAACTGCCCTTTGGTGTGAATGCAAATGCTTGTCCTTCCATGTTAGACTGGTGATCTGTCCAGGTTGTACTGCCCTATGGTAGCTGGTATAGGCCCCAAACCTGCTACCCCACAATCCTGATAAGGATAAGTGGAAGAGGATGGATGATTGCAAAGGAATCAGTTGTTAATTATTGTAGCCAGTATTTTTTGAGTGGAAAGCCCCCCCCCCCCCACACACACACACACATGCAAATTAAAAACAGAAGCACAGGCCTGCCCAGTACAGTTGCAAGAAGAGCACTTGGTCTAATCTTTGTGCCATCTTTTCTTTGTTGCAGGATCTTGATGAAGAAATGCCTCAGCAAGGCTCAGAAGCCATGCATTCTTCTTCAGTGCAAGATTTTGAAGAGGTAACATTGACCTAGGACAGATTTTAATGAATGTTTCTCATGCACAATGTGTACCTTACGCTATTTGCCGATAGTGAAATGGTTTATTCATCCTCTTGAGTGATGCATTTTTAGTAACTGTCAGATTACTGTTCTTTTGTCTTCATTTTCTATCTGTTACACACGAAGACTGAGACCAGCCAGATTCAGAAGACTGTGAGCTGCCTAAAGCCGCAGCCAAACAGCTTTCCAAACAATGATCTGGACCTGAAACATCCAGAGCCTGAAAGGGTAAATATAATCCAGTGTACCACTTAATGAACTAATAATTTAATCTATCATCATTCTTTATGGATGCTGTGTGTGTGTGTTTGGCAGTCACCTGGGTGTGATGTGATTTACATGGACGAAGTTTATTAGTTGATATCTGCAACTGAATTGAAAACACCTCACCTTTCCAACTGTCCAAAACAAATAAATGTTGCAATATTTTGCTAACAGTTTCACAATCATCGTCTGGTGTGCACAACAATATCATCTTTGGACAAGTGCATTCAGTGTGTGGGACCGGTTTCCTCCCTCAAGTGGCTTGGCTATAAGTGCAAAGGTGAGACATTTAGTGAATAGGTACAGTGTATAGTAAAAAGCATTAATAGAGTTCAACAAGTTAAGACTAGCTGAAATGAACACTGCTCCCTTTTTAATTAATGGGTGGTCACGTCTAATTAAAGAAATGTAGTATTACCTCATTGGTGCAGGACCTTGTAAAAATGGTATACTTGGGATTGTCCTCAATTCCCCATTCCATAACATAAACTGCTCAAAATAATAAAGGGAACACTTAAACAATGCGATGTTACTCCAAGTCAGTCACACTCCTTTGAAATCAAACTGTTCACTTAGGAAGTAACACTGACAACCAGTTTCACATGCTGTTTTGCAAATAGAGTAGACAACAAGTGGAAATTATAGTCAATTCACCATAATAAAGGACTGGTTCTGCAGGTGGTGACCACAGACCACTTCTCAGCACCTATGCTTTCTGGCTGATGTTATGGTCACTTTTGAATGCTTGCGGTGATTTCATTTTAGTGGTAGCATGAGACGGTCTACAACCCACACAAGTGGCTCAGGTAGTGCAGCTCATCTAGCGTAGCACATCAATGTGAGCTGTGGCAAGAAGGTTTGTTGTGTCTGTTAGTGTAGTGTCCAGAGCATGGAGGTGCTACCTGGATGTGGAGTAGGCCATAAGAGGGCAACAACCCAGCAGCAGGACCGCTACCTCCACCTTTGTGCAAGGAGGAACAAGAGGAGCCCTGCAAAATGACCTCAAACAGGCCACAAATGGTCAGAAACTGACTTCATGAGGGTGGCTTGAGGGTCCAGCGTCCACAGGTGGGGATTGAGCTTGCAGCCCAACACCATGCAGGATGCTTGGCATTTGCCAGAAAACACAAAGTTTGGCAACTTCGGCACGGGCACCCTATGCTCCTCACAGCTGAAAGGAGGTTCAAACTGAGCACGTGACAGTCTGGAGATGTCGTCGTGGGGAACGTTCTGCTGCCTGCAACATCCTCCAGAATGATCATATTGGCAGTGGGTCAGTAATGGTGAGGGGTGGCATTTCTGTACCTGCCAGAGAGCCTGACTGTCATTGGGTAACAAGATGAGGTCCTCGGACCCTTTGTGAGACCACATGCTGGTGCGTTTGGCCCTGGGGTCCACCTAATGCGAGACGACACTGGACATCATGTGGCTGGAGTATGTCAGCAGTTCCTCCATGACAAAGGCATTGATGCTATGGACTGGCCCGCCTGTTCCCCAGACCTGAATCCAATTGAGGACATCTGGGACATCATGTCTCACTCCATCCACCACAAACTGTCCAGGGGTTGGCAGATGCTTTAGTCCAGGTCTTGGAGGAGATCCTTCAGGAGACCATCCGCCACCTCATCCCGAGCATGCCCAGGCATTGTAGGGAAGTCATACAGGCATCTGGAGGCCACACACATTCAACTACACACTTTCATGCCATTCAACTACCTAAAGAACAAAGTATTTAATAAGAATAATTCCTTCATTCACATCTGGGATGTCCTTTTTTTTTGGGGGGGGGGGGGGGGGGGATTAGCAGTGTATGTGTAGTCATCAAAATATCCTTAAGTGTGAACAGTTTGGTTTTTTTTTTTTTCAGCATCTGACATTACTGCAATGCTTTGACAAAAAACTACTTCACTTAAATAGAACTGCAAAGCTCAATTAAGTCTATCAAAATGTGTTTCAGTTTGTTTAGGGGTCTGGCACAAATCTTGCCTTGCAAAATTGGCAAATCAGAATTGCCACCAGTCAACACAGGTGTGTATCCCATTCATATTTGGCTTGACTTTGTTTTTCAGTTTATTTTTTTACCTGTCTAAAGTATTGATCAATTAAAATAACTTTTGTTCTTACATTCCAGAAAGAAGAAATTTCTGAATATTCAGGGGAGGATGGATTGCCACATTCAGTTCTGGATCAAATATCAAGCGATGATGATGGCAACCACAGCATATCAGAAGAAGAATATGTGCCAGATTCAGAGTCATATGATGAAGATTCAGATGACGACATCTCATTATTGCCAAGCACATCAAAAGGTCTGCTAAGCCAAAATGACATCTCCAGAGCGCATGAACAATCAGATTCAACGAATTTAATCCACAACTTGACAAAGGACAAGCCACAAGATAAAAGTGAGCTTTGCAAAACTGAATCAGAAAAAATGACTTTAAGTAAAAGAAATTACTGCTATTTTTGTGGCAAACCACAAGCTAAAATTTCCCGCCACCTGAAAACACACAAAACGGCTCCTGATGTTGTGCATGCATTTTCCCTGCCTAGAGACTCAAACGAGCGTAAAAGCCTGTTAGAGAAATTGAGAAATAAGGGAAATTTTAAGCATAATGCTGCAGTTTTGCATGGTGGAGTGGGACCACTGAAAGTGAAGAGAAGACCCAAGATTAAAGCAGTAGAGGGAAAGTTCGCTCATTGCTTTTATTGTCAAGGGATGTATGTTCGCAAGGATCTTTGGAGACATGTCCGCAGATGTCCGAACAAACCAAAAGATGACACGGATAAAGAACCTGGAAGAACCAAAGTACTCGGCCTGGCTTTAACTCTGGAGTCTCAGTGTTATCCGCAGGTGTCAAGTGGAGTCTGGAAGGTTCTTGCTGTTATGAAACAAGATGAGATTGCCTCAGCTGTGCGAAATGACTTTACTGTTATTCAGTTTGCCCAGTCCCTCTACAATAAACATGGACAAGACCCTACAAAGTATGATTATATACGACAGAAGCTTCGTGAAGCGGGACGTTTGTTGTTGTGTCTGCGCACAGAATTCTCAGTGCATAACATGGAAGAAGCTATTAAGCCTGCTAATTTCCAGAGAGTTGTGCAAGCAGTAAAGAAAGTTTCAGGTTTTGATGAAGAGACACTGTGATACAAAACTCCAAGCCTTGCGCTGAAACTGGGACATACACTGCATAAAATGTCTGACATTATCCATAATCGTGCCCTCATGACAGAGGATGAAGCCCTAATCAAGTCCACTGATGCGTTCAAGAAGTTGTATGTCTCCAAATGGTCCGAGATGGTGTCTCACCGTGCCTTGAACACATTGAGTGAGGCAAAGTTTAACAAGCCATCAACATTGCCCTTTACAGAAGATGTTCGGATTCTCCATCACTACCTTCAAAAATCTGCAGAAAGTGCCTTTTGCAGCTTGGAGAACGAAGCCACAGCTTAGAATTATGCCCAACTTGCACAAGTTACACTCTCACAAATCATTGTGTTCAACCGAAGACATTCTGGAGAGGTTTCAAAGATGCGCCTCAAAAGTTTTCTTGAAAGAGACAAAACAGCACTCCACACAGATGTTGCCATGGGGCTCTCAGAAATGGAACAGAGACTCTGTAACTATTTCTGTAGAATAGAAATAATGGGAAAAAGGGACAGAAATGTTCCAGTTCTGCTAACACCAAGCATGCTGGATGCTCTGTCACTACTGGTTAGTAGGAGGCCTGACTGTGGTATTTGTGCCACTAATATCTACCTCTTTGCAAGACCCCGTTCAATGAGTCATTACAGAGGAATGGACTCCTTGCGTGTTCATGCACACCAGTGTGGAGCAAAGCAGCCTGAGTATCTAAGATCAACACAGCTCAGAAAACATGTTGACACACTCTCACAAGTCCTTAATTTGAAAAACAACGAACTTGATCAGGTTGCAGATTTCCTGGGTCATAATATACGCGTTCACTGCGAATTCTACAGATTACCAGTTCCCACAACACAGCTGGCCAAGATTTCCAAACTGCTTTTAACACTGGAAAAAGGACATCTTTCCCAGATCCAGGGGAAATCACTGGATGAGATCAAAATAGAAGGTTTGTATTGAAAGGAGCAAATATTAGGGCAGTAGTTGAATATTATGCTTTAATCAACAGAATTAAAACCTAAAAGCACAGACCATTCTGTTAAATGTCCATGATTTAAGGTTCTTGAAGTCTATTGTTTCATCACTTTGCAACATATGGCAAACTGCAGAGTGGTGGCAAAAAGTCACTTGGATGAGTGACAAAATGTTTCTCCCACTGAAAACGCTACGTCCAGATTAACAGAATCAACGTTTTGGGATTTACTTACCTGGATGATTGAGCATGCATCAAGAGACTTTTATTCAACTTTTTATTCAGTCTTTTATTCACAGCGGAACACTAAATGTCTCATTTTAGAAATTTGATAAATTTTCAAAGAGAATTTTAGCTCGTTTTGATATTGATGGTAGCAACACATTTCAGAAGTTAGTACAGGGTAGCATCCATTCTTTTAGCAAGCAAATGTTTTTTGTTTTTTTTGTTTGGTTTTTTGTTTGTTTTAACTACTACTACTTTATATATCTTCCAGAGAAAAATGCTGCTCAATCCCACAATTCCCGAAGAGCTCCCAAAAACATGTGGTCCAAGGCTGAGGTTGCTGCAGTGATGAGGCATTTTAAAGACCACATAAACGAAGGGAAACTAGCCACCAAAAATGAATGCAGTCATTGCAAATTGGTAGAAGATCCGGTGTTGGCAGGAAGAACAGTTCAAAACATAAGAGATTTCTTAAGAAACAGAGGATTAACTGCAAAAAGGCAGGAAAAAAATGAACTAAAATAACTGTTTAGCCAGATGTGGTTTTACATCTTGGTCAGATTGCCAATTGTTGTTAACACTGATGTTCTGTTTAAAGAAAAAAAAAAGTTCTTGTTAATTACAGAAGTAGTTTGTATTTCATAATTTTTACATTTAATTTATTTAGGGTTTTTTTTTGACAGGTTATATTTAAAATAAAAAATTATAAATGCATATTTTCTCCCCTTAATATTTACCTTTAAACTATTAAAATTCATTTTAAATGTTTTTAATTTTTCTGTTTTCTATATTTTTATATTTCTGTGGGAAGCGTGGGCATTTTTGTCCATAGATTTCTTTTTTTTATTTATGGTTAAAATTAATGTTCAGATCCAAGAACACTAATAAAATGATGTTCCAGTAATCCTGTGTCCTGTCAGATGTGTATTCATGGTAATGATGAGCTATTTAAATATTACATCATTGTCCCTTTAAAGACCCAATATTGGTTTTTTTGGACCTCATAAAACACATTGTTGTCAAGTGGACAATGTCTCCAGAAAACACAATAGAGTCTGGTTGGTGTGTATCAGTGTATCTAGACTTCTATAGGGAGTGTATGAGGTCTGAAGTGACCCAAATTTTTTTCAGATTTTTTCGAACACTTTAACCTCGCTCCCTTGGCTCTAAGTCCTTTGAAAAGGGTAGTCCACTTAAACCACCACCGGGCGGATTGACGTAGGATAGTCCCTCCATACCACATAGACCCGTGTGTGTGTGTGTGTGTGTATGTGTGTGTGTGTGTGATTTGTGTGAGGTCAAGATGTGACCCTGTGAAGACTCCCCAAAGGCTGGTGCCAGGAGTCTAGGGCTCCATCTGAACAAAAGGCTCTTATACTTAAAGAAATATACGTGTGTTTGCTAAACCATATATCAGCAAGAGAAGATACGACCTCTCCTAGGAGGTGTGTGATCTTATGCTACAGAGACTTGTTACAGGATGAGACATTCTTTCAATCTACAAATGATTATATACTTCTAAGCATATATGAGTAAATATTTCTAAGCATAAATGGCAATGAACAATACAAAACCTAACACTCACCTCCTGTGTTGAGCTCATTGTTTCCTCTGTAGTGACTCAGCTGAGTCCAGATGGCTGAAAATGTTCCTCTGCTCTTCTCCTCCTGTTGATCAGCTGGGACACAAAACAGATCTTTGTTACCTCCACACTGCACCGAAGAGTCAAAGTGTCTCATATGGTCATCTGACAACACAAAGTACAAATTTCACTCTGATTGGTTGTAGAAATCTTGTGAGACGTGTTGTGCTGCAAAGTGAGGAAACTCTCTCACTCACTTATACTTCAGGAGTAACTTTGTGACATTGGCTCTAATATTCTAAGCAGCCCTTTACTATGACAGGGCCAGAATGTCCTATTTGAAGGTTTGGGAGAAGGACCATGTTAAAGGTGGATTGGGGTTTATACACTTTGTTGTGATACAGGTAAGGCTGTAAGAGCCTGAGAAGGTGTCCTGAGTGAACCTCTAAAACCAGTTTTCAGCTAACGACTCTGCTTCAGTCTGGAAAACAGCAACTACAAGTTTAAAGACTCCATCAACAATTCACACCCAGCAACAGCCTGAACAGCTCCTCCTGTGGTTTCCACAAACAGGGACAGACCTGTTACTCCCCCACCCCACACTTTCAACTCCTTCAGCCCCCCACCATTCATAATAACAGGGGCCCATACCTGATCACCACTTCACAAGTCTCTCCAGCCCCCATGATGCCTCTCTCCAAACTCCACCATCCCCCAAAGTTTGATTCTGTTCATCTGGACGTTTTCAGTGGGAGAAATGTTCATCACTCATCCAGGTGACTTCTTCAGTCTCAGCTGACTCCAACCTTATAAACACTACATTTACATAATGACTGAAACTAGCACCACTGAAGGAACAATGGGCTGGGAGGTCAGTTCCTTCATCATTTATATGCAAATTCTCATGAACATTGATCAACAACCAGCTATTTGACAAATGCTGTGATTGCAGCCATTCCCCAAACTGTTCGTGAAAGGTACTCATGGTCATTGATCAATGAGCTTTTATCAGTGAAAAGACTTTTCTGCTCCAACTTCTCCCAGCATGCTGAGCTAATGATTAGTTGGTGTTTTTCTCCAAACACTCTCTCACTCTTCTCTCAACGTGTTCACAATAAACTGTGAACAGACACCGAGGAGAGCAGCAGAAGACGGTGTACATTTTAGGACATCGTCAGGTCTCAAGAAAAAATTTGTCAGGTATCAGAAAAAAAAAACTGTCAGGTCTCAGTTCTCAAGAAAAAAGTTGTGTTACACTCAAAACATGAAGAAGGAACTGATGAAAGTGCAAGAAGAACTTGCAGAAGAGAAAATTGAGGTGAAGGCATTCAAGAAAGACATGACTGGCTCTGCGGTGACCAAGAAAGACTGCAAAGACGCACTTAAAGAAATACGCAAGCACAAAAAGGAAGCTAAAGAGTTCCTCAAACACAAAGTGAAACTGGCCAAACAGCAGCTGAAAGAAACATTTAAAGATGCTGTGGAGCAGCTCAACAAAACCTTAAAAGAACTGAAGGCAAAAGAAAAAGAAAAGCAAGCAGAGGACAGCAGGGAATTCTGGAGCAGACTGCTGAGAAAGAAGTGACCCAGCAGCATCGAGTTTGAGGACATCAATAGTTTCTTCCTCCTCTCTCCACCTTTCTTTCTCCCCATCCTTCTTCTTGGGACGTTTGTTTGTTTTTTAAAAACTCTAATCTAAATACATGTACTGAAATACACAAATAAAATTGCCATTACTTGACCTCATGTTGCCTGCTTCTTTTCTTGTGTGTCTGTGGATGTAAAACAGTAACTGCTCTGTGTCTTTAATTTTAAATAAATGCAATATGTTTTCATTTTAAAATGCAGTGCAAAAAACTTCTGCTCTAAATCTTTTTTTTTAGCAAAAAGCTTTTTTTTTGCCTGTTGTGGAAGTTTTCCATTTAAATAAAGCCTGCAGACGAGTGGTGAGCGGTAGCTAACATTCTTTAATCAAAACACACAAAGAACAGACAACCAAGCATGATGAAGTCCCTGCATGACCGCGGGACAGACGGTCAGCAGAGTCTCCCTGAGCCTAGCATGGCTCTCAGTTAAATACCTTCTCCAGGAACAAAAGGCAGTACACAGCTGTTTCACACCTTAAGGTTCACACTAACTCCGCCATGGACGGTCCCAAGCCCGGCTGTGAAAGGAGGAGGGTGGTCGCCCTGCCAAGGCGACCAGAACCGATTAATTGGGGAAACTTGGCTCGAAACCAATGGAATCTCAACGATCAGCTTTATCAACCAATGCTACCGCATCCGGGGCAGCCGATGCGCCAGCGCTGGGGACCCAGGGCCATCAATTCCATCGTCTCACGCCCAAGACGCCAATCAACATTGGAGCATGGAATGTCAGAACTGGTCACCATGTTGGGCAGAAGGAGATCATCGCCCGTGAACTTTCAAAACTCAACGTCTCGATAACGGCCCTATCTCCGTCTCCGTCGAAGTGTCGGCCATGGACAAAAAGATGACGTTGTATTACTCGGGCGGCGACAAAAGAGAAGCCGGAGTCGGCTTCATGGTACACCATCGGTTCTCTGCGAGCGTCGTGGCCTTCCAACCTATATCTGACCGTATCGCTGTTCTAACTGTCAACAGTACAATCAAGCTACATATCATCGCGGTCTATGCACCGACCGAAATGAACTCCGACGCAACAAAAGATGATTTCTATGATTGCCTGCAAGACGTCATGGACTCCCTACCTCAAACCGGCATGATCATGATCGCCGGCGACATGAACGCCCACGTCGGAGAAGACCGCACTGGCTGGGAATCGACGATGGGAAAGTTCGGCCATGCAAAAATGAACGACAATGGGCTACGATTGCTGTCATTCGCCGCCACCAACAAACTGGTCCTCTGGAACACGCTATTCCAACACTCGCTCAAGCACCGTCTGACATGGCGCAACCCAAGAGGAAACGACTTAGCGCTACTCGACTATGTGCTCATCAACACCCGGTTCCGATCATCCTTGCAAGATGTCCGGGCGATGCGCGGACCCGACTGCGGCTCTGATCACTATCTTGTCCGTGCCAGAGTGCGCCTGAAGCTCCAACGAGCGAAAAGGCCGACACCCAAGCCGCCCAGGCTGGGCTAGCATCACCTTAACAACAATGACCGCCGTCAAGAATTCCAGATCACATTATCGAACCGCTTCGCCCTACTCCCCCTGAGCGACGATGCCAACAAAGAAGAGCAAACAATATCGGAAGCCATCTTGGACTGCGCCAAGCCGCTGTGCCCACCCGCCCAGCGTCGCACACAACCGTGGATCTCGGACGAGTGTCTCGACTTGGTCGTTGAACGCAAGAAGGCCAAGCTAACAAACTTTGAAAAGTATCGTCGGCTAAACCGTGAGGTGCGGCTGCAGATGAAAGCAGACCGTGAGGCGTACTGGAACAAAGTCACTGAGGAACTTGAAAATACGGCCGAACGACAAGACTACAGGGTGTTGTACCAGACCATACGTAGTCTCAGTGGCAAGTGCAAGATGATGAATGATAACATCAGGAAGGTGGATGGCTCGTTTGTAAAGTCAACTGCGGAGCGCCTGCAATGGTGGAAAGAATACTTCAATGAACTCTACAATCACGATCCGCCCCAAGGTCCAGCTGCAGCGCCGCCCATCATCGACCCTCCTACGGTGCCGATGTCTGATGCAGAACCAACGGTAGAAGAAGTCAAACTCGCAATACATTCGCTAAAGAACAACAAGGCCGCTGGCCGTGATCATGTGGCAGCAGAAGCCCTCAAAGCTGGAGGAGAAGTCTTCGTCATACGTCTACACTCATTATTCAAACTGATCTGGACATCAAATGTGATACCAGCAAATTGGAAGAAGGCGGCTGTCATTCCTATCCTAAAGAAATGCGACAACCGAGAATGTAAAAACTACCGGGGCATCAGCTTACTGTCCATCGTCGGCAAGGTCCTTATGAAAACAATTCAATCACGCCTTCAAAAGCACTGTGAGATGACCAGCCGGGAAGAACAGGCCGGGTTCTGACCCGGACGAGGCTGCAGCAACCTGATCTTCACCCTACGTCGACTCATGGAGGAACGGATCAGATGCGGACGCCGAACAGTCATCATCTTCATTGATTTCAAGTCTGCGTTTGATTGCATCGACCGGCCAGCCTTGTGGAGGGCTTTGGCAGCCGAACACATACCCGTGAAGATCATCGAGCTACTACAAACCGCCTACGATGGCTCGACCAGCCAGGTACGTATTCATGACGAAGTGTCCGAAGAATTCCCCATCATGACAGGGGTCCGGCAGGGCGATGTGGTGTCACCGCTGTTGTTCAACATCGTCATCGATGCGATAATGCGCAAAGCATTCGAGGGCCGCCGCAGAGTCCAAGCCTCGACCGATCAATTTATCACCGATCTAATGTTCGCTGACGATAGCGCCATTTTTGCCGAAGACGACACCGAGACAACTCACATCCTCTATGACATCGCCCGGCACTCCAAACTGTACGGTCTCAAGGTTAACGCCGAGAAGACCAAAGTCCTGACCCTGCGCTGGTGCGTCTGGAAGAAGAAGAACATCTCACTAGAAAGCGAAAATTTCTGAAGAAATTTTAAGTGTGCCTATGCCGCCGCTAATCAGTGTAGTTTGCCATTCAAACGTATAATTTGTGGAAGTTGAGTGAAAATTGAGCAAGTAGCAAGAAGTTGTTCGGACATGAAGAGAAGACTGCAAAACCTTCAGTGGCACACTGGAAGCCAAGTGCATAGCAACCATAACAACGCATGTATTTTGTGAAAAATCACAATTTTGCAACTGAAAACTTTAAGAGGCATAAAAGTAAAACGGTAAAAGATTTGAAAAAGCTGAATCATACCTGAATAGCCCAATAATTTGAGAACATTTTAAAGTTTGAATGGTTGTTCTACGTGAAAATATGAGGAAGTAGTTAAGTTTCAGAAACAAGCAAATTTTAGCAGAATTGCAGAAGTTTCCCATTCATTTCAATGGGACAAATTAAGCTTAATATTTTAAAAAGTATAATAGTGAAAAATACCAAAAGACATAGCAGGAATTAGCAGAAATAGCAGAATATTTTAAAATT
Organism: Rhamphochromis longiceps; assembly: GCF_057381845.1. NCBI lineage: Eukaryota > Metazoa > Chordata > Actinopteri > Cichliformes > Cichlidae > Rhamphochromis > Rhamphochromis longiceps. The sequence continues at coordinate 3,225,559 of NC_140565.1, forward strand.
TGAACGGTGAAAATCGGCTGAAAATTGTGGAAGTAGTTAAGTGCCAAAAAGGTTACGGAAGTCCCAAGAGGAACTCAATAGATGCTTAAAGCATCCACACAATAACTAGAAAGCGAAAATTTCTGAAGAAATTTTAAGTGTGCCTATGCCGCCGCTAATCAGTATAGTTTGCCATTCAAACGGCTACAGAGAGCAAAACTCAGCAGAGCAGCCATTCTCCACCATGAACTATGATAAAACCAAACACCGCCCGCGCCTCACAGATGACAGCTTACAGTTTTGTGTAAAGATGAGGTGACTTCGTACAGCCCCGATTTGTAGACGCTGTGCGCAGAGGTTCATAAGCAGACCCGACAATGTTTGCATGAACACGCTTTGAAGCATTACGTTATGGACCACTTTTCACACATAGTTGCTGTACCCACACAGCTGGCTGTAGCTTTTCATCTCACAGCCCGACACATAAAAAAAAGCAAAAAGCAAAGAGAGAGCACAGACTTTACACCTGAGAGGCGTGATTGCAGATGCCGTTGAGGTGGGTCCACCTCCCCTGCAGCGGCACTGCAGACCACACCCTGCCACACACATCAAACACGTAAAATAAATATTTATGCACTTTTGCATTCACTTTTTGTTTTTTGTTATTTTTACACAGTGTTCTGAATGATTAACAATGGTCTACAGCCAATCTTGTGTATTATTATACAAACTTTGGTTGTAAGATTCAGATAACTATTTAATAAAAGCTAAATATTTTATATGAGAGTAAGAAAGAAAAGTATATCTTTGTGTCCCCCTCTCCCTGTTAATGCCCTACCTGGCCCCCTGGCAAAAGCTGTGCTAGATCTGCCCCTGCACAGTTACCAGCTGTCAGCTACATAAAAAAGGAGCTTGGTGTTATTTGTCTCTCAGAAACAGTTCATAACTTCCCTTCAACTCATTCATGTCACCTAAAAGGTAAACCTGTTTCTCCATCACCAGTTCAGCTCTGATGACTCAGTAAGGACATCTCATGGTTAGGACCAGCCCTTTTTTTTCCAGCTGTGGCTCCATCAAACATCAGCTGATACTAGAAATTAAAATCAAATGAATTCTAACAACAGCTGATCAAGCTTAAACTGCTGCTGTTGTTTAGCGCGATAAACAAACAAGAGAGAAAAGCCGATCATTGATCAGTTTCACGATTGAAGTTGCAACAGGCGAGAGAATGACAGGGGAGCCTGAGTAACGACAGAATAAATCCAGCTTTGTGTCTTCTTCCATTCTACCTGAAGTACGGGACAAACTGTGTTCCTTTTCAGCTCAATACGAAACGCGTAATATTTTCTCTGAATGCGGGATGATTTCGTTTGCACGGGGCGGTTGGCAACCCAATAACTAACCTTATGAATACAATAAAGTTCACCATCAGCACCCACCCAGCTGTACGACTTATTGGTCGTGTCCAAATTCATGGGCTGCATCCTCCTGAGGCCGCATTTGTAGACCGATTACGTCATGGCGCGGCCCAGCCAAACTCCAGTTTCCAGCAATGGCGGCCGCTACTAAGTTTTAATATTACTCTTACTAATCTTTCTGGGTCACAAAATAAACTTTTAACATATTTTCATGCGAGAAAGTAGCTGTGTAAACATCAAATATCTGCTCGGTTTATCAAGATATCGCATATTTGCCAAAGTGCTTCGACGTTTTCGGAGACATCTGCTACCCACCAGCTCGACAGCTAGCCGGGAGCTCGAGGGTTACTGATGCGGCCGAGAACGGCACAACTCCCGGCACATCATTTTCAGATCATCGCGGACTTTCGCTACTCGGGTTAAACGTAATATATAATTCACTTAGTCAACCTACAAATGTTATTGTTGGGCTTTTTTCAGTGTTTTGTTTGTTCGTGAGTAAATCGGTTTGGCTGAGATTAAAGTTATTAGATTAGATAAAATAAAACTTTATTAATCCCCCTCCTCCTTGGTTTTTACACAGCTGACTAAACGTCAAACAGAAACCTGATTAAACATAAGTATGAGACAGTCGAGAATTTACGCCAGTGTCCTGTTATATTTTAGATAGCAAGGAGCAGACGGCTGAGTTTATTAAACTCCACCGAGACAGCGGCGACGCTAATCTGAAGGCTAGACCGTCCAATTTCCCCAGTCGTTTACTTCCAGCCTACCCGACCTTCTGAGGAGGATGCAGCCCATGAATTTGGACACGACCAGAGTAACTGATTGTAAAAAGTCAGCACAACGAAAATATACATAACGTCTTACCTGACATTCAGTTCACTGGACACTCGTACCGGCGGCGTGAGGGGGAGGGGGGTGAAACCAGACAGAGAACCGCTCTCGGTGTAAGCCAGGGCCAGTCGCTTGGCGGCCGCCTCGCATCTCTCTTTTTCCCCATCTCCTTTCTGTCATACACCGCTGCCCTCCGTTGTAGCTCCGCGTTAGCAAGCCGCGCTAGCCAGCTAGCTGGCTAGCTGCCATGCGGCGCTAGCAGTAACATCGTGAGAGAACTAATATGGGACTTCTTGATAAAATGAGCAGATATTTGAAGTTTACACACCTACTTTCTCGCCTGAAAATATCTTAAAAGTTTATTTTGTGACCTAGAAACACGAATAAAAGCACTATAAAATCGAAGTAGTGGCCGCCATTGTTTGACTCCATAGAGGCGTGCTAGGAATTGTGGGATATAGAGTTTTCCACCAAGCATACACCCTTGCGGTTACCGTAACTATTCAATGGTTCGCGCAACCTTAAAAATTCCAATGGCTCCTTAAAGCAGCGACGCTGTTGTGCGCTGTTGATATTGTCGTCATTACGGTAATCCAAATAAGGGTAGACAGGCCGTACTACTGCTGGCATAAGTTTCACTTTCCGTCCCATTCATTTCAATGGGAAAAAACTTGCATTAAAATATTCATATTTAAAAAACTATAGAAGTAATAAACACCAAAAGTCATAGCACACCATTCCTGATCCAGCCGCACAAAATGATATAACTATGAAGCTTGTGTCAAAACTGTGGGATGAGTTACGCTGGAAAATTTCAGGCTGAAAAAGGAAAATAATAATAATAATAACTAGAAAAATTTGCATTTCCTGCGAAAATGCAGTGTGGATGCTTAAAGCTGAAGCTGTATGCAAAAACTAGCTGAAAAAGCTGAAAAGTTGCAGAAATTGTAAAAACTTTGCAGAAGCAAAAGAAGTTTGCTAAAATGGAATAACTTAGCAGAACTGCAATATCTTAGAGGAAACATAATACTTGGCAGAAATACAATAGCATAGCAGAATTTAGCAGAAATATTGTAACTTACCAGAAACATGATAACTTCTCAAAAATACAAGAATTTAGGAGAAATAGTATAAGATAACAGAAAGAATATATTTAGCCAAAAATACTTAAACATTACAGAAACACTATGATTTAGAAAAATAGTACAACAGAGCAGAAATATTGTGATTTACCAGAGACACTGTGATGAACTATGAATATTGTAATTTTAAATTAAGACTATGTTTTAGCACAAATATTATAATTTGGCAGAAATACTATAATTTAGCAGAAATACTATATTAAGCACAAATCCCATAAAAAGCAGAAATACTGTACTATGATTTAGTAGAAAAACTATAATTATTCAGAAATACTACATTTAGCAGAAATACTATATTAAGCACAAATCCTATGAAAAGCAGAAATGGTATGATTAAGCATAAATACTACATTTAGCAGAAATACTATATTAAGCACAAATCTTATAAAAAGCAGAAATACTATATTAAGCACAAATCCTATAAAAGCAGAAATAGTATATTAAGCACAAATCTTATAAAATAGCAGAAATAGTATGATTTAGCACAATAGTAATAAGTTAAACAGAAAAATTGGAAAAGCAAAATGGACAGCTGAAAAAATGCTGAACATGCTGAGGGTCCCTCAAATATACTAGTTAAATGACAAAAATCTGCAAAAAAATTTATGACAGCCCCACAATTATAAATATGTACACATGAGGAAACACACATGCACAGAGAGACACACACACAAGATCCAATTCAGTCAACCAGTCTAAATATATTGAATTTGAATCTTGCAATGAGATCATCCCATTAAAAGGCTTTCTCTCTCTCTCTCTCTCTCTCTCTCTCACTGTCACACACACACACACACACACACACACACACACACACACAAACACACACACGCACACACACACGCACACACAAACACACACAGACAGACACAGAGGGAGAGAGCTGCCGAATTTAAATCCACCAATCCGAGTGGCTGTTTACGTTTTCCCGCCAAAAAAGGTGCATCTTTTTACACACGCAGCACAGAGAGGCACAGGATTATTGCAGTCTATTTCTCATAGTGACGACTCCCCTCAAACAAATGACCATAATTTCCTAACCGTAGGGGCTAGAGCGGTCATTCTTACACCGTTTTGTTCAGAAGAGATGGGGGAATCTTCCAGTGTTTACAATTTATCATTAACATATGAATTTTTAGAGATATATGACATGGATGACTTATTGACTTAGAAGCCACGAATTCCCCAATATGCAAATTTGAATGGCTGAGGCCACATATATGATTGGCTGGCTGGGAAGCCGTGCAGGCCCTGATTTGTGGATTTGAATTCCTCAGCCCTGATATGATTGGCTGGCTTAGAAGCCATGAAGGCCCCAATATGCAAATTTGAATGCCTCAGGACACATGTATGATTGGCTGGGAAGCCGTGCAGGCCCTGATTTGAAAATTCTAATGTCTCAGTCCTCACAGAGGATTGGCTGCCTGGGGACCTGGCAGAAATATATGGAAATACTATGATTAAGCATAAATACTACATTTAGTAGAAATACTATGTTTTAGCACAAATACTATAAAAAGCAGAAATACTATATTAAGCACAAATCCTATAAAAAGCAGAAATACTATATTAGGCACAAATCCTATAAAAAGCAGAAATACTATATTAGGCACAAATAGTATAAAAAGCAGAAATACTATAATTTAGCAGAAATACTATGTTAGGCACAAATCCTATAAAAAGAATAAATACTATAATTTAGCAGAAATACTATATTAGTCACAAATCTTATGAAAAGCAGAAATAGTATGATTTAGCAGAAATACTGTATTTAGCACAAGTACCGAAAAGTACCAGAAATACTATGATTTAGCAGAATAGTAATAACTTACAAAATTACAAATATGGAGGCATATTGAAACAGAAATGCACAGAGGGACACACAAACACAGGCTCTAATCCAGTCAACCAGTCTAACTATATTCAATTTAAATCCTACAATGACATGCTGCCAAATAAGGGCAGGGTCCTCTCTCTCCCACTAAACACACACACACACACACACACACACAGACAGACACAGAGGGAGAGAGCTGCCGAATTTAAATCCACCAATCAGAGAGGCTGTTTACGTTTTCCCGCCAAAACAGGTGCATCTTTTTACACACGCAGCACAGAGAGGCACAGGATTATTGCAGCCTATTTCTCATAGTGAGGACTCCCCACAAACAAATGACCATAATTTCCTAACCGTAGGGGCTAGAACGGTCATTCTTACACAGTTTTGTTCAGAAGAGATGGGGGAATCTTCCAGTGTTAACAATTTATCATTAAAATGTGAATTTTTAGAGATATACGACATGGATGACTTGTTGACTTAGAAGCCACGAATTCCCCAATATGCAAATTTGAATGCCTGAGGCCACATATATGATTGGCTGGCTGGGAAGCCGTGCAGGCCCTGATTTGTGGATTTGAATTCCTCAGCCCTCAGATATGATTGGCTGGCTTAGAAGCCATGAAGGCCCCAATATGCAAATTTGAATGCCTCAGGACACATATATGATTGGCTGGGAAACCGTGCAGGCCCTGATTTGAAAATTTGAATGTCTAAGTCCTCACAGAGGATTGGCTGCCTGGGGACCTGGCAGAAATATATAGAAATACTATGATTAAGCATAAATACTACATTTAGTAGAAATACTATGTTTTAGCACAAATACTATAAAAAGCAGAAATACTATAATTTAGCAGAAATACTATATTAAGCACAAATCCTATAAAAAGCAGAAATAGGATGATTAAGCATAAACACTACATTTAGTAGAAATACTATGTTTGAGCAAAAATCCTATAAAAAGCAGAAATACTATATTAGGCACAAATCCCATAAAAAGCAGAAATAGTATGATTAAGCATAAATACTACATTTAGTAGAAATACTATGTTTTAGCACAAATAGTATAAAAAGCAGAAATACTGTAATTTAGCAGAAATACTATATTAGGCACAAATCTTATAAAATAGCAGAAATAGTATGATTTAGCACAATAGTAATAAGTTAAACAGAAAAATTGGAAAAGCAAAATGGACAGCTGAAAAAATGATGAACATGCTGAGGGTCCCTCAAATATACTTGTTAAATGAAAAAATCAGCAAAAAAAATACACAGGGAGAGAGAAGTAAGTTTCTAGGTCAGCCTGGGAGCTGCTAAATTTGAATCCACCAATCAGAGAGCCTGTGTACTTTTTCCCGCCAAAACATGTGCATCTTTTTACACACGCAGCACAGAGAGGCACAGGATTATTGCAGCCTATTTCTCATAGTGAGGACTCCCCTCAAACAAATGACCATAATTTCCAAACCGTAGGGGCTAGAGCGGTCATTCTTACACCGTTTTGTTCAGAAGAGATGGGGGAATCTTCCAGTGTTTACAATTTATCATTAAAATATGAATTATTAAAGATATTTGACTTCTAATGCACCATAACTGAGTAGAGCGAAGCAAAAACTGCCTTGACTTGCCCTCAAACAACGCTTTGTGACTTGAAATCTATTTGGAGTATCGATATCATTCTTTCACCGTAAGAGACAGCAGGCTTTGGTGAACAATCATGGAAATTTTCAGGTCTCTGTGGAAATCCATTAAAAAGATATGACGAGAGAAAAAAGTGCTTCATTTCCACAGTTTGAAATCTGAAGAAATCTGAGCGAAGGACGAATTTCCTACCCTCAAACAAGTCTAACTCATTTCAGAACGGTAATAGGTGAGAAAATAATTCTTGATTTGTGAGCGTCAGGGGTGTCTGAAGATATACTGGGACAAGCCTTATGTCTTAACTTTGCTTCGTTAAGGAGATATGACAATTCGAATATGCCTCTCATTACAGAAATCAAGCGGTGATTTTGAACAAGCTCTCCATTGACTTTCTATGGAGAGTTTTGCGACTTTGTGTTGGTCTGAGGAGATTTGCCAAAATTCTATAAATCCCACAACAATGATAGTGACATTTTCGGAAACCCAGCAAAAATACCTACGTTTTGATGTATAATTTGTGGAAGTTGAGTGAAAATTGAGCAAGTAGCAAGAAGTTGTTCGGACATGAAGAGAAGACTGCAAAACCTTCAGTGGCACACTGGAAGCCAAGTGCATAGCAACCATAACAACGCATGTATTTTGTGAAAAATCACAATTTTGCAACTGAAAACTTTAAGAGGCATAAAAGTAAAACGGTAAAAGATTTGAAAAAGCTGAATCATACCTGAATAGCCCAATAATTTGAGAACATTTTAAAGTTTGAATGGTTGTTCTACGTGAAAATATGAGGAAGTAGTTAAGTTTCAGAAACAAGCAAATTTTAGCAGAATTGCAGAAGTTTCCCATTCATTTCAATGGGACAAATTAAGCTTAATATTTTAAAAAGTATAATAGTGAAAAATACCAAAAGACATAGCAGGAATTAGCAGAAATAGCAGAATATTTTAAAATTTGAACGGTGAAAATCGGCTGAAAATTGTGGAAGTAGTTAAGTGCCAAAAAGTGTACGGAAGTCCCAAGAGGAACTCAATAGATGCTTAAAGCATCCACACAATAACTAGAAAGCGAAAATTTCTGAAGAAATTTTAAGTGTGCCTATGCCGCCGCTAATCAGTATAGTTTGCCATTCAAACGGCTACAGAGAGCAAAACTCAGCAGAGCAGCCATTCTCCACCATGAACTATGATAAAACCAAACACCGCCCGCGCCTCACAGATGACAGCTTACAGTTTTGTGTAAAGATGAGGTGACTTCGTACAGCCCCGATTTGTAGACGCTGTGCGCAGAGGTTCATAAGCAGACCCGACAATGTTTGCATGAACACGCTTTGAAGCATTACGTTATGGACCACTTTTCACACATAGTTGCTGTACCCACACAGCTGGCTGTAGCTTTTCATCTCACAGCCCGACACATACAAAAAAGCAAAAAGCAAAGAGAGAGCACAGACTTTACACCTGAGAGGCGTGATTGCAGATGCCGTTGAGGTGGGTCCACCTCCCCTGCAGCGGCACTGCAGACCACGCCCTGCCACACACATCAAACACGTAAAATAAATATTTATGCACTTTTGCATTCACTTTTTGTTTTTTGTTATTTTTACACAGTGTTCTGAATGATTAACAATGGTCTACAGCAGGGGTGTCAAACTCAAATACACAGTGGGCCAAAATTCAAAACTGGAACAAAGTCGCGGGCTAACATTAATATTTATTGAAAAAAAAAAATCTTCCCCCAGATATAAGAATGAATCTTTTCTTATGGACTCAAACACGTTTTGCTGGAAAACTGAATATGGAACAAGCAAAGCTTAATACTAAACAATATATATATTAGCTGTATATATATATATATTGACTTGTTCAACATGGCGGCGCGTGCACACGCAGCGGCTTCTCTCTCTCCCGAACAAACTACTTTTTCGTGTTTTTCGTCCTGTAAGTTGCAGTGTTTTTGTAAGTCTTTGTCGCGTCTATCTGTGTGCAAGCGAGGATATGCCCGAACACTTCTTCTCGACATCGGCAGAAACAAACTTTTTAAGTTAAACTCTGTGGACATCGAGAAGCTGAAAGATCTGGGTTTGCTCCGAAGGCCTACTCAATCACCGACCCCCACTCCTGCACTTCGCCCACAATGGATGCGCCTCAAGCGGTGTGAGAGGAAGCAGAAGAGGGGTAAGCGCGGTGGCATCCGAGCTAGGCTAGCGGCTAGCCCACACAAACCCGCCATCCCCTCTATCGTTCTGGCCAACGTACGCTCGCTAGAAAATAAACTGGACGACATCCGACTGCTACGTTCATCTCAAAGGAATGTAAAGGACTGCTGTGCTTTTGTGTTCACGGAAACATGGCTTAGCGACAGTGTCCCGGACCGCGCCATTCAGCTCGACCAGCTAACATGCTACCGTGCTGACAGAGTCATCGTCGCGGGAGGTAAGACCCGCGGGGGAGGACTTTGTGTTTACATCAATGACGCCTGGTGTCGCGATGCTGTTGCGGTCTGGAAACACTGCTCACCAGTGCTGGAGTTTATGGTTATTAAGTGCCGGCCATTCTATCTACCGAGGGAATATACAGCCATACTACTGTGCGCTGTGTATATCCCTCCCTCCTCCAATGTCAACAACAGGAGCGAGGCACTGAATGAACTGTACCAGCACATCAGTGAGCAGCAGACAGCCCATCCTGATGCTTTTCTCATCCTGGCTGGGGATTTCAATCATGCAGACTTAAAGTGCGTTTTTCCAAAAATACAACAACACATAGACTTTCCAACAAGGGGAAATAACACACTGGACTTTGTTTACACCACCCAGAGAGGAGCTTACAAAGCTTTTCCCCTCCCCCACCTCGGCGCCTCAGACCACATCACTGTCATGCTAATGCCTGCTTACAGACCGCTCGTTAAAGCCACCAAACCGGTTCGTAAGCAGATACAAGTGTGGCCAGAAGGGTCTTCAGAGGCTTTACAGGACTGCTTTAACACCACAGACTGGAACATGTTTAAGCAGGCTGCCACCTACAACAACACCACTGACCTCCAGGAGTACACAGAGACTGTTACAGCCTACAGCAACAAGTGCATTGAGGATGTAACAGTCACGAAAACCATAACTGTCCGGGCCAATCAAAAACCATGGATGACAGGAGAGGTCTACAGGCTGCTGAAAGCTCGGAATGTTGCCTTCAGAGATGGAGACGAGGCAAGCCTGAGGACAGCTAGGGCCAACCTTTCCCGTGGCATCAGAGAGGCTAAGAGACAGTACTCCAGGAAAATATCCCATCACTTCAAAGACAGCAGAGACTCACGGAGCCTGTGGCGGGGCATTCAGACCATCACAGATTACAAGCCCCCACCACAGACTTGTGACAGTACTATCCCCCTGCTGAACGAGCTGAACACTTTCTTTGCTCGCTTTGAAGTCCGAAACAGCACCACTGCACAGAAGACCCCACCCGCTCCTGGTGACCAGGTGATGACTCTGTCCCCGGACAGCGTGAGGAGATCCCTCAGCAGGATCAATGCACGTAAAGCTCCGGGTCCTGACAACATTCCTGGTCGTGCACTGAGAGACTGTGCAGTGGAACTCACTGATGTCTTCACAGACATCTTCAACATATCACTCATCCAGGCTGTCGTCCCCACATGTTTTAAAGCCACCACAATCATTCCGGTTCCAAAAAAGTCATCTCCCTCCTGCTTTAATGACTACCGTCCTGTTGCACTTACTCCCATCCTGATGAAGTGCTTCGAATGACTAGTCATGCAGCACATCAAGACTGTCCTGCCCCCCTCCCTGGACCCCTTCCAGTTTGCGTATCGGCCCAATCGCTCAACCGATGATGCCATCTCCACTGCACTCCACTCAGCACTCACACACCTGGACAAAAAAGATTCATATGTTCGAATGCTGTTCATAGACTTCAGTTCAGCATTCAACACTATAATCCCCCAACAGCTCACTCAAAAACTGGTCCAGCTGGGGCTCAACACCTCACTGTGCAACTGGCTGTTGGATTTCCTCACCGGAAGACCTCAAGCAGTACGGGTCGGCAGTAATACATCCAGCACCATCATTTTAAACACGGGGGCCCCGCAGGGATGTGTGCTGAGCCCCCTCCTCTTCACTCTGCTGACCCATGACTGCACTCCATCACACAGCTCCAACCTCTTCATCAAGTTTGCGGACGACACAACGGTGGTGGGTCTCATTAGCAACAGGGATGAGACCGACTACAGAAGCGAGGTGAGACGCCTGGCCACGTGGTGTGCTGACAACAATCTCTCTCTGAATGTGGAGAAGACGAAGGAGATTGTTGTGGACTTCAGGAGAATGCACACCCAACATGCTCCTCTGACCATTGACGGAGCGTCTGTGGAGAGAGTGAGCAGCACCAAGTTCTTGGGTGTGCACATCACAGAGGATCTCTCCTGGACGTACAACACCACAGCACTGGCCAAGAAATCACAGCAGCGTCTCTTCTTTCTCCGCAAACTAAGAAGAGCAGGAGCTCCAGCCCCCATCATGTACACTTTCTACAGAGGCACCATCGAGAGCATCCTGTCGAGCTGCATCACTGTGTGGTTTGGAGCCTGCAATGCGTCCTGCCATAGAACCCTCCAACGCATAGTGAGAGCTGCAGAGAGGATCATTGGTGTCTCTCTCCCCTCCCTCCAGGACATTTACAGCACCCGTCTCACTAAAAAAGCCCTTTGCATAGCGGCTGATCCCACGCACCCAATGCAAAGCTTCTTCAAGCTGCTGCCGTCAGGGAGGAGACTGCGGAGTCTCCAGGCCAGGACCAGCAGACTGAAGGACAGCTTCATCCATCAGGCTGTCAGGAAGCTAAACTCCCTCCCGATTCTGCCCCCCTCTCCCCTCTTCTCCACCACGGTCTCACTGAACTCTGTCACACACACACACACACTCACTCTCTGACGCACTCACTGGCCTGCTCCAGTCACTTTGTGGAGCATTGGACTGCTTAAGCATTGGACCTCATAAGACTTTGTTGTTACACTATCTCTTACCGTACACTACTAAATCCCCATTTGCACTATTTGCCTATTTTGCACCACTATGCCTTCTTACTTGAATATTGTATATTGTATATTGCATAGCTTTTTTTTTTTGTTATACGTAAAATTGTATTGTATTTATTTAAATTTTTACTTTTTAATTATTTTATTTGCATTTTTCTAATCACTAGGGTTTGAGAGTAACGCAATTTCTATTCTGTGTATGTCCTGTACATGTGGCAGAATTGACAAATAAAGTTGACTTGACTTGACTTGACTTGACTAATACCAGTAGGCCAGCTCTAATAGTAATTTGGTATGGCTTCGCGGGCCAAATGTAATTAGGCTGCGGGCCAAATTTGGCCCACGGGCCAGAGTTTGACACCTATGGTCTACAGCCAATCTTGTGTATTATTTTACAAACTTTGGTTGTAAGATTCAGATAACTATTTAATAAAAGCTAAATATTTTATATGAGAGTAAGAAAGAAAAGTATATCTTTGTGTCCCCCTCTCCCTGTTAATGCCCTACCTGGCCCCAGGTAGTTCAATTCAACCAGGCGTTCAATTTGTGGCTCGGACCGTGCTATGATGTTTCTTCGGGCTACGAAGTGAGCATCCAACCTCCTTTTAACGGTCTCATAATCGCTTGCCTCTTCGGGAGTCAGGTGCAGGGATACCAATATTTCCTCTGCCTCCTCGCCCATAGTGTAGATAAGGGCGTTCACTTGATTTTCGTCCGCTTGCGGGGTGACTTGAAACTGACTCATGACGTCTCTTTTCGCGCAGCTCCTCTCTGGCCGACCTTTAACCTGGCACCGACGCCGAAACCTTACACTTATGCCCAACTAACGCTTCCAGTTGTCTTCTGACACCATGTTCCGTTATTTGAGGTTATGGATGTTATTTGACTGGAGGCATAACTGACAGACACACGAGACGCGCCATTACTCCAATGAGTGTCCTGTATTATTTTTCATCCCCCCCCACAACAACAACCCAGCAGAAACGTTCCTACCGTTTAACATTTAGCTGATACTACAAGTAACAGCGCCCACAGCTGTATAGAAACTCCGTCGTGCTAGCTAGCACGCAGTACGAGTTATCGTTAGCCACCACCGGTCGATCGGCGGCGAGCGATCGTGGTTGAAAGGAGAGACGCCTTACTGAAAAGGTGTTTTTTAGCGAAGGGTCGCTAGCCGGCGGCTAGCTAGCCGGCTAGCAGCAACATCGTGAGAAATCTCTTGCTAATATGGGATGTTTTGACAAAACAAGCAGATATTTAACGTTTACACACCTACATTCTCACCTGAAAATATCTTAAAAGTTTACTTTGTGACCTAGAAACACGAATAAGAGGAATATATTAAACCAAGTGGCAGCCGCCATTGTTTGACTCTGGGATATGGAGTTTGCAAAGTTTCACTTTCAACTCCCATTCATTTCAATGGGCAAAAACTTGCATTAAAATATTCATATTTAAAAAACTATAGAAGTAATAAACACCAAAAGTCATAGCACACCATTCCTGATCCAGCCGCACAAAATGATATAACATATATGAAGCTTGTGTCAAAACTGTGGGATGAGTTACGTGTGAAAATTTCAGGCTGAAAAAGGAAAATAATAATAATAATAATAACTAGAAAGCGAAAATTTCTGAAGAAATTTTAAGTGTGCCTATGCCGCCGCTAATCAGTATAGTTTGCCATTCAAACGGCCACAGAGAGCAAAACTCAGCAGAGCAGCCATTCTCCACCATGAACTATGGTAAAACCAAACACCGCTCGCGCCTCACAGATGACAGCTTACGGTTTTGTGTAAAGATGAGGTGACTTCGTACAGCCCCAATTTGTAGACGCTGTGCGCAGAGGTTCATAAGCAGACCCGACAATGTTTGCATGAACACACTTTGAAGCATTACGTTATGGACCACTTTTCACACATAGTTGCTGTACCCACACAGCCGGCTGTAGCTTTTCATCTCATAGCCCGACACATACACAAAAAAAAAAAAAAAAGCAGAGAGAGCACAGACTTTACACCTGAGAGGCGTGATTGCAGATGCCGCTGAGGTGGGTCCACCTCCCCTGCAGCGGCACTGCAGACCACGCCCTGCCACACACATCAAACACGTAAAATAAATATTTATGCACTTTTCATTCACTTTTTGTTTTTTGTTATTTTTACACAGTGTTCTGAATGATTAACAATGGTCTACAGCCAATCTTGTGTATTATTATACAAACTTTGGTTGTAAGATTCAGATAACTATTTAATAAAAGCTAAATATTTTATATGAGAGTAAGAAAGAAAAGTATATCTTTGTCTCATACTCTCATCAGACAATACATGAACCTCTCAATAAACAAAATATATGCTCGGCTTAAATGACAAACCGCTATTTTACACAGTGGAACACTTATTTTTAAACAAAACCAATGCAGTTCGCCACTGACAGTGCTTACCTTTGCACATCACAGTAAACACTGAACCAAGATGGTGCCCACGCGAACGAGAAATCTGAACTACGGTGTCCTGCAGAGGACAAATGGTCAAAATTGCTAAAATTTACAACATATATGCAGCTCAACAGCGACACCTTGTGACTTATTCCAGTCACTACCTTACATATACATAACGTCTTACCTGACATTCAGTTCACCGGACACTCATACTGAATCACCAGCCCATATAAATGAAAAATAAGTCCAGCAGCCAACCAAGAGTCATCACGAAAGACTAGGGGTGACACGACAGCGTGAGCGGGCCTGGGTGTCAGCCAGCCCAGCCTGGGTGTCAGCCAGCCCGACCTGGGTGGCAGCCAAGCCGCGCTAGCCAGCTAGCCGGCTAGCTGCCATGCGGCGGTGAAACGAGAGCGTGAGCCGGCCTGGGTATCAGTCAGCCCGGCCTAGGTGTCAGCCAAGCCGCCCTAGCCAGCTAGCTGCCATGCGGCGCTAGCAGTAACATCGTGAGAGATATGGGACTTCTTGATAAAATATGGGACTTCTTGATAAAACGAGCAGATATTTGAAGTTTACACCCCTACATTCTCGCCTGAAAATAGGGGAGGCTGTCATAAAGTTCAACATCAGTAACTTAGCGCGCACAGCTGTATAGAAACTCCGTCGTGCTAGCTAGCACGCAGTACAGTTATTGTAACTGTCAGCACAACGAAAATAAACTACACCTAAACTCGGTTTATATCTGACCCAAATAGAGTGCAGTTAATAACGTCTTACCTGAAATTCAGTTCACCAGCCGCCTGCTTCTCCTGCATTGGGTTTCCCTTATCCACGATTGAGCTCCGCGTTAGCCACCACCGGTCGATTGGTGTTTCTTTCCCCGCATACGAGGGGAAGAGACATATACCGGTGGCTAACGCGGAGCTAGCTAGCCACCGGTATATGAACAACTCAGTTATTTTTTCCACATCGACCAGCATCATCGGCCCATATAAACGAAAAATAAGTCCAGCTAAGACAAAGACTGTTTGCGGAGCGATCAGGGGTGAAAGGAGTTAGAGACGCCTCACTGAAAGCCAAGCCTGGGTGCTTTTGAGTGAAGCGGCGCTAGCCGGCTAGCTAGCCAACATCGTGAAAAATCTCTTGCTAATATGGGATGTTTTGACAAAACGAGCAGATATTTGACGTTTACACACCTACATTCTCGCCTGAAAATATCTTAAAAGTTTACTTTGTGACCTAGAAACACGAATAAGAGGAATATATTAAACGAAGTAGCAGCCGCCATTGTTTGACTCTGGGATATGGAATTTGCACCAAGCATACACCCTTGCCATTACCGTAACTATTCAATGCTTTGCGCAACCTTAAGAATTCCAATGGTTCCTGAAAGCACCGACGCTGTGCGCGCCGTTGATATTGTCGTCATTACGGTAATCCAAATACGGGGACATACCACTAGAGGGAGCCAACACACCACAAATTAACTTGAAACATAAGTGAAACTTAAGTTCCCATTCATTTCAATGGGCAAAAACTTGCATTAAAATATTCATATTTAAAAAACTATAGAAGTAATAAACACCAAAAGTCATAGCACACCATTCCTGATCCAGCCGCACAAAATGATATAACATATGTGAACCTTGTCTCAAAACTGTGGGGCGAGTTACGCGCGGAAATTTCAGGCTGAAAAAGGAAAATAATAATAATAAGAAGAATAATAAATCCGAGCAATAGTAATAAGTGTGCCTTTTGGCATAGGCACACTTAATAAGAATAATAAATCCGAGCAATAGTAATAAGTGTGCCTTTTGGCATAGGCACACTTAATAATAAGAATAATAAATCCGAGCAATAGTAATAAGTGTGCCTTTTGGCATAGGCACACTTAATTAATAATAATAATAATAAATCCGAGCAATAGTAATAAGTGTGCCTTTTGGCATAGGCACACTTAATAAATCCGAGCAATAGTAATAAGTGTGCCTTTTGGCATAGGCACACTTAATAATAAATCCGAGCAATAGTAATAAGTGTGCCTTTTGGCATAGGCACACTTAATTAGCGACAAAGATCCGCCTTTACCGAACCCTGATCCTGCTCGTTCTACTTTACAGTGCAGAGACGTGGACAATGCTCAAACACGACCTGAGCAAGCTCGAAGTTTTCCAAATGCGTTGCCTTAGATGCATGCTCGGGGTTTCCCTTCGCGACCGTCATTCGAATGACACCATCCTCACCAGCTGCGGCAGCCAACCGACGATCGGCGACCTAATCCAGCGCCGTCGACTCCGTTGGTTTGGCCACATTTGTCAAATGGACCCGAGCCGCTACCCCCATGGCCTACTCTGGTTGACCCGCCCCACCGATTGGAGGGTGCATCGAAATGCACCAAAGAAGACATGGATGAAACAAATCCAGGATGATTTGAAGGCCCTTCGACTTGACCTCGAGCAGGCAAGAATCATCGCCTTAGATCGAAAAGCGTGGAAGATAATCATTGGTCAAGCAAGAGAACCTGCGGCACCTACAGCAGCGTACTGGTTGCGCGGCAGACCACCGCCGCTGGTCGCCCGCTAAGGATAAGAAGGTGGTTCACACCCCCTTGCTACCTCCCAGAGTCCTCAAAGAGACAAAAGACTCTTCCTGTGGAGCTGTCTGCTTCCCCCAACTTCCTTACTAGACCCCAACCATTTGTCTTACTGTATGAGTGTGAGACATGTTAAAATCCAGTGGCACCAAGGTATCATACAATAAAATAATGTGATTAATACATAAGTAAAAGAAGTTCCTATACATGCCCCTTCCTGATTTCTTATGTTTTAACATGTTTGTTACACTTACATGTTTCCAATTTCAAATGTTAACACAGATGTTCAGAGTAAATACAGATTGTAGTTTTTTAAATGATGATTTCATTTAGTTTGGGGAAACAGCTCCAACTTTACCTCATGTAGAAAAAGTCATTTCCTTCTAAACCTAATAAGTGGTTTTGTCATCTAGCAAGAACTGCAATCAAGCATTTGCAATAACTAATAAAAAAAAGCACTTGGGACAATTGTGTTGGTGACAGCTTTTGTTATAATATCAATAATATTTATATGAATATGGGATACTGTTACATGTTTGTATAGACTTTTGTGAAATATGGAGACACTCCTGGCATTATATGAGCAAAGTGAGACTCATTTTTTAGGGTTGGTGGAGATGAGTGTGAAGATCCAAACAATCCCTGTCAGTGATGGAGAAGCTTTGATGAAATATTTGGTAAAAAGTTCACCAGCATGAAGGAAATGAAGTTTCAAACTTTCCTTAGGAGGAGCCCAGCACGCCTGCTTAAAGAAAAGTGAGTGTGGCGATGTGGATGCTTGCAGCGACTGCTGTATAGAGGCCATCCTGCTACACATGAAACACATCAGAGTCATAATTGTTATTTTAGTCACGTGTTTGTTTATTATCCTTATTGTTTTATCTGGGACTGTTTGCAGACATCTCAGAGAGAGGAGACACCAGCATCTGAACAGAGACTCAAACCAGCAACCTGCAGCTCCCTGCTTGGCTGCTCCAGTTTTCTCCTCACTCATGTTGCCCACCAGTGATTTCTAGCTGCCCACCCACACAGCAGGCTAGAATATGCGCTGAGCCTCAGCACCCAATACTTGGACATGTTTTCTTTATTAAACAATGAACCAGACCCCAAAAAGTAAACAGCTGTTATTGCTAGGCAACGGGAGCAGCATTTGGTGATGCAGCACCTGACATTCCCGACCATGTGGGTGGAGCATGCATGGAATGGAATGTTTAGTAGAACTGTGCAACACAAGCACTTAGTTACAGCATGTTTCATTGTATCCAGACACAGCTAGAGACACATCTACAGCAGCATCTCTGTGCAGGACAAACGACGGTTGACGAAGAAACATCGAAAACTTCACTTCACTCCTCTACAATACGTTGGCTCCTTTGTTTAAAAGGCCAAAATGAATCGAGGGAGAACGAGAAGAGGATCGGCGAGTGATTCACCATACAATACAGTACAGCTGATTAACCTGCAAGAAGAATTTCAAATGATACAGGCTGAAAATGTCAAATTAAAAGAAGAGGCAGAAGAATCAAGAGGAGAAGCTAAAAATTTACAGTTTGAAACTGAAGTTTCAGCCTCCCTGGGAAAGTCTATGCCAGGGTGCTGGAAAGGAGAGTTCGTCCGCTAGTCGAACCTCGGATACAGGAGGAACAATGCGGTTTTCGTCTTGGTCGCGGAACACTGGACCAGCTCTTTATCCTCTCGAGGATACTTGAGGGTGCATTGGAGTTTGCCCAACCAGTCTACATGTGTTTTGTGGACTTGGAGAAGGCATTCGACCGTGTCCCTCGGGGTGTCCTGTGGGAGGTGTTGCGGGAGTATGGGGTGTCTGGCCCATTCGATCCCTATACAACCGTTGCAAGAGCTTGTTTCGCATTGCCGGCAATAAGTCTGACTCGTTCCCGGTGGGTGATGGGCTTCGCCAGGGATGCCCTTTGTCTCCGGTTCTGTTCATAATTTTTATGGATAGGATTTCTAGGTGCAGCCGAGTAGCAGAGGGCTTTCGCTTTGGTGGCCTCAGAATCTCATCTCTGATTTTTGCGGATGATGTGGTTCTGTTGGCTTCATCGGGTGAGGGCCTCCAGCTCGCACTGGAACGGTTCGCAGCCGAGTGTGAAGCAGCAGGAATGAGGATCAGCACCTCCAAATCTGAGGCCATGGTTCCCAGCCGGAAAAGGGTGGAGTGCCCACTCCGGGTCGGGGATGAGTTCCTGCCCCAAGTGGAGGAGTTCAAGTATCTCGGGGTCTTGTTCGCGAGTGATGGGAGAAGGGAGCCGGAGATCGACAGACGGATTGGGGCTGCAGCTGCAGTAATGCGGACGCTGCACCGGTCCGTCGTGGTGAAGAGGGAGCTGAGTGTAAAAGCGAAGCTCTCAATTTACCGGTCGATCTACGTCCCTACCCTCACCTATGGCCACAAGCTGTGGGTAGTGACCGAAAGAACGAGATCGCGGATACAAGCGGCAGAAATGAGCTTCCTCCGAAGGGTGGCTGGCCTCTCCCTTAGAGATAGGGTGAGAAGTTCGGCCATCCGGGAGGGGCTCAGAGTAGAGCAGCTGCTGCTCCACATCGAAAGGAGCCAGCTGAGGTGGTTCGGGCATCTGACAAGGATGCCCCCTGGGCGCCTCCTGGGTGAGGTGTTCCAGGCATGTCCCACCGGGAGGAGGCCCCGGGGCAGACCCAGGACACGCTGGAGAGATTATATCTCTCAGCTGGCCTGGGAACGCCTTGGTATTCCCCCGGATAAGCTGGAGGAGGTGGCTGGGGAGAGGGAGGTCTGGGCCTCTTTGCTTAGGCTGCTGCCCCCGCGACCCGGCCTCGGATAAAGCGGATGAAGATGGATGGATGGATGGATGAAACTGAAGTAGTATTCCAGGAATTACTGCATGTGGGTCTCAAACTTAAAGGAGAGAAAATGGGAAAACAACAGTGTCATGATTCGAATTTGAGGAAGAGACAAACGACTACATGGTCCTCAGTAGATGTAAAAATAGTGGTTTTTTATTATACATATGTACATATGGGGAAGATGAGCATCACAAGCCTTTTAGAGCTGATCTCCCCCGAACAACCCTATCACAAGGCTTTTATTGCAATGATGACGTCAAGACACATGATAAGTATCAGTCAGTTCTCAGAACTCAGGAAGTTCCCCTTATATGGCCTCCAGATGTTTCCACTCAGTCCAGCACTCAGAGAAAACCAGGGTGTGTGGTGTGTATATCTATTCGTGTCGATTGTGAGTGTGTGTGTGTGTCAAACAGGGAGCATGTCCTGAGACGCCCTCACAGTTCTCCATAAGTGTGTTTGTGAACGTGCGTGTTTTACATAACTACGTGCATGTTGTTATTCGCCTGAATATGTCCAAGTGACTGGAACAGGCCCTGCTGGACCCACCAGATCGAGAGGTGTAAATACACTAATGGACAACAGCTTAAGCAGATAGAAAGAATAATACAGACCAACAATAGACTGAATTAAAGTGATGATAATCTATATACATTAATATCTTGCTCAGATTAACAAGGACATAATTAAACCAGGAATGCAGGATTCTTCTATAACCATAAATGATAAACCATAAGTGATGCAAAAGCAATAATACTAAGTGTGAATAACACCACAGAGACACTGAAATAATATTCCACCTGATAATCCCTCCTCTTGGCCTTGAAAAAGGCCAACATTCTCCAGGTGTGTCTCATCAATATACCTATAAGAGTAACAAAAGGAAACATGGCAGACATAAACACCCTTCCATTGCCCAAAAACAGACGTCATCCAATCCTCCAGCGCCGTGTTCACACCTGAATGTACATGCATTGTTAAAGTGTTTTTCATCACGTCCGTCGCAAATTCAAGACATGTGTAAATATTTCGTTTAGGCGTGGATCGACGTGTTTACGTACGTTTGTCAATTTGCGGATATAAACCTGATAAGGTGGTGCAGTTACCTGTGTCCACAGCCTCTCTAGTTAATTTCAAAATGCACTGATAACCCCAGTCATCCTCTGGATACAGAGCCGCAGGCTCAGTAAACAGACGAGGCCTGAGAATAGCACAAGCAACACAATCATCTACTTGCTCTCCCTTAGCAATTTGAGCCATCCCATCCGGCGACTCAATCAATTTGGACTCTCGAGCGGGTAGACCTCTGCGTCTGGGCAATTCACCCGTCTGTCAAAAAACAAACAAACATGTAATAACACTCATACATGTCAACACCCCCTTTATTTTCCAATTTCCCCACAACCCAGCTGTCCTTTTAGCTTCAGACTCGAGTTTCAGCCTGTCACGCTTCAGGCCTCCTTGCCACCTCCTCTTGGAGTGAAGAAACGCCCTCAGATTCTTCTTTCTTCAACTCGCCCAGGTGGACTACTGAGTGAGCCAGCCACGTTGCAGAGGATTATCCTGCCTCTGTTTACCACCCGTGTTGTGACTTGGAATGCGCCTTTCCCTGAGCTCCCCTCTGCTCATTCACCTTGAGACCACTGGAAGCAGAGCTATTACTTCCGGAGCTTGGCACGCTCCCTCCATCCTTCCGGTTTTCACATTCCAATGCTGCTGAAGGTTTGAGGCAGAGCAGGTTACTCCTCTCCATCCCCTGGAAGCTCAGTAGCACAGCTCTCGGTGCCATTTCCGCTCACGTCTCATCCACGCACTCCTCGAGACCTCATTGTTGTGGTGTCTACTCCTTTCTCTGCAAGAGACAGAAGCCAACCCATCTCCCTCGCTGGCTCTCCTAACCTAATGTTGTTGACTTTATGTATTCCAATCCTATGCTATGCCTATGTGTGTAAGAGTGCATGCATTTAACCCTCTGCACTTGAAGTCAATACCTCCAATATATCAATCCGATCCGTTGTCGGATGAAGCTTTTGACCTTGAGAGACTAAGTGCCAGCTCCTTATAAGCACATTTGCAGTGTGTGTGTATAAAAGTGAACAACAGACATCAAAACAAATTGGGCATTCTTAATTCTAACTTCCATTTAAATGTAGTACTCAGTTTCTGATCATCTAATTATGCTTCTCACTGGTTCTCTAAATTGTCTAGAAACCTTTAATTTTGCCATACCTAAATTATTAAAACACAAACGAAATCATAGACCCTTTATATAGCTTGTTGCCTTTATGAGCACAATTCTATAATGAGCAACAACCTGCAATCTGTACCAAAAATCTTCATGGTTACCCCTGCAATTAAAGATCAGATGCATTTTATATCCGTTTTAATTCTTCCTTATCTAAAACCTCCTCAGTTTCAGGTTAGTTTTGATTAGTCTCAATTAATAGTTCTAGTTGTATTTGCAATCTCCCCACTGAAAACTGCACAAGAACATTACACATCCCCTCTAAAACACTCTCCCGCCAACCTGTAACCCTGTGTAAAAAACATTAGTCAGCAGTTACATGTTAAGCTCCTTTAACTCCCAATTCACCTAAAAAGCAAATCTGTTAAATCAAACAGCTTATTTACAACCACCTGTACATCATAGAGTAATAAAAGATTCAGCACAACAGACAAGTATCATGTTCAGGTTTTCTCCGATCATTAAATCACTATTATTGCCGCAATTTGTTTTATTCACACTTGGGCAATGTTACTCCACTTGTTTATCACTAAGAGCCCCCTAATGGCCAGTTAGTGAGCTCTACGTCAAACTGTCCCCAAATTTGTTATTTGTTATTATTACTTGTTTTATTATTATTCTTTGTTTTCATGTCACTTGTCGGTTTTCTACTGCACCCTCCTCACGCGTCCTTACCAAAGCAAAGCAAACATTAGCAGCACACTGACCGCAGTCAGCCATCCACATTCCAGAGGTGCTATAAAAAGAAAACATTAAGAACTGTAACGCTGTAGAGAAGAAAATGTAAATGCTAACACTGCGCAGTTACCTCTGTAAGCAACACACGACACAAAAATGGCAATTAAAAGTTCACTCATCCTCGAATATTTTGTCATCCTTCTACTCCTGTAAAAAGAAACACACATAAATTCATCCACCCTCTTGTTCTATCTAGGTGGAGGTTAACCTTGAGTCGTAGTCAAGTCTTGTCATCCTTTACCAGTCAGTCCGTTTGTTTTTATTTCCAGTCTTTCATCCATTCATTCATTCATTCATTCATTCTTTTCTTTGCTGATAGTGGAAACCATCACCGCATTTAGATTTCCGCCCTCAGCAAGATGACATCATCTCAAAAAGAAAAACAAGAACTTGAGATCGGATTACCTCGCTGAATCCTTTTTTAGGCAGGGACTCTCATTTCTAATTGTCCCCATAAGTGTTTCCTCCAGAGCCCATTTCAATGCGGAGAAACTCACTTACAACAATCTTCTCGCCGACGTGTAATGCTTGTAATTTCCGATGTGCAGATCTGCTTAAAGAAAAGATTCAGAAACAAAAATCAGTGCACTGTTCAAAATATAGAACAAAATAAAATGAAAGATAACAAAAACAAAAATGCAGACGCCCGGGTCTTAGGACTTGTCACTGAATATTCCTCCTATCAATAAAAAGCCAAACCTAAACCTACACAGAGTCAAATCAACACCACCTCAACCTTTTCATATTCATAAACCTAGATATTTTGCGTTCGTGAAACAAAATTGAACCGTTTCCATATTAAGTAATTTGAGCTCTTGAAATGTTTTAGTTCTCTTAACTCTGCCAGTTTATCTCAACACTTATTCAATAACTTTTATTCAACTGCTACTTGGTCACTCAAATCTTACCTGTTCAAATTGCCTAGGGTTCACCAAAGTCTAGATCCCAGTTATCATGAAACTTGAACGGGTCTACAATGATTTACTTACAATAATATAGAATCATCACTCAACCTAGCTCTACTACTGGCACTGCGTGACTTTTCTCACACTGGAAACCAGAATTTAGTACATATCTTTAATACCTCAGGCAATCGTGGTCAAAGGCTGCCCCCCCCTTTCTCTTCTTCTTTGTCCGTGTGTTCCTCCTTTTATTAAATCTCCATCACAATGATGTGGCGCTCTGAAATAAGACTCACACTGTTAATTCATCTTTTTCACTCTGCACCACTGCTCAGGCTGTTTTCTTTTCTTCTTTTTTAGTGTACAGCAAACAATTAAGTTGAGGCCTTAAGCCCCAGATATCTCACACAGGCATCGTTTTCATACCCAAACCGCTCCTGAGTCTGCTCCCCAGACCACACAAATGCCCTCTGGGCTTATTATTGTAGCAGATTCTGTATTTGAATTTGTTGTGTGCAGCATTAAGCCTTTGTCAGTAAAGCATTCTTCATTGCAGCAGCTGGAGCATTGTGTGTCACTTCTTAGTGAATTTAATCAACATTTTGATTTTGGTGCATGGGTGTGTATCAGTTTTCACTCACTCAACGAGTGCATAAGTGTTCATGTGTGTGTTTCTCTTCATTCTAAGTCGGCGCATGCAGAAGTGTGTGTTTGTGTGTTGGTGTATGTTTGTGTTCATCACCTTCCTGTTCTGTTGTTTAGGTAAACCAGCGGCCTGAAGCCTGCCCTGGGGTCCTGCCCTCCTCTTTGGGTCTGTTTGCATCCGTTGTTGCAGCTGCCTGCATCTTCTCCTTGTAACTTGACCCTTTTGCTTCTGTAGCTCCTTCAGGGCTTGCTCCTGCTGTTGGAGCTTTGCGTCAGGTCTGGCGACCTCCTGCTCTAGCAAGCTTCCGCCTGATTTCAAGTCCTGTACGTGAAACTCCAAGTCTGACTGATGAGTTCAATTAGCAGCCAGCTCCTCTGGAGCCATGCTCAATTTCTGTTCTGATGCCTTGAGCTCTTACTGAGGGCAAAAACCTCAGAGTCTTTTCCTTCCACGTCAGATTGGAGTCTATTGATGTTGTCCTTACTTTGGTCCACGGCCTTCTGCAGCTCTGCTGTTCGGCTCTTCTCAGAGGTCAGCATTCTTTTGCTCACCCTCCCTTTTCCTCCGGGCTTAATGCGCGTCTCGTCACAGCTCTGTCAGCTGAAGCTTTAGCATTCTCCATCTCCGCTGCATGAGATTGCTTTCTGCAGCACTGTTGACATCCTCAAGTTGTTGTTGTGAGTCCAGCTGCTGTGGCCTTCAGGGGTCAAAGGGTCAAAGATGGTAGCGGAGAGGGCAACGATGGTAGAGGGGAGGGTAGGAGTCCAGGTCAGCTTCGGCTTTCAGAAAAAACAAAAACAAAACAACCACAGGCGAACAGGAAAATGATGTTGTGTTGTAAAACAATGATGATGTTGGCTGTGTTATCCAGAGAGGGGAGAAACAACGGGGCCTCCTCACCCCCCCTTTTTGTTTTTTCTCACCATATAATCAACTCATAACCCCCCAAGTTGGCAGGACAACACAGGTACGTGTTAAAATTCTTACAATCATGCCTAAAAACCTAAAAAGGAATTTTCTGTCATTCAGTAATCATTTGTCTTAAGCAATCAACAAAAACATATCACAATTTGACTCCTTTAACCACTAAATTTGTCATGTCATCACTGGATGGTCAGACCAGTGTCTTTTCTTTCGAAGTTAAGCTGTTGTCCTGCAACCCAGAGAGTTAATTTGTCAGTAGTGGATAAACTATATCATTTAAAAACAGGTGTATGTTAAGTGTCGCTACTTTAACCTTGCTTGTACGTGCACATGTATGTAAGCTGTTTCTTCATTGCATGTGTGGGTGCGTCTGTATGTGGGTTAATTTAACTTTTTCTCAAACGAGGCATTTCTCTAACACGCACCTGTGTCTGTTCCACACACTTCTCATACCTTTATCTGGTTGTGTGTGGTTTTATTTGTTTCAGTCATTTACCAGGAACATCTTTTCCTTTTCTCCATGTCTTCCGCCAAAGGTTAACACTGGTGAGATCCAGGAACACAGCACCAGGAGCAGTTCAGCGAGAAAAACTTGCCTAAAACTTCATTCTCTCTTTTTCCCGGGTGGGGTGGGGACAACTCTGGTGTCCAGCCGTGAATTTTTGAGCCAAAGCTTGGCTTGTCTCCTGCTGCCATACTCAGGTTTCCAGGTTAAGAAAAAACCACCTGTATGAAGACACTAAACATACATTTAGTATTTGTATAAACATAACTGCCTATATTATTGAACTGAACCAAGGGTCAGTTGAAGACCTTATAAATCCTGCTTCATTTCCTTTTTTTTTTTTTTTTTTTTTTTTTTTTGGCCTGTCCCGTTTGGCTCTTTTGCCATCAGAATTGTTGTCTAAAGGCAAAGAAAGATGCCCAACGGATTTACTTTACCAAACTGACCATCCCAGCCTTGCCGTAATGGTCCATTTGATTCACCTTTTATTGTTTATTTTATTTTCACTTACTGAATACGGGACAGACTTGACTGGGGGAAAGAAGGGGAGAAAGAAAGAGGGAAAGAGAAACAGCTGAGAAGAGGGACGGGGGAGAAGGGCAAAAGACAAAAACCAACAGAACGGGCAGAGAAAAAAAATGCATATATCAATCACCTGGATCACCTGCTGAGAAAGAAAAAAGAAAGCAAGCAGAAGAGAACAAGAGTAATAGAATAAACAACATCACAATGATATATGGGAATATGACAGTAAATACTAAATGTTAAACATTATTGTGCAGCACATAAGATCAACAGAACACAGTGTGCTTTGAGGTAGGAGCCAAAAAGGGTGTAGTTTGTGGGTGTGATCACCCGTGTGTACACCTGTGAGCATGGACGCGCTTGTTTTTTGTTTTTTAAAAGGTTCCTTCATGTAATAATCTGCTAGAGGGTGTGGGGGGGCCACAGCCCCGTCCTCCAGGGCGTGAAGCAGGTGTGGAGGAGATCAAAACTCCAGACATCCAGAGGCCCCCAGAACACAAGAGACCAAGGAAGACCAACAGAGGGGCAGCTGCGCCACTGTCCTGGAAAGAGCTGAGGAGAGTCCCAGATGAGGGCTCACTCAGCAGCCGCGGAGCAGAAGCCAGGGGGAGTTGCAGTGACGCGCCCGTGAGCTCCGCCGGCAGCCAGCTGCGCCTGAGTGACCGAGCCCCAGGCCGAGAGGCCGGGGGCACCCCACCTCCGAAGTGGCCCGAGCGAGCCCCAGGCTCCAGGCCCCGATAAGCGGCCGCCAAGGAGTGAGCCGGTGTGTACCTGGACGCCCATCCCCGGACACAAAGAACCACCAACGCACCGATGTCTGAGGGGGTCCGCCACTGGCAGGGGAAGTGGTGGTAGGGGGAGATAGGCCTCCAAACCTTGGAGGGCCTGAGATGTCCCCAGAGAGGTGGCGCCTGACACCCAACCTGACATATAGACACAGACATACAGGCACACACAGATACAAACATCCATTCCCACCCTCGTGCTCTCATATGCACTTACTCCACACTCAACCAACGTGGAGACAGACATAAAGAGACGTTGTACACACGATCACACTCCCCAAGCGTACTCTACAAACCGGGTCTAGGTGCCCCCGCCCCTGGAGGGGGGAACTGCACCCAGACCCAGGTGGTGTTTCCCTTTTCCCTGCGGTGGGGGGAGGCAGACCGCCCCGACTCCGCAGCAGCAGGAAGGCTCCACACTCCAGACCGCAGTCGGACAGCCAACTCCTCCTCCTAGTCCTAGCCCACCTGCTCCAGCAGGTCGCAGAGAACGGGGGTGAGAGAAGACTCCGAACCTCCCTCCACCCGCTCATTGTAATGTTGATGCATGTGTGTTCTAAGGTGCATTTAAAACCCAGGAGGGCTTGGAGCTACCTGCCAGAGAGCAGCAGGTAAGCGCATGGTCCCTCCTGCTAGCCCTCAATGTCTACGTGTATTTAAAATTGAGAGGTGGGCAACGATGCCAGGGGTGGGGTGTACACCCTGATGGTACTTTGGACTCCGTGTATCGTGCCCACCCCCAAGATCCTATATGTATGTGTAATGAGAGTGTGAGTAATGTGAATGTCTAAGTTGTGGGATAAAATTGAGGCAGAGGCAGCCAGAAGGGGACAGAGGGGGGGGGGGGGGGGGTAGCCTCCTCTGCACCCTGGTGACATACCCCTACTCCAAGGCCCTGCATGTGTGGGTGGTTGTGGTGGAGCGGGAAGAGGGAGGCAGCTGGAGATGGGGAGGGAAGGAAGGGAGGGGCAAGTGACCCCTCCCTGGGGCCAGCTCCCCCGCTGACCCCAGTAGGCACCCCCATACTCCGCGACCCGCCAGGGAAAGGGGGCCCAGGCCCATCCAGACCGGGCCCAGTGCAGCAGCGCCGCCCGGCCCCACAGAGCCCGGGACAGTCCACCCAACCCCACCACAGAGAAAACTGCACCCACCCCACCATCCACTCATCTTCCAGACTACATAAGACAATAAACACCCAGGCTGAGATCTTCCTCCACCTCTGCTGTATCTCCCCCTCCTGCAGAGGCAGCTCCTGAGGAGAGGAAAGCTCCTGCAAGATGTGACAATCTCCCCCACCAGTTGAAGAGCCCCCCAGGTGGCTCGACGCACCGGCGGCACCCTGCTCCAGGGCTGGGCCCCCATGCACCCACCCGCCCACAACCCCGGCAACACAACAACCAGGACCCAAGCCCCCGAGGCCCGGTCCGGGTCCCAGCCCAGAGACGGAGCGCCCCCAGAACCTCACGCCCATCCCGGACCCACCCAGGGGCAGCCAGGCTACCAGGTCAGTAACCCACGTCCGTCAGCACAGACCCTCCCCTAGCCCCGCTGCACGCAGCCGCGAGGAAACAGTCACCGGAGAGCCAACAGAGCCCCTAACCGGACATGACCGCTACCTCGGGTTGAGCCCCCCAAGGAAGATGCCTCCGGGGAACCCCCCGACGCCCTAAGCCTGTCCCTACCCCCACACCAATCACAACAGTGAAGGCGGGACCAAACTATGACCCCCCACCCCCACTAGGTGATGGAGCTGATCAAAGGAGCCCAGAGCAATTGATCTGATGTGGTGGCAGAGGCTGTATCAAGACTAATGTAATCTAATAGATAATTTCTATATTGGTTAGAATTAAGATTATTTTTATTTTTCCAGTTCATGAGGACTGTTTTCTTGGCTATGCATAGGGCAGTGAAAACCATATGGGCGATATTCTTTTCTGAAGTGACATTATCTAAGCTGCCCAACAAACACACTAAGGGGGAAGTTGGAATGTTACATTTCAGACACTTCGATAAGTCTTCACATATCTCGCGCCAAAACTTCTGAACTGGTGGACAGAACCAAAGAGCGTGGATATAATTGTCCGGTGAGTTGGTTTGGCAGTGTGAGCAGTTGTTGGTAGACGTAAAGCCCATCTTGAACATCCGATGACCTGTATAGTGCACTCTATGTAATATTTTGTATTGAATTAATTGAAGACTGGGATTTCTAATTAGATGAAAGGTTTTTAAGCAAATCTGAGACCAGAAGTTTAGGTCTAAGTTAACTGATAAATCCGCTTCCCATTTTGCAATAGGAAGTGATATTGATTCATCTGTTTTAGAAAGCATTCTGTATATTTTGGATAGTAATTTGGGGGGTTTAAGAGTAAGAAATTGAACCACACTTGGTGGTGTTTGTAGTTCAACTTGACCCAGTTTAAATTTCTTTTTTACTATGGATTTAATTTGTTGATATTCTAAAAACCTTTTCTTGTTGATCCCATATTGTGTAACTAGTCCGTCAAATGAAATAAATTCTGTTCCTTCTAGTATATGTTCTAAATATTTGATTCCTTTATCACTCCAATCTGAAAAGTTTATCATATTATTGTTTTGTAATATGTCAGGGTTGTTCCAGATAGGTGTACGTTTGCATGGGATTAATGAAGACGCCGTCAATTTTAGAAACTCCCACCATGCTGTCAGAGAAGAGCTGATGTTGATGCTTTTAAAGCATTCATATCGTTGGATGTTTGAGCTGATAAATGGTAGGTCTGAGATCTCTAGATCCTGCTTCATTTCCCGTATTTATCACTCACTCCTACTCTTGAGGAGGGTTGATTTAACTCTTTACTAACTTTAAACCCCACAAGTAAAAATTTTATATGTTCTTGACTGCAAACACAAAAACTGCTTGATGTTGTTACTAATTATTTTCCTCCACAACACTCCAAATCATGTTTTCTCTTGTGTCCAGCAGGGGAAGAAGGTGACCTCCACTATCACTGCTCCCCTTCTTGGAGACAATTTCTCACTCACAAACTCCTATGCATCAATTCAAACATGGGAAGCCAGCAAAAATTCACACTCATACACCTACAGCAAAGCTTTAACATAACAATAATCCAACTCCTCCCTCAAACGGGAGAAATCACCCAACCAACTCCCTTCTATATACAACGTCAAACAAAGATAAACCACAGACATTTCTACACTTCTGTGTCTTCCACACTGCACAACAGGCAGAAAATCACCGATTAATCACAGTCTATCCAATTTATACTTAACATCACAACAAGAGAAAAACCTGCTCTTTTCACAGCTCTCACACCTAAAGTCACCAACTCCAAAACCACAGAAACCAATCAATATAGTCAAAACTCTTACACACAGCCTCTGAAATAATAAAAATCACCAAACACTCGGTTACTCTTTTCACCCGCTCTTTCTCACTCCCTTCTTCCTCATTCTTTCCCCATGCACGCTCGCTCCCGCGGACCCGCTCGGCCCCCACCTTTTTTCTCTCACAGACAGAGAGAGAGACCCTTTTCCTTTTTTCTCCAGCACACATACACACACAGAATCCCTTCTGAGAGAAAGAGGGAGAGAAAAGAAAAGAGTTTGTAGAGAGGAAGTTCCAGGTTTAACAGGATGACAGTCTATAGAACTAATTTACACTTTAATTACACACCCACGTAATTTATATTCTATTTACACACGGGCCCGTATAAACGTAAGAAAACACCGTATGCCAGAACAGCTTATCTTCTTTATTTCTCTCTTTTTCTATACCGGTATTCCTGACTTTTAGACCAATTTAAAAGCTCTAAGCCCAGGCCGCGCCTTGCTGGTCAATACCCCGCGTCGGGAACGCCCTCGCCGGCCGCGGTCAGATTTCTAAACACTAATTAATTTATACCTGCTCCCCGTCAGGAAACCAGGAGCTCCACCAGCCACGTGACATATCACAGATCACGCTTTTGGCTTTACTTAAAGTTCACAAGTCCCTGACGTTAACAGGGGCAGGCGAGTCTGACTCTGTCAATCAATCAATGCAGTATAAGGCAATCACCCATAGATTGCCTAGCCTGTTAACGAGGCGTCCCAAGTGCCCCACGGAAGGCCAACTCCGGGCTAAAACCTAACCACGCGTCCGCGATTAGGGGTCAGTGCCACCTGCTGAACGAAAACTGCATTCCTAGGGGCCGCGCCCCCGTCCTAAACAAATTTACTCTATATATTATAAGCATCACTGCGAGGTCTCCGCCCCCAGTTTAATTACCTGACGCCCGAAACCGCGTTTCTGCTGATCAATAAAACCAAATTCCCTACACTACCGATTTACTGTCTGGCATTAAACACTTTAAACCGTATTGTCTTAAACATATATAACCTCTTAGCTCAAAATTCACCCCCAAAATAAACAGCAATAAATTTAGACAGAGCAATATTCAATATTCCCTGTTTTTAACACTAATTACCAAGATCACCACGGACAGAACAGAAGCTCCACTGAGTGAACATTTAATTTAGCTTAATTTCCAATTTAGCACCTTTGGACGTTAACAGGCGGTGCTTACCTCTCCTATTCCGGGGCCCATCACTCAGTCGACCTCCTGGCTGTCCGTCTGACACCACTAGAACGTCAGCCAAGCTCCATTAGTTTCCTCCTCAAACCAGTTTCGGCACCAAAAATGTCATGATTCGAATTTGAGGAAGAGACAAACGACTGCATGGTCCTCAGTAGATGTCAAAATAGTGGTTTTTTATTATACATATGTACATATGGGGAAGATGAGCATCACAAGCCTTTTAGAGCTGATCTCCCCCGAACAACCCTATCACAAGGCTTTTATTGCAATGATGACGTCAAGACACATGATAAGTATCAGTCAGTTCTCAGAACTCAGGAAGTTCCCCTTATATGGCCTCCAGATGTTTCCACTCAGTCCAGCACTCAGAGAAAACCAGGGTGTGTGGTGTGTATATCTATTCGTGTCGATTGTGAGTGTGTGTGTGTGTCAAACAGGGAGCATGTCCTGAGACGCCCTCACAGTTCTCCATAAGTGTGTTTGTGAACGTGCGTGTTTTACATAACTACGTGGATGTTGTTATTCGCCTGAATATGTCCAAGTGACTGGAACAGGCCCTGCTGGACCCACCAGATCGAGAGGTGTAAATACACTAATGGACAACAGCTTAAGCAGATAGAAAGAATAATACAGACCAACAATAGACTGAATTAAAGTGATGATAATCTATATACATTAATATCTTGCTCAGATTAACAAGGATATAATTAAACCTGGAATGCAGGATTCTTCTATAACCATAAATGATAAATGATAAACCATAAGTGATGCAAAAGCAATAATACTAAGTGTGAATAATACCACAGAGACACTGAAATAATATTCCACCTGATAACAGGCAGAAAACGAGAATGAAAACATGAAGAAAGAACTGTTGGAAGCTCAAAAAGCATTGGAGGAAGAGAAAAGCACAGCACAAGAAGCCAAAAATAAATATCAAACTGCAAAGAAGGAGGCAGAAAATGCGATGCAGGAATTACAGGAGGTGCAGGAAGCTTTTGAAGAGGAAAAAAAGAAAATGCAGTTGGCAACACAAGAAGCTGCAAATGTAATGGCTGAAGCTGAAATACTAAGGAAGAAATTACTGCATGTAAAGCAACAACTTGAAGAGGAGAAAAAACGTAAACACGAGGCAGTAAATGAGATTGAAAATTTGAAGAAAGAATTGTTGGAAGCTCAAAAAGTGTTGGAGGAAGAGAAAATTAAAATACAGGGAGCAAAGAAAGAAATGGAAGATACAAAGAGTTACACTCAAAACATGAAGAAGGAACTGATGAAAGTGCAAGAAGAACTTGCAGAAGAGAAAATTGAGGTGAAGGTATTGAAGAAAGAAATGACGGTGACCAAGAAAGGCTGCAAAGACGCACTGAAAGAAATACGCAAGCACAAAAAGGAAGCTAAAGAGCTCCTCAAACACAAAGGGAAACTGGCCAAACAGCAGCTGAAAGAAACATTTAAAGATGCCGAGGAGCAGCTCAACAAGACCTTAAAAGAACTGAAGGCAAAAGAAAAGCAAGGCGAGGACAGGAGGGGATTCTGGAGCAGACTGCTGAGAAAGAAGTGACCCAACAGCATCGAGTTTGAGGACATCAATAGTTTCTTCCTCCTCTCTCCACCTTTCTTTCTCCCCATCCTTCTTCTTGGGACGTTTGTTTGTTTTTTAAAAACTCTAATCTAAATACATGTACTGAAATACACAAATAAAATTGCCATTACTTGACCTCATGTTGCCTGCTTCTTTTCTTGTGTCTGTGGATGTAAAACAGTAACACACTTTCTGCTCTGTGTCTTTAATTTTAAATAAATGCAATATGTTTTCATTTTCAAATGCAGTGCAAAAAACTTCTGCTCTAAATCTTTTTTTTTTTAGCAAAAAGCTTTTTTTTTGCCTGTTGTGGAAGTTTTGCATTTAAATAAAGCCTGCAGACGAGCGGTGAGCGGTAGCTAACATTCTTTAATCAAACACACAAAGAACAGACAACCAAGCTTGATGAAGTCCCTGCATGACCGCGGGACAGACGGTCAGCAGAGTCTCCCTGAGCCTAGCATGGCTCTCAGTTAAATACCTTCTCCAGGAACAAAAGGCAGTACACACAGGGCTGGACTGGGACAAAAAAATCGGCCCGGGCATTTTGACTAGAGACCGGCCCACCAAAAATGTGACATCATTCAGGGGTAAAACCGCAAAGGATTCTGGGAACTTGTGGCAAGAGGTACTAGCGCATGCAGGCTTTCAATTGAGCTCAGTTACACAGTGATAAAACAACACGTTCTCACTCCCAACTCGGCCAACGTGTGACGCATGGTCAGGCTCCCTCTGCTTTACTTATGGACGCGCAGGGTACCCCCCTCGCGTCGGGAATTGACGTGAAGGGTCCTCCGATTGAAGAGATTGCCGCGGAAGTGCCTGTTGTCGGTATATTTAGACATTTTCCAAATCACATTGTAGTGACGTATACAGAACACAATAAATTATATAATGTAAGCAACTACCTGAGAAACAGCAGATACAGCAGATATATTAATTATAGGCTATTACTTTTGTATCGTTTATTGCATTTATGGAGGGAGTGGTGTATGCTGGGTAATGGCACAGCTAGCGACTGGGTGACTTTATTCACCCGCTTCGGCTGTTATTGGTCCATACAATGGGCGTTATTAGCACAAATCAGTCCCATAGATATAGGCCATCTCCTGCTAGATTGTTCAGAAGGTTGTTCTCATCCATCCAGATGGATCACTAACAGGAGCATGGAAGACTCCAGAATCCACTCTGGCTGGAATCCGGTGGATATGCAGTGTGTACAGGTAAGACCATTTAAACGGACAGCATTTATAGAATGACTATTAAAAGTCAGCTAGTGTCAATAATGTGGTTATCTTAGTAATACACAGAGTGCTAATATAACAGCTTTAAGATGCATTTGTAGATATTATTACGTGTTTTACCGTCTTTATGGTGCTAGCTTAAAGTTACGGTGTAAACGCTAGCTTATATTACTGGTGTCAAGCCAGCCTCCAATTCGAGACTTGCAGTCAAGCCAGCCTCCAGTTTGTTTTACGTTCCCTGTGTATTCAAAGTATTACGGGAATGGATGTGGAAACCGGATTTCAAAATAAAAGCCAACTTCGAGTGAATTAACAGATGTTTTTTTTTTTTTTTTTCTTTTCTACTTTCTTTTCGTTCTATTTTTACTGCACTTTACATACGTCAACATGTCAAATTGTTTGCAATCTATCTAAAAAGAAACCAATTCAAAGCACGGGCATGGAGGACTTCCTGGAAAGTTAGCTGGGAATTTTTTGGCTTCAATTTCACACATATTTGAAGTGCTTTGAGGAAGTTGTGCATTTACTGTCTTTTAAGTAACTCACTCTTGGGATCCGCTTGAATGTATGCTAGTTTCTTTCCTAATTAAATCATGTGAATGTCACCTTGTGGCTTGGTATTCTCAGCAAAACCATGAAGGTAGGTGTTGTGGAAAGGACAGAGAGGAGCAGCATTATAAACAGTAGGTGCTGTAATAGGTGGTGTTTGGCAGGTGAGTCAGTGGCTCCTAATATAGAGCCAAGTAATAGTTGTGGGTGTTAAGTGTTGGAGGTGTGACTGGACTTTTTTTTTTTTTTTTTTTTTTTTTTTTTTGCCTGTCCCGTTTGGCTCTTTTGCCATCAGAATTGTCTAAAGGCAAAGAAAGATGCCCAACGGATTTACTTTACCAAATTGACCATCCCAGCCTTGCCGTAATGGTCCATTTGATTCACCTTTTATTGTTTATTTTATTTTTACTTGCTGAATACGGGACAGACTTGACTGGGGGAAAGAAGGGGAGAAAGAAAGAGGGAAAGAGAAACAGCTGAGAAGAGGGACGGGGAGAAGGGCAAAAAAACAAAAACCAACAGAATGAGCAGAAAGAAAAAAAAATGCATCTAATTAACAATTAACAGATATGTTAAGAACATAATAACATATAATTTAGGCTTTTTTATTTTATTTTACAAACTCTAATGAACAATCTATATGACACAGCCTTGTACCCTAATTGTGCCCTGTCACTATCAAGGCCATCTTATTTTGGATTTCAAAGTAAAAGCCCTGTGAATCTTCATTTTTGAACTACTCTTTCAATGACTTCATAATGCTCTTAAAAGCAAAAGTCGTATTTCCAAATACTATTTGAACTTTGTATCAACACTTTCCAACCGCAGTCTTTTTCACAGTAATACCATATCAATATCAAGTCAGTCTGGTTTTGCCTTTCATAGTAATGGCCCTTTGAAATTGCCGATATTTGACTTGCTCTAAAATGAAAAATTCTTGTTTCCACAGGGTAATTCCACTTTAGATCAACAGTATACAACCCCACAGTGATACCATATCAATATCAAGTCATTCTGATTTTGCTTTCAAAAATAAAAGCCCTTTCAAATTGTCCATAATTGACCTACCTTTCAGTGATTTCAAAATGCTCTAAAATGGAAAATTCCTGTTTCCACAGGGTAATTCCACCTTAGATCAACAGTATACAACCCCACGGTGATACCATATCAATATCAAGTCATTCTGATTTTGCTTTCAAAAATAAAAGCCCTTTCAAATTGTCCATAATTGACCTACCTTTCAGTGATTTCAAAATGCTCTAAAATGGAAAATTCCTGTTTCCACAGGGTAATTCCACCTTAGATCAACAGTATACAGCCCCACAGTGATACCATATAAATATCAAGTCATTCTGATTTTATTTATTAAAATTTACTGAAGTGGATTTCTTGTCATTACATATTAATGACACAATCTTTTCTTTGTATTTGTAATGTTATGAAATATAACTATTTTCATAAAAGTAGCATAGGTAAATCTGTTTATCTTGGAAAACAAAACCCAGAAAACAGCTCAATACAAGGAGAGTAAATTGTAAATTCCAAAAGGTGCAGTCATGATAACATTAAAGGTGCTTTAAAGGTAAATGAAAACATCAGGGAAATGTGAATGAAATATGTATGAAAACATTTCACCGTATTATGTTGCTCAAATTATCACTTTGGTGGAGACAACAGAGTACGTCTTCAAATATTTTGACACAAGCATCCAATAAGTCTGTGGTTTAACAGCACAGGAGACAATTCCACGCTTCTTCCTTTGCTTTTTTAAAGTCATTGTTGGTCATGTCAAGGCACTGTTCATGGTACCATCTTTGACAGGCGTCACATTGTATCTATTTAAAATTAAACAGACAAAGCAAAAAAAAAAAAAAACCCATTTATACTCAAAGACTTTTACACATTTTTGAGAAATTCAAATACCCTCCAACTCACCCAGTTCATCATTGAAGGTCCTGATCCATGTGGCTTGGTCAGCGAACACATGGCACAGTTGCTGTTAGTGTCAAAAACTAAAATACAGGATCAAAACACATTAGATAGACATTTTTAATTGAAGGCCAATTCATGCATATGTTAAACTGTGTACTTAAAAATTTCTATCGATTAGACCACAGCATAAAGTGCCATTGTGCACTATAATAATACTACTAACAGAATAATACATTTCAATCTACACACACGCACACATATACATTCAAATACATATATATACACACACACACATTTTCTCTCTTATTCACCCCCAAACCAACCTGATGCTTGTAGTATCTCCACAGCCATCAATTTTCTTTACTCTGCCATTTTCTCTTTTGATGTTTTAAATTTCATGACGGGAAAATCTGGAAATACTTTCATCACTGCCCGTGCCATCTACCGAGAAATACTCAAAATTTTAATTGTGAAAAAAAAAAACACAATTCTGCTCAATATAAAATTTCTGATGTTTATAATCTTGCATAAACAGTATGAAAAACAAAGAGCAATAAATAGATTTAAGTCTTTATGAACACCAGGTAACTTCTAACACTCAGTTGTTGAAATGGACATCGTGGATGAATAACTATGTGATATACCTTGTAAACATAGAGAACAAAATGGACAGGGTTAAAAATAACACTCCACTCTACAGTAAGGGCCAGAGCCATGTATATTCTTTTAAGCTGATGAATAACTGAAATAGGGAACATCTCTAGTTACTAGTTATTAGATATAGTCTGCTTCCAATGTGTGGGCAGCTGACTTCTTTTAACATCTGTTGGGCAATACTCAGTACATTCTATAAAAATGTTGTGGAGAGTCGCAACCTGTGTTATGCTAGTGCCACAGAGACTCAATAAAGTGAGTCCACAGGGTGGCCCTACAGTCTCGTAAGGTTCTGTCAGAGATGTGGATGTTTTCCAAGTTAACCACAATGCTGGACAATACATACCACCTGCATCATGATGTGCTAGCCATTCACCAGAGGGTGCTCAGTGAGAGAATGAGATTACTGATAATGCACCATTATGACACAGGAAATAATTGCTTACGGTGACTTGCTCTCTTTAAAGTATAAGTACTATCTGCAATCGCTGTGCAGCCTTAATATTTGCAAATCCTAAAAAGAGTATGTCACAAAATCTGCATGACTTAGGGCACCAAAGTATTAACCATATACTTAATTTGTGCAGTATACTGTGAAATTTAGAATTAAGATGTATTCATATCTATTACAGCTACTGTTATGGATGTGGATATTCTTCTGACCATGGCATGATGGCATGGCAAACAAGTAAGAAATTATATACAAATGTATATTATCATCACTTACCATCACCACTAATACTCCACAGCTGAAGCCATCCTTCAGCACTGGATGGGTCAAGACACCTCCCTTCCATTTAATGTCGACCCATTCTGTTTTTGCGTGGCGGGTTCTCCTCATTTTTAAGTAATCACTGCACATTATTACAAAGCAGAATACAATTTGGTATATGTCATATTTCCTAATTTTAAAAAAAAGATATTTTACAGAATTAAAGAGAATTTTATTTATTTTTTATTTATTTATCTTTTGGCCTGTCTCGTTTGGCTCTTTTGCCATCAGAATTATTGTCTTAATAATTTGTTCACCTGATAATTTTTATTTAACCGTACTGATTTATTTTGCAAATGAGACCTGGCCAAGAGGATGCCAACAGAGAAACACGCATTGTGGGGCCAGGTACAAAAAGCTTCTACAAAAATGCAGTTGTAGTAAACTAACTTGTAAAGCCTATTTGCATATAACAAAATGTGTTGAAGCCTAAGTACCTGAATTTACGTGCAGCGAGTTTAGAGTCTTCCTCCTCTGATGAACTTGGGGCAGGATCAAGGAGATAAACAGTGTGATTCACTGCATTGATGAACTGTAGCAAAGATAAATCATTAAAACAATATTAATATATCGTCATTAAAAAAATACACAGGCTTTAAAGTTATAATCTTGTTGCTTACCAGAAACTTCCAGTGTACATTTTTAATGTTAACAAACGTGACAATGGCCTGCTACTGATCGAAGTTTACCTGTCAGAAAACATTTATGTATTTCTTACAGTTTGTGGAATTCTATTAGCATTCAATCAGTAATTCTTTCTAAATGTATTTGAACATAATTATATGGACATTGGACAGTCATCTTACGTTCCGCAAGCTTTGGCGAGAAAGCTGTGTCCGATCACCAAAGAAAATCAAGCCCGCTGTGTAATGGTTCATAATGTAGATCCCCTTTTGCTCCTTTTTTGCCAGACAATGAAAAAGCCTTTCAATTACCTACGTAAAGAATTTTCATAAACACAAAGCTATGTAATTTATATAATTTAAATTGTGTTAATGATAAATAATTACATGATAATGTCCTTTTAATTGAATTACATTACACAGTCGAATTATTGTGGTTATGAGTGCTTAAATTAATCATTGATATACCTCGCCTGTTAGCCACAGGTGTGGTCGAAGGGTTCGCAAATCACTGTGGCGTATAATTATGGACGTACCATGGTTTGTTGAGGGAAGCACAGAAACCACAACCTCTGTGTCTCTTTTCTTCCACAAAGACAGGACCTCCTCATTAAAGAAAAACACACTTAACATACGATCTTACCAGCTATTGAACATGATTTTGTTATTTCTAACAAAGGTTTATGGACTGTTATTAACAATATGTCTTTGGAAAATTAATTCAAAATGTATCACTCCAAGTCTTGAATGGTAAATGAACTGGTTCTTATAAAGCGCTTTTCTACTCTTCTGAGCACTCAAAGCGATTTACACAACTGTGCATTCACCCAAGCAGATTTTTCTAAGTGTGTTCTAAGTAACATTCACACACAATCAATGGATGCACTGGAGAGCAATTTATGGTTAGTATCTTGGATTTTTGGTATGCAGACTAGGAGAAGCCAGTAATCAAACCAGCAACCTTCAAATCAGTAGATGACCTGCTCTACCACCTGAGCTACAGCCACCCTTGAGCACTGGTAACTATATAAACTCAAAGCTGTAATGGCAACACTTGCAAAGTTAATTTTCCCATACTCTAACTATGTTCCCGAATGCTTTTTCCCATTCAGTTTCTACTGAGGAAAAAATATTTATTTATTTAGTTATTCCCAAAATTTACCATGTAATCACTGCATTCATTTTGAATTTT
This sequence comes from Rhamphochromis longiceps, assembly GCF_057381845.1. Classification (NCBI taxonomy): domain Eukaryota; kingdom Metazoa; phylum Chordata; class Actinopteri; order Cichliformes; family Cichlidae; genus Rhamphochromis; species Rhamphochromis longiceps. The sequence goes on from NC_140565.1 coordinate 3,265,722, forward strand.
GGTGCCTCCCACTTAAGTTAAGGTTACAACTAGTCAACCAAAATCCTGGATATTCACATCGAATGAGTTGAACATGAATATCAACATGTAAATAAATAAGATTTGCCCTTCATACACGTGTCCATGACTGATTACTGTGTCATGGAAAGGATCTTCTATGGAAAAAGAAGGCATTACTATTACTTTGATGAATCCTTTATGTTAGCAGTTGTCAATCCTACCTGGAATTCTGGAGTTTCCAAGGTAACATCCTCAACTCTACCAGTCTGCACAGGGGAACTCGGGGCCATAGAGGAAGCAACCTATATAAATATTGTGTACAAGAAATACAAAAAATGTTATGCAAGATATTGGTCTTTATATATGAACGATAAATTTGCGCAACATTTTATACCATCTTTGAAGATCTCCTGAAAGGAAATGGCTTGCGTAGTACTGTTACATATCTCCCCTTCTTTTTTTTGGCGACGTTCCTTCCATTTTTCTTCGTCCACTCTAAATTTCTGAACCAAAAATATGAGTCATTGAACATTGTTTAGGAATTACAAGTGAAATGCTGTGACAACATTTTCCTTAATTTACAATAAACCAAAACACACAAAAATGTCCAGTAAGACACACAGGTGCAACCAAGCTATAACATCACAATGTGGGGCACCTCAATATCCCACCACATCAAGAAGACTTTTTTTTAATGTTCCATTTTGAAACGGCAAAGCATTGATGGACATCAGCCAGTCATTTTGCAAACCTTTCTTTGAAGCATTCTTTTTGAGTCTTCGTACTCCTTCAGCAGCGCTGTGTGACTGATTTGATACTGGACAACAAAGTCATCCAGCCTGGTGAGCCTTCCCGAATGTAGACGGATATGTTTCAGATCCCACTGGCTCTTCTCCATTATCCCCTGCGTTTTATTATTCTCAGTAATATTCTGAAAAATCAAATTAAGAAATCATTAAATGTGATTTTTTTTTAAAGATACACATTGTTGTTGTGTGCAATGTTGTATGATCTGCAATACAGATGACTCCTCTGGACCCGCCGTTTCTCAATCACACCACACAAATATGTATATATACTAAAAATCATGTGTCTTACTTGTCTCTTGATCTTTCTTAATAATAATAATAATAATAATGGATACTTTATTGATCCCCATGGGGAAATTACTTGTTTTTCTCTGCATTTGACCCATTCACTCAGTGAAGCAGTGGGCAGCCCACTAAGCAGGCGCCCAGGGAGCAGTGTGTAGGGACGGTACCTTGCTCAGGGGTACCTCAGGGTAGCCGTTAAGTGGATTCGAACCGCCGACCTTCCGATCATGGGGCGACCACTTTACCTACTGAGCTATCCCTGCCCCCAAGGCATTGTATTTGTTGTGGTACTGCTCATACATTTTCCCAGTGCCATGTCTTCCAAGGTCACCTTTGGATTTTGAAGATTAGAATAATATTGATGTGTGTAATTTCATTTTATAAACTAATTACTTGTCTACTTTAAAATGGCTTACCTAACATTATTGCAGACCATAATCCAGAAAAAGGAAGAAGATATTTGCTGATGTGCTCCATGAGCCCCTTGCTGTAGTAAGGGTTTGCCTCACCATCCATCTCCAATGATGTGTTGGAAATGAGCTTCTTAAAATGTCTCCCAAAGAGGTTGTTTCCCTTGACTCCCTAGCCAACAGACAAAACAGAATAATTATGTGATTTGAACATTGTGTGCACTCATCTTTCATATCTATAATCTAAAAACCCAACATTATGTTGTATAAAACATTTAAAATTACTTGTGACTTGTGATTATTATGCTATTCCAAAGTATTTAAAAAGATATATAAGAGGCAAAAGTTTAGCCTTTAGTTTTAATAAAAATTGACTTCAGTTTACCTTCAGGTCCTCATCAGCTTTTGAGTTTCTGTCATTGCCATCAACATCAACATTGGCTTTCTGCATCAACAACTGAAGGTTGTGAAAATGTTTTTCGACATTCTCACCACTACACGGACTCCCAAAAACAACTGCAGCACTTTGAACCATGTCAGTGAGGTCTTTTAAGGAAGTTGCAGTAGTGAAGACTCCAAAAGTGTGCATTGCAAGATGGTAGTTCTTTGGTGCACTGCAGTTAAAGAAAAAATTGTCTTTAAGTGTTTCCAAAACAGTAATAATGTTTTCCCAAATTGAAAAATGAAATGCCATGTCACATGTCACAATAAAAAAACAAACAAGTGAATACCGTATTAAAAGGACTACACTTACTACTTTTTACAGATCTCCTTGGCATTCTTCATAACATGACTAAGGCATCTGTGAAGAATTGGAACCTCGAAGTCTTCCTTGTTTCCTTTCCCCGAAGCGATGTTATAATAATCATTTATTGTGTCTATCCTAATGCATAGATCCATCACACATAAGCATTAAAGGTGAACGCATGGCTTTGCGCCCAAAGGCCTGTTAAGGTTCAAAAATTGAGGAAGGAGAGTACAAACCACCCATGGTCCAGAAGCTCTTGGTCAAACAATGATTTTAATGACTACACACGTGTGGGAAGACACTCTGTGCGCAGACAGCAAGTGGTCTTCGACTTCCTCAAAGCATACACAGATTTTATACCGTCAGGGCTTGATTTACTGACGCCCCTTCATGCGTCACAGACAGGATATATACATACGTCAATATCAAAACCACAACGACTTTTGACACAATTTAAAAGAACAATTGTCTTCTATCTTCATAACAGGTGCTTCCTGTCACTGCCGGATGCTCGCTTGTCATCTTGACACCTCAGCAGCAGTTCTGCTACAAACTGCTCTTTTTGCAACCCCAAGCAAAACATAATTAAACTTCCCCTATAAATGATTCTCTCTAACTGAGTGTGTGTGTGTCTGTGTGCTAACCACAATTGCACCCTGTTTCACCTCGCCGACTAGCTCCTGACCTCTAGACAGAGAGACAGAAGCCACTCTGTAATAACCGAACTGAAACTATAGATATGTGTCATCTACTAAATAAATGTTTTAATCAAGAACCCCTACTAAAAGCTTAATACAAGAATATGAACATATAAAAGATATTAAAATGAACTGTTGTGTAAGCATGTATTGCAATTCCTTCTATGTTCTAGTTTTCCCTCAGCATGGATCATCTAGACACTCTCACTAGTGAAGCTTTGGACCCTTAATGAACCTGAACATCAACTCAAATAAGCACAGATATGCATTGTGTATAAAATAGTTATAACTGCACCTGGAATACAAAGTTAACATTATCATAAACATCTTAAGGCCATCTTAAAGCTATCTGTTACATTGTTAAAGCAATGATCGTCTTAGCCTGCTGCTCAAAATAACCTAAGACTGGTTTCACTTCTGCAAACTCTCTGCAAGCCTGTTTCCTGTCAGCCTGTGACTTAGTCTTTCTGAAAGACACACACTGTTCAACCTCTGAATCCAATATAAACTACAGATTATATTATTAATGCAATGGTGATGATGATTATTCTTTAACAATAGCAGTAAAATAATTTCCCTGCTCCACAGGCCCTTGCAACATCAGTCAGAAATGCTTCCAAAAAATATGTAACTGAGGCAGTGGTATGGTCACATGTTAAATATGTAGCCACTGGTAGGGGAGAGGATGTTTTCCGTGGATTTCTTACTACAAGTTCGTAAACATAGAAAGGAGGCGAACCCTTTCTTTTTTTCATGATACTTCCTGTAGCATCCAAATAAAGTATGTCCTCCCTGTCACGATCCTGGGTCTTAGGACCCAGTGTTTTGCGTTTTAGTTCATTTTGATGTTTATAGTATGTTTAGCTCATTAGGCCTCCTATGTTGATTTGCTTATTAGTTCCCCCTTGTGTTTCAACCCATGTTAAGTCTCCCCTGCCCTTCATGTCTCTCTGTGCCCCCTCTGTTCTGTTTATGGTGTGTCTTTGCATGTTTGAGTTTCTTGTTTTCTGTCACCCTGCATTGTGCATTATGTTCTCATGGTTGGTCTTTTGTTACTCCCTCTAGTCTAGTCTCTTGTGTTCAAAGCTGAGTATTTCCCTCTGTGTATTTTGGTTCTTAGACCTCTGCCTTATGGTTTGTCTCTGTTTCTTAGTTGCTGTCTCCACTGTGTCTAGTTCGCGTCTCTGTGTGATACTTCCTGTTTTACTTTGAAGGTCCATGCCTCATGTGAGTGTTTCTAGTTTTGCGTCTCTGTCTCGTCCAGTCCTGATTTCTCCCAGCTGTGCCCTCCTTCTGTGTCTCATTCCCTCGTTATCCCTCTGTGTATTTAAGCCCTGTGTTTCTCTTTGTCAGTGTCGTAGTCTCCATCATAGCTGTGTGATTTTTCCCTGTGCTTTAGTTTTCCCAGTTTAGTTTATTTTGTATTGTTTTTCGTGTCCCACGCCAGCAATAAAGCTGTGTTTTTTGAGTTTACCTTTTGTCTCTGTGAGTTTGCGTTTGGGTCCTCTCCTGCCTGCACACAGCCGTACTGTGACACTCCCGACAGCGGCTCTGGAAAATCTCAATGCTCCTGGAAGACCATAAAAAAAAAACACCTTTTGGATGTAACATCACTTTCTGCAATACATCCTCTGGGTTGTTCTTCTTGTTTGCCACCATTAACTGGAGACTCATAATCTCATTATGATGAAGACGACTTTTCTTTCGGATTTCCAAGGCTATGTTTCTCAACACTTGAGGAGTTGGAACTTCATCTCTACACCCCGATTGCACAACATCATCATCCATTTTGCTCATTGTTTCCAGATACATGGCTCTAGGTAATTGCTTTTCCAATTCATGGCCAATTTTATCTCTCTTATGAGCTCTTACAGGTCTTCTTCTTAGTTCATACTGGTTGTGCACACACTCGAGACCTTGAAAATTGACTTTTGCCTTTAGATCGTCTTCATTATCTACAGTGACAGTGACAGTGACTGGACAATCCTCAAAACTGCAGTAACCCAGACACCAGAAGAAAGGGCCCTTTCTTACTGAGTCCAAAGCCTTGACTCTGTGCCTTTTGAAGGCAAAGGAACAATATGGAAACACTGTCCGTATTCCGTCTGAAATCAGATTTGTCCACTGTAGTCCCTTGTATCCTCTTTGGGATCTCTTATTTTTTATATTAGTCCATTCTTTCCTTTTCAGGAAAAAAAAATTTGTTGCAAGTGGGACCCTGATTCTTATGAATCCATCATCAGATGAGTTGCTGTTAGGCTAAAAAAGAGGAAAAATTTATTTTGTGAGAAAACATTTTGTCCATGTTACATAACTACCGTAATATCAGTAAATATACTTGAAATACTTGTGTATTTTAAGTATATTAACAACCAGTGTTTCTAATGTCAGAATATATAGCAAAAATTCATGTTGAGAAGTGTCATGAAATATAAATTTCATTCTATGTTACAACATTTGATAAAATTCTTTATTTAATTGTATATTGTGTTTTTAAAAATATTTTTTATGTAATATAAAGTGGTCATTTAAACAATGATCCTAGTGCCAATCATAACTTATGTGAAAGCATTTTTAATGACTGACCTGCTCAGGAGACAGCTGTCCATCCTCCTGCAAGGAGATGTCTGGTGACAGAGAAGCGGCAGCTGATAGTTCTTCTGGTTGCTATTACATGAGTTGAGAGGTGTAACTTTAGTGTAATTACATGGAAGTGTTAAGAAGACATTATGATAGTACAGACAGACTGACCTGCGCAGGAGACAGCTGTCCATCCTCCTGTGAGGAGATGTCCGGTGACAGAGAAGCGGCAGCTGATAGTTCTTCCTGTTGAAAATGACATTACCCGTAACAATATTAATTTGAGGGATAATTTCAACAGTAACACATTGACTAAAATTTGGTATACCAACATATTTGATATCAAACACATAGAATTTTATTTATGGAACCTGCTCTGGTGGCTTTTGTCCATTATCTGAATCCCCTTTGACTGGTATAGACAAGTTCTGTAGAGAACAGGCATACATTTTTAATAAATTTGATTTTAACTAAATAATTTAATACAATATATATTTTTTAAAAATAAGTGAAAAGAACTAACCTGACGAAATGCATCACAAATTCTGTAGCGGTTATTTTGATTATTCTGAATACCAAGTGTCAGGCAAACTTGACCCCAGGGGCCTTCTTTATGAAGTGCATGGTCCTCCAGTTGGATGCCATGTTTTTTCAGCTGTTCCACAGTTTCAATAATTTCATTGATTGTAATCGTTTTATTTTTGTTCTAAAACAGAAGATATAGCATTTTCAGTTTTATTTTTCGTGGAAAATGTATATGAAAGAAAAGAAGAAAAAAAATACATACCCCAAATAAGCAGAAGCGGTAGACTCTAAGTGTAAAAAAAGAAATCATTACATTGTCATTTATATCATTGAAATCATAACATTTTATAAAGAATATGTATAATATTCTCAATGAATTGAGAACAATTTTAAATCGGTGCCACTAATTACAAAACTATCAACTTTGTTTCTATTCAAGTACTATTTGAACATGTTTTTGTGAAATGCAATGCCCCTGAAGAAAATGTGCAGCACTTGATGTTAAAAAGCCATTGCCTGTTAGCAACAGATGTGCCTGTTATAGAACACGTGTTAATTAATTTCTGCCGTATGCTACAACTTTGCCTGAGTCCTGTGCGCAAATCTTTTTTTGTTTTTGCTCATAGCGAAGCCTGTTATCGAAAAAAAACCCCAGTAATAATATGGTGAAATAAATGTAATTTTAAGTGTTACACATAAGAAAAATGACATTTTTACAATCAGAAATAAACTAGCTAATATCTTAGGCTAGGCTACAAGTAGGGATGGGTATCGTTTAGGTTTTATCCGATACCGGTGCCAAATCGGTACTTTTGAAACGGTGCCGGTGCTCAAACGGTGCTCAAACCGGTGCTTAAAGAATGGAGAACACAAAATTGGTCCAAAAACCTCTCATGTTCAGCTGGTTTTTTGTAAAAAGATAACAATGTTAGCCTTTTCTGCAGCTATGGGGCATATATGGTATCACTCTTAGCTGGAAGCAGTGCTTAAACAATGGAAAAAACACAAACTTTGTCCAAAAACCTCTCATGTTCAGCTGTTTCCCTCTTTTTCTTTGGTCATTTTAGCCTTTTTGGCCAGGGTGAAGGGAGTATCTGCCATCAAACAAGAAGACAGCCGCATGTAACTACGACGGTGTTTGCTAGTTCACCTTACATGCATTAATGTAATAACGTGGTTAGCCTACTCAACGTAAATTACACACGAACAACATGAAGCTACTCACGCAGAGAAGAGCGGCTGCTGCTGCATCATCATCCTCTGCTACACTGGCAGGGCTAGGGGCCAGGACTCTCCTCTTCGGGTTTTTGGGGATGTTGCTAAATCCGGGTCTGATAACAGGCACCACACCCGCAGTAGATGTGCACGGTGTGAGGTCTCGCAGCCAGACTTTTGACCGCTTCGTCTTGGGCATTTTTAATCTGTAGCTCTGCTCTAAAAGAACGTACGTACCTGGACCCGCCTACTGTCCTCGGGAACATAAAATGATTGGCTAGAAGTGTATCACAGCTCAGGAAAAAAAAGCACCGAAATGTGCGCTGCTTTTCGGTCTGGTTACTACCGTTTATGTCAGAACTGGCACCGGACACCGGTACCCATCCCTAGCTACAAGACTTGATTACTCAGTTACATGTAATTGGAGATGAACTACTTTGTTAGCAAATTTTAAAAGTTAATATTTAAAGTTTATACTTAAAAAACGAACTCACCCCTTCTCCTTCTTCGGCATTTTTTCTGCACAAGACTTTTATGTTCAAAATGACATGTTTTCACCTCTAGTTTTTGGAATGTCGACAGAGTCAGACACTCAAAGCTCGCATGTCCAGTAGTGGGCGGTATAGGCTCTCCAACAGATTTTGTTTTTTTCAAGTGGACAATTATGGCTTTGCAATATTGCTCCACTTGATTAAAATTTTAAAATATCTCTATTTATTCAATCGTTTTATTGTAAAATTTAAATTTGCAGTTATTATCAAAGGAATACACATAAGTGGTTGATAGGAAATATTAAGACTTAGACAAGAGACGTTCAAAAGATGGGAAAAAACAGAGGGGATGTGGGACGGTGACACAAGACAGTAAATTCCATTGGATACCTACTGGAAGAAAAAAACAGAAAAGAAAACAAGCAAAAATATAACACAGTACACAACAGCAAGTATCACATCCACAACCTAGATAAGTATAAGTAACAGTAGATAATAAATATTGGTGTCAGCACGGCCCCTGCCAAGAAACATTACCATCTACATTGTTGAAATCTCCCAATTCTTTGAATCTTTGGGCTGAAGGAAGGACAATACTTGGTGTATTTATGCTCAATCATTTATTTCCATACAATTCAACACTTAAGAGCATAAGGACCATCATGATGGGGAGACATGCCTGAAGAGGGTCACAGCAGTCTCAAAATGGTGACGGATTACACAGCCTTTTATAGCTCCTAGCGGCCCCCACCTAGTCGTAAAAGCCTAAACATCACATTCTTTCTCTGTTACAGCGCCTAAGTTATGACCTCGGCAGTTGTTTCTCTGCTTTCTGTAAGGTGGGGGTATGGAATGTAGTTTATCTCTTCTGCCCTAGACTCAGAGTCTCCTCTCTCTTCATGATTCAGCAATAAAACATGTCAAGAATCACAGTGTGAGACATTCACAGCAGATCGAGGATACAGAGTGATGCACACTTATCTAATAAACTAATAAGTGAATATGTTCTTTTAACTCAAAAGTATAATAAGAACTAAACTACATACACAGCACCATCTAAATTAAAGGATAATAAGTGTCCTACAGCAGTTAACATAATTCAACTACTTTGACTACATATATAAGGTAACATATAATAACAGAATAATCTAATAACATGTATTTAAAATTGAGACGTGGGCACCGGCAACTTAGGAGAGGTTGAATACACAGACCATCCCTTGGACGGCATTCAGCATGCCCAGCACAAGTGATGTTGATGTATAGATTGTGGAATAAAATTGAGGTACAGGTGGTCGGAAGGGGACACAGCAGGAATGTCTCACACCCACCTCAGTGAAACAACTGTACGCCAAAGCCCTGCATGTGTGGCGGTGTGATGGAGTGGGGATGAGGAGGGGAGGGAAGTGAAGGCAAAGTACTCTCTCGTGGGGCCAAGTCCCCCGCTGACCCAAGTAGGCACCCCTGGAAGCCACAAAGGCCCATCCGGACGGGGGCCTACATTAGCACCACCACCAAGCCCCACGGAGCCTTGGGTGGTGGGCGCACATCGTAACCCACCACAGAGGAAAATACACTCAACAAAAATATAAACGCAACACCTTTGTTACTGCTCCCATTCCCCATGGGATGGACGTAGAGACCTAAAATTCATTCCAGATACACAATATAACCATCCCTCCCAAACAGTGGTCACAAATCAGTCCAAATGTGTGGTAGTGGGCACATCTGCTATATTGAGATAATCCATCCCACCTCACAGGTGTGCCACATCAGGATGCTGATCTGACATCATGAGTAGTGCACAGGTGTACCTCAGACTGCCCACAACAAAAGGCCACCCTGGAATGTGCAGTTTTTTGCGCTATTGGGGGTCTGGGGACCCAGAACCGGTCAGTATCTGGTGTGACCACAATTTGCCTCATGCAGTGCAACACATCGTCGCATGCAGTCTATCAGATTGTCAATTGTGGCCTGTGGAATGTTGGTCCACTCCACTTCAATGGCTGTGCGAGGTTGTTGGATATTCGTGGGAACTGGTACACGCTGTCGTATACGCCGGTCAAGCACATCCCGAACATGCTCAATGGGTGACATGTCCGGTGAGTATGCTGGCCATGCAAGAACTGGGACATTCTCAGCTGCCATCTGCCCTGAACAATGTGAACCATGATTCATCCGTGAAGCGCACACCTCTCCAACGTGCCAGACGCCATCGAATGTGAGCATTTGCCCACACAAGTCTGTTACGGCGATGAGCTGGAGTTAGGTCAAGACCCCGATGAGGACGACGGGCATGCAGTTGAGCGTCCCTGAGACGGTTTCTGACAGTTTGTGCAGAAATTGTTTGGTTGTGCAAACCAATTGTTCCAGCAGCTGTCTGGGTGGCTGGTCTCAGACGATCTTGGAGGTGAACCTGCTGGATGTGGAGGTCCTGGGCTGGTGTGGTTACACGAGGTCTGCGGTTGTGAGGCCGGTTGGATGTGCTGCCATATTCTCTGAAACGCCTGTGGAGACGGCTTATGGTTGAGAAATGAACATTCAATGCACGGGCGACAGATCTGGTTGACATTCCTGCTGTCAGCATGCCAATTGCACGCTCCCTCATTGCTTGTGGCATCTGTGGCATTTTGCTGTGAGACAAAACTGCACATTCCAGGGTGGCCTTTTGTTGTGGGCAGTCTGGGGTACACCTGTGCACTACTCATGATGTCAGATCAGCATCCTGATGTGGCACACCTGTGAGGTGGGATGGATTATCTCAATATAGCAGATGTGCCCACTACCACACATTTGGACTGATTTGTGACCACTGTTTGGGAGGGATGGTTATATTGTGTATCTGGAATGAATTTTAGGTCTCTACGTCCATCCCATGGGGAATGGGAGCAGTAACAAAGGTGTTGCGTTTATATTTTTGTTGAGTGTACATCCACCCAAACATTCAATAATCTCTCTGACTGCATAAGACAAAAGACACCACGGCTGAGTTTATTGTCCACCTCTGTACTAATTTTAAAGTTAACTATTGTCTTTTTTTTGTGGGTTTTAAATGTGGTGAATACTTGACAAACAAAGTAAAAAGAAAAAACCAAAAAGACAATTATAAATTAAAGGGCCTTGGAGATGTCATTCAAACTAACACCATTGCACATCAAAACATAAATGTGAGTAACAGAAAGAATAAAAAAAACATTTCAGAATAATTCTAAAGTAGAATCACCCTGTGGAAACAGGAATTTTCCATTTTAGAGCATTTTGAAATCACTGAAAGTTAGGTCAATTATGGACAATTTGAAAGGGCTTTTATTTTTGAAAGCAAAATCAGAATGACTTGATATTGATATGGTATCACTGTGGGGTTGTATACTGTTGATCTAAAGTAGAATTACCCTGTGGAAACAGGAATTTTTCATTTTAGAGCATTTTGAATCGTTAGAAGATTAAGTCAAATATCGGCAATTTCAAAGGGCCATTACTATGAAAGGCAAAACCAGACTGACTTGATATTGATATGGTATTACTGTGAAAAAGACTGCGGTTGGAAAGTGTTGATACAAAGTTCAAATAGTATTTGGAAATACGACTTTTGCTTTTAAGAGCATTATGAAGTCATTGAAAGAGTAGTTCAAAAATGAAGATTCACAGGGCTTTTACTTTGAAATCCAAAATAAGATGGCCTTGATAGTGACAGGGCACAATTAGGGTACAAGGCTGTGTCATATAGATTGTTCATTAGAGTTTGTAAAATAAAATAAAAAAGCCTAAATTATATGTTATTATGTTCTTAACATATCTGTTAATTGTTAATTAGATGCATTTTTTTTTCTTTCTGCTCATTCTGTTGGTTTTTGTTTTTTTGCCCTTCTCCCCGTCCCTCTTCTCAGCTGTTTCTCTTTCCCTCTTTCTTTCTCCCCTTCTTTCCCCCAGTCAAGTCTGTCCCGTATTCAGCAAGTAAAAATAAAATAAACAATAAAAGGTGAATCAAATGGACCATTACGGCAAGGCTGGGATGGTCAATTTGGTAAAGTAAATCCGTTGGGCATCTTTCTTTGCCTTTAGACAATTCTGATGGCAAAAGAGCCAAACGGGACAGGCAAAAAAAAAAAAAAAAAAAAAAAAAAAAAAAGTCCAGTCACACCTCCAACACTTAACACCCACAACTATTACTTGGCTCTATATTAGGAGCCACTGACTCACCTGCCAAACACCACCTATTACAGCACCTACTGTTTATAATGCTGCTCCTCTCTGTCCTTTCCACAACACCTACCTTCATGGTTTTGCTGAGAATACCAAGCCACAAGGTGACATTCACATGATTTAATTAGGAAAGAAACTAGCATACATTCAAGCGGATCCCAAGAGTGAGTTACTTAAAAGACAGTAAATGCACAACTTCCTCAAAGCACTTCAAATATGTGTGAAATTGAAGCCAAAAAATTCCCAGCTAACTTTCCAGGAAGTCCTCCATGCCCGTGCTTTGAATTGGTTTCTTTTTAGATAGATTGCAAACAATTTGACATGTTGACGTATGTAAAGTGCAGTAAAAATAGAAAGCAAAGAAAGTAGAAAAGAAAAAAAAAACAAAAAAAAACATCTGTTAATTCACTCGAAGTTGGCTTTTATTTTGAAGTCCGGTTTCCACATCCATTCCCGTAATACTTTGAATACACAGGGAACGTAAAACAAACTGGAGGCTGGCTTGACTGCAAGTCTCGAATTGGAGGCTGGCTTGACACCAGTAATATAAGCTAGCGTTTACACCGTAACTTTAAGCTAGCACCATAAAGACGGTAAAACACGTAATAATATCTACAAATGCATCTTAAAGCTGTTATATTAGCACTCTGTGTATTACTAAGATAACCACATTATTGACACTAGCTGACTTTTAATAGTCATTCTATAAATGCTGTCCGTTTAAATGGTCTTACCTGTACACACTGCATATCCACCGGATTCCAGCCAGAGTGGATTCTGGAGTCTTCCACGCTCCTGTTAGTGATCCTCCATCTGGATGGATGAGAACAACCTTCTGAACAATCTAGCAGGAGATGGCCTATATCTATGGGACTGATTTGTGCTAATAACGCCCATTGTATGGACTAATAACAGCCGAAGCGGGTGAATAAAGTCACCCAGTCGCTAGCTGTGCCATTACCCAGCATACACCACTCCCTCCATAAATGCAATAAACGATACAAAAGTAATAGCCTATAATTAATATATCTGCTGTATCTGCTGTTTCTCAGGTAGTTGCTTACATTATATAATTTATTGTGTTCTGTATACGTCACTACAATGTGATTTGGAAAATGTCTAAATATACCGACAACAGGCACTTCCGCAGCAATCTCTTCAATCGGAGGACCCTTCACGTCAATTCCCGACGCGAGGGGGGTACCCTGCGCGTCCATAAGTAAAGCAGAGGGAGCCTGACCATGCGTCACACGTTTGACGAGTTGGGAGTGAGAACGTGTTGGATAAAAAGAAACACAAAAAATGGCAAGAAGCTGTTGTATTATTAACTGCAATAGCCGGTGTTGTGCCAAAAAGTGATTGTCTGCCAAAAACTGATTTCCGGTATTTGCCAAAAACTGATTGCTGGTATTTAAATTGCTATAAGTAACTTGTTGGGCTATAATATGTGAAACATATGTCAAATGCATCCCTCATGGATGACATAAAGTCATATTGAGCTATAAACAACATTAGTGTAACAAGGTAGAAGCCGCAATCAGTCTTTGGCAGTGACTTTTATATAACCGTTATTTATGCCGTTAAAAAAATCTAATTAACATTAAAAATGTCTTTTGTAAGAAGTAGTTGGACAGCAGAAATGGCTCAAATATTACAATAGTTCTGTAAAAATATTTAAAGTGGGGATAAAGGACCGGATTGGTTATAATGTAAGTACAATAACACAGAGTTGTAAAGATACTTGAAAAAACATAATTTTTTAAATTCCATATATAGTCCCTTTGTAAACGCTGTTCACTAAAGTCTATTTACCAACACACGTAAAGATATTACACATAAAAAATACAAGCAAACATTGGAAATCAGTTTTTGGCAGGCAATCACTTTTTGGCACAACACCTGTTGCATGAGAGCCACGGGAAGCCGACAGGTAAAGAGATCGGTTGTTATCGGATTACGTCGTGGAAGAGAAATTTTTTAAGCCATGTTTCCGAAGTAACAAAGAGGCGACGGATTGCCTGGATATACCAAATATAACGTCCCAGAACACTCCAGCTCACAGGTTAGTCTGCTCCAAGCATTTACACGAAGGTCAGTGTTTTTTAGTAGTTAATACGTCATTTTCATAACATAATTGGTGATATAGGTTACAAGCAAGTCTGGCGCTGAACAGAAATTGTCGCGCTATGCTCCTTTGTTTATTGTGCATAAATAGTGAATTGTCCTGACACAATATTGCGTTTCGCTTCTGTTATTATGGTACACTGACAAAAACATATACTTTTATTCACAGGATAAAACAGTGTCACAGGCTGGGTCTCCGACCCAGCACTCTGAGCTTTCTTTGTATTTTTTGATATGTTATTAGTTTGTGTTATTTCCTATCTGCCTTTAGTTTAGGCAGTTATTGTTCCTGGGTTTTCTATGTTTTGGGGTTTTGTATTTATTCATCACATATTAGGTCTGTTAAGTTGTGTTGTCATGTTTTAGTATTTCCTGTTTTATTCTGACAATGTCATGTGTTCTTTGTTTATTGTATTTAGCTTTCCTCTCCTGGTCCTGTCATTAGGTTTATGTCTGTCAGCTGTTTTCCCCCATGTGTCGCCACTTCCCCTGATCACCTCATGTCTGTATTTAAGCCTTTTGTTTTCTTCATGCCATTGTCAGGTCGTCTGCTCATCCATGTCTCATCTCCAGGTACCCATGTCAGTTCACTATGGTTAAGGTTTTTCATGTTTTGTTATTAGTTCACCCAGTTTAGGTTATTGTTTAGTTTTCACCGATGCCCTATTATTTTGTACCCTCGTTGCCAACCTCAATAAACGGCTTGTTTTGTTAATCCACACCACATTTTGGTCTGCGTTTGAGTCCTCCTCTGCAACACATACGGTCTGCCCCAGTCAGACCGTGACAGTACGACCTGACCCCTATGGACTCAGCAGACCGCGAGCTTTACGAGCGTCGGGAGGCAGCCTTCGCCCAGCTGGAGGAGGAGCTCCGCTGGAAGCCGTGGCGTACCCCCGACTAAGAGCGCATTTTCCACGGGACTCGGCTAGCTCTCGGAGGTCCCAAGAGCTGCCGAAAGTCCCCGCCTGTTGCGCTGCCTGCATCTAAGCCTCGCTCGCTTCAGGTGGGAGTCCTCCGTGTGGCTTCAGGCGCTCACGCTCCAGCCTCGGTGTCACCATTCTGTGCACCAGGGGCTCAGTCGCTCGCTCCGCCAGCTTCCTCTGTTCGCAGGAAGCGGCGCGCACGCCGCCATAAACCGGACATTGCTGAGCAGCTCACGGTGGTGAGTGAAAATGACTTTTATTCTCACGTCCCGTCTGACATTAACAACAATCGGCTCACTTCCGATCCATGGGGAATTTCCCTTATGGATGACGACGTGGACTGGGAGGATCCGTTTTGTTTTACTCCCTCTACACAGGGAGGGATGAAAAGCAATTCCCGCTCGCCTAAGCCTGCACATAGGGTTAAAGGACAGACTGTTAATTACGTTACCAGGACAAACACACTCAGTTCCACTTCCGTCTGTTCAGGTTCTGTCAGGTCCGGTTCAGTCATCCCCGAGTCAACCCGCTCTGCAACTGTTAACTCAAGGATTTTGAAAACCGTTAAAACTAAGACTGCTAAGGCTAAGACTGCTAAACATGAAGTGGACAGCGGGTTTATTTTTGATAGATCCGTGTTTGTCGAACCTGTATATGTTGACCCTGAGCCTACTCCCGTTCCTGCTCGTGTTTCTCCTCCCGGGGCAGCTCGGGCCCAGCGTACCTCTGCACCCGTGTCTGTTCCTCGGGTGGGGGAGACTGAGGCCCAGTTGGCTCCCGCTCTGGTTTCCAGGCCAGCTGAGGCTCTGACCCTTTCTGCACCCGTACCTGCTCCTCGGGTGGGAAGGGCAGTTGCCCAGCCGTTGCCGGTACCTGTTCCGGTCCCCAGGGTGAGGGCAGCCAGGATACAGCCCGTCTCCGCACCCGTACCTACTCCTCGGGTGGGAGTGGCTAGTGTCCGGCATGCTCCTGCACCCGTCCCTGTCTCTACTGAGGGCTCAGGAGAATTCGGTCTGCAATCCACGCCGCCATTGCTACTGCATGCCTTTCAGTCGTTAGCCCAGTCGTTAGCTCTGTTAGCAGCCCGGTCCATAGTTCACTTTCCTGTGCTTCCGTTAGCTCAGCCCTTAGCCCACTGTGCAGCTCAGCCAGCTCCCCATTGTTCAGCTCAGTTATTTGCTCAATCACCTGCTCAGCCTTTTGTTCAGCCAGTAGTCTCGGCACCTACTGGTCCTGCCACTGCTTCTGCTGGAGGGCCCGAGGAGCCCGTCCAGCCTCATGCCTCGTCTGCTGGAGGGCCCGAGGAGCCCGTCCAGCCTCATGCCACGTCAGCTGGGGGGCCCGAGGAGCCCGTCCAGCCTCATGCCACGTCAGCTGGGGGTTCAGGAGAACCGCACCAGCCTCATGCCACGTCAGCTGGAGGGCCCGAGGAGCCCGTCCAGCCTCATGCCACGTCAGCTGGAGGGCCCGAGGAGCCCGTCCAGCCTCAAGCCACGTCAGCTGGGGGGCCCGAGGAGCCCGTCCAGCCACCTTCAGATTCTGCTTCTGTTTCGCCTGCTGCAGCTCCAGCCTGTGCTTCGCCTGCTGCGGCTCCAGCCTGTGCTTCGCCTGGTGCGGCTTCATCAGAGCCTTCGTCTTCGCCTGGTGCGGCTTCATCAGAGCCTTCGTCTTCGCCTGGTGCGGCTTCATCAGAGCCTTCGTCTTCGCCTGGTCCGGCCTGTGCTACGCCTGGTCCGGCCTGTGCTACGCCTGGTCCGGCTTCGGCCTCTGCTCCTGCTGCAGCCTCGCCTGGTCCGTCCTCGTCAGAGTCTTCAGCCTCGCCTGGTCCGTCCTCGTCAGAGTCTTCAGCCTCGCCTGGTCCGGCCTCTGCCTGTGCTTCTGCTACGCCTGGTCCGGCCTCTGCCTGTGCTTCTGCTACGCCTGGTCCGGCCTCTGCCTGTGCTTCTGCTACGCCTGGTCCGGCCTCAGCCTCTGCTTTAGCGTCACCTGGTCCTGTGCCCTCCAAGCCTCGGCCGGTACGCCTGACACTTGGGCGCCGCCGCCGCCTTCCGCACGGCCGGCCACCTGAACTGTTTCTACGCCGTTGCCGTCCGCACGGTCGGCCCCCTGAACGGTTTCCATGTCGCCACCTTTGCCGTCCGCACGGTCGGCCCCCTGAACGGTTTCCATGTCGCCACCATTGCCGTCCGCACGGTCGGCCCCCTGAACGGTTTCCATGTCGCCACCATTGCCGTCCGCACGGACGGCCCCCGGAACTGTTCGACCATGGACTTCTGTGCCGTCGGCCTCCGGGCCGGCCCCCTGATCACATGAACTATGATTTTCTGGACCGTCACCCTCCGGGTCGGCCCCCTGAGGAGTCATGAACTGTTCCCTGCGCTCCTGTGATTTTGATGGACGTTTTGTTTTTGGTTTTTTTTGGCCTTGTTTCTGGCCCTCCGTCCTGGACCCCCACCGCCCGCCCTTGGTGGGTTGTTTTTGGTTTTGTTTTTCGAGGTTTTAGGGCGTCTGGAATCCGCCCTTAAGGGGGGGGCTCTGTCACAGGCTGGGTCTCCGACCCAGCACTCTGAGTTTTCTTTGTATTTTTTGATATGTTATTAGTTTGTGTTATTTCCTATCTGCCTTTAGTTTAGGCAGTTATTGTTCCTGGGTTTTCTATGTTTTGGGGTTTTGTATTTATTCATCACATATTAGGTCTGTTAAGTTGTGTTGTCATGTTTTAGTATTTCCTGTTTTATTCTGACAATGTCATGTGTTCTTTGTTTATTGTATTTAGCTTTCCTCTCCTGGTCCTGTCATTAGGTTTATGTCTGTCAGCTGTTTTCCCCCATGTGTCGCCACTTCCCCTGATCACCTCATGTCTGTATTTAAGCCTTTTGTTTTCTTCATGCCATTGTCAGGTCGTCTGCTCATCCATGTCTCATCTCCAGGTACCCATGTCAGTTCACTATGGTTAAGGTTTTTCATGTTTTGTTATTAGTTCACCCAGTTTAGGTTATTGTTTAGTTTTCACCGATGCCCTATTATTTTGTACCCTCGTTGCCAACCTCAATAAACGGCTTGTTTTGTTAATCCACACCACATTTTGGTCTGCGTTTGAGTCCTCCTCTGCAACACATACGGTCTGCCCCAGTCAGACCGTGACAAACAGTTGTTTTGTATCACTAATTGCCCAGTACGATTACAGCATACAATATTATTGTCACTGCTACATTTCTGTAATGCGAACCAGAAATTATTTCCACTACTAATTAATTACCGTTGAGCTCAAAGGTCCTATTAATAAACGGTTAACGAATGTGTATTTATGAAGACGATTTGTGAGACTGGTAAACTTACCTTTGTTCGTACGATGGTCTTTCGATCTCCACGGTGCATTTCAAGGTCCTGTACCCATCCGTTGGCAAACTGTACCTGGGCTTGTTGCAGTGACCTGAAGTTACTAAACTTCATGAGTGTGTGCACTCACTCCAAGAACCGTATAATTATAAATATGAGCGTGGTGAAAGTTGGGCAGCACGCTAACGTCTTTTGTCCACTCTGTGTGCTCGTAAGGGTCTGACCCTTTCACTCCTTTGGTTTTTCCTCGTATCTTTTCTTTGCCTTTTCGTCGAGTCTGTCTTTGTACGGACCGGCATTGTTCTCCTTCGTTTTGTACATTCCTTTTTTGGGGGGCAAAGAAAAACCAAGAAGGTATTGGAACCGGAGAATGAATGTTTTGCGGTGCTGCAAATGCTTGCATTTGATGCGGTACTTGGATTGTTTTGCCACGAGTTCCCGGCATGCAATGCGCAAAAGTCACGTGGTCTGTCAATTGCTATAGGAAAAACCATAAAGCCTTTGCATGAAAACAACTGCTTTGGTGTACACTGCCTTGTTGGTATATATGTATCAATCTAATAAACTTAAACCTGTCATGGTTCTGGGTCAGTTTGACCCAGTATTTTGAGTTATGCTTTTGGTGTGTTTTGCATTTTGGATTCTTTTCTTATTATGATGATAATGATGATTATGACTCTATGTTTCGGTTATTCTTGTTTAGGGATTAGTTCGTAGGTTTTTGTGTTCTCATGTTTATTGCAGGTTTAGTTCAGTGTCTAGTCTATCTCTCTGTGTCGTGTCTGCGTGTTTGTTTAGTGGTGTCTTGTTTCCTGTTTTACTCTGAAGGCTCATGTTCCCGTCTTATGTCAGTGTTTCTAGCTTTGTTCCTTCTGTCTTATCAGGTCTTATTCCTCCCAGCTGTGTTCCCCTTCTGTCTCTAATTTCTTGATGACTGCCTCAGTGTATTTAAGCCCAGTGTGTCTTTGTGTCAGTTCGTCTGTTATCCTCACCTCGTATTTTCCCTTATTGTGACACTGTGTTCATAGCCTGCTTAGTTACTCTGTGTTTATAGTTTTTTCCATAGTTCCTTCACAGAGTGCCTTAGCCTTCTTAGTTTACACAGTGTTCTCTGTCTTCTTAGTTTTCCCAGTTTCAGTGTCCCCTAGTGTTTTTGTTATGCCTGCAGCCACAATAAAGGCTTGCCTTATTTTGGAAACCTAGTTCTGTCTCCACCGTGTCTGCTCTTGGGTCTACCTCATTCCTCACGCCGGCGCGCCCCGCCGTGACAAAACCTACACCATTCTCCCTATTCTGGATTTTAAACAGTACATAGCGGAAACAAAAAGACTGCTTGGTAGAGTTAACCTCCTGAACTATCTACAACACATGGTGGAAACCTGAAATTAAGACCAAGAACACTAGAGGTGAGACATGATCATTAATTAATATTAAAATTAATAAATGACAGATTTAGGGATATTTTCATAAAGTATTTATTTACCAAAACAATACAAAACAGCATGGTAGCACAATATATTTTTTAACACAGCAACCTTTAAATATGAAAGGAGACAGAGAAAGAAAGGTGAGAAAGAAGAATAAGAATAACACTTAATTGAGTTTTTGATGGCATTTTACACACAGTACTAATACAGTATCTAGAAAATATGGGAAAATACTGGCATCATATACAGTACTTACTTCTGTGTTCCAACTACAGGGGGATCACACTCCTCAGCCTCCCTGGGAAAGTCTATGCCAGGGTGCTGGAAAGGAGAGTTCGTCCGTTAGTCGAACCTCGGATACAGGAGGAACAATGCGGTTTTCGTCCTGGTCGCGGAACACTGGACCAGCTCTTTATCCTCTCCAGGATACTTGAGGGTGCATGGGAGTTTGCCCAACCAGTCTACATGTGTTTTGTGGACTTGGAGAAGGCATTCGACCGTGTCCCTCGGGGTGTCCTGTGGGAGGTGTTGCGGGAATATGGGGTGTCTGGCCCATTGCTACAGGCCATTCGATCCCTATATAACCGTTGCAAGAGCTTGGTTTGCATTGCCGGCAATAAGTCGGACTCGTTCCCGGTGGGTGATGGGCTCCGCCAGGGCTGCCCTTTGTCTCCGGTTCTGTTCATAATTTTTATGGACAGGATTTCTAGGCGCAGCCAAGTGGCGGAGGGCTTTCGCTTTGGTGGCCTCAGAATCTCATCTCTGATTTTTGCAGATGATGTGGTTCTGTTGGCTTCATCGGGTGAGGGCCTCCAGCTCGCACTGGGACGGTTCGCAGCCGAGTGTCAAGCAGCGGGAATGAGGATCAGCACCTCCAAATCTGAGGCCATGGTTCTCAGCCGGAAAAGGGTGGAGTGCCCACTCCGGGTCGGGGATGAGTTCCTGCCCCAAGTGGAGGAGTTCAAGTGTCATGATCCAAGCAGCCAGGAACACACAGGCACAAATGTAATCTTCAAAAAATGGGTTTTATTATACCCCCAAAAAGGACAAGATGATTACAAAAATTCAAGATATCAACAATAAAGTTTTTAAGAACCAAGTGGGCCCGTAAAAGAGGTTAACATAACATAACGCTACTCAAAAGTCACTTAACAAAAACATAACTCAACAAACTGACCTGCTCAAATGAGAAACAGCTCCAGTTATATAGCAAATGAATAAACCATTATATACACCAAAGGTGAAAACTAAAGAGATAACAGCCAACCATCATTCAAGAAGAACCCCATTCCCCCTGCATGATCACAATAGATGGTTCAGTCCACTTTATTGGCTTCTGCATTTAAACCAGCTCCACCCTCAGCCTCCTCTTTCAGCCAAACCAGGAAGGACTGGAGCGGAAGTCAGGTAACTCAGAAAGAGCAGAAATATAATCAATATAACATATACCTATATAAAATAACAAACAATGCAAAGCAAAGTCTATGCCACCATTTGGGCTATAGCTAGTGCTGTCATGCATTACAGGTAACTCAAAATATCAAATTAGTTAACTTATGATCACAGAAGCTTTAGAGCATAACGTAAACATAATACAAAAGACCACATGAATATTACCTAAGTATCTCAGTTGTGTGGTTGCATGCATCCATCACATCAAGTATCTCGGGGTCTTGTTCTCGAGTGATGGGAGAAGGGAGCCGGAGATCGACAGACGGATTGGGGCTGCAGCTGCAGTAATGCGGACGCTGCACCGGTCCGTCGTGGTGAAGAGGGAGCTGACTGTAAAAGCGAAGCTCTCAATTTACCGGTCGATCTACGTCCCTACCCTCACCTATGGCCACGAGCTGTGGGTAGTGACCGAAAGAACGAGATCGCGGATACAAGCGGCAGAAATGAGCTTCCTCCGAAGGGTGGCTGGCCTCTCCCTTAGAGATAGGGTGAGAAGTTCGGCCATCCGGGAGGGGCTCAGAGTAGAGCAGCTGTTGCTCCACATCGAAAGGAGCCAGCTGAGGTGGTTCGGGCATCTGACAAGGATGCCCCCTGGGCGCCTCCTGGGTGAGGTGTTCCAGGCATGTCCCACCGGGAGGAGGCCCCGAGGCAGACCCAGAACACGCTGGAGAGATTATATCTCTCGGCTGGCCTGGGAACGCCTTGGTATTCCCCCGGATAAGCTGGAGGAGGTGGCTGGGGAGAGGGAGGTCTGGGCCTCTGCTTAGGCTGCTGCCCCCGCGACCCGGCCCCGGACAAAGCGGATGAAGATGGATGGATGGATGGACTTCTGAAGAAATTATATGGGACCCTGAAAAAGAGGACACAAGTGAAAGGACAAAGAACTGTGAATGGCAATTGATGGACTTGCTCAGATGATCACAGTACTGGCATCTTTATTCCACAAAGGAATTAGAGGAATCATATACACTAGTACTTACGTTGATGAACTTAAAAAGTTGAAAGGTCTCGAACCTCTTAAACAAACAAACAAACAAACAAACAAACAAACAAACAAACAAACAAACAAAGTATGATCAGACCCTGACAAACAGGACAGAAAGGAATAAAGATTAGATGAATATTAAAATCTATAAAGGACAGATTATGATTGAATTGTATCACCAAAGACTATTCACTCATCAATAAAAGGGTCACCTACAACACTTCCACAGCAGCAACACTGAACATATCTTAAGACATGGAAACCTTTAAGAAGTGAAAGGACAGACAGTGAAGGTTGAGAAAGAATTGTACTTAATAGATTTTTTCAGAGGATGACAGCACTGGTATGCTTACTCTAGAAAAATGGTTGAATCATATTCCATATAGTACTTACTTAAAATGAACACACTTCAGTCCTCCTAAAATGACTGACAGCATCTGAAATGAAACAATGACAGATTAAGACTGTAAGAATATATGTTTATAAATGCCTAATACTCCAATCTCATATTTATTCTATCTATTAAGATGGACAAATTCTAAGCATTTACCAATCACTTGACTTGTTTGAAGTGAAGGTAGATACTAAACGTATTCATTTAGGCAATAACAATAAAGCTGAATTTAATATTAACAATAGATAATTAGGAATGTTTTGCTCATTTTTATTTCACCTCACCAGGTTACAAAAGGAGCTTTCTCAGCAGGTCACTCTTCTCAGCTACCCTGTCAATGACCATGTCAGAGTCCAATGACATGAGAATGTCCTTTTCAGTGGCCATCAGCATAAACATCTCCAGCTTGTTTGCAGGCAGGCTGCTTCGGAGTCTGCTTTTAATGAACTTGAGTGTAGAGAATGTTCTTTCACAGGCAACCTGAGTGAGGGAGAGGGTCAGCAGGTACTTGTATGCCAGCCCAAGGAGACGATAGGCATCAGACAGCATGTTGAACCGCCTGAGTATTTGATAGCAGCACAGTGGGCAATTTTTGCAAGAACCACAGCTTTTGGTCACAATTTCACTTTCTTCGTCCCATTCTTCAGATCTGTCCTTTGCTGTTCTGGTCGTGTACTCATCTACATGTGATGTCTTAAGCCTTTCCCACTGTTCAGCAAAACGTTTGTGTTCTGACTGAAGGTTATTAACTGTAGCCCTGCTGTCAAATTTAAGTAGACAGGCGCTGAGGTTCTGAAATGCATTACTTGGAAGAGAAACTGTTCTGACCTGGCTAAACTTCCTGGGGTCCAACCATGCCAAATCGGCAAGAAGAGGGCCATGTATAACAAATCGTATGTGGATTGCTTAAATAACTGTGTCCAGGATGATGTTGTGCAGTTTCACCTCATATGATTTCTCTGCATTGATTTGCAACTCATCTTCAGGCATCTCTCCGGCCATGCCTTTTCTCTTTTTGGCTCTCTTTTTAGGTAGTTCAGCCTCCACTTCCATGTCTGTATTGTTCTCCCTCTCCTCTAGTTTTTGATTTGTCTGTTTCACAAATGTGTCTGCAGCTGTCTTCACAGTTGGAAAGTTCCTGGCGATACTTTTGAGGCCATCTTGTGTGGCAGTCACCATATGATGGGCAGAGAGAATGTCCATCCCCTTTGACTGGAGGTACTTCGACAGAGGAGTTGTTTGCTCAAACACTCTAAGAAATATCTGTCCTGTTAACACAGTTTCATGCTTCAAGAGACACTCTTTAAAGCCTCGTGCTTTGGCACGAACAGCTGGCTTTTCTTTTTCCCTCTTTTCAATGGCTTCCATCGTCAGCACTACATCAACGAAGAGGCCATCATCTGGTTTTCCAAAATGTCCAAAGATTTTTTGGAGGGCATCATGCTTGGCCCACCACCGTGTCTCACCCATTGGACTGAGGCATCTGTGTCTTGTCTTTTCGGTTTGTTTCTCCCACAGATTAACCCATCTCTAAAATGAGGTCATCATTTTAGTGGGGGAACTTGCACAATCGGTGGCTGACTAAATACTTTTTTGCCCCACTGTATATGAGTGCCTATGTATAAATACACAAACAATACACACATGCTTTCAATTGTGTAATTTAAGTGATGTAGGTAGCTCTGCTTTGGAAGTTCAGTTCATGCTAGAAATGTGTTTTGGAGTTTGTACGTGTTTTGTCTCTAGGGGCCACCGCATATATTTATATATAAACATATATAAATAAAACCACCTTTTTTTTTACATTAGTAATTACTTTTGTGCATAATTTTATATTGTTGTTAATAATAAATTAATTAAAGCAACAAAACAACCTGAAGAGCCGGTTCGGAGCCGAAAGAGCCGGCTCTTTTTAGTGAGCCGAACCGAAAGAGCCGGATCTCTAAAAAGAGCCGGAAATCCCATCACTACACCAGACTCACCAGCTGGTTTGACGCTGCTGCCTGCAGGGACCCTCCTACATTCTCAGATCCCGACTCCTGTACTTCCAGAGAAGGTGGATATTTATGTGCTTTTATCGTCATCTTCCAACTTAAGCAAGAAACCCTGAAGAAAATTGACGACACGCATCTCTCAGTGTCTTCTGATTGGGGTTTCCTTACTGAAGGGAGGTAACAAGGCAAACACAAGGAAGTCTGCATCCACCTGGAAAAAAGAAACACATCAAATAATTATACAAAATGCTTTTATGATAAAAGTAACAATGCACATAACCAAAGTTGCTGATGCAGTAATCTTTGCACACTGCAAATTTGTGTCTATGGCTTATTGCATATCTACAAAAAGTGGGGTTCTTTCGTCCACAAGAAACAGATACCATAACTAAAAATATATATATTTTTAGAACGAGTGTGAGCCTCTTTTACAACTTTACTTACATCCTTTGTAAGAGCTGCTGGCACATCTGGTGAGGGGGTGCCCACACCTCATCTAAACCACAGAGCTTTAGTCCCTCTCCTACTTGGTTGAGTATAGCGATTGACAGACCACGTGACTTTTGCGCATTGCATGCCGGGAACTCGTGGCAAAACAATCCAAGCGCCGCATCAAATGTAAGCATTTGCAGCACCACAAAATGTTCATTCTCCGGTTCCAATACCTTCTTGGTTTTTCTTTGCTCCCCAAAAAAGGTAGGTACAAAACGAAGGAGAACAATGTCGGTCCGTACAAAGACAGACTCGACGAAAAGGCAAAGAAAAGATACGAGAAAAAAAAAAATAAAAAAATCAAAGGAGTGAAAGGGTTAGACCCTTATGAGCAGACAGAATGAACAAAAGACGTTAGCGTGCTGCCCAACTTTCACCACGCTCAGATTTATAATTATACGGTTCTTGGAGTGAGTGCATAATATTATATGCTGTAATTGTACAGGGCAATTAGTGATACAAAAATCTGTCATATATCCTGTGAATAAAAGTATATGTTTTTGTCAATGTACCATGGTAATAACAGAAGCGAAACGCAATATTGTGTCAGGACAATTCACAATTTATGCCAAGCCTAATATTTACTGTACATTCTGTCCTCACAAACACGTTTTTCTGCACTGACTGTTTCAGGTAAATCACTCCATGCACCTCAAACAGAAGCCTCTTCAGCCCTGGGTTATTCAGCAATCTAATGGGGATGTTGAAAGTGCACATTGCACATGCATGGGAAGTGTGGCAGAGAAGTGTGTGCATGTGGCGGCTCTCCTTTACAAAGTTGACACAACTGTGCGTCTACGAGGGAATATCACGCCAACAGATGTCCAAGCTTACTGGATAATGCCCTCCAACATCAAGAGAGGGCAAGGAGTACCTGGACACACAATTGACTACACCACCAGTGCAGCAAGAAAAAGGGCACTCGACCAATCCTTCAGTGCTGGACAAAGTGACTGTTCTCCAAATCCCAAAATCCGGACTCGCACTGGTGGCAGTTCGCTACAAGTGCGTACACTGGCCGATTTAAAGCCTCTCACAGATCTCATGCATGTCAGCTATCTGTCCTTCTGCAGCACTGCGATCGTCTGAAGCACTGTGTTGTTGTCTCAAAGGCAGAGGCACTGGAAGAGAAAACCAGGGAGCAGCACAAATGTGACCTTTGGCACACAGCACGAGCAGGAAGAATCACTGCGTCAAACATACATGCAGTTGTGTCCACCTCCATTGCCACTCCTGCATTGTCAACTGTTAAGAAAGTGTGCTACCCACAAAAACTGTCACATCAGCTCTCCGACCACGAACCGCAACAATTCAAGTGGGGAAGAGACAGTGAAAACACAGCACAAGAGTGGTACACAGGTGCGGCATAGAGAACTTAAAGTGGATAAGTGTGGTTTCATAATCAACCCCTCATTCCCAGAATTGGGTGCCACCCCTGATGCGCTCGTAAAATGTGAATGTTGTGGTAAAGGATGTGTGGAAATTAAGTGCCCGTATAAACACCGCAACAACAACCTCCTGCAGGCCTGTGAAGATGACAGGATCAGCCGCACCAGTGGATCCAGTGTGATGCCACTAATAGACATGGAATTCATACCCGAATTCATTCTGAATTAAGAGGTCACACCACATATTTTCGACAGACATTTTAGTAATGACTACACATACTTTATGATTGTTTTGGTTTTTTTCTGTAGTTGGGTGGCGCTGTCATTTGGTGTTCGCTCTCTCTGCAGTTGAGTGTCACTTCCTGTTTCTTGTTCCAACACACAGTGGTGTTTCTGTGTAGCTTATCTGCATAGCAATTTAATGAAAAAGTTGTACATATCTTCTTATGTCATAGTGTAATCTTCACTTGCACACTCTGTGTACTCACACGCTAATTTATAACCAAAGTATTAACTCACCGTGTCTTTACTGTCTCACTAGCTTAGTTTAGCTAATCTCGTAGCCGACTCGCTAGCCGTATGGCCTCTTCCCCTGTCCCCCGGTGTTTGCTTGGGGCGGTGGCGTGCGAGGCTGTGTAGCTGTCGCGCTAGCTTCCGCTTCTTCGTCAGACATCTTATTGTTGTAGAGCAACTCAAACTGGTACTTTCAAAATCCCCGCTAGTGACGCGCGAATCATGAACGAATCGTTCAATACTCGAGAATCACTTTACTGACCCATGATTCACAAGCCCAACTGACTCACTGACTCATCCCTGTTGCTGTTAGCAGCATTGATCTAGCTTATAATTAAAATTGTGGAGAAAAACACAACATCCAGTATCGTAACAAAAAAAAAAAATTCTGCTCTGAACTGGAAGAAAAAACCCTGAGTAGAAGCTCACATCAAGAAAATAGCTCCTCGGTTCACAGTAGCATCGCTCTGCTAACATGCTAACAGCACATTTGAGCTACTCAGCCCCTCCCTCCTGTGCTGAATCATAGAGCGAACGAATCACTCAGGACTCACTAACCCCCTCCCTCCTGTGCTGATTCGTAAGCGTGTGCGAATCACTCAGGACTCGCTCACCCCCTCCCTCCTGTGCTGAATCATAGAACGAACGAATCACTCACTCGCTCGCTCACCCCCTCCCTCCTGGCTCACAGCTTCTTCTTCTTCTTGGTTGGCAACCAATGTTAAGGCGCATTACCGCCCCCTGGCTCACAGCTCAGTGGACATTTAGATGAGAAAATGTATATTTAACACATTTAAGGAAAATACTAATAAAATAAATAAATAAAAATATATTAAAATAAAATTTGATAGAAAATTGCTTAATTTTATAAATGTTTTTGCTCTTTTTTGCTCTATAAAATAGTTGTTTTCTTTTAGAATCATTCATCTTAGCAGTAGGATTTACATGAAAAGAGAAACAAATTAAGTTTGAGTGAAAATGTAAATTTTTTGCACACTCTGGTCGACTGACTCAGTGAATCAAATGACTCAAAAAACCCGATTCACTTTGGTGAGTGACTCTTTAAAACTCGATTCAGTAAAAAGAATCAAATTTACCATCACTAATCCCCACGAACTATTTCTCTCTTTAGCTGCCGCTTCACCCGACGTTCACTTCGTGTTAAACCTTTCACAATAAAACTTATTACGCCACACGACTAGCTATACTAATGTAACCAGTTAACATTCTCAATAAGCTAACTAGCCAGACTAATCATTTTGATATATTGAAGTTGCCTGTCAAGATATCCTTATGCTTTGCTTATGATATCCTGTCAGGATTTCATAAGCCCATAACTTCACGCCACATGGCTCCACCTTGTGGAATAACAGGACCATTACAATTAATAGGAAGTCATTATTCATTAAAGAGTCGAATGGAAAAAAACAAACAAAACATCTTTATAACAGATTTACTTTACTTTACTGTCCAGTTTAATATTCAGTGTTCCCGTAGAGAATATAATAAAGTTTTTAATGCAATCCCTTTATCTCTGTTGAGTTTGATACAAAATCATTTAAATCACTCTAAAGGACAAACCAGTTTACCCTCTTTACAGTTAAATAAGATTCATTAAACTAAAGTGTGGTTATAAAATCATAAATAAAATGTTTGAAAATATATTTTACAATTTTAACAATAACACAATATAAAAATGGAGTAATATTAAAATAACAAACAAATAAACACATTTTTGAAACCTATCCTATTCCCCCCCCCAAGTTAAAGAAATGTCATTTAAAATAATCAATGGATATTACCCAGCAGCAGAAAGGCTTAAAGAAAGGTTTGGGTTTGAGGTGGACCCATTTTGTTTACAAGAAGAAGAAAGTATTGACCAGGTGTTTTTTTCCTGTTCAGTAATGACTAGCTTCCTGCAGGATTTGGTAAACTGGATGAGCGTAAGAATAGTTGGGATGACCCCACTGACTCTAAGGAACTTGTCATGCTTTACAACGTTCTAATAATTATGGGCAAATAGCACATCCATAAGTGTAAATGGCTTGAGGAACCATCTTTTTCCTCATCTTTAGAACTACTGAATGCTTCATGTAAAGATGCTGCTTTGTTATGTGAAAATGTGACCCAGTTTCTATCCTTTTATGAATGTGTTTTGTTTTTTTTGTACCAAGCAAGCCTCATGTATGTTAAAGTGTTGCCAGAAAAGAAAATGAAAAAAGGCATTAGAATGGCCTTCACATATTTATATTGTAAATGGTTTTTTTTTCTCCAGATGTTATTGCACCAATGTTATCTCCCATTGAGAGTCTTTACATTTGTGCAAAGACTACATTTAAAAAATAAATAAATAACAAAAAATAAATAAAAAAAACTAGCCAGACTAACCTGGCTTCATGCTAGCTTCCATCTATCCATACAGACAATTTCTTTAACTTATCCAATCCCAGCTACCACAGGGCGTTCCTGTTGATCAGTCTTCCACTCATTTTACTCACTCAATCACTGTTTTCATTCAGCTACTACTCTTGCTGTCCTGGAGAAACTCTTAGGAATCTTAAATACTTTCACTTAGGAGAGTAGGTGTAACAGGTCATCCTTGTGCTCATTCCAAACGTGTTCCTATCCAACAAAGGCTTTATTTTAAATTACTTGATCTCAACAAGTAAGAAAATTTGTCTCCTCAACATAGACACGGGTCAGAAATTGTAATTTCAGTCTTTTTTTCCAGAGAAATGCTCCTTCACCTATAGATGTTTTGAGCTCCATCAAAATAGTGACTTTTAGGCAATCTCATGTTATCTTCCTGTGTTGTCTCTTGCCACCTGTAGGGGCGCTACTTTAGGAAACACTCATGTTTAAGAACAAGAAGGAACCTTTGCTTGTTATTAGTCTCCACCAGATGGCGCTGATAGAACGTCATCAGTTGTGGTCAATACAGAAATAAATTAAATCGTGAACAAATATATAAACAAATAAAACAATAAAACGTGTCACAAAGTAGGTTAAGCTTCAAGTGTTTTAGCCGACTAAAAAAAAGCAAAGTAAACTTTTACAAATTTATCAGTTGCTTCTCAACATGTCAGCAGGTCTGTGTTCAGGACTGAAAAGTGAATAAATAACGATTTTTTAATTAACTACCCATCATCTCAAATAAATAAAATAAGTTTTTCTCTTAAATAAACCTGCATAGGGGATATAAGCTGTTACTGTTTATTTGCTATGCTTACAGCTGCACTGACAACAGTCTAAATGTTCTACTTTACTTGGTAAGTCAAGTAATTTCTAACATTTAATGATTTACTTAAAATAAATGTCAGAGTGGAAATAAAATGTTGGAACCATTGTCTCCACCTTGTGAGTAAAGTACATTTCAGTCCTGCTCCATCTAAACGCTTTTAAAGAACCAATTATTATAAAGTTGGACCCTCATCAGACATCTCTGCAGCTTTGTTCATAAAAACTGTGGAAATATTTCTGTAGGATATACAGTATAGCTTTATTTTTACCGTTAAACAGCATAAGTTACAGTGTATAAACACACAGATCAGGTGTGACACTGCAAAGCTGATCAAAGGTTATGTTTGATTGCTGCCTGGTTATGTCAGACCAGTGAGAATCAGTGACTCCATCATAATGAACTGCTTTTCTCTAATATGCAGTTTAATAGAGCTGAGGCTAAATGTCAATGTTGGTCTGAAAATGGAAGCAAATATTTAAAATGCAAAATAAATTCATGCTTAAAAATCTGGTTATAATTGTTTCAGGAAAACAGCTTCAGCACAACAAGAGTGTTCACAAACCAACAGAAGCAAATCAACTCATTTACTTCACTTCAGAGACAGACTGTGATACTCAAAGAAACAAATTCAAAGGTAGAATCTGTTTTGATTTGCTGAAACACTGAGAACAAAATCTAAATAAACTAAAACCTGATTATGAAACATCAGAAGATCCAGAAACCGTTCAAAATATAAGATCCAGCAGCAGCTGATTAAAGTTAAAGATGACAAAGGAACATTTTTAATCCAATCAGGTGTAGCTACACTGATATGTGACTGAAATGAATATGCTGCTTTTTCTGTTTAAACAGGTTTAACCTGCTGATGTGATTCAGTTTCAGAACTTTAGAGTTAATTTCTTTGAACCGACATGTTACTATAAAATGTGGTTTGACTTAAAACGCTGATAATCAGGATATCTGACATGTTTTCTTTGTAAAGTCGGGGATTGTTGATGTGATACAAGTTCACAAGCAGCCGGTGTGTTTGAGGCACGGACCAAAAAATCAGCCACGCGAGAAACAAACTACAGTTTAAAAAGCGAGTCGTTTATTTAGGCTGATGAAAAACAGAAAAGCAAGGAGAGTCGAAACAAGTTGAAAGTAAACTGGGAAACAACAAGAGAGTAGAAGATGAAACTATGAAGTAAACCAAACAAGGATCTGAACAGTAAGAGCAAAAACTCTGTGACGTGGAAACAAACAGACGTAAGAGACAGAGGACTTAAACACACAAGAGGGTAACGAGGGAAGTGGAAACACCTGGGGAGACACAGCTGACACAAATGAACATGATGGTGCCACAGGGCAAAAATAAAACTAAGCTCACTGAACATAGAAACACAAGACTTTCACAATAAAACAGGAAACATGGGGAGACGTAGACGTGACAAGCTTGACAACATGAAACGCAGACAGGAAACACATGACAGATTGACACAGAAGACAAGAAACGACATTTAAACCAGGAATCATACAAGAAACAAAACTAGAATGAAACTCAACTAAATCCAAAATAATAATAGCAACACAAGAACTGAGCATATTTTCACATAATATGAAATGAAAAATACAAAGTGAACTCAAAATGCTGGGTCCCAGAGTCCTGACGATGGAAAAGCTGCTGTGGTTTTATCACGAGTCTCATAAAATACTGAAACAAAGTAAAAACCAAATAATGGAATCAGAAAGTTTGATTAATGATTTCCCTTCACAACAAACCAGCTCAGTTGCTGCTGTCCCATCATATCATCACACACACACACACACACACACACACACACACACACACACACACAGTTAAAATAATCACTTTACTGTGAAATCTCAGTGTGACAGACTTTGGAATCAGAGGTTTTGCGTTTCCAGTATAAACTATGGGAAGAGTTTCTCAGTGAAAGTGTCGCTGTGAGTGTAGAGTCATGTCCTCAGGGGTCATGGAAGGACGCCTCCACCTGTCACAGCTGGACTCTGGTCCTCTGGAGACTCTTCTTCACCGTCACAGTCTGACCATCAGCTTTGCAAACATGATCGACTGTTTCCAAAGTCGTGTCTTGTACACTCTCAGAGCCCTGTATGCTTGCAGAGACCACTACAGTAGGGAAACATGCAAATGAATATCCAAACCATTGTAATTTAGGTTTATTTATGTCTTACAGCATCCCAACTCTGTAGCTAACTTAATAACTTTAGCTAAAGTGAATAGTTAGTCTAATTCATTAAGTGCAGCATTACTGGATCACCCCTGTTTGAAATGATATGATATACGACTGTCAGTGAAACAGCAAACTTTGTGAAAAAAACCCAACACTTCACATTCTCTAAATGTTTGGCCACAGCTGTAGATGACACTATCAGTGCTCGTTCACTCTTGTCAATAATTACATTTCTGTGGAGGATCCAAGATGGCAGAGTGACTAGCAACCTTACTACAGGGGTCCAAACGTTTTTGGTTTTCTTTTGTCCTGAAACTGTGAAATTATAAAAAGCAATAACAGTTTTTTGTGCACGTCAACCAACTACGGAAGAACTAACAGGACACCAACTCTACCATAATTATTCCATATTTGTTTTTGATAACTGTCCTGTGAGTATGTGCATCCGCTTCAAGGAAGGCTTCTCTGAAAAGATCTCCAAGGAGACCCATTTGGCAGAGGCAGACTCAAAGTTGTGTAAAACACAGTGGGGTGAATCTGTTTTCTTTAGTAATGGTACGTCTCAGCTGGAGTGAGGATTTTATTTAATAGGTTTCCAGGAAATGTCATAGACTGTGAAAGTGATTCTGATGGTCACTGGCTGATGGTAGTGTCAGAGATTAATGGTTCTAACTACATTTTGTTGTGCGTGTATGGTTATACTAATAGAGCTCAGAACAAGAAACTTTTAACCTTCCTCTGTGAAAACGGGAGCAATGGAAGATAAGCTAATTTTGTTGACAAGGTTATTGTGGGAGGGGACTGTAGCTCCCGATCCCGCTTTAGACCGTTTTCCCATCTAGGACTTCATGTCTCAGTTTTGATGAAAGTATTCTTAATTTGGTCAACACAGTCAGTCTGTGTGATTATTGGAGGCTGAATAATCCTTTTGTGTCTCTGTATACTTGGTTTCATTCATCTAACAATGGTTCCAGAATTGGTTACTGGTTAATCTCTGACAGTTTGATCAACAACATCTCCAAGTGGGAAATCTTAGCTTCCTCCCTAACTGATCACTGTTTGATTTCCTTGTCCATCTCATTAACCAAGGTGGAACATCCTTATTTGGAAATTTAACAACAGCCTTCTGTATAATGACAACTTCTGCCTTGAAGTGAGAAATCTAATGGCCCAAATCGACAAATTAGATGTCACATGTGAGCAAATGGGAATGGTTTAAATTCCAAGTTAAACAGATGGCAATTCAAATGAGCAAATCCACTGCTAAAGAGAAAGGACAGGAGCAACAAACCATTGAGAGAATTAACAGGTTATGCTGCAAACAGGATTTATCACTGGACAAACAAATACATCTAAACAAGTTTCAAACTCAAGTGGGCAAACTGTTCTTAGAGAAAGCTAATGGCGCCTATGTTCGTTCAAGAGCCTGATGGGTTGAAGAGGGTGAGAAAAACTCTTCCTGCTTCTTTAATTTAGAGAAACACAGACAAGCAAAAACGAAGATTCAATCACTGAATATCAAAGGGGTCTGACTGAGGACTAAGACAAAGTAAATGAGGAAATAGTTCAATTTTACAGTAACATTTACAAGTCAAACTATTCAGCAGAGAATGTGTTTCTGGAAAGTCTTAGAGCCGGGGTGTCGAATTCAAGGCCTCAAGGGCCGTGTCCTGCAGGTTTTAGATCTCACCCTGGGTCAACACACCTGAATCACATGATTAGTTCATTACCAGGCCTCTGGAGAACTTCAAGACATGTTGAGGAGATAAATTAGCCATTTAAATCAGCTGTGTTGGATCAAGGACACATTTAAACCTGCAGGACCCCGGCCCTCGAGGCCTGGAGTTTGACACCTGTGTCTTAGAGGCTTTATTGGAACATTGGACAAAGGTGTGAAGGATCGTATGGAGGGTAAACTTGTAATTGAACAAATGCCCAGGGGTAAATCACCAGGAATTGATGGGCTAACGGTGTATTTACTATTTACATACTTAGAATGTATCTCATCAGCGAAACAAGGTCTCATCAGTTTAATCCCAAAACCCAACAAAGACAAACTTCTTTTGGATATTTGGAGACCCATAACCCTTCTGTGCAATGATTATAAATTATTGGCTCACGTTTATGCGAACTGTTTAAATGAATGTTTAACACACTTAGATGACGAGTGTCAGTCGGCTTTTATAAAAAGAAGAGACACACACAGTGACATTAGATTGATTTTTATGAATGTGAATTTTTATCTAGACCCCCCTTATATCCTTGCTGTTATTTTTGTTGTAATTTTATCCTGTACGAGAGTTCATTTTGTATTGTATTGTATTCTTGATGGTAATGGTTAATTGCTAATAACAATAAAAAAAAATTCCATTTCTAAACTAGTGCAGTTGCAGGTAAACTATATCTAATATTCTATCTAAATGACTGCTTTGTCTTTGAAATGGTGAAGAGCCTGAGGCCGGTGACGGGCCAGTTCTACTCTAAGTACATCCTTACGGTGGCTCACAGGACAAGGCCACATTCCTGTCCTGCCAGAAGAGAAACTTCAGTCTTCATGCAGTTCAACCACACCTGTCATATTGTGTTCATGCTGTCTGGAGTAAACAAAGAACTAAAGCAGACACGTGTTACTTCATCTTTTATCTTTATTATTCTTATTTTACATGTTTCATTGTTAGGCATTAGGTTTATTTGTAGTAGTCCTTGCCAACTTCTCTCCCTCCTCCATGTTACTGTGTCAGCATCTATTTAGGATTGGGAATGCAACAGAAAGTAAGGAAATCCAAAGTACCATTAAAACCAAGAGAGGATCTTATATAGCAGAAGAAGGGATTATTAAAAATAATTCAAAAGAAATGATGCTATACATGATTTAGGAACCCTAGAGAGCACTTTGCAAAATAACACATTTTGCACACTTAATTTCACCCTCTGATGGGCCAAGCTACGACTGTCAGGGATGGTGATGTAGGCACAGAGCATGTAAGAGTGTGGTCAAATGAATGTCTCCAAAACTAGATGAAGGCACAAGGAGATCAATGCAAGGCGTAGAGATTCACCAGCTTCAGTCTTCAGTGGACATTTCATTTCTGGCACAAATATACCTGTAAAAGTTTTTAGATTTAGGAGGTTTTTGGTGACAAAACAAAGATATACAATTTCAATTTGATAATATTTAAAATATAATGAAATAAAACAAGCTACAATGCTGGCAATATGCTTGTTTGTTGTGCAGCAGTGTCCAGTATGTTGGCTGATATACTTTTTTGCATTTGAAAATAAAAGTTGGATTTTAATTCCATTACAGGAAGTGATGTTAATTCTTTTTGAATCATACTTAATCTTTATATTAAGTGTTGTACGAGAAATATAAGAAACATAATGTGATTGAGTTGCATTTCTTTTTTTCTTTTTTTTAATTTAGTAGCACATGATGTTTAGCAGGTAAACAGTTAGTATTGTGCACTGAGAAAAACCTGCCCCTCTCTTCTTTTGAATATACACTGCTCCAAAAAAATAAAGGGAACAGTATAACAACACAACGTAACTATGAGTCAATCACACTTCTGTGAAATCAAACTGTCCACTTAGGAAGCAACACTGGCTGACAGTTTCACCTGCTGTTGTGCAAATTGAATCGACAACAGATGGAAATTAGCGAGACATCTCCAATAATAAAGGAGTGGTTCAGCAGCTGGTCACCACAGATCACTTCCCAGGATCTGTGCCACTGGTTCCCAATCTTTTTTTTGCTGGGCCCCCCTTCGTTTTACAAGAAAATCTCCTCCCACAATCCCATCCTTCAGCCAACCATTTATTGCTTTCAACCCCCTTTGCAGTTTATTTCACACCTCAAACCTTTTTTAAACAATTAAATAAACAAAAGTAAACTGTAATCAATTAGAGGAAGCAATAAAGTAATCTAACTCTTTTACACTCATTCCACACACACCTACACGGGTATTTTAGAAAACGCAGCTTTTCTATGCATTTGGGCCTTTCATCCACACGTAAACGGCGTTTTGGGTCGCTGTTCTTGACTTTTCATAAATACCTGTGTGGACGTAGCCTTAAATAACAGAAAAACAAACCATCTTTATGACGTCATTATTTTACGTGTAGTTGGTTTTTTTTTCTCCTGTGTAATAATATTCAACATTAAAAAGAAAAATCTGTCTGTGCAAAGCGGGTTTAAAACCACAAACAGTTGTGGGATGCTGTTTGTCCGTAATTTGGTAGGAGGAACAAACTGCGGCAGGATCAGCCTGATGTTATTTGTATCCCACTGTAACGTTACTGTATAAAGAGCAAACATCTCCAAAATTTAATGAGTAGTTAGTTTTGTGTGTGTGTGTGAACTAAAACTCAAGAATGTAGGATCCTGTTTGTCCATGATTTGAACAGCCCAGCACTGCTACCGACACAGAGGAAACTAATTCTGTCGGGGAGACCTACCTCGGCACTTGTGCAGGTGAAGCCAAAGGGAAGATTTGCTTCATCATATTTTCTAGTCTTTGGCTTGGAGGGAAGTTGGTTTGGAAACATATTTGGCGATGTTTCATTTTCTGCTTTGCGTTTGTGTGGGAGCCCCGTCAAAAACCTGTCCATGATGCTAGCAGTGTCTGTTTCCCTCTCTGCTCCTCGTCTCTCGTCTCATGTCTCCAGAATTCTTAAAGTTTAGGTTCAAGTTTTGGTTTGTTTTTGCAGGTTTATTGTTTATGGAGCTTTGTCCTGTAACTGCAATAAAAAAGCAACCTCTTTGAGTTTACTTCTCCGTCTGAGTGTCCTGCAGTGCTTGCCTGCCACAGCCACTTTAATGGCTGCAAATATTTTATTCTGTCTTCAAATGTTGTTGGTGCATAGGACCCTTCGACGGCCGGGTAGGACGAAACTGAGCAGCTGTGAAATTGGACAGCCTTCTAGCTTCAAGTCCGCCCTTCCGTTTTTGTCCGCTCACTAACGCCAAAGCGCAAAAACTGAAAAATGGACTGAGAAATGTTGCTCCGTGTGTTGTGTGCTGTTTTAATTTCAGAGAAGATACTAAACCGGATCAACATGTTTGGTACGTTAAGCTCATCAGAGCCAGTCATATGCAGGTAAAATAATCTACCCTAAACTACACACATTTAGGAATTACTTAGCTAATTTAACGGATAATGTCACTGACTGAATGATTGCTGGTCATTCGTACACATTCACCATATTATATAAAATAAACTAAAGGTCCTTGAAACTGAGAGGAGAGCATGTTCTATTTATTTCTTATCATTCATTGGATCCTGTAACATATTTGTGTGCATAGAACAGCAGTAAAAATGCTGAAGCTGAAACGGGTAACACAACAAGCTTAGTTACACAGATGAAGTGTGTAAAATATAAGTCACAGCGCATTAGTGTATTTTACTTAAGCCTAAAAATCAGAATAATGCTTGGATCCCTTAAAATAAATGAAATCATGCTCTTCCACTGTTTATGTTGTTCTCCACCTTTTCCTTAAGCAGACGAGATGCTGATACTGCAGGATTAACCTGAGTGTCCCAGTCCTGGACCGTTTTTTTTCAACCCAGAGGATCCCAGGCCTTCATCTGCCTCAGTACAGCCAGAGACTTCCTGTAAGCTCCTGAAGCTTTTTATAGCTACTTAGTTTTAATATTACTCTTATTATTCTTTCTGTGTCACAAAATAAATGTTTAACATATTTCAGGCAAGAATGTAGCTGTGTAAACCTCAAATATCTGCTCAGTTTATCAAGACACCACATATTTTCAAAAGCGCTCCGACGTTTTCGGAGACGTCTGTTACCCACTAGCTCGATAGCTAGCTGGGAGGTCAAGGGTCACCAGAGCCCGTGAGAACACCGGACTCCCAGCAAATCGTTTTCAAACCCACCGCAGTCGTTCACTACTCAGGTTAAACATGATATATGAGTCACTTAGATAACTTAAACATGTTATTGTTTGGCTTTTTTTAGTATTTTATTTGTTCCTGAGTAAATCGGTTTGTCTGAGATTAAAGTTATAGTTTTTACACAGCTGAATAAACGTCAAGCAGACAGCTGATTATGAGAAGTGTGAGATGCTGGATAATATACTCCGGTGTCCTGTTATATTTTAGATAGCAAGGAGTTTATTAAACTCCACCGAAACAATCTGCAAATTTCATTAAAATTTAATACACTATCATCTTGTCTTTATTTTTAGTTAGCACATACCTTAAACACTTAAAGCTGTAAGCTAATGATAGTTATATAAGAGCAGACGCTGCTGGTGCAATAAGCTGTAGTTTTACGTCCAATGGATGATGATCTGATTAGTCGACTGTCAAAATAATCGTTTGTGGCAGCCCTAGTGCAGGAACAGGTCACTCAGCTTAATCCTGTGTGTCTGGTGACTCCATGTTTATGTTTTGTGTTTGTTAATGTTTTTGAGTTTTCTGGGTTTTTTAAAATTATTTTTCTTTTTTGTCATGTTTATGTTTGTCATTTTACTTTGGCGGTCCCTTGTGTCAGGTCTGTGTCTCTGGCCTTGTCTCCCCTTAGTCTTGTCATGTGTGATCAGTGCCAGCTGTGCTCTCCTCCTGTGTCCCATCCCCTCGTTATCCCTCAGTGTTTTTGAGCGCTGTGTTTCTCTCTGTCAGTGTCGTGTTGTCCCCTCGTGCTGTCTGTTTCCCTTCTCTGCTCCTCGGTCCCAGAATTCTTAAAGTTTAGTTTCAAGTTTTGGTTTGTTTTTGCAAGTTCATTGTTTATGGAGCTTTGTCCTGTAACTGCAGTAAAGCAGCCTCTTTGAGTTTACTGAGTGTCCTGAACCATATGAAAAACAAATAGAAAAAACTTATAGAAGATTTGCATCAGATGTGGCCTACTAAATACAGTGAATCATATAAGGCTTATGATTTACTCATGGAAGTGGCCACTTTCATATATTGTTTTAGGAAGTATCCAAAACATACAAGTTTCATTTATGTAATTTTTCAAGGGATCTTATATCTGTTTTCACTCTTGTATGCTTTGCATACAAGTTTCACACAAGACGGATACAAACTTTATAAGATTTATATATATCTTTTCCGAATGGGGCACTTCCTGCCTGCCACAGCCGCTTCATGACAGAAATGGCTGCAAATATTTTATTCTGTCTTCAAATGTTGTTGGTGCATTAGAAATATTCTTATTTTATTGTTACTGATATGTACTGAATCTCATTTTCCATTCACCCAGAGTTAGCATTGTGTTCATACATGTTAATAAAATGGGTTCAGTGATAATTACTGTTCGTTTCAATCAATTTATTGAGACCACAAGACTCTTAACTTACAATACAAATATCACAATGCAACGAAAAGATTCGAAGGAAAGCATCTCTCATTTACAGACTAAACGTCCCACAATGGGGGAGGAGTCAGTCCATCCGCTCCCGGCTCTCCTCGGCCTCCCTTTGATGCTGCATATCCTCTTTGAGATTGAGCAGCTCGTCGTCCCGATCCCTTCTCTTCCTCCCTGCTGTGGGTGGCCGACCCTCTTCCTCATCAGTGTCCGATTCCCTTTCATTTTGGTCACCCACTGGCCCTGGAGTGTCCACAGGGAGAGAGGAAATTAGGACATGAGGCCTAATGGAAGGCCTTTGGACACAGCCATTAACCTCCAGCAGGCCACAAATGTAGCACAGCTGGGAGCAATCGCACATAATGAGGTGTGGAAGAAGCACACAAGACTATCAAAGTGAAAGGCACGGACAAGGACACGCTGCAGACAGGGAGACAGAGACAAGAGTAACTAACAGTGACTGGGAGACACAGGAGACAAGCCGACATGGACCGACACAGAGACGGACGACACACAGGCTAAGATGAAACACCGAGGGAGGGAGAACTACGATCAATAAGAGCTTAAATGAAAACATTCAAAGAATATTAAACCAAAGACACAAACACTGGGTCATCACACCCAGCACAGTGACTAAAGAGCTATTCTATTCTAGTTACTGGGGACATTTCATTCTTGCATGTACCAACTTCCTGTTTCTCCCTCACAGTAAAATAAAAATGCACAATTTATTGTCAGCACTTGTGCCATCACAGGTTCACACAGAGCCCTCTGACTCTGTATCCTGTTGTCACCAAATGACCAAGGAATAAGCTCAACACAAACAACACCGCCATAACCAGCTCAACAATGTTTAAAGTGCTAACATTAATTACTTTCCTCTGTTGCAACACACACAGCCCTGAGACAGCAGGGATCATTTTTTCTGTTTGTTTAGCATGCACAACATTTGTAGTCTCCTTCTGTACAGGGGAAGTCCACGCACAGTGTGTGTGGTACCACTTTCTGCAGAAGGTGCATTCAATCTGCAAGAAAAATGAGATTGTCACAGTCATTCATCTAAAGTCAGGCTGTTGAGCGAAGCAAAGGCATGCAGATTACCTGAACTATAATTTTTCTGCTACCACTTTGATTTGGTTATCTTAGTCAGTCATCGGTTTCTGCACCAGAACTTCTCTCACCACAGGCACAGCATAGCTGGGAAAGCTCATCTGAAAATCTATGCCACAATGAGGATATACACAAATATATTAAATGGAGACCCAAAGGCCATTTCTCGAGTATACCTGAGTGTTGGAACACGGAGAGCTATGTCCAGTCTGAGCCTGGCAACCCCCTCCTCATCAACAGGGTAGCGTCTCGTTGTCCCCGATTAGAATTTGTTCTGCAAGCTGACCATTTTCTATTCATTAGAATCTGTTCATTCAGGTACAAACACCATGAGCATTTTACCTACCCTGCATACAAAGACACAACAGGATGTAATGTCCTGTTGTTTAGGATGGGTGACCATTGAGCATGTCCATTTACCAATGGCTGGACATTTCCTCCTAACCAGAGCTCTGTACAAAACAGGTACTACAGTTACTGATCGTCACTCATTACAACAGCCTCATGTTAATAGAAATGACTGTGGTTAACATTAACCCTTTTTGCTCACCTTGTTACGTCCCTGCACTTTTCCATTTGTGTTTGTTGCCCCAAGGACAACCCGCACCTCCTTTTTAGATACACGATCTTCTAAAACAAATGAAAATCGTGTTACACCTAGTAATTTCATTTAAGTCTCATGGTTGTACGATTTCTTACAGTGTCTGTCTGTTGTCACTGACTGCCCCAGCTCACATCATACTTTAGCAGATCCAGCTACAAAGTGAAGATCTTGAAATTAAATTATGAATAGTCTTAAATGAGAAAGTTTCAAAGCCAACTCGCCTTTCTGAAACCTTTTTTTGTGGACCAAACTGATGTTATCAATCGATAATTAATGCAGCATTTTTCCGCCCCACCAGTGTCAACGAGGCATTTATTATCTAGAAGAACATTACAGTCATTTCCTTCCAATAAGGTGACCACTTATTTGGAAAACGTTTACATTCCTCACTTTCCAACTCTATTCCAGCGGCCAAGTCTGCAATGTTTTTGGAAAATAACTTGTATGGCCCAGTTTTTGAC
Source organism: Rhamphochromis longiceps (assembly GCF_057381845.1). Taxonomy (NCBI): domain Eukaryota; kingdom Metazoa; phylum Chordata; class Actinopteri; order Cichliformes; family Cichlidae; genus Rhamphochromis; species Rhamphochromis longiceps. Next base: position 3,307,652 of record NC_140565.1, read on the forward strand.
CACAGCACCTTTTCGCTTTTTTCCAGCCCAGATTTTTGTTATTACTGTGAAGTAGTGATGGGATTTCTGGCTCTTTTGGAGAACCGGCTCCGAACCAGCTCTTCAGGTTGTTTTTGTTGCTTTAATTTATTATTAACAACAATATAAAATTATGCACAAAAGGAATTACTAATGTGTGGTTTTGGGTTTTTTTTTTTTTTTTTTTTTTTTTTTTGTTTTACCAAATAATAACTGTGCATCCTGGAGCACTTCCGGTGTTTTGTACGTGCTTTGTCTCTAGGGGCCACCGTAAATATACTTTTATTTATTCTCTCCACATAAAATGTAATAAATTAATCATATAATACAAAAACCAACTATTTACGGTTCAACTTTTAACTGTTTAAACTTTCAGCTTTTTCCTTTTAAACAAATTTCAAGTGTAACAACACAAACACTGCAAACCACAACACAATTAAATATAAATAAATATATAAATATGTGCTGACCCATTTTTGAATGTCCCCCTCCAGGCCAGTAAGAGCGTGCCATGACAGCACTGTGGGTCTTCTCCCATCAGTGTCCACCAAAGTGGCTGGAATGAAATTCCTCAAATGTCTCTTGCTTCTTTGGCAGAGCAGACCACTTTCACCAAGTGCTCACTTTTGTTTTTCTTCCACCTGCATATATAAAAACAGGTCTCCATCTACATGAAGCATGTAAGGCCAAAAAACAAATGATCACATGAAAGCACAATACTACACTCTGATAGTTTACATGACATTATCCTTTGTACTCACCATTTATCCTGAAGCTCTCAGCTCTTCTCTTGATTGTAAATCTTTCTCTGCTGGTTGACCCCTCAGGATGGCGATTGTGGAGTTTGAACTCCAGGAGCTCACTCACAATTTTGGTCCATTTCCCTCACCTACACACTGAAAAAAATAATCAGTGGGATAAACATAAAAAAATTATTGTAATCTGTTGCACGAAATTAAGTTATGTTTGGTTAACCTTAGTTTTTTTTCGTTATCCCTGCACACATTTTTTCTGGTAACACGAACATGACTTTGTTATGTTATGTTTTTCATTCCGGTCAAATATTTATAGAAACCACTTGTTTATCAGACATGAACTTTTTGTGTTAATTGTATTGGACTACTATGTGTTATATTGACAAGATTATTTTACGGTAAGCTTATTTTATTTTATAACAACTTTCTAATATATAATCTAATATATAATTGAGTGTTCAATAAATAAAACTAAATTAAGGCTGATCTTACTGTATGTACTGTACACTTTCTCTTCAATCAAAGAAATAAGCAAAACATTTTTGAACAATGACCTGTATTTTTGAAAATACTACACAGTTGTAACAATGGACTTTCAATTCAGGCTTCCAAAATATACATGAGTCATATTTGTACAATGCATCTCTTGGAAAAACATTCCACAACATTCCTCAAAGTTATCTGCTGGAACCTGAATTCAACATTGTGGGGCCTTATGACATCGCGCTTATGTGTAAAAAAAAAAAAAAAAAAAAAAAAAAAAAAAAAAGTTTTTTAAATGTAAGAGCCATGAGGTAATATGGCAACAGGGGTGTAATTATTAAAATGACACAAAGAAGAGACTTAAAATAACATTACAACCCACAGGCACAAAACCAAGAGACCTAAACTGATTAGTACACAGCAAATCCAGCATGTCCAAATTAACACTGTCGGATTTGATTTCAACACTATTAAAGTGTCTATATGGGTCCACACCAGAGAGTGTTAACTTAACTCTTTTTGGAGAGTTGGTACGTTAACTCTGATTTAGTGTTAAACACCAAATCTGTCTGGAGTTGATAATTTAACACTTGGTGTTAAGAGTTTTATATATTAACTCTCAAAGAGTATTTTAGTTTAACTACGTAAGAGTTAACTTCTAATTCATTCTAAAAAGCGGGAATTTTACTGTTCTGAACTTCTAGAAATTTCTTTTGGAAATAAACATTTACTAAAAAGATGCAATGGTTTTTGAAAAACATTTATTCTGAACTGTGCACCACAATTTCAAAACATTTTCTGAAAGATGTAACAGTATACATGTTCTCACTTTCATTAGAATTTTGTTTATCAAAAGGTCTGACATGGTAAATGCAAATAACAGCATCTCATCACTTATTTTTTCAATACAATATGCATGTCCTTCATTCATCCCTTTGTGGAACTTCAACGCACTTCTGCTCTCCCCCATATTCCATCTTCACAAGCATATCCTGTGTGGAGATCGAATAAAAAATTAGTTGACAGTAATTAATGGCACAAATAATCCAGTAAACCATTGCAGCACAGTTTAAAAAAAAAAAAAAAAAAAAAAAAAAAAAAAAGGAATCCTCTTTGAGTCATTACTTGTGTAAAGTATTTTCCCAAAAGACAAGGACACAGGCAACAGGTAATACTGAACTAAATGTAAAACCTCAACCTTTTTCATTTTTACCTAAACCGTGTGGAGGGATCTAAATGCTACCGTAGAATCCAGTCAGGACGTCTGCTACTGCTGTTTGCTCGTGTTTTTTTTTTTAATTTTTATTTTATTTTTTTATGGGCGATCGTTTTCAGGCTTCAAGTAGCACCATTATACTAACATTTCACATTCTAGACATTGTTTTAGGTGTATTTGACCAAAAGTTTGACTGAAAATTCACATGCAAGCTTTTTTCAAGGCTGTGGTATTTGTCCGCAAACAATACCTTTCAGCTAGCTAAAACAGAATGTTATGCTATCAGCGAGCAACATGGCTAATGCCTTTCACACAGCTTTGTCTCAACTCCAAAGAGCCACAGAAGTAAAAGCTAATAACAATTGAAACAATCTTTGAAAAAATGACTTACCAAGCATGGCAAACAACTCAAATATGTAGAGCAAAATGTTCTGAAACGGCTTCACTTCAGCTTCGATTGGAGCCGTGCTGGGGGCGGAGTCTGTGAATTTACTCTGTTGGTGTCATAACCCCTCTAGGAGTTCAGAGTTAAGAGGTCAAGAGTTAATGTTTCCATTTTAACACCTCCAGATTTGACAGAGAAACACTCATTTTTAACACTCGATTTTAACTACTATCATTTTACACCTCAGAGTTACATTAAAAGAATGTGACTCTGCTTAGAGTAAAATTAACTCTACTTTTGCAAGAAGACTATTAACACCAAAACATTTAACACTTTTGAATTTGCTGTGTATTGGCTTGCTTCTATCATTAAACATCACAATCTCTAATACTAGACGATGCAATCTGTTTGTAGTGGTGCACCTTGGGGAAAAAAATTGCAAACTGGTGAAATTGGTGCAAGGCACCATTTCCATTGAGAAAAATGGACATTCAAAGTTTGAATTTTTTTTTTTTTTTTTTTTTTTAAAGAGCCATGGCTTGAAAAGTGAAAACTGCAGTAATAAAGGCCCCAAGTTGAAAAGTGCCAGAAAAATAAGTTTCACTATGTACTGCAACTTTACCAGTGCTGGCTTAAAAGAAAGGATAGTACATATTCGAAGAGGTAAACATGTTGTTCCCACATCATAACTGGAAAACTGTTCAATCGTACAAAACCTGGGCCTTCTTTGAAAGGCTGTTCCTTTTGAGCTCCATAACCAGTTTCTATAATACCTCGAAGGTATACTTTTCCAGTGGGTAGGTGAGGTTCAAAGTGTACATTAGTCCAAACAGCATTGCAGCTGCTAGGGTATAGTTATCCAAATCCTGACTCTCTGGCCTTCAAGGACTATCCCGATGTCCTCAGGGCTGCCATTGGCATCTCTTGACTTTATGATGTAAATTCCCATGGTTGTTTCCTTATTAAATCGTTGGATAATGGCTTCATCTGTGGCCTAGAAAATGCAGAATTCCAAAATTTAATTAAACAGAACACTGGTCAAAGAACATTATACCAAATCTTATTTTAATCTGTGTCACTATTCCAAAAAATGTTAACATTAAAACATTAGGTGAACAAAAATGGATTCATTACAGCATGTGACTTGAGTCCTCAGAATGCATGAAGTGAAAGGTAATGCATGAAGTGAAATCTCCATGCAAAGAAGCAGAATACTGTCAGAGCATAGAGAGGTGTTCAACTATGAACTCCACACATGGTCCTAATGCAGGTAAAAGAAAAAAGAAAAACGCACCCATGGTAAATTGTGAAAATCCCAGGTGATTTTCAACATACTCCTGGCATAGAGTGACAAGCAGCATTTTGTTTAAATTATTATTTTCCCTAAAGTGTATACACAAATTAATTTTTTTCTTACCTGGGCCGTGGGCTCCAGAATGTTCTGAAGTCTTCTTCCTATTTGTCCTCCTCGCCTTTTGAAGACCTTTATTAGTTTGTCAGATAGCACATCTATCTGCGAGAGTAATCTGGACTGCAGTGGCATGGTGGTAATGCGCTTAAACTCTGCATTTATCTAAAAAGAGAAGTTGTCACATAAAAATGCTGTCAAAATCTCAAATCTCACAAGGTTACATCCACACAAAGTTATATTACATATTACTGTTTATTAGCTATGGGTCCCATGTTGCTGAGCAGTTCCATAGTTGCCCTTGCTTCCATACCACCCAAAGCCTGTTTGCAACCACAGCAGTTGCCTCCTGGCCATTTTGCAGTTCTGCAAAATGACCCAGAAACTACATCTATTATAGTCATAAATACATCAAGGTCCTTCATTAATACTTAGTTAAATTATTTAATTTGACCTTTCCAGAAAATTTACCTTACAGAATGAGAGATAACATATGCAAATCTTCACTAGTAAATAAAATAATGTTATTAAAACCTTAACTGTAACACCTCTACGTAACAGCGCTAGAGAATTGTTCTGAAGCAACACCAATCTGCCCTTCAGCAGGGATAAGCACCATATATCGATACAGAAAAAATTAATTTAACATGTTTATATTGTCATTATTTTTTATCTCTTTAAGCCCTCCTCTCAGTCTCTCTATAAATCAGTTAAAATAATTTGTTGGGTTTTTGTGTGTCTTTAACATGTTATCAGTACATTACATTCACTGCCCCAGAACATGAAATAAAGCCCCACGTCATGCACTTCCTCTCCTAATGAGTACTGCATAGGTGTCATGCCCTAAATAAACCGACTTTAGTGAAGACACCCCCCCCCCAACACACACACACAGAGCACACCCCATGGCAAACTAGCTTATTTAACTGTTTAACTAAAACATTTTAGGTACAACCAGTTAACTAAATGGACACAAGTTTGTTAGTCTGTATTCACTGAGAAAAAACAAGCGAATGTGACTGGGCACACACTGGAAAAAAAAGCTAATGCACATAATATTGTCCCGCAGCTTAAGCTAGCATTATCGTTAGTTAACTTAAGGAATGACTTGTTTTTTTCCATTATGTTGCTCAACAGCAATTCATGAGAAAAACTTCCCCATCTAATGGATGTTTTCTTCGTTTCTTCTCAAACATGTAGTTTTCAGTTTACCTCAACAAAGTAAAGCTCAGCACCAAACGTAAACGAAGCAACGACAAAAAATGGCGGACCGCCACAGTGAATTTTCTCTGTTATTTTGATATGGCTGGTTTTAAAAGACTGAACATCCTTCTAAAACAAGTGAAAGGCGTGAGACTTATGTTTAGACCAAAAATATAAATGATTCATGTTGGATATATTTACTGTATTTTTACTAATTTAACAACCTCATCATTGCATTAGTCGCTTTATGCTATAGCATTACGCTTACATTAGCTTGAAGCTCAAGGTCGTCATTTTATTTAATTTCTTTTTCTGGGCTTACAAACAGGACACACAACATTTAGATAACCGTTACACTGAATCTTGGGTCTGTGTTGAGTCTTCCAGCTGCTGACTACAGAAGCTAGATTGACCTTTCAGCATGTTTATAGCGGCTGTGGCTATGTGCTGGCAATGTTACCGTGTGTGAGCAGTCACATTGGCAGCAGACATGTTTCAACAAACTAGTCATATCCCGGCCCTACATTAGCTTGTTTAATGGTTAAGACACTGCAGGTACCACCACTTACTACAGACACCGATGCAAGTTTGTAATAGTCTGTATATTCTTTCAGTCTAAATTAACAAACAATATTAACTCGCATTATATATGTTAATTACTAATTTGCTTATCGCATAATTTCGGTTACCATTAGGTAACTGGAGCCTAACATTGGCCTTTCATGGTTTTCGATAAACAGCCCACATACCTGTAAAATAACAACACCCCAGTAAAAGTCCACATATATAAAGGGTCTACACTCTTTCTCACTGGTGTGTTAGCTTTAAAATCTTATTTACCTTAAAGTGTAAAACTCCAGATGGTAGTAGATTTTCCAAAGCAAGAGACAAAAATGGCAGACAGTGCAGCAGATTTTTCCTTTCCAGGGGACGGAGCTTGAGGATAAAACAAAACTAACTTGTTTCTTTTCAACATGATTTGTTCTAAAAGAATGAATATTCTTAAAGAATATGTGAAAATTAAAAGACAAATATGTTTAGATGTGAAATTTAAATTAGTCATGCTGGATATATGAAGTAATTCTATGCAAATTCAACAACCACCCTATTGCATTTTTTTTTTCAGTGCACCTATCCACCTACTCCACTGTACAGGGTGGGCCATTTATATGGATACACTGTAATAAAATGGGAATGGTTGGTGATATTACAGTTTTTTTTTTTCAAATGCTAAAACACATGTCACAAACGTTACCACCAGGTCCCCCAATGTCCAAACACAACACCCTTCTCTAAAGCTACATAAACACAACCACACCTTCCCACTGCAAAACTCAAACTCCCACACCAAGAGAGCAGCTCGAAGCTGTCAAAACTGTAAACACTATACACAGCATTACACACTACAGCAAAACAACTGAAAACACAATGCTCAATTTGTGAGAAGGTTCTTTGGTTCATAACTGCCAATGCATATTTTTATAAACTGTACAGTAACGGATCGTCATAGAACCCTGCAGAGGATTAGGCATTTAGATTTGTGAGTTTCACATGAAGACTATAAATCTATAAAAACATCCTGCATGTACGTACACTACTGTAACACAACTCAATGCAAAAAGAGAATCTATCGCACACAACAGTACTCTCGGAAACATGATCAGGGTGTGAAGTCTTTTTTTTATTGTATACACGGTCTTTTTACAGTATTACACACAGTCACTGTGCGGCATCATGTCGCCGAGCTGCATTGGGCCACATCACAGGCTATATTGTCCCTTGCTAGGCACCGCGGGAAAAACGCCCTGGAATGGCGAATCCATCCCTGGAAGGTCTCCACTGGCACAAGAGCACCTGGCTGCAGCCACTGTGGAGCTCCACAGTAACCGGAAACACGTAACTTCGGTTAAATCGACTTTGACAGCGAAAACTAAATTGCATTTTTGTTACTATAAAATGGTTCTAAGTGGGGTGTTTTGTTTTTTTTTTTAAACACTCTGGGTTTGTTAAAAAAAAAATTCACCATCCTCTAAATTGTTCGTGGCCAAAAGTGACACTTGCTGTTTCGCTGATTTATTATTATTTTTACAGTACATCGTGTTGTGCGTTCTGATTGCTGTAGACCATTGTCAATCAATCTAGTCCAGTGTCTCCTGTACAGGAGCGGTCCCTAATAGGCCCACGGACCGGTCCCGGTCCGTGAGTCCTTTGGTACCATTCCGGGAGAGTTGATCCTCCGGTGTGAAATGTATGGTTGTAGCTTCTGTGTCTTATTTTGAAAGAACTATTTACGCGTTACCATAGCGACCAGAGAGCGTTAAAAAGCAGAGAGGAGGATGTCACTGTCATTGTTGTTGGCGCACAGCTCAAGTCACGTTTATTATTATATTTAGAAAATACCACAGTTTCTTTTTTTTATTCTTTTGTTGTATTTATCCGCGACACCTTAAAGGTCGTTCGCTGAAAATATTGTCTGACATTAAAGTGGTCTGTGGTGCATAGGGTTGCCAACCGTCCCTTAAAATACGGAATCGTCCCGTATTTAGAAACAAAAGTACACGTCCCGTATTGAGCTAATAAGGGACGCACTTTGTCCCGTAATACAGGGAGAATCACAAAAAGTCTATAAATGTTAATGGATTTAACGCTTTGTTTGAAAACATAATTCCCAGCCCCTCTCCTGCTCTGTGACCAATGAGCTGACGGCACACTTAGCACGAGTATAACAATTCAGATTACCGCTTATCTAATTGGTCGAGGAAAGGTCGCGTGCGGAGAAGATACCGGAAGACAACAGATGATCAGCATGGCCAACAGAGAGACAAACACTGACACTGTGGCGCGACTCTGGGACGACAGTACACCTTTGAACAACAGTGCTTGTTCCCCTCCTAGAAAGAAAAAAAAAAGGTTGCAAAAATACAGGGAGGAATGGGAAAATGAAAACAACTGGCTGGGAAAAGTGCGCGATAACATGTATAAAGCGCACTGCACATTGTGCCGGCGCACTTTTTCCATTTGCCATTGTGGACTGACTGACGTTAAGCAGCATGCTTCTACTTGTGGGCACATGATGAATATGAGGGGCGTGAAAGAAAGAGGAACCCTTGACCAATTTGTCCACCAGGCCACGGCAGAAGCAGATATGGTATGTAAACGTTGTTGTTGTTGTTGTTGTTGTTTTTAAACCCTCTGGTTAAGGTTAATATGGGCATGTGCAATGAATATCAGCGCTATGTGGCCAGAAGTTTGATAATATAATTTGTTTTGTGTAATAAACAAGGATAGATGATTACAACGAATAGATGACTAATACATAAAAGTAATACATAGATGAATAATGTATTTTAGTATTTATTTATTTATTGTCATTGTCAAGAACAATGAAATTGCGTTTGGGGCTTCCATACAACCCCAAAAAAAGAAGAAAATAATAAATACCCCTTAAAACCCAAGTGTACATATTTAACCCAGTGTGACTCCAATGCAATAAGACAATCCTTAGCAATAATGTTCGTAGAAATTCAGACAAAGACCTGAGAAACATGACAAAATACAACAATGCAACCCATTCAATATTATTGTACTGTGAGATATGATATCAGATATGATAGTTATCTATTTAAGAAAGAGGGGGGGGCAGGAGGGGGAAGAGAATAAAGATATGATGCACCAATGCAGACCAGTTCATTGCTATTAAGAAGTTGGATATGGTTATTGTCCGTGAGAGGGGGGCAGAGAGTTCAGGAGCCTCACAGCCTGTGGATACAGGCTGTTGGCCAGTCTGGATGTTCTGGCCTGTATAGACCTGTACCTTCTCCCTGAGGGCAGCAGATGGAAAAGGTGGCGCGCAGGGTGATGTTGGTCCCGCAGGATACTGTGCACCCTCCTCAGACAGCGAGTGGGGAAGATATTACTGATCTCTGGCAGACTTGTTCCAATAATTCTGCCAGCTTCTTTCACCACCCGCTGGAGTGCTTGCTGATCGGCCTTGGTGCAGCTGGGGAACCATACTAGAAATCCATACGTCAGAACGCTGCTGATGGCACAGTTGTAGAAGTTCAACATCAGAGATCTGGGAATGTGTGCGCTCCGCAGTCTCCTCAGGTAGTAGAGGCGCTGTTGGGCCTTCCGTGCAACTGAGGTGATATGGTTGCCCCAGGACAGGTCCTCGGTCACAGTTACCCCCAAGAATTTAAAACTGCTCACCCTCTCCACCGCCTCACTGCCAATGAAGAGAGGCAGATGGTTGTTATGACCCCTCTTCCGGAAATCTACAATGATCTCCTTGGTCTTTTTGGTGTTTAAGACCAAGTTATTGTCGTGGCACCATGACTCTAGTTGTTGCACCTCTGTCCTATAGTTTGTCTCATCATTGTTGGATATAAGTCCGAGCACTGTAGTGTCATCTGCAAACTTAACAATGAGATTGGACGCGCAGGAGGAAATACAGTCATGGGTGAAGAGAGTGTATAGCAGAGGGCTCAGAACACACCCCTGAGGGGCACCGGTGTTGACCACAAGGGTGGAGGAGGTGTTCTTACCCACTCTGACACTCTGTCTACGGTTAGTGAGGAAGTCCACAATCCAGTTGCACAGAGAGGAGTTGAGTCCCAGTTGGTGGAGTTTGGGACGGAGTTTGTATGGCCGGATGGTATTAAAAGCCGAGCTGTAGTCTACAAAGAGGAGCCGTGCATAGGTGTTCCTGTGTTCCAAGTGCTTCAGTAATGTGTGCAGCACTGTGGCGATCGCATCCTCGGTTGACCGGTTCTCCCTGTATGCAAACTGGTGCGAGTCCAGGGATGGTGGAAAAGCAGCTCTGATGTGTTTAATGACCAGTCTCTCCAGGCATTTGGCGGGAATGGGGGTGAGTGCCACAGGTCTAAAATCGTTCAGACATGTGACATTTGACTGTTTTGGGATGGGAACGATGGTTGCTGCTTTGAAACAGGATGGTACCAGTGAACAGGACAACGAGGTGTTATATATAGAGGTGAAGACGTCCGCCAGGTCTGCAGCACAGTCTTTTAGCACCCGGCCCAGCACTCCATCCGGCCCGGCCGCCTTCCTGGTGTTAATGCTCCGGAACACACGCCTCAGCTCATGAGTGCTCAGGACCGGAGCAGGGTCGGTTGAGGGGAGAGGGGACAGGACAGGGTCGGTGTTCTCCCTATCAAAACGGGCATAAAAGAGATTTAGATCCTCAGCCAGAGTAGAACTGTCGGCTGAGGGTGATGGTGTTCTTCTTTTGTAGTCCGTGATAGCCCTGATGCCCTCCCAGACCTGCCTTGGGTTTGTGTTGTTCTCAAACCTGGCCTCGATACGCCTCCTGTGCTGCTGCTTGGCAGTCTTGATGCCTCTTCTCAGGTTGGCCCTGGCAGCACTGTATGCCTCCTGGTCCCCGGATTTGAAAGCGTTGTTCCTTGTTCGAATAAGTTGTTGAACTCCGTGTGTCATCCAGGGTGGATTATTAGGGAACACACGGAATCGTTTCCAAGTTGTTACATTGTCCACACAGAAACAGATGTAGTCCAAGACAGTGGAGGTGTAACTGCAGCATGATGATGATGAGTTATGATGCGTAATCATGGGAACAAGCGGGTTTACAAACTGGAGCAGCTGATTAGCATTAGAAAAGCTGAAATAATACCTCAACTGAAGCCACGAAGCCCGAATAAGTTGACACAGAAGAGACTTCAGTTTCAAGGCAAGGCAGAGATCCTTCCTTCCCACAGTGATTGTGGTCTTCAACAACTCTTTGAAGACTTGATTAGTCTGAGCTGCAACAACACTTAATTTCCCTCTGGGATTAATAAAGTATTACTGAATTGAATATATATAAAGAATACACATTATATTGAAAACATACATATATATGACCATACCCATTTCTTACAAGTTGTATGCGTAATTTATACTTTAAAGTCAGTTGATAAACTACACAAATTATACAGATATACTGTAAAAAAAAAAAAAAAAAAATATATATATATATATATATATATATATATATATATATATATATATATATATATATATATATATATATATATATATATATATATATATATTAAAAAAAAAAAATAATATGGAAGGACAGGCCCCCTGCACGGTATGTACCACTGGCAGATAGAGGAGGTGGCTGATATCCAGAAATCCTACCAGTGGCTGGACAAAGCTGGACTGAAAGACAGCACGGAGGCACTAATCATGGCAGCACAAGAACAAGCTCTGAGCACAAGATCCATAGAGGCTGGGGTCTATCACACCAGGCAAGACCCCAGGTGCAGGCTGTGTAAAGATGCCCCAGAGACAATCCAGCACATAACAGCAGGGTGCAAGATGCTAGCAGGCAAGGCATACATGGAACGCCATAACCAAGTGGCCGGCATAGTGTACAGGAACATCTGTGCCGAGTATAACCTGGAAGTCCCGAGGTCAAAATGGGAGATGCCCCCAAGGGTGGTGGAGAATGACCGAGCTAAGATCCTGTGGGACTTCCAGATACAGACGGACAAAATGGTGGTGGCTAACCAACCGGACATAGTGGTGGTAGACAAACAGAAGAAGACGGCCGTAGTGATCGATGTAGCGGTTCCGAATGACAGCAATATCAGGAAGAAGGAACACGAGAAGCTGGAGAAATACCAAGGGCTCAGAGAAGAGCTCGAGAGGATGTGGAGGGTGAAGGTAACTGTGGTCCCCGTGGTAATCGGAGCACTAGGTGCGGTGACTCCCAAGCTAGGCGAGTGGCTCCAGCAGATCCTGGGAATAACATCGGAGATCTCTGTCCAGAAGAGCGCAGTCCTGGGAACAGCTAAGATACTGCGCAGGACCCTCAAGCTCCCAGGCCTCTGGTAGAGGACCCGAGCTTGAAGGATAAACCGCCCGCAGGGGCGTGCTGGGTGTTTTTTTTTTTGTTTTTTTTTTTATATATATTTTATAGGTGACTGCTGCAGAGGTGACCCATGTCTACCACACTGTAAAGCACGGTTTAAGTTATAACTCGGGTGACTGTGCACTCAAACTGACTGTACGAATGCTGAATGACTCCAGTATTGCCAAAAAGATGTCCTGTGGGAGGACGAAAGCTGAAGCAGTTGTCACAGATGTCCTGTCTCCAAAGGCAATAGAAGAGGTGATCAAAAAATTGAAAAGTGGTGCAACTCCACTCCCATTCTCTCTTCACACTGATGCTTCAAACAAGGAAAATCGGAAGATGTTTCCCTTGGCCTTGCAGTTTTTTACACCAGAGGCTGGAGTTGTCAACAAGATATTGGATTTTGTTGAAAATCCAGATGAGTCTGCAGAGGGAATAGTAAAAATAATACAAAGCTCTCTTGAAAACGTGGGGCTATCCTTAGATCAGGTTTCTGCATTCAGTGCTGACAATGCAAATGTAAATTATGGCATCCACAACTCAGTCTTCACAAAATTGAAAGAGACCAACTGTGGCAGGCATGATCATTTGGGTGTGTGTTTTTTGTACCAGCAGACTTGCCGTAGTACCTCACCAGTGAAAAACAGTCCTTTAGACAAACTGTCGTCTATTCCACTTTTTGTTCACTTTTTCTTGCTGAGCCTGAGAGAGCACATGCCTGTAAGTAGTTGCTATCTGTTTTGTAAGCTTTCCCGCGATAGTTTTGTGTAGCAGTTTAGAGGTTTGTGTGGAAAACTTTATTTTGTGAAGAAAAACGGCCGCGATGCTAACACGTTAGCCCGTCTATGGGATTTCCCATGTAATGTTAGCATTAAGCTAATCGCTAAATGCGTGAGCCTGATAACCAGTGAAAGGGTTTGGATAAGTTTGTGTTTGTGTTATATACATTGTAGTGCATGGCTTAATGTTTGATGTTGTAAAGAAAATGCAATTACAGCAGAAATGTAATATTTTATTTTTGTTTCTGTACCAGTTTTACAGTGCTTCAACAGTAAACATCTAAAACGTATCCGCTGACTCCTGGATGTTTATTGTGGACCTGTTAGCTATCTGCCAAGCTAGAAACCAGCTTTACACCCTAGTGAGGGCAGAATAGTAAAAAGGCATCGTCCCAACACGGCTACCTACAGAAAAGTGGATCTGCGTGGAAACACAGTTTCTTCTAAGCTACAATGGATAGTAACGACGACATGCTTGAGACGCGGTCAATATGCTCCAACACCTCACGTGCCAGTCAGCGCTCTTCAGCCAGTGCCATTGCAGCCAGAGCACGGGCAAAAGCAGAGGCTGCACGTGCTCAAGCACTATTTGCACAAAAAGAGGCAGATATGTTAAAAGCACAAGCATATATTGAGGAAGAACAACAAAAAGCAGCAGCTGAGGCTGCTAGGAAGAGAGCAGAGCTGCAAGCCAGTTTGCATACCTTGAGGCTTGAGAGCGCGGCTGCAGCTGCCATTGCTGAAGCGAATGTTCTTGAAGCAGCTATTGAAAACGAATTTGGGGAGTTAGAGCGGGTTAGCCTGAAAAGTGAATACGTTGAGCGTAATCCAAGTCCTGAACCTCACCAAAACACACAGCTACCAGAACTCATGCCAACTCTGATGCACCAACTACCAGTCGACACTGATGAGATCAGCAAATACAACTTGCCTGTTCAGAGAACATCCAAATTGAGTCAAGATGCCACTCCCTATTACCCTCGTACTCAAAGCCCCTGCAGGACAGCCCCGTTCAAGCAAGAACATTCACACAGCTTAAATCCATCCAGGGATACCTACAGACACCAGACACAGTCACATGATATGAGACCATACAGCAGTAGCTACCAACCGCCTCAGTCTCATACAGGTGCTGCCAGGACTGATGAGCCCACTTCATCATCGACCACAGACTTGGCCAAGTATCTAATACGGCGAGAGATGATAAGCTCTGGGCTGTTAAGGTTCGACGATCAGCCAGAAAATTATTGGGCCTGGAAGCAATCTTTCCACAGTTCTACAGAGGACTTAAAACTGACGTCAAGAGAGGAGCTTGATCTGCTATGTAAATGGCTGGGACCAAAGTCATCAGAGCATGCTAAGAGGATACGAGCAGTCCACATACACGATGCAGCTGCAGGTGTAAGTATGGTATGGCAAAGGTTGGAAGACTGCTATGGATCGCCAGAAGCAATTGAAGAAGCTCTCCTAAAGAAACTGGATGATTTTCCAAGAATCTCAAATCGAGAAAATCAAAAGCTGAGAGAGCTGGGAGACATTCTCTTGGAGCTTGAAGCCGCCAGAGCCGATGGGTTCCTACCAGGCCTCAGTTACCTGGACACATCTCGGGGCATCACTCCAATCATCCAAAAGTTGCCATACTCCCTGCATGACAAGTGGGTCTCTTTAGCATCTCGTTACAAAGAAAATCATCAAGCGTCTTACCCACCGTTCTCCTTCTTCGCAAAGTTTGTTTGTGATCAAGCCAAAACGCTCAATGATCCAAGCTTTGCCCTTCTTACAAGTGGTTGGAGGACGGGGAAGCCAGAAAACCCCTTCAAATCAAACATGAAAATACCCATTTCTGTCAAAAAGACAGAAGTCTCCTCAAACTCTAAAAGCATGCAAGCCAGCCCCTCAGGGAAGAGGAGGGCCGAACCAGATGAACAATGCCCACTCCATAACAAACCACACCCCCTCAGAAACTGTCGTGGGTTTAGGAGTAAATCTTTGGATGAAAGGAAAGCTTATCTTAGAGAGAATATTTGCTTTAAGACTGCCACAAAAACGTTCAGTGCAGAGAGTGCAAGAGTGAGAACCACCCTACTGCGCTACACCCAGGGCCGGCCCCCTGGATATCAGAGACTCCTGTAACCGCAAGAGAGCAAGGCGGGGAGCAAGGAGAAGAAGCTCCTCAAGCTGTCACAGCAAAATGCACAGACATTTGTGGGACTACCGTCAGAGCAAAGTCGTGCTCCAAAATCTGTCTTGTCAGAGTTTATCCAGCTGGCCAGAGGGAGAAAGCTGTTAAGGCGTACGTTGTTCTCGACGAGCAAAGCAATAAGTCTTTGGCAAGAACAGAGTTTTTTGAGCTTTTTGGAGTTACAGAGGGCGCGGCATCATACACCTTGAAGACCTGCTCAGGAGTTATGGAAACAACAGGGCGCTGAGCTAACAATTTCATCATGGAGTCATTAGATGGTAAGACTCACATTCCACTCCCCACCTTAATCGAATGTGACATGCTTCCTGATGATAAGTCTGAAATCCCCACACCTGAGATCGCCAGACATTATCCACATTTCAAGCGGGTTGTGGATAAAATCCCGGCTATAGATCCATCAGCAAGCATCCTGATCTTGCTCGGTCGAGATGTACCACAGGCACACAAGGTTCGAGAGCAATGCAATGGGCCCCACGATGCCCCCTACGCCCAGCGTCTCGACTTGGGATGGGTGATTGTGGGAGAGGTTTGTCTCGGAAGAGCTCACAAACCAGAGTTTGTAAACGTCTATCGGTGCAACGTGCTGAGTAACGGTCGTACATCTCTGTTCGACCCTTGCACTAACAGTCTCCACATCAAAGAGAAGCTTGACACTCCAGAGCAGCATCATCAGTTTCTAGGAGCTAACGCATCCGAAATCCTGTTTGATGGGAAAGATGGCCTTGGTGAAGGGGTCTTCCGGCAAACGCCACACGACAACAAACCTGCTATGTCTGTGGAAGACAAACTCTTTCTGGAAATAATGGACAACGAGGTCTTCATAGATGACTCGAATAGTTGGGTGGCACCACTACCCTTCAGGCAACCAAGGCACAAACTCCCTAACAACCGAGCCCAAGCAGTCAAGCGTCTTTTGACATTACGGCACATGCTGGAGAAGAAGCCAGATATGAAAGAACACATGATTGCCTTCATGCAGAAGATCTTTGAGGCAGGTCATGCTGAACCAGTACCACCACCCACTGGTGAACAGGAGTGCTGGTATTTACCAATCATCGGAGTGTATCATCCGCGAAAACCAGGTCAGGTACGGGCAGTGTTCGACTCCAGCGCTAAGCAGGATGGTGTCTCACTGAATGACATCCTGCTGAGTGGCCCTGACTTGAATAATTCACTTTTAGGAGTGCTCATCCGCTTCCGCAAGGAACCTGTAGCGGTGGCAGCAGACATAGAACAAATGTTCTATTGCTTCAAAGTCCGCCACGATCACCGAGACTTCCTACGTTTCCTCTGGTTCGAGGACAATGACCCCACCAAGCGCATCACAGAGTATAGGATGACCGTGCACGTATTCGGCAACAGCCCCTCTCCTGCTGTTGCCATATACGGCTTGAGAAGAGCAGCTTTGCAAGGACAGGAAGACCAGAGTGCAGAAGCAAAGCAGTTTGTTCTAAAGAACTTCTACGTGGACGATGGTCTTGCTTCCTTCCCCACCGATGACAATGCCATCCGAGTCCTGAAGGAAACCAAGGAGATGTTGGCTGATTCCAACATACGGCTACATAAGATAGCCTCCAACCACGACGTAGTAGTGGAGGCGTTTCCACCTGAGGAACGTGCTAAAGAGCTGAAAGACCTAGAGCTAGGTGTGGATCCGTTACCTATGCAGAGAAGCTTAGGTCTCAACTGGCACCTTCAAACCGACAGCTTTACCTTTCTTGTCTCCCAGGAGGAGAAGCCCTTTACCCGTAGAGGTATTCTCTCCACAGTTAACAGCATATTCGACCCGTTGGGGTTTGCAGGTCCTATAGTAGTCCAGGGCAAGGCTATAGTCAGAGAGTTATGCGCTGAGCATTGCGATTGGGACACCCCGATACCTGCTGAAAAAGTGGCACAGTGGAAGTCTTGGAGAGACTCACTGAAGGCACTCGAGCAACTTCACATACCAAGGCCATACCTACCTGTTTCCCTGCTTTCCACACGGCACAGGGAGTTATGTGTCTTTTGCGACGCGTCCACCATGGCCATCTCTGCAGTTGCCTACCTCAGGGCAGTTGATGATGAAGGACACTGTCTTGTAGGATTCTGCATGGGGAAATCTAAGTTAGCACCCCGGCATTCCCATACTGTGCCCCGTCTAGAGCTTTGTGCGGCTGTACTAGCAGTTGAGCTGGCCGATATCTTGAGGGATGAGCTAGATGTGGAAATCCACACAGTGAAGTTTTACACCGACTCCAGAGTTGTGCTGGGCTACATCTGCAACGCCAACCGGAGGTTTTATGTGTATGTTGCTAACAGAGTAGCACGCATCCGGAAGTCTTCGCAGCCTGAACAGTGGCACTTTGTCAGTTCAGAACACAATCCTGCTGACCATGGTACCAGACCAGTTCCAGCTGCACTGTTGAGAAATACAAACTGGTTTTCTGGGCCATCAGTTCTTGAAAACGACGAGCGAGTTGCACTTACCCCACCAGAGTTCTTTGAGCTCGTTGAACCAGACGGGGATGCAGATGTGCGTCCACTAATAGCAACCTTTGCTACAGGAGCTTCTGAAAGACAGCTTGGTTCACACAGGTTCGAGCGCTTTTCCAGCTGGAAGACACTTGTATGTGGCATAGCAAAGCTCATCCAGAAAGTCAGATCCTGTGTTAAGATCCTGGAGGGAGATTTGACAAAGGTAGATGAGCGTACACAGGCAAGGACAGTAATTGTACAGACTGTACAGCACGAGGCCTTCAAAGAAGAACTCAAGAGCCTGTTCAAAGGAGAACTTGTCTCAAAACGCAGTCCTCTCAGGAAACTTGACCCTTTCTTGGATTCAGATGGTGTACTGAGAGTTGGTGGCCGCACGTCATTATCTGCAATCTCATGGGAAGAGAAACATCCCATAATCATTCCCAAAAGCAACCACATTGCTACCTTGTTGGTGCGGTATTATCATGAGCAAGTAGTACACCAAGGTAGACACTTCACGGAAGGGGCCATCAGATCCGCTGGACTGTGGATTCTGGGAGGAAAAAGACTTGTATCAAGTATCATACACAAGTGTGTCATCTGTAGGCAGTTGAGAGGAAGTCTGGAAAAACAAAAAATGTCCAACTTACCTGCTGATCGGTTGACCCAATCTCCTCCTTTCACCCAAGTTGGATTAGATGTTTTTGGACCATGGACGGTTTGTGCCCGTCGCACGAGGAGAGGCCTTGCAGAGAGTAAGCGCTGGGCTGTTATGTTTACTTGTTTAGTAACAAGGGCAGTTCACCTGGAGGTGATAGAATCTCTGTCTACGTCAAGCTTCATAAATGCGCTTAGGCGATTCACTGCCATCAGAGGTCCAGCAAAGCTCTTTCGTTCAGACCGAGGCAGAAACTTTGTCGGTGCATGTAAAGAACTTGGTATAACCCCAGAAGATGCAACACTTCATTCTTACCTCAGAGACCAAGGCTGCACGTGGGACTTCAATCTTCCACACTCCTCCCACATGGGGGGAGCATGGGAAAGAATGATAGGGATGGCTCGCCGCATTTTGGATAGCATCTTACTCAAGATGCATTCCCCTAGTCTTTCACACGAAGTGCTCACCACGCTGATGGCAGAGGTCGCAGCCATCATGAATGCCCGGCCAATAGTCCCTGTGTCGTCAGATCCAGACACGCCGACCATACTCACCCCTGCTATGCTTTTAACACAAAAGGTGGACTCCGTGTCTGCTCCCTTGGAAGACATCGACCTCAAGGATCTTTACCAAAGTCAGTGGAAGCAAGTTCAAAGTCTTGCGGATTCATTCTGGAAAAGATGGCGTCAAGAGTACCTAACGACACTCCAGCCAAGAAGGAAATGGCAAGCAGAACAAGCCAACCTGCAAGTTGGAGATGTTGTGCTCCTAAAGGACAAGGAGGCTAAACGAAATCAATGGCCCACAGGACTTGTGGTAAATACCTTTCCGGGTCAAGACAGCAGGGTCCGGAAAGTGGAGGTGAGAGTTGTTCAAGGAGGCACCCCCAGGGTGTATTCGAGACCCGCCACTGAAGTTGTGTTGTTACTCAGAGGGACATAGTGGTATAGTACTCTATACCAGGCGGGGAGTGTGCTGCCCCTTTAAGGCAGGCATGATCATTTGGGTGTGTGTTTTTTGTACCAGCAGACTTGCCGTAGTACCTCACCAGTGAAAAACAGTCCTTTAGACAAACTGTCGTCTATTCCACTTTTTGTTCACTTTTTCTTGCTGAGCCTGAGAGAGCACATGCCTGTAAGTAGTTGCTATCTGTTTTGTAAGCTTTCCCGCGATAGTTTTGTGTAGCAGTTTAGAGGTTTGTGTGGAAAACTTTATTTTGTGAAGAAAAACGGCCGCGATGCTAACACGTTAGCCCGTCTATGGGATTTCCCATGTAATGTTAGCATTAAGCTAATCGCTAAATGCGTGAGCCTGATAACCAGTGAAAGGGTTTGGATAAGTTTGTGTTTGTGTTATATACATTGTAGTGCATGGCTTAATGTTTGATGTTGTAAAGAAAATGCAATTACAGCAGAAATGTAATATTTTATTTTTGTTTCTGTACCAGTTTTACAGTGCTTCAACAGTAAACATCTAAAACGTATCCGCTGACTCCTGGATGTTTATTGTGGACCTGTTAGCTATCTGCCAAGCTAGAAACCAGCTTTACACCCTAGTGAGGGCAGAATACCAACAGTGAGATCCTTCGTGGCAACTGCCATGCACATATTGTTCATAACACTGTGAAAAAAAGCCCTGGACAAGCTCTCAGTAGATGTGGAAAATATTGTCCTGAAGATATACAGCTTCTTTTCCACCTCTGCCAAAAGGAGAGAGTCCCTGAAAGAGTTCTGTGAATTTTGTGACGTTGAATTCCATGATATCCTGCGCCATGTTGTGACAAGATGGCTGTCACTCAACCCTGCAATCACCCGCCTGCTGCAGAACTGGGACCCGCTGAAGTCATATCTCATCAGCATTGGTGAGGAATGTCCAAGGCGCCTGAAGGAATTGCTGAAGTTGACAGAAGATGCTGCTGGAGTTGAGGGAGAGGCAGACATTGTGGAAGTCTACCTCCTCTTCTGTAATAATGTCATGTGTCTGTTTGAAGAAGTGGTGAAAAAACTGGAGAAGAATGTAACCACGTCTGTTGACCTCTATTCCATCATGGAGTGTTTCCTGACAAGACTTATTCAGAGAAGAGATGATGGGTTCTACGGGTACCTAACAAGACAAAAGCTCCAGCGTCTCTCGCCATCTGATGCTGATGGTGCCAGGCAGGAGTTTACAGCCTTCCTAGACACTGCCATCAGTTATGTCCGGAAGTGGTTTGACTTTTCAGAAGAAAACTGGCTTTTCCACCTGCAGCCCCTCTCTCTAGCATCTGGGAAGATTTCCTTTGATGACATGGAGAAGATCATTGAACGGCTTCACCTGGCTGGCAGGTAAGAAGAAAACATTTAGCAGTGAAATGATAAACCATGTTTTAATAGTATTGATGGTTAAAAATAAACAAATACAATTGATAGATAACATATATAAATAAAACCATAATCATTAACTTTGCATGCGTGTGTGTATATACACTCCAAACAATCTTTTATACACTATTTTACAAATTCAAGGAGTTCATATACTTAATATAAGGATGGATAAATACATAATAAATAAACTATACTTATTGTATTGTTTAAATGCTATACAACGTTACAAACATATACAATACATTTTTTCCATTTATTTACCACTGTAAATGTTCTATGTACCACTTAGGATTTAGGTCAACTTCTCATCTCTATTGGCAGGTTAAACATCTCTATGGATGAGCTTTATGAAGAGTGTGTCACTGCAACCAGCCTTCTGAAGCACCTCACCAAAGAACACCAGGAGAAGGAAAAGTGGCAGTCCAAGGGAACAGCAGAGAAGTGGATGGAAATTCTTCAGGCAGCTGACCTCCCCAATATGCAGGCTGTTGTATCCTTTGTACTCAGCATCCCATCTTCCACTGGGTTTGAGGAGAGGATTTTCTCTCTTATGAAGAATAAGTGGACTGATGTGCGGAACAAATGTTCTACTGAATTAATTAGAAGTGAGCTCATTGTCAGTCTAAATTATGATATGTCTTGCTCAGAGTTTTACTCTGCAGTACTGAAAGACAAACAACTCCTAACTGCAGCAAGAGCTCAAAAAAATACAAATGGAAAAAGTAGTCTGTTTCCACATAATGTAGCATTGAGCTTGAATTCATGAGTTTGTTGGGGTTTTTTTTACTTCAACTTTCAGCTACAGTCAAGGCCTTTGAGGCACAAATGTTGTGTTTACAGGTGTTCCACAGACTTTTTTTGCACTTTTCTAATTGCACTAAATGTGCACTGTTACAAGAATGTTTTTCTTTCTATTGTTTTCTATTAATTTATATAATTTTAGGTTAAGCAGGACAGAGTTCTTTGTGTTAATTTTGTCATTTTGCACAAAAAGTGAAGCGTACCAGTCTTTCGTTTAGGAAAGAGACCTATTTTATTGTGTTAATGTTGTCATTTTGCGTTAAAAATAAATGGATAAATGATCATTTGTTTCCCATGTGTTCATATCACAAAGAATATGCATCTACTTAAATCAACTTCAAGTCAAATGGTTAAAAAAAAAAAAATTTCACACTCAAAAGAGCTAAAAAAATTCACCACACAGGGAAGGGTGAAGACAATTGGGTCGCCCGGCCCTGGCCACTAGGTGTCCCTTATTTTTTTTTTTTTCAGGGAGTTGGCAACCCTAGTGGTGCAAAACGGTTGGGGACTCCTGCTGTACAGTACAGAATGTGTTTAGCTTGTCGAATTTACATAAATCTTTGATCGCTAGCAGTGTAACTCTGAAGTGCTGTACTGTATGTTTGGAAGTGTTCTCCCAAACAAACACAACAATGCCGACGAAACGTTTTGCACCCTCAAATGCACCTTTAGGTTTCATTCCATAATACTGGACTTATGTTTCTACGAAGGTTTGAACTCTAAGAGTGTTTAAACAAAAGAGAAAAGTGTGAAAATGTTCATGCCTGTCTGAGAAAAGTGTATAAAGCAAGTAGTGAGGGGTTTTACAGTCTTAACATCTATAATAATTGTAAAAAATAAAGTTGGCTACTTCATGGATTTCACCTACCGCGGGTTATTTTTAGAACTTAACACCAGCGATAAACGAGGGGCTGCTGTATTATTAATAGTAGTGTCTGGGACATCTAATTGATTAACATCAACATTGATTATTATCAGAATCAGAGAATCAGAATCAGAATGGGGTTTATTGCCAAATGTTGAGCAGGTTTACAACATTAGGAAATTGCTGCGGTGCTTCAGTGCAAACATGGTGTCATAAATAACACTTAAATAGACATGGAAAAAATAAAAGTAGGGATAAGAATTAAAAGTGCTACGTGGAAAGATATGTGCATGAGATATACATGAGATATATACATGAGAGTAAGAATTAAGAGTGCTACGTTGAAAGATATATACATGAGTGCAGGTGGTGATCAGTGCCAAACATGGAATGATACAGTGAACACAGCGTAGGGTCATGTGTTAGTGGCGGGGACAGTCATATGGTTATTGTTCATGTGTCCAACAGCAGAGGGGAAGAAACTGTTCTTATGGCGAGAGGTTCTGGTGCGGATGGACCGGAGCCTCCTGCCTGAGGGGAGCAGGTCAAACAGACTGTGTCCAGGGTGAGAAGGGTCAGCTGAGATCCGAGCTGCACGCCGCAATGTCCTGGAGGTGTACAGGTCCTGCAAAGATGGGAGTCTGCAGCCAATCACCTTCTCAGCAGAGCGCACAACACGCTGCAGTCTCTGTTTGTCCCTGATAGTGGCTCCAGCGTACCACACGGTGATGGAGGAGGTGAGGATGGACTCGATGATTGCAGTGTAGAATTGCATCATCGTCCGTGTTGGCAGATTGAATTTCTTCAGCTGCCTCAGGAAGTACATCCTCTGCTGGGCTTTCTTGATGACGGAGGTGGGCTCCCACTTCAGGTCCTGGGTGATGGTGGTACCCAGGAAGTGGAATGAGTCCACAGAGGTGATGGGGGTGTCAGTCAGGATGATGGGGGGGAGTGGGGCTGTGTGCTTCCTGAAGTCCACAATAATCTCCACTGTCTTCTGGGCATTCAGCACCAGGTTGTTGTGGCTGCACCAGGACACCAGACGTTCAACCTCCCTCCTGTAGGCAGACTCGTCCCCGTCCGAGATGAGTCCAATAACGGTGGTGTCATCTGCAAACTTGATTAGCTTGACAGACTGGTGGGTGGAGGTGCAGCAGTTGGTGTACAGGGAGAAGAGCAGAGGAGAAAGAACACAGCCCTGAGGGGAGCCGGTGCTGATGGTCCGGGAGTCCGAGACATTCTTTCCCAGCCTCACATGCTGCTTCCTGTCCGTCAGGAAGTCAGTGATCCACCGGCAGATGGGATCAGGCACATTCATCTGGGAAAGCTTGTGTCGGAGATGGTCTGGAAGGATGGTGTTGAAGGCAGAGCTGAAGTCCACAAACAGGATCCTGGCGTAGGTTCCTGGGGAGTCCAGATGCTGCAGGATGAAGTGTAGGGCCATGTTGATGGCGTCGTCTACAGACCTGTTGGCTCTATATGCAAACTGCAGGGGGTCCAGGAGGGGGGCCGTGAGGGTCCTGAGATGGGAGAGAACTAGGCGCTCAAAGGACTTCATGACCACAGATGTCAGAGCCACGGGTCTGTAGTCATTTAGTCCAGTGATCCTAGGTTTCTTGGGGACAGGGATTATGGTGGAGGACTTGAAGCAGGCAGGCACATGACATGCCTGCAGTGAGGAGTTGAAAATGCCAGAAAACACTGGGGCCAGCTCGTTTGCACAGTGTCTGAGGGTGGCAGGAGACACGCCGTCTGGGCCGGGAGCTTTCCGAGCATTCAGGTTCTTAAACTGCTTCCTCACATCTGCTTCATGAATATGAAGAGTTGTGGTGGGAGGAGGTGGTGTGAAATCCTCTTTTGTGTGGGGTGAGGAGGGGGGTGTTGTAGGTGAACGGTTTGAAGGTGGTGATGGCTCTATGGAGGGGGGAGAGGTGGGGGAATTAGTGTCCAAAGTGTCTCTATTGTTGGGGCCGTTGGAGGTGTGAAGGCTGCCTGATGGCTCGTCAAAACGACAGTAGAAGTCGTTAAGGGTGTTGGCCAAGAGCAAGTCATCAGTGGAGTGGGGGGTTTTAGGCTTGTAGTTTGTGATATTCCTAAAACCTTTCCACACAGAGGCCGAGTCATTCTCTGAGATCTGCTGCTGCATCTTCTCAGAGTGCTGATGTTTAGCAATGTCCACTTCTTTAGTGAACCTGTACTTGGCCTCTCTGTAGCAGTCCCTGTCTCCGCTTCTGAACGCCTTTCCCTTTTCCAGCCACAGCTTTTTGAGTTTAGGAGTAAACCAGGGTTTGTCATTGTTATAACTCACCCTGGTGCGTGATGGCACAATGCTGTCCTCACAGAAGTGGATATAGGAGGTGACAGTGTCCGTAAACTCGTCCAAGCTGTTAGAAGCAGCCTTCATTGTGTCCCAGTCTGTAGACTCCAAACACGTGCGAAGCTCCTCCACAGCCTCGTTGCTCCACAGTTTTTTAGTCCTCACGACAGGTTTGGAGAGCTTCAGCCTCTGTCTGTACGCGGGGATTAGGTGGATCATGACGTGGTCAGAAAGTCTGAGTGAAGCGCGGGGCACCGCGCGATAGGCCCCGCTGATCGTGCTGTAACAGTGGTCCAATGTCCTCTCCTCTCTGGTCGGGCATTTAATATACTGCTTGTATTTTGGAAGCTCATGGCTCAGATTGGCTTTGTTAAAGTCCCCAAGAGCAATGATGAGAGAGTCCGGGAATGTCCGCTCCGTGTGGAGAATCTGCTCCGCGAGTGCGCACTGAGCTGCCTGCGCATCTGCGTCTGGCGGGATGTAAACAGCGGCCAGGATGAATGAAGCAAACTCCCGCGGAGAATAAAACGGTTTGCAGTGGATAAAAAGATATTCCAGAGAGGAAGAGCAGTGCTGAGCAATCACTGTCACATCTGTGCACCAGCCACTATTGATGTAGAAGCAGAGACCTCCACCTTTGGACTTACCGGAGAGAGCGGCCTGCCGGTCCGCGCGCAGCAGATGGAAGCCCTCCAGTTTGAGCGCGCAGTCTGGGATGTTCTCACTGAGCCACGACTCCGTAAAACATAAGACACAGGAGGAGGCAAAGTCTCTGTTCATGCTTCTCATCAGGGCCAGTTCGTCAATCTTATTCCCGAGTGAGCGTACATTAGAAAGGAAGATCCCAGGAAGAGCGGTTCGCAGTCCGCGTCTCCTCAAACGCACGAGTGCGCCGGCTCGCTTCCCTCTCTTTCGGTGTCTCGCTTTCCTGGTCAGAGACAGCAGTAAATCTGCCACAGATGCGACAAATATTGGAAATAAATCCACAGGCGTTGTAGTCCTGTAGTTAAGGAGCTCTTCTCTGGTGTACGAATATCCAGAGGAGTGCCCAGACACAGAAGAAATGCACAAAAACAAAACAAAAGTAACGCACTGGAGCACCAGGGCGACCATCCGCGGCGCCATCTTGGTTACATCAAATGGTTGTGTTGGTTACATTATGCACTATTATTTTTGTTCAAGGAGAGCAAAAAATATAAAACTCTCAGCTTGTTTGTTGCCAAAAATGGCCACTTTTTGTGTATGTTCACAAAATGCTATAAAATGTATATTTCTTAAAAAAAAATTCTACTTTTACCGACGTGACTCTTTAAAATAGCACCAGTCCTTTTCATCAAAATCAAAATTGTATCTAAATTTTTTACTCTTTATAGCCAGTTAGGTTATATATTACCATTAACTTTTCAGATAAAACGGTGATAAAGTACTAATGTTTTCATGAAACTTCCTTTTTTTCCCCATCTGAGCATCGGGGAAAAGGCTGTCTTGCAATTGTTGAGGTCACTAAAACCGTGAGAACATGGCCGCAGGATGCTATTCTGATGCTTCAGGACTGTTTCCACTGCACAGACTGGGATGTATTCAAGGTGCAGGACACTGACAATCGTGTCGCATTGGACAGTTACACCTCCACTGTCTTGGACTACATCTGTTTCTGTGTGGACAATGTAACAACTTGGAAACGATTCCGTGTGTTCCCTAATAATCCACCCTGGATGACACACGGAGTTCAACAACTTATTCGAACAAGGAACAACGCTTTCAAATCCGGGGACCAGGAGGCATACAGTGCTGCCAGGGCCAACCTGAGAAGAGGCATCAAGACTGCCAAGCAGCAGCACAGGAGGCGTATCGAGGCCAGGTTTGAGAACAACACAAACCCAAGGCAGGTCTGGGAGGGCATCAGGGCTATCACGGACTACAAAAGAAGAACACCATCACCCTCAGCCGACAGTTCTACTCTGGCTGAGGATCTAAATCTCTTTTATGCCCGTTTTGATAGGGAGAACACCGACCCTGTCCTGTCCCCTCTCCCCTCAACCGACCCTGCTCCGGTCCTGAGCACTCATGAGCTGAGGCGTGTGTTCCGGAGCATTAACACCAGGAAGGCGGCCGGGCCGGATGGAGTGCTGGGCCGGGTGCTAAAAGACTGTGCTGCAGACCTGGCGGACGTCTTCACCTCTATATATAACACCTCGTTGTCCTGTTCACTGGTACCATCCTGTTTCAAAGCAGCAACCATCGTTCCCATCCCAAAACAGTCAAATGTCACATGTCTGAACGATTTTAGACCTGTGGCACTCACCCCCATTCCCGCCAAATGCCTGGAGAGACTGGTCATTAAACACATCAGAGCTGCTTTTCCACCATCCCTGGACTCGCACCAGTTTGCATACAGGGAGAACCGGTCAACCGAGGATGCGATCGCCACAGTGCTGCACACATTACTGAAGCACTTGGAACACAGGAACACCTATGCACGGCTCCTCTTTGTAGACTACAGCTCGGCTTTTAATACCATCCGGCCATACAAACTCCGTCCCAAACTCCACCAACTGGGACTCAACTCCTCTCTGTGCAACTGGATTGTGGACTTCCTCACTAACCGTAGACAGAGTGTCAGAGTGGGTAAGAACACCTCCTCCACCCTTGTGGTCAACACCGGTGCCCCTCAGGGGTGTGTTCTGAGCCCTCTGCTATACACTCTCTTCACCCATGACTGTATTTCCTCCTGCGCGTCCAATCTCATTGTTAAGTTTGCAGATGACACTACAGTGCTCGGACTTATATCCAACAATGATGAGACAAACTATAGGACAGAGGTGCAACAACTAGAGTCATGGTGCCACGACAATAACTTGGTCTTAAACACCAAAAAGACCAAGGAGATCATTGTAGATTTCCGGAAGAGGGGTCATAACAACCATCTGCCTCTCTTCATTGGCAGTGAGGCGGTGGAGAGGGTGAGCAGTTTTAAATTCTTGGGGGTAACTGTGACCGAGGACCTGTCCTGGGGCAACCATATCACCTCAGTTGCACGGAAGGCCCAACAGCGCCTCTACTACCTGAGGAGACTGCGGAGCGCACACATTCCCAGATCTCTGATGTTGAACTTCTACAACTGTGCCATCAGCAGCGTTCTGACGTATGGATTTCTAGTATGGTTCCCCAGCTGCACCAAGGCCGATCAGCAAGCACTCCAGCGGGTGGTGAAAGAAGCTGGCAGAATTATTGGAACAAGTCTGCCAGAGATCAGTAATATCTTCCCCACTCGCTGTCTGAGGAGGGTGCACAGTATCCTGCGGGACCAACATCACCCTGCGCGCCACCTTTTCCATCTGCTGCCCTCAGGGAGAAGGTACAGGTCTATACAGGCCAGAACATCCAGACTGGCCAACAGCCTGTATCCACAGGCTGTGAGGCTCCTGAACTCTCTGCCCCCCTCTCACGGACAATAACCATATCCAACTTCTTAATAGCAATGAACTGGTCTGCATTGGTGCATCATATCTTTATTCTCTTCCCCCTCCTGCCCCCCCCTCTTTCTTAAATAGATAACTATCATATCTGATATATCTCACAGTACAATAATATTGAATGGGTTGCATTGTTGTATTTTGTCATGTTTCTCAGGTCTTTGTCTGAATTTCTACGAACATTATTGCTAAGGATTGTCTTATTGCATTGGAGTCACACTGGGTTAATAAATACCCCTTAAAACCCAAGTGTACATATTTATTTTCTTTTTTTGGGTTGTATGGAAGCCCCAAACGCAATTTCATTGTTCTTGACAATGACAATAAATAAATACTACTACTACTACTACTACATACTACTAGTGTGTGCCCCATTTCTTCCAGGATCACTCTCTTTATAGGTTTTAGTGGACTCCTAGTACTGCGAAGTGGTTTCATGGTACAAAGGGATTGTATTCCAAGATCTGGGAGATTGTAGAAATGAGCAGTGATGCCCTTCCTACCATCTTTCCAGAAAAATAAGTGATCTGGAAGCTGTTAGGCTGACTTACAGCAGCAGCACTTTCTGCACCTGCATAAACTCCAGGACACATTTACTGTGTTTGTTGCTGTATGTGCAGCTTTGAATTTTTTAATAATATATATTTTGTTAATATTTCCGCTATGGTGTCTTGTTATGAAATGTACAAGAGTAAAAGTGTTTTTAGCAGGTGCTTCAAAGCTCAGTCTGTATCAACAGAAAGTCACTGCAGCCTGTGTAATATTTCATGCGTCATAATTTATTCTACTCTGTGTGGCAATGTCATGCACAACACACACAACTATTAGATCCTTAAGATCAAACCCGTGTCATTCTTTTGGTCCACTGCAGTAGTCAAAAAAAAGGATAAGTGAAGTGTCCACAAATGGCCAGGATAGAGCCCAGAGTGTTAATGTTTAAAATGTATAATATTATTGATTACAATTCTTTACTGTTAATATCAACAATAAGCTTTTTATTTTGAAATTACAAGTTTAAAAAAAAAAATGCTGTTACATTTAATGCTGTTTCACTGTAATCCTTTATTATAAGTATGGACACAGAATCAAGTGAACAACATTTTGAAATAAGTTTAATTGGAATTTTGTACTATGCAAAAACAAAACAAAAAACAACATTAAACAAACACAGCCAGTGCCTTCATTTGTCCATTACATGTCAAACATAGCACTGACCCTTAGTCCCTGCTCATCAGCACATGCTTTCAAAAAGAGCTCCATGTCCTTTGCAAACTGAAAAACAAAGAGGAACAAGTCCCTTGCTCCAGTGTCTTCTTCCTCTGACATGTCTATTAAGACCCTCTGCTGGTCCCCTTGATTTAAGGACAGATATTTGGGCATTGTTACATGTCCACAGAAAGGTGCATTTTGGACAGCCCAGTGCACAGCAGGACGCAGATCTTCAACAACTGCTGGCTCCTGTGTCAGGCAAACGGGGATAAAAACAGTTATTTCTCTGTTGCAGAACAGTTTTTTAACAGTTATTCAAATTTCACTAACCATGTAATTACACTACTGTTTAGAGTGAATACTGACCTGACTGACTTCCTGGAACTTGCGCTTTTTCAGTCTGAAAATGGGCACATGTTGTCCTTCAAGCACAGCTTTGGCTTCCTCTCTCCAGTGTGCAAATAGCTTGCCAGAGCTACGAAGAGTAAGGCCACAGTGAGGGCATGTCATTTTCATGGACTTTCCATCAGCTGCAGTTTTATTGAACACAGAGGGTAGCGCATATGAATGTTCTAACAAAGACTCAGAAAATGGTTCAGATACCGAAGACAAAACCTTGGGGGGGAGACGGGGCTCCTCGAAGAGTACTGCCAGAGGAATACGGGTCTCCTCGGAGAGTTCAGCGGGGAGCAGTCCTGATAATGGTGGCTGACTTGGCATTGAAGAATGCTGACAAGACAATAAATGCCTTGCCATATCCCCACGCCGTATGATTGTAATCTTACAGACAGGGCAGTGAAAGTGTCCTGTTGTCCTACAAGGCAGCCTGCACCGGCATATCATTTTATCTATAAGAGAAAAAAAAACAAACAAACAGATGTAATTTAAATGTAGTTGTATAGAATGCAATCAATTTGTCTAACAATCAGATTGTACATGTTAACAAAAACATCCAAGCCAACCTCAATAATGAAAGCAAAATGGTATGGATCACAAAAGTTATGTCAAGAAAAGTGGTGAAAAGTAAATAAAAATATTTTATAAAAACACTATTTTTGTTGCAGATGAATGCACTGAACTGTACAATATCAACAGCAACTTTTAAGTCAACAAAGATACTGCAGAAGTGCTTAAAAAAAGTGCATATTTATAACTATAAAGTATATTTAATACAAACATACCTTTGAAAGTCAAAGCATTTTTTTATATGCACACTTAGATGCTCCTCAATCTTTGCCCTGACAGTAGGGCTGAAAGTGGGGCACAGAGGGCAGTGAAAGAGTCCTCTGCAACACGTGTTGCATTCCTGCAGTTCTGGCTTTAAGCCCGAATTCCAGATTGATGTGTGCATCTAAAACAGAGAGAGAAACAGATAAACACCATATATACATTTAAGTTAAGGTTTTAGCAGAAATAACAATTTACAGTTGGCATGTAATAGATTTGGGAAGAAAATTATTGAAAAAAAAAAAACCCCCACAAATATTTTACAAGACACTTTAATTTGTGAGACATGTTTCTATTGACATAACAGTCAATTGAACAGAGGCTAACTAAAATCTGGGCAATAAAAAAGCTGTACAGAAAAGAATAATGAATAGAAGTATTGAGAAATATATAAATCTGTTTGTGACGAAATTTACAGTGTTGACGCTAACCAAAGGTGTCACAAGTACACACGTTCCTTACTACAGTTTAGATACCTCTGTTTAAAAAGCACTGACTCGACTTTTTAGTCAAGTGGAAGTAAGAAGTACAGGGTCTAAAATATAATTTATGTACAAAATTTTGAAGTAATCTTACGTCCAAAGCACGCGTGCGGGGGGCTGATTTACAAATGTACGGATTACAAAGTACAGATACGCGTGCTAAAATGTGAGAAGTAGAAGTATAAAGAAGTATACAGTAGGCACAAAAAAGTACAGCAGTAAAGTAAAGATACCAGAAAATTCTACTTAAGTACAGTATTGAAGTATTCGTTATTTTGCATCTCTGACGCCAACAATAAATCATACTCTAATGCAAAATGTGGTTTTTGCTTCTTCTCGCCCACAGAAGCCGTTAATCCAGCTCTTACTTAAACCAGGCCCAGGAAAAAGCATATCTGTGTGTTTCTCTGCCATGGAGCACGATGAAAAACATTAAAATAACGAGGAATGTTGTTGTAACGCAAAAAAAGTGGCAACATGATCATTGTAAGAAAACTAGACGATTCCTAGAATTATGAAATCACTAACGGCAAATTTATTTAAGAAAGACTTAACCAACCTTTGCGATCAACTTGCAAGACTTCCACGGTATCCATGCGTGTTTACGGCTACTGTGGAGGTCACGTGCTTCCGGTTAGTGTGGAGGTCACGTGTTTCCGGTTAGTGTGGAGGTCACGTGTTTCCGGTTAGTGTGGAGCTCCACAGTGGCT
Organism: Rhamphochromis longiceps; assembly: GCF_057381845.1. Taxonomy (NCBI): domain Eukaryota; kingdom Metazoa; phylum Chordata; class Actinopteri; order Cichliformes; family Cichlidae; genus Rhamphochromis; species Rhamphochromis longiceps. Next base: position 3,339,544 of record NC_140565.1, read on the forward strand.
GCAGCCAGACCCTTCTCCACTGGGATGTCAGCACAGGCCAGCTCCATCCGGTTGTTCAGTCTGACGTCACTAGCCGTGTCTGGGTCTAAACTCCGCTGCAGGTCCATATATCAAACGATCACTGTGGCATTACTGAGAGTTGAAAAACTGTCTAAAGTCTTTCATCTTTAATAAAATGATCAGCCTTCTGCTCTACCAGGTGTAACAATTGAGTTTAACATCCAGGCATCCATGAAAACGGAATTTATGACATTTAACGGAGTTAGAAGTTAGCAGGGAGTTAGCTCGCTAGCTTCTATCTAAATACAATATAGCATGTCCTGACTGCGGGGTTTTGGAAACAAATTAAACGTACAGCTCTGTTATCACTTCCAGCATAAATGAAGACCGAAAACTAAACAGCAGTGACGTTTGTAGGGTTACTGAAGTTTGGCTAGCTGGTATATAATGATGTGCTACGTGACCGCTAGCGACACAGCTATGTTAGCATAATATAAACAAGCTAACTTTTTTTCCACTCGATAAAAGTTACCGTGAGTGTTCTCGGTGGTCAGGAACAAATGTAATCGCATGGCAGGATGCTGTAAAGCAGGGGTGCCCAATCCCGGTCCTCGAGAGCTACCGTCCTGCAGCTTTTAGATGCATCCCTACTCCAACACAGCTGAATCAAATGGTTTGATTACCTCTTCAGCATGCCATCGTGTTTGGCAAAGGCCTGATAACAAGCCATTCATTTGATTCAGCTGTGTTGGAGTAGGGATGCATCTAAAAGCTGCAGGATAGTAGCTCTCGAGGACTGGGATTGGGCAGCCCTGCTGTAAAGGGACCAAACTTCAGCCAGGAGAACAACTGAGATAATCCATCCACAATACGAGGTTAGTCATTCATATACTGCTGCATGGGCTGGGCTGTAGTTACATCCTAAGGTTTTAAAAACTGAGCTTAAATAAATGATTAGCGGTAATAAAAGCCGAGGGAGGTCAACAGTGATCACTGACTGTTTTAGGAGCTTTTTGAGATCAAATAGAAGAAAATACATAACATTAAACATGTTAACAACACAAAAGCCATATTAAACGCAAACTACTTTAGACCCGGAAGTAGGATTCGTCGCGTCATCACTGAACAACCGGATTGCCCGTACAAGGTTCTCTCTTGTGTATGGCTGTCTGTCATACACCTTCCATCTCCATGATGAGAAGAACTCCTCTATAGGGTTCAGGAAAGGGGAGTAGGGTGGCAGACAGATGTTTAAAAAGTGGTCACTGTTGGTGGTGAACCACTCTCTGATTTGGTGTGTTTTGTGGAAGCGGACGTTGTCCCAAATGATCACATACATGTGATGTGCTAGCCTAGGATGGTGTTGTTGACGGTCCAGGAGGATGTCTTTTAGCTCCTCTAGGAAGGTGAGGAGACGTTGGGTGTTGTAAGACCCAAGGACAGCATGCCGGTGGACAAGCCCCTCCGTACCCATAGCTGCACAAAGAGTAATATTACCCCCCCGTTGGCCAGGAACCTCAGTGATGGCTCTTTGGCCAATGATGTTACGGCCTCTTCGCCTTCGTTTCTGGAGGTTGAAGCCAGCCTCATCCAGGAAGAGGTACTCATGAGGTCTGGCCATCGCGTCCAACTGCATTATCCTCTGTGAACATGGAAAAGCGTACAGGTGTTCAGAACGGTCAATCAGGTAGCGCAGTATTGTCCAGAAGTAATGTAGGCCACTAAGCAACACAGTATGTTCTCTAACTGTACTGTGGACATGGATGTATACGTACTTGCACATACTCGTAACGTTCTATGTGTCGCGCAGAGTTGTGCTCAAAGGGAACCCTGTAGACCTGTTTCATCCTCATCTGTTGGTGCCGGAGAACTCGGTCTATTGTGGACACGCTGACAGCATCAATGTTCTCAAAGTTTACATTATCTGCAATGACTTTGTCTCTGATCTCTCGGAGTCTAATGCAGTTGTTCTCATGGACCATATCTGCAATGAGGGTTTCTTGTGCCGCTGTGAATATGGCAACCCTCCCACCTCTATGTGGCATTCTTTCAGCTCTAAAGAAAGAAACATGTGTTGTCAATTGACTGATTTATATGTAAAACTACATGTAAAGTAACAGACCACTTTCACAGGCCTGTAAAACTGTAGTGTGACAAAGAAAGCAATAGCGTACTATACCTGTTGTGTTGTCTAAATGCCTTGATAATGGTGGCCACGGTGAACCTACTCAGGTTTGGATGTACTCTTCGTCCCGCTTCAGCCATTGTCATGCCATGGACAATGACATGATCAATTACTGTTGCTCGCATATCATCTGTTATGATGGTGCGAGGTTGTCTTCTTCTCCCACCTGGACCTTCTCCTCTCTCTTGTTGGCCTCCTTCTCTTCCTCCTCTACTCCGAACTCCTCTTCTTCTTAGGCCTTCACCTCTTCCTCCTCTGATCTCAACCCCTCTTCCTCTTTGGCCTGCAGCTCTTCTCCTTCCACACGCTCGAATGCCTTCATCCATTGTGATTGTTTGGCATCTTCACCAAACTATGCTTTTATAGGTGGGGTCACATCATTAGCAACAGGTGTCTTCAATTTTGAGTCGTTGTGTGTAGTGACTGACGCCAGGTGTGTTCCCTGTGTTCAAAGATTGGTGACTGTGGCAAGCATTTTGCATCACATGGGCTTTCATTTGAGAATATGAGCAGAGTTGTTTTGCAACATGTGTTTTAGCAAGGAAAAATGTGTTTGGATTTATGAGTACAGAGGGTTGTGTTTTGTGAATTGTGTCTTCATGTGACGTGTTTATGGTACTGGAATATGGTGGCTACATTTAGTAAATGTGTTTAGACTACTGGTCATTTGGGTTACAGGATTGGCTTTTGTGTTTTAACATTTGAGAAAAACTGTAAAGTCCTGTTTGTGGCACATTAGTATATGTGAGGGGGCAAACTCCTCAAGATGGGTGGTGACCATGGCGGCCATTTAGAAGTCGGCCATCTTGGATACAACTTTTTTTTTTCAATAGGAAGAGGGCCATGTGACACATCAAACTTATTGGTAATGTCACAAGAAAAACAATGGTGTGCTTGCTTTCTACTTTTTTTTCTTCCACTTCTCGGCCTCCACTCAGTAAGACTGAAAAGTATCATTTTGATATAAATACAAATAATTTATAGATCAGATATTCATTTACAAAAGATTACAAACATGCAAAATGTCAAGGACATTGACTGTAATCCCACATTTATTGGACCATAAAATGCTTAATGCTTCCTGTCTTTTGTTGAATTACAGTTGTTACTCAAACAATCTCCTTGATTTATCACATCAGAAATGTCATTCTGACCACTTGCAATGCAGTTCTGAAAAAGTTTTTTTTAAATAACACATAGTCACAACGACAGTAACAAAGACATTTTAGAGTAAGTATGCACAAAAAACTGACAATTTCAAATGGGAATGAGAATATGCATTACATATTTGAGAAATATGTACGAATGACTTTCGTTGTGAAAAAAAAAACGCACAAAATCTGTCCCGAACTTTTACTTCTCCTATTTAAACCTCACCTCCTTCCTTTGTTTCCCTACATCGCCATATTCTCGGAGAAGAGCATCATGTTTCTTTTGATATATCTGCACAAAGTCATCTAGTCTAGTGAGACGCCTTCGTGCAAAACAAATCATTTTCAGGTCCCATTGACTTTTTTCCATGATCCCTTGCGTTTGATTGTCTTCAGTGTAGTTCTGAAAATGGTAATTACATCATTTAGACTTTGTCCCAATACAGCTTAATGTTTCATTTAGTGTGTTAACTTATTCTACCTGCTTCATCAACTGCGACACATGGTTGTACAGTTTACTGAGAAAGCTGTACGCTGGGCCTTTCCCATGCCGTCCAAGGTCTCTTGAAGAAAAACAGAATTTTTAATCAATAAAGCACTTCAAGAACTACATATACGTGTTGATTGATCAGAACAAGACCTACCAAGCAGCATTCCTGACCACAAGGTAGCATGTGGTAGAAAGTATTTTGAAATACTTGAAATGAATGCTGGTGCATGGTACACATTCGGTGGTCCAGTCACATCAAGGGGGGCACTGGCAATTACTTCAGCAAAGTGCTGTTTAAGTGATGAATGACCTATATCTGTCTGAAATAAAGTTAAATATCATCTAAGTACAACCTTTTTATTACTAAAGAAGATCTTTGTGTTAAAAACACACAGTGGTAATACCCACCATGTTAGTGTAGAGGCTTATAAGTATTCATTGCATTGCATTCAGGTAACAGGACCCCAAAGCAGACTCAGCACACCGCAGCTCAGAACTATGTACAAGTTTTTATTGAACTGAAGAATCTTTTAACAACGTTAAGGAAACGAAAAACTAAGGCTCATGCCACGGGGGGGAAAACGAGGAGCGTGGAGCCCAGGAGCACCGTAATCGGGACCGTGGGGAAACTGCAACAGAAACAGACAGAGGACTACGTCGAACCGGTTTGACCTGGGAGACATGGAACGTGGGATGTATGCGCCAGGAGTCAGGAAGTTTCAGACTAACAGCAGCCGGATTGATGACAGCCTCTATTCTATATAGACCGATGAAGCGCGGAGCCAACTTGCGGGACGCAAGTTGGCTCCGCTCATTCTCTGGAAAAAGCGGTGGCTGGTATCCGAGGGAGGCTTCAAACGGTGACAGTCCTGTAGCGGAGGAGGTAAGGGAGTTGTGGGCGTATTCTGCCCAGGAGAGATAGGACGCCCAAGTGGAGGGATTACGCGAGGTGATGCAGCGCAACTTCCAGCTCTTGATTAAGCCACTCAGCTTGGCCATTTGACTGTGGGTGGAAGCCGGAGCTCAAGCTAACCTTGGCTCCTAAGTGTGAACAAAAGTTTGTCCAGATGCACGAGGTGAACTGTGGCCCCCGATCAGAAACGATATCGGAGGGAATGCCGTGGAGCCTGAAAACATTATCCACTAGGGCTTGAGCAGTTTCAGCGGCAGAGGGTAATTTTGCCAGAGGGACGAAGTGTGCGGCTTTAGAAAACCTATCAGAGATTGTAAGAATTACACTCTTCCCTGAGGAGCTGGGGAGGCCGGTTATGAAATCCAAAGAAATGTGGGACCAGGGACGGTGTGGCGTTGGGAGAGCGTGGAGCAGGCCCGCTGGGTGTTTGGTGGACTGTTTATTATGGGCACAGGTGGAGCAGGTCGACACAGTCTTTTACATCTTTTATTAAAGATTTCCACCAGAACTGTTTTAGAAGGTTAATAGTTCTACTCACGCCAGGGTGGCAAGAAAATTGCGTGGTGTGACCCCAGTGAATGACGGCTCAACGGGCGGTGGCAGGAACAAAACGTCGCCCAGGAGGCCCGGTACCTGGGTCGGGATCTCCCAGGTGAGGGCCCCCACCACAGGCAGTGGGCAGGACAGTTGCTGGCGGCGATGATTCCGCATCCAGGGAGTATTGATGGGAGAGAGCGTCGGGTTTGATGTTGCGGGAGCCTAGGCGGTAGGAGAGAGTAAAGTTAAACCGGGTGAAGAATAGAGACCAGCGAGCCTGGCGGGAGTTTAACCTTTTGGCTGTTCTGAGATTAAGTTCTTATGGTCTGTTAAAATGAGAAATGGTTGCTCAGCTCCCTCCAGCCAGTGGCGCCACTCTTCCAAGGCTAGTTTGATGGCCAATAATTCCTTATCTCCCACATCGTAGTTCTTTTCAGAAGGGGTGAGACGGCATGAAAAGAAAGCGCACGGCTGGAGCTTCCCCGGAGAGTCCGACCGAGTCGGACTCTCCAGTCAGACCGATCAAGTCTGCCAGTAATTCAGAGAACACATTAGCATGACCAAACTCTTTAAAATCTTTCTCCCTGCACAGTAAGACAAGAAACGTGATCTGTGTCTGAGCGTACATGAAGTGGCAAGTTTGCAAGGACAAAACACAAGGTATTAGCTGTATATGCATCAGTGGCAGAGCCTAAAGGGTTAGCGACTTCAAAGGCATCCTGGTAGAGTACTAGCTTGAGACATGATGGGTTTTGACCAAAAAAATCATTTGATTTAAACAGCTTACTATCACTTATGTCACACAGAACATCAGCAGGAGGCTCAGTAGAGGGCTCTTCTGATTTCTGCCACAGATCAGACTCTAGCAGACATCTCAAAGTCTCTCTTAAAGGCACATAATAGGCAAACCTATCTTTTCTGTTTTCATCTCTCCCTAAAAATATTTTCTTTGGTTCCACATAGTTGAAGGCTTTTTTAAAGATCTGAGCTCTGGAGTGCACTGTCCTCAATGGCCCGGTATGACATGCAGAAAAAAGATCATAGCTTTTGACAGACTTTGTTGATGTCCTCCTCTGATAATGATGTGTCATCTTTTAACAGTGATGCAAGTTTACCCAAACTGTATGTCTGTCCCAACTCATGTATGTTCTGCATTTCCTCCACAATGTTCTGTATGGTTGAAGCAGGCAGTAGAATAGTGAAACGTTTCTCAGAAAAAGATCACAGAATTCAGGGGGCATTTCCATGTTATCTTCATCTGTAATAGACTGTGCAGCAGGCTCGGAAATCAAGGGTACAAAGTCATCTGATGTGGTTGGAACAGATGATGATTGACATGCAGACTCTCTATATAAATCACCAATGCTGCTGTCTGAAAACTCTCTGTGTTTACGTGACATGTGAGCAGTAAAAGATGATTTAACTCTAAAGGTATTTGTGCATCCTCTTACTGGACAAGTGACCACGTGTCCTTCCACAATATGGCTCTTCAGATGAGCTATTAACTCTTTAGAGTTCCGACACTGACGTTCACACATCGCCATTGCACATGTAAACGAAGAAACCACCGCCACACCAGTGACATGGGTGGGGGCAGAGTGTCTTCAGTAAAAATGAGCCTTAAACGCGCCGTACCTGGTGTATGTCTGCTTGCAGCCTGCTTCAATACACCGAAAGAAACAACGTGGCTCATTCCGATGCAGTTTACAATGAAGCACGTAGCCCCTTGATGACTGAACTACCTTACCACAGAAATTACAGGTTAACATAACTCCATGTATTTTGGTAATTCCTCCCTAGCGAATTAAGCACGCCAAATACAGAAACTAATCCAGAGCAATGCTTCCCTCGCGACAGTAATGCTAACTCAACTCACAAATGCTAACTAAATTCACAACCTCACTCATAAAAAAACGAACTGCTAAAATTATCTATAAACGCTGGGCTGGTGGATTTTTATAACAGAGATAACTTGAAGTCCGGTGACGTCATCCCAACGCATGGCAGCCTAACGAGTAGCGCTCTCTCATATATGATTCGTTCACCCCGCGAAGTGTCAAAATTATTACCAATTTTTGATAGATAGTGGAGTTACAAGCGGGGTGAACATGGGGAAAAGAGACAAACAGAAAAGCTCAGCAGAAGAACGTGTAAACGAAGGGCCTATGGCAGCGGCATCGCCATCTCGACATGAAGTCAATACTAGGGCCAATATGGATGAAGGCTCGGGCTTGACCATGATACTGGAAGAATTACGGGACTTTCGAAGAGAGTTCCAAGAATTTAAATCCGACTTGGTCAGAGCCAATAACAGGATAACCGAAGCAGAAACCCGCATTGCAAAGCTGGAAGACCGGGTCCAAAACGCGGAACAGGTGATGCTAAAGATGTTAAAAATTATCAACGAGCAAGAAAACAAAATTGTGGATCAGGAAAGCCGGGCCCGGCGAAAGAATCTGAGGCTGTATAATGTCCCTGAAGGAGTGGAGGGGTCTTCGATGACAGTTTTTGTGGAAAAAGTATTGACGGAATGCCTCGACCTCCCCCAGGGCACAGAGCTTGGTATTGAGAGATCACACCGGGCCCCGGGAGCAGTGAGGAACCGAGAGGGAACCCCACGTTCGATATTGATTTGTTTTGCACGTTACAACACCAAGGAAGAAGTTTTGCGTAAAGCATGGGCCAAGAGGACTGTTCTGTTGAACGGTCAGAAAATATATTTCGATCAGGATTATGCACCAGCTATTCTGCGAAAACGTAAAGGCTACGCTGAAGCTAAAAGAGCTCTGAAACAACAGAACATAAGGTTCCAGACTCCTTATCCTGCTAAATTGAGGGTCTTCTATCAAGAGGGAACCATGCTTTATGCGACGGCGGAGGAAGCAACCGCGGACATGCGGACAAGGGGATTTCAGATCGATAAAGTTGCCCTGAAGCAGACCTTAACGGAACAGCTGTCAAATTTGACGTGGGCGAAGATTGGAAAGTCGCAGCGGTGTGACTCGGAGGGACATAGAGAAAGTCCCAATAGTGAGCAGCTTCAGCTATCTAGAAGGTGCTCTCCCTCTACGACAGGAGACTAATGGAGATATACTGTGCGGCCGCAATGGGTGAGATAACAAATACTTTTCCCTTATTAGATGATTAAGATTGCAGAGAGACTGTGGAGAAATGCACCTTAAAGGAGCTAGCAGGGGCCCTTGCCCTCCAGTCAGGGGAGGTTTCCCCCTGTCTATGGGATATACGTGCCAGGGTCTGTTAGGACTGACCCCAACCTTGGAATCACATATTATTTTTGTTTTTTTGTTTTGTTTTGTTTTTTCTTTGTCCGATTCTGGACGATTGTGGTTGTTTATTATTTGGGTTGTTAAAGGGAGTTTACCAGTTGATAAATTAATTAAGTCTGGATATTTTATTTCGGATAAATGACTACTAGAGGAATTAAGGTTATATCTTTTAATGTGAATGGGCTCACGAATCCCATTAAACGAAGTCGAATCTTGAATAAAATGAAGAAAGATCGAGCGCAGATAGTATATTTACAAGAGACACACTTGAATAATAATGAACATGAAAAACTCAGGAGGATGGGTTTTACAAATATGTTCTCCTCAGCGTATGAATCAGGCCGCAGACGGGGCGTGGTAATCTTGATTTCCAGGGCACTGAACTTTGAAAAGTCATTTGAACTTAAAGATAAGGATGGGAGATTTATACTGGTACGGGGAACAGTTGATGGTAATCAGGTTACTCTAATGAATGTGTACGCCCCACCAGGAAGTGACCTAAGTTTTTTTAAGTACATTGTTAACATAATGGTGACAGAAACTCAAGGCCCTTTAATTTGCGGCGGTGATCTGAATATACGCCTACAACCGGACCTAGATAGCTCTAAAAGAAAGAAGCCGGGATCGAGTACATTATATAAAAGAATCTCAGCACTGTTCGATGAGGTGGGTTTAATTGATGTATGGAGAAATCGCTTTCCTACAAGGAGGGATTACTCTCATTTTTCAGCCCCACACTCACTTTACACGAGGATAGATTATTTTTTAATGTTTGGAAGAGATAGGGATAAAATCTTAACATGCGAGATGGGCTTGATAGATATAAGTGATCACGCACCGCTGTACCTAACGATTGATATGAATGTACACCCAAAAGTTTCAATTTGGAGATTGAATTCATCCCTGCTTAAAGATGTAGAATTTAGGAAAGTAATAAAGGCAGAGCTCAAAGATTACCTTGAAATTAATGATAATGGGGAGGTTTTACCCCCGATACTATGGGACGCATTAAAAGCTGTTATGAGGGGGAAGATTATAGCATTTGCCTCCTTCCAAAAAAAAGCAAGAGAGAAAAAAATGGAAGATTTACAAGCGATTCAAAAACAATTAGAAAGTGAGCACAAACATAAGCCTTCAGTGGGCACCTTGCAGAAATTAACAATGATTAGAAATGAAATAAATACGCAGAGTATACAAACGATAAAGAGAAAATTGTTATATTTGAAACAGAAACATTATGATGGAGGATCGCAATCAATGAAAATTTTAACATGGAAACTTAAGAAGAAGATAGCGGAGAATACTGTAACTAAAATCAAACACCCAGAGACGGGGAATATAATGACTCATCCTTGCAAGATACAGAACGCCTTTGAATCATTCTATAAAACATTATATGCGGGAGTCCCAGGGGGGGCTGAACACGAAATGGACAATTTCCTGAACCCTTTATGCCTACCAAGCTTTAACGAGGAACAAAATAAAACGATGATAGCGGAGGTGACGGAAGCTGAACTTATGAATGCCATCAATAGGCTGAAATCAAATAAGTCACCAGGCTCCGATGGTTACACCGCGGAGTGGTATTGGGAATTCAAACAGGACTTGATCCCTACACTACTTACTACTTTTAACTGGGTGTTAAAAACAGCGCAAATTCCACCGAGTTGGAAGGAGGCAATTATTTCGGCTATTCCGAAAGAAGGGAAAGACAAAATGGAGTGTGGCTCATATAGACCTATTTCTGTCCTTAACATAGATTATAGATTGTTTACTTCGATAATGGCCAGGAGAATGGAAGAATTTTTACCTGACTTAATTAGCAATGATCAAACGGGGTTTATAAGACGACGACAGACCCAGGATAATATACGTAGAACTCTTCATGTAATACATCAGATACAGACATCTAAGAGTACAGCCATGCTTATGAGTATTGATGCAGAAAAAGCCTTTGATTCTGTAAATTGGGACTTTCTATATAAAGTCCTGGATAAATTCGGCTTACATAAGGGAATTGTTGATACAGTGAGGGCACTATACACTAACCCCACCGCAAGAATTAAAGTTAATGGTTCTCTCTCAAATAGCTTCGTTCTGCAGAGAGGAAATAAACAAGGCTGTGCTTGGTCCCCGCTCCTGTTTGCATTGTACTTAGAACCCTTGGCACAATCAATTAGACAAAATAAAGACATTAAGGGGATCACTATTGCAGGACAGGAACACAAGCTCGCTTGTTATGCGGATGACATATTGATCTATTTAGATCAGCCCACTAACTCCTTGCCTTCGCTGATGAATCTGTGTCAAAAATTTGGGAAACTCTCTGGATATAAAATTAATATGTCTAAAACTCAAATTCTCAGCTATAACTATAACCCCCCAGCTCACATGGTTGTTCAATATCCAATGAATTGGCAAGCACAATCATTGAAATATCTAGGAGTTGTTATTCCCAAGGATTTAACTAAACTATCTGAGGAGAATTTTGGTTCTCTACAAAGGAGAATAGTGGGTGATATTAGGCGATGGAACATGATCCCCTTTCTTTCTTTACACTCACGAGTTGAATCTATTAAAATGAACATCTTGCCAAGAATATTATATTTATTCCAAACACTACCAATATCCATTGACCCAATTCGTTTCAATGAATGGGATAAAATAATATCGCGGTTTATATGGGGGGGGGAAGCGGCCGAGGGTTTGTTTTAAAACTTTACAATTACATAAGAAGGTGGGAGGATGGGGGTTGCCATCACTAAAAAATTATTATCGGGCTGTTCAGTTGAAAACGGTGGTTAATTGGTGTGATACAAGCTACCAAGCACACTGGAAGACTATAGAGGAGAATATGTTTTCCTCCCCAATACAAGCTGTCCTGATGGATTCGAATATTCGAAAATATATTGACAAGATTCACAATCCCTGGGTGTTGTGCACACTTAATATATGGAGAAAAGTCGTGAAAGAATTCAAACTTGAACAGGATTTGGCTTTATTCAAATGGTATGCATATGATTCTGACTTTGCCCCGAATAAATTGGACTCACGTTTTAAAAGCTGGCCGGCTAAAGGGTTATCTACATTTGATAGTTTGATAAAGGATGGGAACCTTATTAGTTTTGACACGCTGAAACAGAGACACAATCTAGAAAAACAGGATTTTTTTCGATACTTGCAAATAAGACACTATATAAAGACAACAATCGGTCAGATGTCAAATACTAACGTGGAATTGGTAACTTTATTTAGACAGGCGTACAGTGGGGATGTTGACACAAGACTCATTTTTTTTTGGTACAATTTTTTTATGAATAAGCTTCCACACTCAACTGATTATGTGAAGATGTTATGGGAAAAGGAGGGAGGGATGTGTATTTCTAGGGAAGAATGGACTCAGATGTGGGAATGGCAATGGAGGAGTACTTCCTCCAAAAGCTGGAGGGAGTTCGGATGGAAAACTCTGATAAGGTTCTTTATCACTCCATGTCAAAAGGCTCACTATGATGGGAATCCTCCCGTGTGCTGGCGAAACTGTGGATACCAACGAGCACATCATACCCATATTATGTGGGACTGTCCTGTGCTACGGACTTACTGGAAAGACATTCATGGTATATTACAAGGCATTTTTAACTGTACATTCCCTCAGGATATGAAGACAATTTTTTTTGGCTGTATACCGCAGAACTGGTCCAAAAATGACATATGTCTGTTAAGAGCTTTATTGGTTGCAAGTAAGAAATGTATAACAAAGAAATGGTCCTCGCAAGACATACCGACCTTGTCATTATGGTGGGAAATTACGTTAGAGATATATAGGATGGAGGAAGTAACAGCTCATGTTAATGACAGGATGGCCTGGTTCCATCTGTGCTGGGATAAGTGGGTCCAATACGTTAATACCTATAAACCGAATTTTCTCTTTAAAGCTTGAAACCACCAATTTAGTTAATTGTTTACTCCCGACAGAGCTTTCTCCTTTTATTTTATATATATATATAATTTTTTTTCCTTTTTTTTTTTCTTTCTCTTTCTTTCTATCTGTCTTTCTTTCTTCTCGTTTTGTTTCGTTTTTCTCTTGTAAACTGTGTTAATTAATGCCTGTAATCATCTTTATGAGGTAATATTGTAGAAATAAAGAATATAAAAAAAAAACAAAAAAAAAAAACTTGAAGTTGCATGTACTCACCTCACCTCGAACTAATTGTAAGCTGCCAGGATGTCTACAAATTCCAAAGATGCTGTGGTCCAAGCAGCAATAAATGGCGCTAATATACGAGTTCAAAACTGTGTCCGTTAGCGAAGCCAACTTGAGTCTCCTGCATGGAAAAAAAGAGCGGTTGGCACACAGCTCAGCAGCGCGCCGCGCTATTGGTCATTTTCAGGTGACGTCATCCCGCAATGTAACGTCGCTCTTTGTTTCTTTAGGAGGAGGTTCGAATTTGATCAGAAGTCATGTCTGCAGACCGCTGCAGCCACGTCTTGCCTTGCTTCCCCTTTTTTTGGTGAAATGGTTCGCTCATACTGCACAATGTTGCTACCAGATTTTTTTTTCTCTGCAATTCGAACATAAAACGTCTGTACACAGTTTACCAGCAGTTTAGCTACCAATCAACAGCAATCACACAAACTCAAAATTTAAGGCGGACCCACTTAAGGTGGTCTGATAATATGGCGTGAAACACAACAACATAAAGTTGTTTTAAAATAATAATTAAAAAAGATTATTGAAATCAATTTTATTCACAACCATGAACTTTATTTTTAACATCTTCTTTTGCTGTTGATTTTTTTTTTTTTATCAGAAGGTTAACAATGATATACTGCAGGCCTAACTTTTAATCTGTATATCAGTATCTGAATTTTAAAATAAAAAAATACTATCAGTTATAGCTGGGCGATACAAGATTTTTTCATATCACGATATGTTTTTTTCATTTCAGGCGATAACGATATCTATCACGATATAAGCCAAATAACTATATTTGTAAGATTTAAATGTGCCGTTGCTCACAAGTAAAATGTGAAATAATCAGCAGCTTGTTTTTATTTAAATATTTATTTCCCATAATAAGTTCAACAGGGTAGATGTACTTAAGGAACATGAGACTTTTTCAGATAAATAAAGGCAAATATTGCAAACTACCCAAAAGGCAGCCGCTAAAGCGTTTAAGTTTCAAAATAGAACAAACGAAACAGACTAAACTGTCAATTCCACTTAGAAACAAAATATTAATTCTAAAAATAAATCTTAGTTTGTTTTACAGAAGAACAGACAAAACTGACTAACTTTTGTCAATATCAAATAAACTGAGAACTAAAAGGAAATTCTCAATCTCTCCTTGTTGTATAGCTTAGCTTTTCAGTTTTAACAGTTACTTTAGTCTGACAAAAGCCGAATGACGAATTAGCGCTTCCAGTCAGACACTGAGGCTACGTCCACATGTACACGGGTATTTTTGAAAACTGAGATTTTCCGTTTTCGTTTTAAAAAAATAATCCCGTCCACACATAAAGGGAGAAATGAAGGAAAACGCTGCTATGAACATGCCAAAGCAGCAGGTGGCGCTAGATTCCTAACCGTGCAGAAATGTTGGCCAATCAGAAGTCTAGAAGCCTCGGTGGGAAAAAGTAAACAAAGCTGGGGCATAGAAGCAGAACCGAGTCGTATGTGTGGAGGGACAGTAACTGTGTGTATATGTAAGCATTTAAACACTGCAGAGAGTAGAATTAACAGTAACAGTATTGTAAAAATTCATTTCACCGAAACAATAACGTGGCGCACAGTGTGACGTCAAAAAATGCGCACACCTTTGATGCTGCGTTTTCTCCGTTTTTCTAGTCCACACGTAATTGCAAAAACTGAGTTTTTAAAAATCTTTGTTTTCAGTGACCAAAAACGGCGTTTACGTGTGGACGAAAGGTGCAAACGCATAGAAAGATCTGCGTTTTCAAGAATGCCCGGGTACGTGTGGACGTAGCGCATGCACCAGTTTATTGTATTTCCAGACTTGCTTTCGGCACAATTTACAGTGCACGCTACTCTGTTTTTTGTCAGACTTGAAATAGCCGAAATACCTTCACACTACGGAACTTCTTTGGCTCTTCCGTTCGACAATCTCTCCGGCATTGGAACCATCATCTGTTTTCTCTTCGGTCACGCTCGGTTGATTTTTCTAGTCGGCACACTCATTTCCTCCATTACCCAGGTGGTACGGTGGCTGGCTGCTTCCCAAACAAATACACATGTGCGGCTTGGCACTTGTGCTGTACGTAACAAGTCACGTGACGTGACGCTGCGGCTGTGATTAGTTCGGCTCTGCGCTACTTAATTTGGATTGGCTGTTCTTTTTTTTTTCTTTTTTTTTTTTAAGAGGACAAGAGCGGCGAGGTCTATCGCGAAAAAGTTATATCGCGATACATATCGTTATCGTTCTATCGCACAGCTCTACTATCAGTTTTATTGTCTTTCACTGCTGATATTTGCTTTTTTTTTTTATGGTATTTACTGGTTGTATTATTACGGTGGACCCTATTTTTTAACATCTTGCTTCTGTAAAAATGAATGTTTTTGTTTGCTTAAAAATCTACAGCTTTATACTGTGAATTCCAATGTGCACAACCCCAAAAGATGTAGTTTTACTCAAATAATACTGTAAAATCTAAGTTTTTCAGACATTTTCAACATTACAATATGTAATTGTAAAATGTATGCATATTTATTTGTTTTCACAGAAAATATTTATAATTTCAACATTTTATTACAGTAAAAAACAAAGTTTTATCCAGTCTCACAATTAACGGTTATTCAATCTATTTAATACAGTAAAAGGAAGTTTTTGGTTTTACGCTCCATTACCGTTGGAATTTGACGGTGTTTTGCTGTATATTTTACTGACTTTTTTTACAGTGTATGTTGAAGTTGTCTGTGTCTAACTGTCCTGTGATAACCTGGAAGTATCGCTCCAAAAGGTCTTCCAAACTTGCTCTGCAGAATATAATAGCAATGGACTGGAGAAGCACCAGTGAGCCACATATGATCATTACTGGCCTTTTGTTTGCCCTGCTTCCATTCTGGTAAGCTCTGTTTGAAATGCTTGAAGAAAATATGTAACAGAAGCAGTGGTATGGTCACGCGTTACATATGTTGCTGTTGGTAGAAGTGATGATCACTTGAAGGGACTTCTCACTATAACTTCATACACATAGTACGGAGTAGCAGAAGCATTATCTTTAGAGATAATGCTTCCTGTTACATCAAAATATACTACATCGTCTTTGCACCGCTGGTAAAACACTGAAAGGGGTTGGTTTTTTTTGGACCACAGCATTATCCCCTTTTGGATGCAGGAGCACTCTCTGAAGGACTTCATTTGGAAGTCCTCGCTGTCTGTCTACTAACATTTGCAGACTGACCATCTCATTTAAATGAGGTCTCTGTTTTTTATTTTCTGTGGAACCAGGCAATATTTTTCAAGACATCTTTAGATGGTGCCTCATCCTGACACCCTGCTTGGAAAACTTGTTCTGGTATTTGATTTAGAGAATCCAGCTAAGGACTTTTGTTTCAAGTTTTTCCGTTATTACATCTCTGGACTGTCCATGCACAGGTCTTGTGGCGCACATCAGCCTTCAGGGTTTTTTCGTCTTTAACCTGCACTTTCACAGTCACTGGACAATCCTTAAAACGGCAGTATGCCTTACATGAGAATACAGCCGTCTTAGACCTTGACTGACTGGTGTTGATGGTATGCCTCTTAAATCCAAAACTGCAAAATGGGTGTACTGACTTAATGCCAGTGGCTACCACATTAGTCCACTGCATACCTTTGAAAAGCCTCCCTTTCTGTGTGGCTTTTTTTTTTTTTTAAGGTCTTGCCAGTCTTTCTGGTCAATGGGGGAAAAAATGGCTGCTGTGGTAAAGAGTTTTTGTAGCATGAATTTGTACTACACTCCTGTAACGTAAAAAAAAAAATGTGATTAATAATAGGCGATGTAATTTTATGAAGGCAACATAATCAATAGTTATTATTTTATGTGAAAAATACTTTACCTTTTTTGAGGGATGAAGATGATCGTGATGGAGACACGTCAGTTTGTGGCTGTTTCGATTCAGAAGAAACATTTTGGACAATGCCATTATCATCACTGGCCTCCCAAACATCCTTTGAATAACATTTGATTTGTCAAATAAAGATAATTTTTAAACAGAGACATTGTTTTAATCGAGTGAAAGTAGTTCAAAGTAATGTAAAAAATAAATCCAACCTGTTTGAGGAAATAGGATCAAGGAAACAGTGGCGACTTGAACATGTATCCAAAGGAAGGGAAAGAATCTCTGAGTGAAATTATTAACTTATGAGTATAGTATGGTAAATCAAGAACTACATGTTTTAGTTTAAAAAGTTTACAAAGCGCTTACTCTATATTACAAATATAATAGATGTTTAAATTATATTTTTATGTATTTTGTTGTTGCTGTTCCCACACAAGCAAGATCATTCTTACCACATTTAAAGCAGTTATAACAGTTAAGGCATAATTCATAACTTATGCTCACAAATTACATATGACATATCTGAAATCATTGAAAATGATTCATTATAATCTTTCATTATTGGAGTTGTTATAACCTATGCAAAAAGGCATGGGAACTGGGTTGTGGTGTTATCTGTTTAAGTATATCCGGTTTTATGGTGAAAAGTGTGTTGGGTACCGGAAGTGAGAGATAATAAAGGTGGAAGTTGTTTGCTCTACAAGGTGTCGTCTCTTTCCCTACCGAAAACCACGACATGGTGTCAGGAGTGGGATAGTTGTAAGTGCCTTATCATCGGGGAGGACAGCAAGCGACTTTGGGAGTGGTAAAGAGTTTTCTCGAGACGAAAGATGTCGGACGAAGAAGCGGGAGCTAGCGCAACAGTTACGCGGCCTCGCACGCCACCGCCCCACCAGCGAGCTAACGGCGGCTACAATGCTAACGCTAACCTACCCCCGAATGCCACTTTCACCATCCAGCCCCCCGAGCTGTTCGATTTCTCGTAGCCACAGCATTGGGAAAAATGGATACGGAGGTTTGAAAGGTTTTGACTCGCAAGCAACCTACACCTTAGCTCCGAGGCTAACCAGGTGAACACTCTCATCTACTGCATGGGGGATGAAGCAGATGATATCCTCCGAGGACAAGCGTTATCTGACATACAGAGACAGCAGTATCAAGCAGTAAGAGACACTTTGGAGATGTACTTTGTTCCCAGGAAAAACATTATCTACGAGAGAGCCCGCTTTAATCAGAGAACACAGCAAGCTAATGAAACTGTAGACTCGTTTGTCACTGCACTTTACGCTTTAGCTGAAAACTGCAGTTATGGTGCGCTGCACAATGAGTTAATAAGAGATCGCCTCGTTGTGGGTCTGAGGGACATCAGCTTAGCGGAGAGACTTCAATTGGACAAAGATTTGACATTGGAGAAAGCGGTTAACCAAGCCAGGCAGTCTGAAGTCATCAAAAAACAACAGACAGACATCAGAGGGGAAAATAAAATGGAAATAGACGCTGTGTCAGCTAAGCACAAGGAACAAAGGCATTCAATGTTCAAACCCCGTGGAGATCGCAAATACACATCAAAGGACAAAACATCTACAGTGGGGCAAAAAAGTATTTAGTCAGCCACCAATTGTGCAAGTTCCCCCACCTAAAATGATGACAGAGGTCAGTAATTTGCACCAGAGGTACACTTCAACTGTGAGAGACAGAATGTGAAAAAAAAATCCATGAATCCACATGGTAGGATTTGTAAAGAATTTATTGGTAAATCAGGGTGGAAAATAAGTATTTGGTCAATAACAAAAATACAACTCAATACTTTGTAACATAACCTTTGTTGGCAATAACAGAGGTCAAACGTTTACTATAGGTCTTTACCAGGTTTGCACACACAGTAGCTGGTATTTTGGCCCATTCCTCCATGCAGATCTTCTCGAGAGCAGTGATGTTTTGGGGCTGTCGCCGAGCAACACGGACTTTCAACTCCCGCCACATATTTTCTATGGGGTTGAGGTCTGGCGACTGGCTAGGCCACTCCAGGACTTTCAAATGCTTCTTACGGAGACACTCCTCTGTTGCCCGGGCGGTGTGTTTTGGATCATTGTCATGTTGGAAGACCCAGCCTCGTTTCATCTTCAAAGTTCTCACTGATGGAAGGAGGTTTTGGCTCAAAATCTCACGATACATGGCCCCATTCATTCTGTCCTTAACACGGATCAGTCGTCCTGTCCCCTTGGCAGAAAAACAGCCCCATAGCATGATGTTTCCACCCCCATGCTTCACAGTAGGTATGGTGTTCTTGGGATGCAACTCAGTATTCTTCTTCCTCCAAACACGACGAGTTGAGTTGATACCAAAAAGTTCTACTTTGGTTTCATCTGACCACATGACATTCTCCCAATCCTCTGCTGTATCATCCATGTGCTCTCTGGCAAACTTCAGACGGGCCTGGACATGCACTGGCTTCAGCAGCGGAACACGTCTGGCACTGCGGGATTTGATTCCC
Source organism: Rhamphochromis longiceps (assembly GCF_057381845.1). Lineage (NCBI taxonomy): Eukaryota > Metazoa > Chordata > Actinopteri > Cichliformes > Cichlidae > Rhamphochromis > Rhamphochromis longiceps. The sequence goes on from NC_140565.1 coordinate 3,358,663, forward strand.
TGCCGTTGTAGTGTGTTACTGATGGTGACCTTTGTTACTTTGGTCCCAGCTCTCTGCAGGTCATTCACCAGGTCCCCCCGTGTGGTTCTGGGATCTTTGCTCACCGTTCTCATGATCATTTTGACCCCACGGGATGAGATCTTGCGTGGAGCCCCAGATGGAGGGAGATTATCAGTGGTCTTGTATGTCTTCCATTTTCTGATGATTGCTCCCACAGTTGATTTTTTCACACCAAGCTGCTTGCCTATTGTAGATTCACTCTTCCCAGTCTGGTGCAGGTCTACAATACTTTTCCTGGTGTCCTTCGAAAGCTCTTTGGTCTTGGCCATGGCGGAGTTTGGAGTCTGACTGTTTGAGGCTGTGGACAGGTGTCTTTTATACAGATGATGAGTTCAAACAGGTGACATTCATACAGGTAACGAGTGGGGGACAGAAAAGCGTCTTACAGAAGATGTTACAGGTCTGTGAGAGCCAGAGATTTTCCTTGTTTGAGGTGACCAAATACTTATTTTCCACCCTAATTTACGAATGAATTCTTTACAAATCCTACCATGTGGATTCATGGATTTTTTTTTTCACATTCTGTCTCTCACAGTTGAAGTGTACCTCTGGTGCAAATTACTGACCTCTGTCATCATTTTAAGTGGGGGAACTTGCACAATCGGTGGCTGACTAAATACTTTTTTGCCCCACTGTAATGGGAGATCATGCTACAGGTGTGGGAAAACCCCTGTACATGGTAAAGATCAATGCCGAGCGAAAGATGTATCTTGTCACTCATGTGGTAAAAGAGGTCATTTCAGTAAAGTGTGTAAATCTGTTAAATCTGTGCATGTGATAGAAGCCGAAGAAAGCGATGTTACACCCGTGTTTCTTGGTTCTGTAGACGTAGGCTCAGATCCTTGGTATGCAGATCTCACTATCAGAAACCACAAAGTCAGATTTAAGATAGACACAGGAGCTGACGTATCTGTTATCCCTGCCCAGACGTTTTACAGCATAAACCAGAACGAGACAGGGTTATGCAAACCAGATAGACCGTTGTTTGGTCCGAGTGGTTCCCCACTTGACATGTTGGGTATGAGCAGAGAAACACTTTGCAAAGGTGAACAGGGAATACAGGAAAATGTGTACATTATCAAAGATTTGCACGTAGCACTGTTAAGCAGGCCGGCAAGCGTCAAGCTGAACCTAGTGTGTAGAGCCGACAGTATTGACATGAATGTGCTGCACGAAAAATACCCGAAACTGTGTCAGGGTTTAGGCTTAATGCAACAACCTTATTCAATTAAGTTGAAGCCTGAGGCTGTGCCTTTTTCCCTGGCCACACCAAGACGGGTCCCCATTCCACTGTTAGGAAAAGTGAAACAGGAACTGGAAAGAATGGAGTCCATGGGAGTAATCAGCAGAGTAGAAGAACCAACGGAGTGGTGCGCAGGAATGGTCCCGGTGCCAGCAAAAAACGACTCAGTACGTATTTGTGTTGACCTCACTCACCTCAATGAAGCAGTGTGCAGAGAAAAGTACATCCTGCCTTCGGTTGAACAGACTCTAGGTTCTCTGGCGGGAGCTAAAGTCTTCAGCAAGTTGGATGCAAACAGAGGCTTCTGGCAGGTCCCATTGTCACCAGAGTCAGCACACTACACGACATTCATTACACCCTTTGGGCGCTTCTACTTCAACAGACTTCCTTTTGGAATAGCGTCTGCCCCAGAACATTTTCAGCGTAGAATGTCAGTAATCCTTAATGGGCTGCCAGGCGTGGTCTGTCACATGGATGATATTCTCATTTGGGGACAGGATCAGCAGGAGCACAACGCCAGACTGCACACAGTGCTCAATAAACTACAAGAGGCCGGTGTCACACTGAGCAAACAGGAAGTGAAGTTTCTTGGACGCATCTTGTCTGCGGAAGGAGTACAGCCAGACCCAGACAAAATTAGAGCAATCTCAGAAATGAAAGAGCCATCAAACGTCAGTGAAATGCGCAGCTTTCTTGGGATGGTAAACCAATTAGGCAAATTTATCCCAGGACTTGCTGAAAAAGATAAGCCCATAAGAGACCTGCTCTCGAAGAAAAATCAGTGGGTTTGGAGCTGCGCACAGCAAAAAGCATTCAGGCAGCTGAAAGGCGATCTGACGTCAACTCCCATTCTTGCACTCTATGACCCAAACAAAGAGTTAAAACTGTCTGCAGATGCTTCCTCCTATGGACTGGGAGCAGTCCTATTTCAAAAAGAGGGAGAGCAATGGAGACCTGTTGCATATGCGTCTCGTTCTTTAACGGAAACAGAACAGAGGTATGCACAGGTGGAGAAGGAGGCGCTTGGACTAACATGGGGTTGTGAAAGATTCAAAGATTTCCTCATCGGGAGACACTTCTCCTTAGAGACTGACCACAAGCCACTCATCAGCCTGCTAGGACAGCAAGCTCTAACCGAGCTTCCACCCAGGATCCAACGATTCCGCCTAAGGCTTATGAGGTACAGCTACACCATCTCACACACTCCTGGTAAAGCACTCCTCACAGCAGATGCACTGTCACGTGCACCCCTTAACCAAGACCCTGATTCAAAAGCTACAGCTGAATTTCTGGAAGACACAAATATTTATGTGGATGAAATTGTCAAATGCATGCCTGCTACCTCGACATACATCACACAGGTAAAAGAACAGCTAAAAACCGACAGCATATGTTCAGAGGTCATGACTTTTTGTCAGAGCAGCTGGCCAGAATACAGCCATCTCATAGGCCCAATTAAAGCATATTGGCCACACAGAGAGACCTTAACTGTACATGACAATCTGCTACTGAAAGGCGCCACTCTGTCCTAAGTGCCCTACATGAGGGACACCAGGGAATGTCTAGATACAGAGAGAGAGCCAGAGAGGCAGTGTGGTGGCCTGGTCTGAGTGGGCAAATAAACGAACTTGTGAAAAACTGCACCATCATCAAAGAGCGTACTAACCCAGTACAACCTTTAATGCCAAGCCAACTCCCGGAGAGGCCATGGCAAAAAGTTGGTGCAGACCTTTTTACACTCAATGACAGCAACTATGTGCTTTTGGTGGACTACTACTCGAAATTTGTGGAAGTAGCCAAACTTACCCCCACCAGATCGGAAGATGTTATAGTACACCTAAAATCTCTTTTCCAGACATGGGATTCCAGAGCTTTTCTACACTGACAACGGACCTCAGTTTTCAGGACAACAGTTCAAAGACTTTGCAGCAACTTATGGGTTCAGACATGTAACAAGCAGTCCTAGATTTGCACAGAGCAATGGCGAGGCTGAGCGTCATGTCCAAACTGTGAAAAACCTGCTAAAGAAGGCAAAAGACCCATATCTTGCACTTCTAGCTTACAGAGCAACACCATTGGCTAACGGATATAGCCCGGCGCAACTACTGATGGGACGGAGACTGCGCACGCCAGTTCCCCAGCTTCCTTCCCTGCTCAATCCCAGCCTGCCCAATAAGAATACAGTGTTGGCAAAAGCGAGAGACAGTGATGCGTACAACAGGAGACATCGGGCGACTGAACTTCCCCCACTCGCACCGGGGCAACCAGTGTGGATTACAGACACTAGGCGTGAAGGGACTGTCATCTCCTCTCACTCCACACCCCGCTCCTATATGGTTGAGACTCCTTCAGGAGCCATCAGGAGAAATAGACGTCACCTCCAGCCATTACCAGAGTCCACACCAAAGTTACAGACCCCATCTACCCCCGTCAGTCCCAGAGAAAATACCCTGCCAGCTTCCAACCTATCGACGTCTACAACTCTGACTCCCAAGACAGAAGTCCCAGGTCTTGTCAGAACTAGAGCTGGCAGAGTTGTCATAAAACCACAAAGGTTGAACTTGTGAGATTAAATAAAGAAAAGCATCTCGAGTTAAAAATAGAGTAGCTATGTTTCTGCAATAGGTTCTAAGAAGTAACGAAAGTACAGTTTCCCATTTGCAGTAAATGTTTCAATAAGTTGTTGTTTTCTGCGAAAGGAGGATGTGGTGTTATCTGTTTAAGTATATCCGGTTTTATGGTGAAAAGTGTGTTGGGTACTGGAAGTGAGAGATAATAAAGGTGGAAGTTGTTTGCTCTACAAGGTGTCGTCTCTTTCCCTACCGAAAACCACGACAGGTAATAATCTTGCCCAAGGATATTTGGCATGCAGACTGGGGGAGCCAGGAATGAAACCACCAAAGTTTCAATAACTAGTTGATCTGCTCTACCACACTGTAAAAAATGTTTGTGAAAAATCGTGACATCAAAAATGTGTAAATAGAAAAACAAAAAAGCAATGTTTAATTTACATCAACATTTTGTAAATAATACATATATACCTGTAAAGTGTTAATTTTACAGTAGGAATACGTTTTAAATGTCAAATGTCCTTGTTGAATTTACAGTTTACTGTTTTAAAAACACTGAAAAATGGTAATTTAAAAGTCAACACGTACAACTGAAACGGTAACAAAATAATGTTTTTTGGGGGGTTTTAAAAATTCAGAAAGTATCTGTATTACATTTTACAAATTCATTCAAACTCATTTACAACGTTGGTCACATACAGACCACTTTTTAAGTGGATCAGACCAGTACAAATTCTGTCAGTGTAAAGATGTTATCAGAGATATCTTTATATGACAGTACAATTTCAACAGTACTTGTCAGTTTTTCTACATTTTAAAGACAAACTGCTGTAGTAAATAAATGAAATCCTTCAGCATAAGTCTTTAGTCTTAAATTGTAATAAATAAATGTTAAAAATGACCTAAAAGTTATGGCAGCCCACTGGCCAGACTGTGATGTAATTATAAAATCTTTCAAATAGACAGCTGGTCATCTCCTCCATGTTAGTCATTTCTTTAATTTTGCACCACGTTCAATCAATTTTAGCCAGATTTAGTAAAAGTTAAATTAATCATTTGCTCAAATGTTTATTTTTTTTTAATGCCCAAAGTGTGTTAGTATTTAAAACTACACGAGCTCTACCTTGGCAAATCACTGAGCGTGAGAGTTTGTTTCTGTTCTTTGATTGGACTACTTAAATTATTGCGGGAGTAGCAAGCTTGGCGGCCCGTGTCATTACGTGCTCAGTCTGCGAGCAGAGTGGTGGAGATGTGTATACGTTGAGATATTCAGCTATTTTAACACGAGCAAAAGTTTTGGTAAGCTAACATTGCATTTTCTGTTTTCTTTAAATACATGAGAGTATGTTTTCCAGTAATAGTATAATGGCGTCTGACCGAGCGATAGGCTAGTCCTATTTTTTCCTTGCTGTTTTCAAGCAGTGGTTATTGAAAGGTCATAGTTAGTAACCTAAAACAAATGTGCTGTCGACAGCTGCAATGATTTCCTGCTCTTTTTGCAACAAAACGCTGAAGACGTTGAGGGGTTATGTGCTGCATTGTAGAGTTCACAGGAACGACCCCCATCATTCTTTCAAATGTGTCGGTAGTGAATGCAGGAGTACATTTTATGCTTACGTAGCCTTTAAAGCCCGTTTCTATCGGGTTCACAATGTACCTGCACCCCCTATTGCTGGTAGCGCCATTTTTACAGACTTAAAATGTGCCACTACACTCTGTGAGCGCCAATTTCACACAGTGAAAGAACTTATATCGCACTTACAACAGCATATAGTGGAGGGGCGACCTGTGACATGTTCAGTAACTGGTGGAAAAGTATGTTCTCTGTGAAATCGTCATTTACTGCGCATATGTCCAGAAAACATAGAGAATGCTCTGTTGAAAGCATAAGCAACATGTAAAGCAGTCTTCTGCTGTATTTGCAGGTGAGGATGCTCCCCAGAGCTTAAATGAGGCAACAACAAATGAAGGCACCGAACTGCCACATAATTTCAGTGAGGCCTTCCTTAGGAATGTGTGTTTGTTTTACCTAAAACTGCGAGGCCACCTCCTTCTTCCAGCTTCAACAATACAGACAATTGTTGAAGAGATGCAAATGACTTGTGCCTAACAGATGACACTATTGTTAAAATCTGATTGTATTAAGGAGTCAGATCTGTTTTCTACCTGTCATAAGGGCCCACTGAGAACAACATACACAAGAACTCAGACATTCAAAAAGATATTTAAATACGTAGAGCCTGAAAAATTAACATTAGGAAATGATGAAAATATGACACCACGATTTGCCTACTATATACCGGTGAAACAAACATTAAGCAGCTTATTAGAATCTGAATTATGGAAGAATTCAGTGTCACAGCAGTCTTGTGAAACTGACTCTGAGGCTGTGGGAGACATAAGTGATGGACAAAGCTTTAAGTCCAACAAGTTTTTTATTGAAAATCCAGGATGCCTGAAGCTAATTCTGTACCAGGATGCATTTGAAATCGTTAATCCTCTTGGCTCCGCTAAGAAAAAACACAAAGTGGTTGCAGTCTCTGTCAGTGGCAAATTTGCCTGCTCATCTGCAGTCCAATACTGATCACATGTCCCTTGTCTTACTATGTGGAGAGAATGACCTTAAAAAATGTGGAAAATGGTATAATTTCTGGTGATGAAATAGTCAAAGCAGCTTTGTACAGCATTGCTGGTGATAATTTGGGTTCACACAACATTGGTGGGTTTACTGAGAACTTCAGTCACTCTGAAACTCACTTCGTGTGATTTCACAGTATCTGCAAAAGTATTCAGAGTAATGATCCAAATGTCTGTGGTCCACAGCGCACACCTGAAAGCTACAATTCTGCTGTGGGCGATCTTCAAGCTGAAGGTAGTCAAGGAATCAAAGGGATAAAGGTAAACTCTGTTTTTAATACCTTGAAATCTTTTCATGTTTGCCAACCTGGTTTACCACCTTGTCTTGGCCCTGACATATTTGAGGGAGTCTTAGCCTATGATAGTGCACTCTACTTGAAGTATTTTATTAAGACAAAGAAATGGTTTACATGTGCACTTTTGAAACAGTTCAAGTACAAAGGAGCTGATGCGGTAACAAAGCCATGTGCTGTCAACCCAGATTTAACCAAGCTTTCAGGTCAAGCCATTCAGAACTGGAATTTCTTAAGGTTGCTACCTGTTATAATTGGTGATAAAGTCCAAAATCCAAAGGATTATGTACGGCAGCTAATGCTCCAGCTTAAAGACACAGTTGAAATGATTTGTGTACAAAACATGTCACTGTCACAGGTGGCCTATCTTGACATTATAATCCATGAATATTTGGATTCAAGAAAGTGTTTATTTCCAGAGAGTGTACTAAAACCTAAACACCATTTCCTCCGTCACTATCCTGCACTTATTTTGCCCCTTGATTAGGTTATGGACTATGAGTTTTGAAAGTAAACATAGTTACTTCAAAAGATGTGCCAGGAGTTTGAAAAACTTTAAAAACATCTGCCAAACCTTATCTGAAAGACATCAGATGTTTCAGGCATATCTTTCAGCTGGGCCAGGATGCAGTCAGTTTCTGCAAGTGAAAGACAGTTGCACCTTTTACCCCGACCTCTACAGTGATGCCATCAAATATGCAGTGAGACAGTTTGGCTTTACAGGAAATGATACTAGTGTTTGCACAGAGATACAGTATAAAGGTACATCATATAAAAAGGGGAATTTCCTTGTGTCAAAAAATGAGGAGCCCATTGAGTTTGGAGAGCTTCTTATTATTTTAATCAAAAATGATGCAGCAGTGTATTTTGTGTTGGATGCACACCAAGCTGAGTATCTTTCTGAATACCACGTGACAAAGGACAGTACAAGGCTGCGATGTCTTAACATCACTGACTTGGTTGACTTTTAGCCATTACCATCATACTTTGTTAATGGCCACTGTGACAAAGTGGAGGAGCAGTTGCAATGCTCTCAATTTGTCCCATATGCGTTTACCTTTTTTTTTGCACATTGTACACATTATTCTGTTTCTATGTATTTGCTATGATTTGCTGTTTGTCATGTAACATTGCTTCACTCACTATCCCGGGTTTGTTTGTGTAAGCGTTCTGTTGCTGGCAAATCAAACATTCTGCAAATTAAGGCAAATACTCAGGTAGATGTTTCTTTATATTTTATTATGTTACAGATTAAGTCATTTGTTCATACTTTGTTTGTCTTTTCAGTCTTCATGAGGGTCAGGTGTGGGGAAACGCCCGCCTGGCATTTCCTCATTTTAAAGTCCTGATGATGTCATATGTGACATCATCAGGTGAAACCAAGTGGAGGGGTTTCTTTGTCCATAGAGATGCTTCCTTTTGTTTGTGTTAAGGTTTAAAGGGATTTGTTGAATGTTTTTTCTTTCGTTAATACCGCCATTTAGTTGTGTAAATGTGCATATTAGAAGTATGTAGAGGTTTTGTGTTTTTGGATCATCTGTGTAGAGTTTTAGATCCCTCAGTTGAGTGAGTGGTACTGGCTGGGCAATTGGAGGGAAATTGATGGCCCTATTTAAAGCCAGTCTCTACAAGATGCAGGAGAGAGGAGAGGTGAGTCGTGTTACCACGGCCATGTTATGTTGAGTTTTGTTAATAGAGTTTATTTGGGGGGAAGTTTTGTTAAGTTACATTAAATTAAGTTCAGTGTAAATAAATTGCTCACCTTGGAAACCTGAAATGTCTGCATAGTCTGCTTCCCTACCACCTTCCTTGACGTTCGAGTCTGACTACTTCACAGCCACCAAGTCATTCCTCTTAAACACCGTGTGTTGTCAAAATAAGCTTCTTTTTTTTTTATGTCACCACTGTTGTTGGGAAACCATATTAAAATGCATGTGTGCTACAATGATTTAAAAAGAAAATGTTGTGATGGGAGGGGAAAAATGAAAGTGAAATACCTTTTATATATGCAGAAAATAAAAGGTGTAAACCATCCCTCGTATTATGCCACGAAAGCAGAAATTCATCTTATTTAGAATAGAATAATCCTTTAATTGTCCCACAAGGGGAAATTTGGTTGTAACAGCAGCTAAAAAGACACATATACAAACAAACAGTATGCAGGACACGGAACAGAAACATACACAATCTTTCTTACATATTTACATTAAGGACAATGGTTACTATATACAGAGTATTGTACAGAGAAACATATATTAAAGAGAAAAAAGGACTCGGTCAGGTCGGAGCTGTTGATGCTGGCTGCCAGCTCGGAGCGGCGCCGGAAGTAACTGATAACTTATATATGCACCGTGTTACTTAACTAAATATAATATTACTTTTGCCTTTTGTCAGCGCGTCATTCTTCGTTGATTCCAGGAATGACTGACTTTGAACCAATGTTGCTAAGGACTGCAATCAATGAGGTCCTGCCTGACCTTCCAGAAGTGACAAAGGATATTCTTGAAGAAACCTTACAATCAATTGGGGTATAGACAAATAATGATTTTCAGTTCCCATCACAGCTGGCATCAACCCTGGAGTTTCTGCAGAGGTACTTCTTTTGGATTAGTTTAGCCAGCACTTAACTGGAAAAAATAGTAGTTGAAGTGACTTTGAGTTTAGGGGACTTCATTTTGCCATTTAAATACCTTTAAAGTAATTGTTGGAATAAAGAGTTATTATTGTATATATTATATAATGTTATTGATGTGAAGATGGTCTTGATAAAATTCAACTAATCTGTTTTTTCTTTTTTCCAAGATGTTTTTTCTCCATCAATCCAGAGAGAAGGGCACTAAAGTGGAGAAAACGAACACATCCCATCTTCAGGTGAAGCCAAGAGTCCTTACCATGATACAGGAACTTTCAGATTATGAATGGCGTGATGTCTAAACACACTAAGAGTTATGTAAGGGGCCACACTCACAGCATGAAGGTTTATTTCAGCCCTTTATCAGGTCAGTTCTTCAAGCTAAAAGCTACGTTCACACTGCAGGCGAAAGCGCATACAATCCGATTTTTTTTGACCCTATGCGACCCATATCCGATCATGGTGTGACAGTGTGAACGGCACAAATCCGATATTTTCAAATCCGATCTGGGTCACTTTCGTAGTGGTACTGAATCCGATACATATCCGATGTTTCAAATTCAAATTTTATTTGTCACGTACACAGTCATACACAGTACGATATGCAGTGAAATGCTTGGACAACTGCTCGTGACCTAAAGAAAACAAAAAAGGAAAAGGCTATGAATAAGATAGGAAATAAATATGAAAAATTAAAAAGGGTAAATTTAACTAGGAAGGAATAAAATATAAATTAAGGTTAAAAATGAAATAACTGTACAACACAAATTAGAATGAAGGGTAAATTTAACTGGGAAGAATAAGATAAAATATATAAATTAAAGTTGAAAATAAAATAACTGTACAACAAAATACACAATATAGAACTATATAAGAATGTATGAAGAAATATAAATAAATATATACACAATAACAGCAGCTGTACAAGTATTAACTGGAAATGAAGAATATAATGTCCAGTGTTGTGCGATCCACATTATGTCTTCTGCAGTGCAAATATGCTTAAAGTAATGAAGTGAAAACAATGTCCAGAATGTCCAGTGTGTGTGTAAGAACCATATGTGTGGGTCAGTACTGTGTGGTGGTGTGATTGAGAGACCGTATCGCCTGCGGGAAGAAGCTCCTCCTCAGTCTCTCTGTGTTGGTCTTCAGGGAGCGGAATCGCTTTCCTGACCTCAGCAGAGAGAACAGTCTGTTGTTGGGATGGCTGAGGTCCTTCACGATCTTCCTGGCCTTGGTCCAGCACCGCCTGCTGTAGATTGAGTGCAGGTCAGGGAGCTCGGAGCGGATGGTGCGCTCAGCTGACCGCACAACCCTCTGTAGAGCTCGTCTGTCCTGCATGGTGCTGTTCCCGAACCAGGTTAAGATGTTTCCCGCCAGGATGCTCTCTATGGTGCAGGAGTAAAAGTTCCTGAGCACCTTGGAGGGCAGTTGGAAGTCTCTCAAGCGTCTGAGGTGGTAGAGACGCTGACGGGCCTTTTTTACCACGGTGTTGATGTGACAGGACCATGACAGGTCCTGCGTGATGTGAACTCCGAGGTATTTGAAGCTGTCCACTCTCTCCACTGGGCACTCGTTGATGACGGGGGTCTGGTAGTTCCTCTCCTGCTTAGTGCTGAAGTCCACTATCAGCTCCTTTGTCTTACTGACGTTTAGAAGGACGTTCAGAAAGCGACTGCTGTTTGAATGGTTAAGTCGCATTAAATCCGTCTTTTACGTCACTGACACAAGACAGACGCCAATTATCAGCGCCGATAAGACATCGCGAACGCTTCCTGGCCATCCGGTGAAACTGTTGGGAAGACAACGTTGGAGAAACGCGAACATTTTATTTGTACTGTATAATCTGCAGATTCTGACAGAAATCTGCAACTATCCTTTGAAGCACCGCTCCGCTCTAAAACAGCAATAAGGATCATTATTAGGTTATCTGCATTATTATGTAAATAACAAAATAACTTAAAGCAAAAATTGGGAAACATGAAATCCGAAGTCTTTAGATTAAGGCCATCAGTCAAACAATATTGTTTGCTCTGGGTCTAAACAGAGCGCGTTGTGTGTGACGTCTTCTTTTGTGCATGCGGCCGCTTTGAGCGTTCATACTAGAGCGCGTTTGCTGTCGCATTTTATTTGTAGTGTGAACGAGCAGACAAAAAAAATCGGATTTGATCAAAAAATCGGAATTGAGCATTAAGACCTGCAGAGTTAACATAGCCTAAGAGGAACAGAAAAGTTAAAGACAATGTTATTCGGTTCTGTATGATTGTTGGTTATGTAGTTCCTTGTTTGCATTCCTGTACCTTAATTTGAAAAAGAAATATTTATATTAGTACAACTGTTCTATTTTGAAAAGGCAATACAGTAATTCTTATTGGCTGTTTAACAATTCTTACATTTATTAATTAAAAGTAGTGCCAGGGGTTCTGTCATTGTGGTTTTGTTTCAATGAAATGTGTTCATAAAAAAACAATCTGTGTTTCAGACTGATGTAACAGTTCACTCTTCTTTTAGATCAATAAATAATTAAATTGTAAATTGTCTTGGCCTAAGCTTTTTAATATATTAAATCTTAAACTTATATCTGGGTTTGGTTTCCAATTTTGTCCATTGGGTTACTGCCTTTAATATATTCATTTGGATTTTTAGACCAATAACATTTTAAAGCAATAAATTCATAGTGTTATTTCTATTTTCACTTTGTTAGAAGTCAGAACAGGGTTCTAACTCAACTTACAATGAAAATTTAAAAATAAATTAGATGTTATCGTGACGCATTAAAGTTGCAGACCTGCTAGAAGTACAGAACATCAGAGACCTCTTTTGAGTAAACCAGAAAAGACCAGAAAAATTCTGTTAAATAGCAGTTTTATAATGAAGCTTTCACAATAAAATACTGTTGTATTTTTTATTTTTTTCTGCAAAACTGAGATTTAGTGTACAACAAGCAGCAACTTTCTGTAAATCTTACAGGAAAAATGTGTTTAATAGCAGTTTGGCCATGCTAACTTGACATAAAAGGGCTGTTGAATGTACTGGCTTGAAATGTATTTTTGGGAGAAATTATAACTGTTTTAAACTGTAATTTTTACAGCTTTTTAAGTATTCTTCTTTCTAGTTCTAGTTTCTAGTTTTTTCTACAGAATTATTCTGGCAACCACAGCTGCCAGATTCTTTCTGTACAATCAACAGGATATTTTTTTACAGTGTATGTTTTAGCCATCCTGAGATAAACTGAAGCCTGTTGGCTAAGACGTAGTGCTGAAAGTTAGGTAGTTCTAATCTTCCTTTATCCTTGGTCTTTTGTAGTGTATTTTGTAGTGTAATTTATTTTCGGTAAGACCATCATTTTTATAGCGGCAACCCTTCCCATGAGTGATATGGGTAGACATTTCCATCTAGCCAGAGCGCCTTCTACTGTCTTTAAAAGTGGGATATGGTTTCATTTAGTTAGTCCGGTTACCTCTCACCACTTACCTCTGACTTTTAAAAAATAATTGGGGAAAAAAAGCACGATGCTGCTGAAAAATGAAAAATAGATATTTGCAAAATTCTGCCTAAATATGTATTTTACCAGGTTAATGTGTGTGGCGGGGCGTGGTCTGCAGTGCCGCTGCAGGGGAGGTGGACGCACCTGAGCCGCACCCGCAATCACACCTCGCCGCCTTAATGTCTGTGCCATCTATGCTGTTGTTGTTGGTATATGTCGGGCTGTGAGCTGAAAAGCTACAGCCGGCTGTATGCGTACAGCAACCATGTGTGAGAAGTGGTCAATAAAGAGATGCTGAAAAGCGTGTTCATGCAAACATCCTCGGGTCTGCCGTGGTATGTTTACAACGGGACTTCTGCTCCTGAACCTCTGCGCACAGCGTCTGAAAATCGGGGCTGTACGAAGTCACTTTCATCTTTATGCAGGACTGTAAGCTGTTTTCTGTGAGGCGTGAGCGGCATTTGTTTTTAACATGGTTCACGGTTGAGAACAGCTGCTGACATAATGTGGATCCGAAGATCCATAACTGGCCTACCTGGGGTTGAAAGTCTCGATAAATGCACTTCCGCGAGTGTGACGCTTATTTTGAGCGATGAAAAATTAATAGAAGATCATTTTATTTTTGTATTTCAATATCACAATAATCTTCCAATTTAGAACTACAAGTTAAAGAACTAACATAAATAAAATACACTTCAGCTAAATACTTCTAATTTATTTTCCCAAACCACGTGGAGCCGCAGTATAAGAACTAAAGAGCCGCAGTTTGCTGACCCCTGCACTAGGATGATGTCGACGTAAATGTGCAGTCATATTCGTTGTGTTCCCACTAGTGCTGTCAGCGTTAATCTCGTTAAAATGACGTTAACGCCACAACACGGCAAATCTCCATTAACGAGTTACCGCAGATCGCCCCGTGTGTGGGGCTCGACGCTGTCAACACGTTAACAAGCTAACTGCGCTAACGCACTAGTTCTCACCAATGTAAGTGAGCATTGCGTGGCACATCCGACATACTGTTTTTCTTTTGTCCATGACGCGCTTACCTTCAGGGTCATGCTTCACATGAAAACCAAGATAGTTCGAAACGCCAGATCTGAATGAGGGTGGGGGAGGTTAAATTTCGGGTAGTGTTGAGGCAGTTGCCATGTTGCAACGAGCTTAGCTTCTAACTCGCTAGCTTGCGCTGCACTGTCGAGTGCAGATCCTGCACTCGACAGTGCAGCCTAGGCAGAGTAGTCGAACGCAGATCCACTGAGCTCTCAACACAGACAGCATCGTCAGAAGAAAAGTTGATAAAATAAATTAAAAATGTTGTATTGTTCGATACATATGCGTACCGAACCCAAAAAAAGAGCCAGCTCTTTTGGCTCCCAACCGGCTCTTCGGGTTGTTTTGTTGCTTTAATTAATTTATTATTAACAATAATATAAAATTATGCACAGAAGGAATTACTAATGTAAAAAAAAAAGTGGTTTTATTTATATATGTTTATATATAAATATATGTGGTGGCCCCTAGAGACAAAGCATGTACAAACTCCAAAACACATTTCTAGCGTTAACTGAACATCCAAAACGGAGCAGATCACTTAAATTACACAAGTTCATTTACCTGTTACTACCACACACAGAATCCGGTCGTTGGTACTTCCTGGCTTGTGTAGCCACTTGGTAACAAAAGCTCAACACTGCGCCCAGCATCCTGGAGCACTTCTGTTGTCTTTTGTACGTGTTTTGGAGTTTTTACGTGTTTTGGAGTTTGTACATGCTTTGTCTCTAGGGGCCACCGTAAATATACTTTTATTTATTCACCCCACATAAAATGTAATAAATAAATCATATAATACAAAAAACAACTATTCACATTTCAACTTTTAACTATTTAAATTTTCAGCTTTTTCCTTTTAAACAAATTTAAAGTGAAAGCAACACAAAACACTGCAAACCACAACACAATTAAATATAAATTAAAATATGAAAACAAAAAGAAGATCCACATTCTCTGTCATATGGGCCTGCATGAATAAACTTTCTGAATCCTTTATCATCCGCAATTGAAAATAGTTGTGGATGATTACTATGCCTTTGTAATGTGACGTTGTTGTCCCTGGCTCTTTTTCTCTGTCCCTCTCTCCCACTCTGTTCCTGTGCTACTGAGAGTGTAACTACCACCCCTCCAACCTCTTCCCAGCGCAAAGTACAAGGCTCGTGTGCGGAGTGAAGCGGAAAAAAAGTGCAAGAGAGCGAGAGGGTGAGAGGAAAAAAAAAAACAACAACCACCCACGGCTCGTGATAAGGAGCCGGCTCGCGTCGTTCACGTCAAACATCCGGCTCTAACGACGCGAGCGAAAATGTGTGACAAGCCATTAGTGCCAAATATCGCTCCTTTTCTAACCTGTTTGGTTAAGAAATGGCATTAAAAAATGCCGTTTAATTATCTAAAACGCCAAAAAAACCCCGCCTTGAACGCACCATCCGAGTGGCAGAAAAAACTGCGTTATTGTCTGTCTTCGAACACCGCTTTTTACGTCACTCGGCAGAAAACGCCGTTCAAAGACACATAAAAACTGTTTTTTACGGCGTCCTGTGTCAGCTGTAACGGCGTTTAAAACGGCATTTTATTGAAATTATGCAGGGCACTCCCTATGGTTCCCTCATCCAATTACTTTCAACTTTCACCATAAATCAAATTAAATCTGGACTTGATGAGATCTTTCAAGTATCACTGGAAATATTATAAACAGTCGTCTCCATACCACAGTTTACTTTCAGTAAACACCGAGAGCATTCACTGTTAGCATACCACATCCATGTTAGCAGTGTATAAATGGATGGTTTAGCATATATTAGCACAGGTATCAATAAAGGACTACCGTATTAAACACTTTTACTAACTGCATGCATATGGACAGGCGCTCTGCAGGTGGGATTGAGCGCCTGTAGTTGGTGTCTAGGCGGGCGATGCTGGGACCAACGCGGGACAGCAGCTCCTCAAACTGGGCGAGGGACAGACGGTGGTACCACTGAAAGCAGCCGTCGTCCAGGTGCAGCTCCTGGAGCAAATGGTGAAACTCACCAAACTGCTCACGCCTCTGGAGGACCTGATGGACCCAGGTACGGCGAGGACGTCCTTAACACCGCTGCTCTGCTCTCCACAGTAAATAGAGAATGGGAGACTCTCTCTTCAAGCGTTAGCTCGACAGCTACCATCTTGCAAAGATACCGTCAGGCACAACTTCCTCCCACATTCCTACCACATTTCCAGTTCACGCGCGTCAAAATATGCAATTTTGAGGCGCGATTGATTTGTGTTGGACACACCTCAAGGTGCGAATGTGCACGCGTGAAATTAGGGGTGTCTGGGGCGTTTTTTTTATGGCAAGCCATTAGTGCCAAATAGCACCCCTTTTCTAACCCGTTTGGTTAAAAAAAACGCCGTTTAATTATTTAAAACGCCATGGCGGAAAAAACGGCGTTCTGTTGGGACAAATGCCGTTTTTTTCCGCCACTTACATGGCGCCTTGAATGCACCATCCGAGTGGTGGAAAAAACGGCGTTATCGTCTGTCTTTGAACGCCGCTTTTTACGTCACTCGGCAGAAAACGCCGTTCAAAGACACACAAAAACTGTGTTTTTTACGGCGTTCTGTGTCAGCTGTAACAGCGTTTAAAACTGTGTTTTATTGAAATTATGCAGGGCACTCCCCATGGTTCCCTCATCCAATTTCTTTCAACTCATTTCACCCAATCAAAGAAGAGGAAGTGCAGACCACACTAATGCATCACCGATTCATCTTGCTGCTAAGTGATTGCCTATTCAGTACCAGTGCTTGTAAAAAAAAAAAAAAAGTACCAGTGCTTGTCACAGTATTCACTTGTATTATAATCCCACTATGCATTTTGATGTGTTTAAAGCATGATCAAGCAAACAAACGACAGAATGCTTTTTCTGAAACCTTAACTGTGTTACCTGTTATGGCACACTCAAAAGGTTTCACAATATGCATCATTCTTACAGTGTCAGGAAAATAATTTCACTCATCACAATCATCCTCGCTTTCGCTATCATCAATGTAATCTTCAGCCTGCAATAGGGGAAGCTGCAACTTGGGAGACTCGCTTTCTCTTGTCAGTGCCACTGTGATTAATCTACTCAATAGCTAGGTTTCATTTGACGTAGACGTGACGTCGACGTAAAGCGCGAAATTTGACTGGCGGTCGGAAGTGAAAAAGATAAGCGCAAAATCACAGACAGACAGTACGCAAAATGCCTATGTCCTGTTGTGTTTACGGATGCTCCAGTAGGTCGACCAGAGAAACTGATAAACGGTATTTTAGGGTACCAAAAATAGCCCAACGAAGAGGAGAAAAATGGAAAATTCTAACCGAAAAACGTAGGAAAAAATGGATTTTAAATTTACGTTTACAGTCGGGAGGAGCAGAGTCTGCCAATGCCCGTGTCTGCAGCGACCACTTCGTCAGAGGTAATGTTATGTTTGCAAACGAACTTATTAGCATTAGGTTGTCGTTAAATTCTCGTTTACTTAGTGCTTTTAAGTTAGTAGTCTAATATTGACTTGATTGGGACTATAGGCTGCCCAAGTGCTTTGGATGACGAAGAGTCGGAGGACTGGGCTCCGACGGTCAATCTCGGCTACGAACGAAAACCCAGATCGGAATCAGTTCTCAAACGAGAGAAAAGAATGAAGCTTAAGGCAGAACAGCATCGATGTGCAGAGGCGATTTTGGATATGCAACAGACGGCTGAGAGCCCGGATTTGAGCCTAGTGACAGTGGAGAACAGGCTACTAACCCTGCCATACAATTGCAATGAGCTGCAATCACTTCTCCATCCTCCTTTGCAATTACCCAAGTCTTCAGAGGTGTCTCGTTAGACCGCTGAGAATGGTTTACCTTGAAACAAACAACTGTCACTCTAACGAAGTCCTAAGGATGTGGCATGTTTGTTGACGTTAATGCCGCTACCGCTAACTGTTAGCGTGTTTAAGATAAAGCAATATAAGAACAAACACTCACCCTTGCAAACACCAAACTGTATCCATCACGGAGACGTTTTGTTCCAAGGTTGTGGACCCACCCGCTGACAAAAAAATTGTACGCCTCCAGACTCTTGAAAGCTTTCATTTGCTGACTAGTGTAGTAAGAAGTCTGGAGGACCAAGTAGTTGGTGATATCCACAGCCTCGATAGTAGGCAAATCCTTTACTTCTGTGGTGTATTCGGACATTTTCAAAGAATACGGATCACGTCCGATATATTTTTTAACTATCTGTTTATATCTCTCCCGAGAAACGGGGTCTAAAGTTGCACAATAGCTGCTCTCCTGACTCTCCACAGTGTCCTCCATGTTTACTTCCGCCCTCCACTCAAAAATCGCACTGCCTCCGCACGTCATCAGAACCACGTGACCGCAACCCAACTATAGGGTACGGAGGCATGGGATCAGACAACAACCGCAGCATGTGAGAATGGCAATAAAAGTGGCTATGGACATTAGCAACGACATTACTATGGCCTTATACTTCCCAAACTGTCTGTTGAACCACCCGTCTAAGGGGTTAGTAATGCTGGAGTCCTCTGTCATTTGGGATGACAGTGTTCGCAAACCTTCCAAGGCTCTGGTTACAGTGTCATCTGAGGCTGTGTTGTTTGGAATGAAAATGCAGCACAGAGGACCCACCATAGCTTGTGGGTTGCTCCTTCTGTTGCATGAACCTCCTTGGATGTTGGCATGGTGCTCAGCTGCTGATCTCTCCAGAGGCTCCACCAGAGGGCGATCATCAGACCACTAAAGGGCATCAGAGCTACCCCAGTGATGAGCTGCTTCCTGGCTTGTTGCATTGTTGCAGGTAGAGGGTAGACTGCCTACTACCTGAATGAGGTGCGGGGATTATTCTGACCCATTTGTCTTTTCTGGTTGTTTCTCCGTTCCGGGTGGTTCTCCTCCAAACACCTTACAGTGGCTGGCGTGGATCCAAGTAACTTGTTCTCCAACCTTTACCGCTGTTTGTGTGGTCAGTAGAACTTGGAATGGGCCCAGCCACCGCTTCGCCTTCCAGTGTCTCCTCCTGAAATCTTTCACTAGCACCCAGTTCCCTGGGTTGAACAGGTGCAGGGGTCCTTCTGCTGGCCTGGGTAGGGCTGCTTTCACTGCTCTGTGTACCTGCGAGAGAGTCCTGGAAAGATTTTGACAGTACACAATCATGTCGCTGTTGCACAACTCTGTGGACATGCCAGTCCATTTCGGAGGTTCTGCCCCCACTCTGGCCGGTCGTCCATACAACACCTCATAAGGGCTGAGGTGTGCTGGAGGTCTGGTTCGCGTGCGCACATACATCAGCACGAGGGGAAGGGCTTTTGGCCATGTGAGGCCAGTTTCTTCACAGCGCTTTACCAGCTTGGATTTTAAGGTGCCGTTCATTCTCTTTTTTTTTTTTTTTTTGGCCTGTCCCGTTTGGCTCTTTTGCCATCAGAATTGTTGTCTAAAGGCAAAGAAAGATGCCCAACGGATTTACTTTACCAAACTGACCATCCCAGCCTTGCCGTAATGGTCCATTTGATTCACCTTTTATTGTTTATTTTATTTTCACTTACTGAATACGGGACAGACTTGACTGGGGGAAAGAAGGGGAGAAAGAAAGAGGGAAAGAGAAACAGCTGAGAAGAGGGACGGGGGAGAAGGGCAAAAGACAAAAACCAACAGAACGGGCAGAGAAAAAAAAATGCATATATCAATCACCTGGATCACCTGCTGAGAAAGAAAAAAGAAAGCAAGCAGAAGAGAACAAGAGTAATAGAATAAACAACATCACAATGATATATGGGAATATGACAGTAAATACTAAATGTTAAACATTATTGTGCAGCACATAAGATCAACAGAACACAGTGTGCTTTGAGGTAGGAGCCAAAAAGGGTGTAGTTTGTGGGTGTGATCACCCGTGTGTACAACTGTGAGCATGGACGCGCTTGTTTTTTGTTTTTTTAAAAGGTTCCTTCATGTAATAATCTGCTAGAGGGTGTGGGGGGGCCACAGCCCCGTCCTCCAGGGCGTGAAGCAGGTGTGGAGGAGATCAAAACTCCAGACATCCAGAGGCCCCCAGAACACAAGAGACCAAGGAAGACCAACAGAGGGGCAGCTGCGCCACTGTCCTGGAAAGAGCTGAGGAGAGTCCCAGATGAGGGCTCACTCAGCAGCCGCGGAGCAGAAGCCAGGGGGGGTTGCAGTGACGCGCCCGTGAGCTCCGCCGGCAGCCAGCTGCGCCTGAGTGACCGAGCCCCAGGCCGAGAGGCCGGGGGCACCCCACCTCCGAAGTGGCCCGAGCGAGCCCCAGGCTCCAGGCCCCGATAAGCGGCCGCAGAGGAGTGAGCCGGTGTGTACCTGGACGCCCATCCCCGGACACAAAGAACCACCAACGCACCGATGTCTGAGGGGGTCCGCCACTGGCAGGGGAAGTGGTGGTAGGGGGAGATAGGCCTCCAAACCTTGGAGGGCCTGAGATGTCCCCAGAGAGGTGGCGCCTGACACCCAACCTGACATATAGACACAGACATACAGGCACACACAGATACAAACATCCATTCCCACCCTCATGCTCTCATATGCACTTACTCCACACTCAACCAACGTGGAGACAGACATAAAGAGACGTTGTACACACGATCACACTCCCCAAGCGTACTCTACAAACCGGGTCTAGGTGCCCCCGCCCCTGGAGGGGGGAACTGCACCCAGACCCAGGTGGTGTTTCCCTTTTCCCTGCGGTGGGGGGAGGCAGACCGCCCCGATCATTCTCTCCACAGCACCTCCAGATTGTAGGTGATATGCACAGTGTGTTTGCAATTTGAAACCTAGTTGCTCGCTAATCTCCTTCAATGCCTGGTTCACAAAGTGAGTACCATTATAACTTGTGATTTTTCCCGGGATGCCCCACCTGGGAATGATTTCTGACAGGAGGGCTTTTGCCACTGCACTGCTCTCTGCACTTTTAGTGGGGAAAGCTTCTACCCACTTAGAGAACATGTCCACTACTACCAGACAATACTTCTTTCCCTCGGCTGGTGTCAATTCAATGAAATCCATCATTAGATGGTCGAAAGGCATGTCTGGTGGGGGGTGTGCTGCAGTGTTTACCTGTACTAGGCGTCCCACATTGTTGGTCGCACAAATGAGACACCTTTTACAATACCTCTCAGCTGCTGTGGAAAACCCTTTGGTGAACCATAACGATGTTACGAGAACTTGAAGCATAGAGCCCACTGACTGAAACCAGGAAGGCCTGGATTTACAATCACAGAACAGTAGAAAATAAATAGTTACCACAAGCTTCATAATGGAGCCCTTAACCACTCAGCGCAGTAGCAAGGAGACTTATGGTCACCTCCAGCTGTGTCTGTAAAAGTCTGTCCGTTCTTCAGACCTCCTAATCACGGGACATTTTGAACATTTGTTCGGAAGGCGATTCTGCGGCGTCGGCGAGCAGCTAACGTTAGCACAACAAGCTCAATGGGGCCTAAGAGAACACAGAACGCCGATGAAATTGAGGACATCAAAAAGTCATTGGACTTTCTAACTGAGGAAACATCAGCTATCAAGCTACAACAGAAATATATCCTAGACTTAGTCGAGGAAATAAGGTCGCTACGTAACCAGAATGCAGAGAAGGAGAAACGGATTGTCTATCTGGAGAGTAAGGTCGCGGACCTGGAGCAATATACCAGAATGAATGATGTGATCATCACAGGGCTACATATAAAACCCCGGTCATATGCTCGGGCTGTGACTGCTGGCAGTAAAGAGGAGCAAGGAGAATTGGATGGGAGCTCTACGGAGCAACAAGTAGCTGGCTTCTTGTAGTCGAAAGGGATCGACCTGGATTGCAATAACATCGAGGCATGCCACCTCTTGCCCAGGAGAAATGCTAGTGATAAACCAGCTATCATCATGAGATTTGTAAACAGGAAACACAAGAATGCACTGCTGAAGCAGGGGAGGAAACTAAAAGGATCGAATGTCTACATGAATGACCATCTAACAAAATCCAACGCTGACATGGCGAAGAAAGCACGACACTTAAGGAAACTGGGAAAAATTCAGAATACCTGGACTACAAACTGTAAAATATTTATTAAGCTTAACAGCACACCGGAGGAAGCTAAAGTGTTGGTCATCAAATGCATGCAGGATCTGGAAAACATTAACAAGTAATATAACTACAAAGACGAGGAGCTGGGCTAACAATCTACAGTCATCCAAGCAGGTAATAGAAGACAACAACGAAAGCTAAAAGCGTAACACATTTAAGGATGGAACAATCAAGTAACTCATTATCTGGGATCTATACATTGTTATCACAAAAGATTGCTAATCAGGAGATAAATTCACCAGCAAACAAGGAATACAAAACACACTTCACAGAGCAGGACATTGATCCAGAACTGAACTTTTTTAACATCAAAAATACCTGCTATTATCATAATGATGATCAATTCAACAAAACTGTTAAGGTGGACGGTAAAATATCTATAATTCACTTTAACAGTAGAAGTTTATATGCAAATTTTCATAAAATAAGAGAATATTTAAGCAAATTTGCACATCCATTCAGTGTGATTGCAGTATCTGAGACATGGATTAATAAAGAGAAAGGTGGGGACTTTGTAATAGATGGATATGAATTAAATCTTATAAATAGAAAGAATAAGAATGGCGGTGGTGTGGCCTTGTTTGTGGATAAAAATTTAAAATACAAGATGGTAGAAAAAATGACGGTGGTGGTAGATAATATATTAGAGTGTGTAACAATAGAAATTAGTATGGGAAAAGAGAAAAATGTCATTGTAAGCTGTATATATAGAACACCAGGTTCAAATACTGAAATTTTTAAGGAGTGGGTAGATAAAACATTCACCAGGACAAACCAAAAAGTCATGTTCATTTGTGGGGATTTTAACATAGATTTATTAAATCCAAGCAAACAGAAAATGACAGAGGAGTTTATTAATACAATGTATAGCTTGGGACTTTGTCCAATGATCACTAAACCCAGCAGGATCACAGCACAATCGGCAACCTTAATAGACAATATATTTACAAATGAAATAGAAAATAGATCCATAAGTGGTCTTTTAATAAATGATATCAGTGATCACCTACCTGTTTTTATAGTGTATAATAAAAACTATAGGAAGGTTACACAGGAAAATATAGTAAAATACAAACGAATGAGAACAGAAGAGTCAATAAATGCATTTAAAAATGATTTGCTCAAGCAAGAATGGGAGACGCTGTATAGGGAAAAACATATTGATAAAGCTTATGAGATTTTTTTAGGAAAATTTAAAATGTTATATAATAGCCGTTGCCCAGTAAGGAAATACAGTAAAAAACAAAAATATGCAGAATGCCCATGGATTACAAAAGGATTGCAAAATGCATGTAAGAAGAAAAATACCTTATACAGAGAATTTATAATGAACCGAAGTATAGAAGCTGAAAATAAATATAAGAAATATAAAAACAAATTAACGAGTATTTTGAGGTTATGTAAAAAGGAATACTATGAGAAATTATTGATTATGAATAAAAATAATACTAAAGGGATTTGGAAAACATTAAATACCATCATTAAAAAGGGCTCTGGACAGTCAGACTATCCTTCGTACTTCACAAATAATGATAGAAATATTACTAATCTGAGCGATGTGGTAAACGATTTCAACAAATTCTTTGTAAGTGTTGGGCCAAATTTGGCTGAAAAAATTCCTGATATGACAGATTCG
Source organism: Rhamphochromis longiceps (assembly GCF_057381845.1). Classification (NCBI taxonomy): domain Eukaryota; kingdom Metazoa; phylum Chordata; class Actinopteri; order Cichliformes; family Cichlidae; genus Rhamphochromis; species Rhamphochromis longiceps. Next base: position 3,382,388 of record NC_140565.1, read on the forward strand.
GTAGAGAAAGAAACCAAATTCATTGATCGCAATCCTCATTCAATGTTCTTAACAGCAGTAGAAGAAAAGGAAATCATTGATATTGTTGGGAAATTACAAACAAAAAACTCTACAGACTCTGATGATATAGATATGGAAATAGTCAAAAAAGTGATAGAAGGCATTTCTAAACCCTTAACACATATCTGCAATTTGTCCATACAAACTGGTACATTCCCGACACAAATGAAAATAGCTAAAGTAACACCATTGTTCAAAAATGGTGATAAACACCAATTTACCAATTATAGGCCTGTCTCTCTACTTTCTCAATTTTCAAAAATACTGGAAAAATTTTTTATTAATAGACTCGACAAATTTATAGACAAACATAAAATAATAACGGATAGTCAGTATGGTTTCAGATCAAATAGATCAACATCATTGGCATTAATAGAATTGATCGAAAATATCACTAACAATATAGATAAAAGACAATGTATAGCTAGTATATTCATCGACCTAAAAAAAGCTTTTGATACAATTAATCATGAAATATTACTTGATAAACTGGAGTATTATGGCATTAGAGGAGTGGTGTTAGAGTGGGTAAAGAGTTATTTGAGAGACAGGAAGCAATCAGAGTGTGTGGACATTGTTTGTGGAGTTCCACAGGGGTCAGTATTGGGACCAAAGCTGTTTATCCTCTATATCAACGATATATGTAGAACATCAGATATATTACAGTTTATTCTATTTGCAGATGATACAAATATTTTTTGTGCTGGAGAGAACTTACAGCAGCTTTTGGAAATTGTCACACAAGAAATGATTAAACTGAAAACATGGTTTGATAGAAATAAGTTATCATTAAATTTGGAAAAAACAACATTTATGTTATTCGGAAATTATAAAAAAGATGCCGAAGCAAAGTTATTAGTAAATAATGTCGAATTAGAGCAAGTTTCAGATACAAAATTTCTGGGTGTGATAATAGATAACAAAATCTGCTGGAAACCTCATATAAAGTATTTACAAGCTAAACTGTCAAGAAGTGTCTCCATACTGAGTAAAGTTAAATATTTTTTGCCTTCCAAATCACTCCGGGTACTTTACTGTTCACTTATATTGCCATATTTGGAATACTGTGTGGAAATTTGGGGAAACACATATAAAACTTCACTTCAACCAATATGTAAAATTAAAAAAAAAAGCAATCAGGATGATTAGTAAAGCTGGATATAGAGACCATACTAACACCATGTTTTTGAAATTAAAAATATTGAAGTTTATGGATCTTATAAAATACAAAACGGCAAAAATTATGTATAAAGCTAGATATAATATGTTACCAGGAAATATACAGAGGATGTTCTATGACAGAGAAGGAGACTATGAACTAAGGGGTAAGTTAAATCTGAAGATCCTTAAAGCACGGTCAAATGTTAAAACTTTTTGTGTAACTATTTATGGAGTAAAACTGTGGAATAGCTTTACTGCAGAATTACAGCAATGCTCAGGAATTGGCAAGTTCATAAAGACACTTCGAAAATTACTTTTGGAAGGATATGATATTGAAAAAAACAATCACCCATTGTATGTATAAATATGTCAACTCGTATTGAAATTATAAATATCGTGCCAGCCTTGTTGATATAAGTTTCTTGTGTATTGTGTGGAATATGTGATGAGGAGAATTAGGTAAATATGTGGGATTAATAAGATGTTGAGCAGGGGTAGGAGTTAATAAGTATGTGTATACTTCTTCCTACTCCTTTTCAGACCAAACAATTGTTATTTCATGTTAGACGAATGTGTTTTATTTTATTATATTTCTTTTTTGCTTGTCTGTACAAATACGTGTGTGTGTGTGTGTGTATATCTACACATATATTCGTATCCGTAAACGAAAGTACATGTAGACGAGTATATATTGTTTTTTTTGTTTTTTGGTTGTTTGTTTTATTATGTCTGAAATAAATAAAGATACAATACAATACAATACAATGTTACTGCTTGTAGCATCCCCCCTTTGGACGCATGGTCTAACCCATGTGTCCATTTTAGAAACCAGGGGAAGAAGTGTTTAGGTAGACATGGGCGGCCGTCAGGAGATCGCCAGACAGATTCGACCAGTGTGCAGCCATGTTTGTGCCAGAGAGTTTTCTCTGGCTGGGAGGCAAATGACTGTACAGCAGGAAGATCAGCGAGGTTAGGTGTGGACAGTGGTGCCAAGACAAGTTGGAAGGGTAGGCCTCCTTCGGCTGCTGCTTTGGCTGCTGCTTTGGCTGCTGCATCAGCGGCGGCATTTCCTTGGGAGACAGAATCAGTTTTACCTGTGTGTGCTGCACAGTTCACTACAGCAATGCGAGCAGGCAGGACGATGGCGACCAGCAGCGCTGCTACCTGGTTAGCATTGAGGATGGGCTTCCCATCAGATTTCAGGAATTTTCTGTGCCTCCACAAAATCATGCACCACACCGAACGCGTAGCGAGAGTCAGTGTAGATGGTGGCTGACTGACTCTCCGCAAGTTTACAGGCTTCTGTGAGCGCCACAAGTTCCGCAGTCTGTGCTGAGAAGTGTCTGGGCAATGAGCCTGAAACGAGAGTAGCATGATCAGAACACACAGCAAAACCCACCCGGTTAGTTCCACGTGAATCACGTGAGGAGGAGCCATCTACATATAACACTATGTCAGAGTTCTCGATGGGAACATCTAACAAGTCAATCCGAGGTGTACAAGTTTCACCCAATACAGCAGTGCAGCTGTGTGGTTCACCATCCTCTCGCGTGGGAAGAAGAGTGGCGGGGTAAGTGTTGTGCATCGTTTCACTATGATGTTGGGCATGTCAAGCAGTATGGAAGAGTACCTGAGCCAGCGAGCTGCAGAAAGGTGTGAAGTTTTCTGCTCCAGCAAAATGAGAGAAACTGCATGGGGTACCTGCACTGTCAGAGGAGAGTACCCTATGATGTCACGTGAGGCGAGCACGGCCTTCTAACACACAGCTACTGCTCGTAGGCATCCAGGCAGTCCTGCAGCCACTGGGCCAAGCTTGGAAGAGTAATAACCCACCGGGCGAAGTGAATCACCATGCTGCTTTAAAAGAACAGAGGACATGAAACCATTCTTTTCATCCACCATTTGTGTATATGGTTTGGATGGATTTGGAAGCACTAAAACGGGCGCTGTTTGCAGCAGCTGTTTCAAGGAGGTGAAGGCAGCTTCAGCCTGTGGTGTCAAAGAAATGCGACCATTGGCTGACAGACTTGTACCATGAATGAGTGCAGTGAGTGGGGCTTCCACAGAGGAGTAGTGTGGAATGAAATTGCGGCAGTATGATGTGGTTCCTAGGAATGACACCATCTGTTTTTTGGTGAGAGGTTTTGGAATGGTCATCACAGCTTCCACCCTCTTGGAGGAAATCTGGTGAGAGTTGTAAGAAATCACATGGCCTAAGAATGTGACTTGCTCTTTACAAAACTGCAATTTTGACTTACTAGCTTTGTGGCCCTTGTGATACAAATGTGTCAGTAAAGTGAGAGAATCGGCCAGACACTGCTCTTGTGTGGGTGCACACAGTAGCAGATCATCGACATATTGCAGTAACACTGTGCCTTCGGAGAGGATCAAGTCTGACACAGTCTCTTAAGGCTGCATTGTAGATTGTGGGGGACTCACAGTAGCCTTGACACAACCGAGTGAATGTGTAAACCTTTCCCTGGAACTCAAAGGCAGACCAGAACTGGCTGTCTGGGTGAACTGGAACAGAGAAGAATGCATTAGTCAGGTCAGCAACAGTAAACCACATAGCGTCAGATGGGATTTGGGACAAAATGGTGTGGGGGTTAGGAACCACAGGGGCTCTGGTGATTACAGCCTTGTTCACAGCTTGTAAGTCCTGCACAAACCGCCACTCAACAGGTTCATTTGGTCCTCTGATATTCTTCACAGGGAATAGTGGAGTGCGAACCGGAGAGGTGGGGCATGGGATAATTACTCCGGCCTTTAACAGGGATTCAAACACAGGACTAATCCCCTCTATGGCTTCCTGTTTCAGAGGATATTGTCTTTGGCATGGTCTAAACGAGGACTTTGGAGTGATTACCACTGGCTCACAATCTGTAATCAGGCCTACATCATACTTAGATGAGGCCCACAGGCCGTCAGGCACCTCTGTCAGCAGGGTGTGTGAGGAGTTTAGAGGAGGTGTTGTTTGAAGCAGACAGTGTGAGACAGCTATGTTCACTAGCTCAACTGAGCGGAAACACTGGACTGTATACGTCATGTTTTTTTTTTTTTGTAGGCTTTCATTTCTCGAGAAAACAGCACCGTGGGATTCTTTGTAGTCTCCCAATCGCAAGCGCGGTAGCACCGGTGCATAAATTCTCCCATGTCTTCCCACTGGCAGCTGTGAGCTTTTGCCAGGGGAACATGTGGGATGGATGCATTCATAGTAAACATGTTTCTTTGCTCATCGATGAGAGAAATCGCAAGCGCAGCAAATGTGGAGCTCCAAAACATACATGTCACAGTTAGCAAATCATTCTCGGTTATGTACCATCCTTCCTCATAACTGTCATCAGGGCCATGCAGAGAAAAGTGAGACACGCAACTTAACTCTCCAGGAGCCATAAAACAGACATCTGGAGGCATGCAGTTGCGAGTCGCTTGTATGAATTCTGTAACAAGCGGTCCCTCTTCCAGCTTCCACCCGTAAGCGAAAGCCAAGGTCACGGGGTTATATTTCACCATCATATAATCATAGTCAGATTGCGTGATTGTGATGCCATTATAGCAGGAGATGAAACTTATTTTCAGTTTACAGTCAAATCTCTGGCAAGTAAATTGACCGGGCACAGGTCTGACCACAGAAACTCGTGTGTGAATTTTCTACCCTGTCCGTCTGCACAACACAGGGGTATGGTGAAAGTTTCTCTCTGTATGGTTCCTGATGCTGATACAGAATGAGTGAACCTCTCACCCAGCACAGGTTGAGGTGAGAGAGAATCTGAGCATAGTACAGAGTGGGTGGCCCCGGAATCTACAAGAAATTCTACTTCCTGATTACAAACTAACATTTTATACAAGGGCAGTGATTTATAAGGCGCGCTATTTAAATGTACATATGTACCAGCTGGTGACAAAGAAACGTGTTCTACATGCTCAAAAGTGTGCTGTATTAAAGTGTGTGTGTCTGTGTAAAACACTTTCTACATCAATGTGTGTGTGTATGTGTGTGTGATTTTCACTTCCCTGTTCTGATGAGGTGAGAAAACCACAGCCTGAAGCGTATTCTGGCGTCCTTTCCCTCCGTTCTCAGTCCGCTTGCTCCCACTGTGGGCTCAGCCTTTGGTAATTCCGGCGTTGTTGCTGTCTATCTCCACGACGGCCACGGTTAGGACAGGTTCCTCGCCAATGTCCGTAGTCTCCACAGACAAAACAGGCGTCCCGATCTCGTCTTGACTGCTGTTGTTGTTGATAATGTCCTCAGTCTCGTCTGTTCTCCCCACTTCGGCCACGCCAACTGTCTCTGTTGTGGAAACCTCCGTGCGGGTTTGCCACGGCTTTATACAGTGTTAGGGCTACATTATAGAGGTCGGCATTTTGTTTTTCCTCTCTTTTGCTTTTCTTCTCATCCAGGTGGCTCTGAGCGTGGCGGGCATGGCGTCGTAGCTCCGTTAGCCGCGGTTCATCTTCTCCCCCCACGTACGAATGCTTGCACTAGGGGTGCAACGATACACAAAATTCACGGTTTGGTTCGATACTTTGGTGTCACTGTTCGATATTCTTTCGATACAAAAAAATGTTCATGCCTTTTTAATTTGTCATTTATTAAAATTATAAATATATATTTTAACTCAAAAGTACAGTTTTTAAATTTAATGTTGCTGAAACAACAAAATAATTAAAAAAAATAAATCTATGATCGAGAAATCACTCATCTTTGGAAAAGAGTTTATTACAGAGAAATGGCTCTTTCCAAAATAAAAGCTATACTATACGCTTCTTCTGGGCTATATTCTCAGCAGCATATTAAACATATCAGGTCCCCATAAGGAGAATCATGTGCTAACGGCTGTCTAAATGACTCGGCTAAAGTTTGTAGCATGCGTGCTTATTGTTTTTGTCTGCTTCCACTTGTCTTTGCACTAGGATGATGTCGGCGTAAATGTGCAGTCATATTCGTTGTGTTCCCACTAGTGCTATCAGCGTTAATCTCATTAAAATGACATTAACACCATAACGCGGCAAATCTCCGTTAACAAGCTACCGCGGATCGCCCTGTGCATGGGGCTGGACGGCGTTAACAAGCTAACTGTACTAACGCACTAGTTCCCACAAATTGAGCATTGCGTGGCACATCCGACATACTGTTTTACTTTAGTCCATGACGCGCTTACCTTCAGGGTCATGCTTCACATGAAAACCAAGATAGTTCCAAAAGCCAGATCTGAATGAGGGTGGGGGAGGTTTGGGTAGCGTTGAGGCAGTTGCCATGTTGCAACGAGCTTAGCTTCTGTCTTGCTAGCTTGCGCTGCGCTCAGTGGATCTGCACTCGACAGTGCAGCCTAGGCGGAGTAGTCGAACGCAGATCCACTGAGCGCTCAACACAGACAGCATCGTCAGAAGAAAAGTTGATAAATAAATTACAAATTTTGTATTGTTCGATACATATGCGTACCGAACCGAAAGCAATGTATCGAACGGTTCAATATCGATACGAGTATTGTTGCACCCCTAATATCTACAGTTATCAGAAAGAAGCCATAACCAAGTTACATGGATTCTTTTTTTTATAACTTCATGTCATACAGGTAAACTAGTTATTTTATTTGCAACACTGTCATGTGCCACTCTCTGGTTTTATGTTTCAAATTCGTGTAAGACATCCAGAGTACTCTGATGACATTAACAAGGACATCTCCAGTTTACATGGGAAACAATTATTTCATGTTCTTGAGATTACTTATTTACATCACTTTTCAGAAAACGTACATACAGGTCTGATTCAAAACTGCATATCTATTTTTTTTTTAATGCATGTTGAAAGGGCAAAAATATTCCTGAGATACTATTAACATTATTAAATTTGAAGGCTATTATACAGTGGTATTACTTTAAACTGAGTAAAACGGTATTTTGATAAAAGTTAAGGTCTCCGTTTGTTTCAGTAAAAGCATACTGTCATTTATTTGCTTTTATTATTTATTTATATGCCCTCCGCAGACCATCTCTGCACTGCGTGGGTGATTGGTGGCTCCCTGCACACTAAGGGCTGCACACAGGGACAAGGCGCACTAGGTTACGATCAGATCTTCCTTGGGCAGGGAGAGGTGATGGACTGTATGCCACCTTTTCATTGGCATACATTAAGTACAATGTTTTATTGCCTACGGTGGGGCAGGTCACATACTGGGTGAAGGTGGGCAGTGTGGAGTCCAGCGAGACATGATTAAAGTCCCCTGATATTAGAAGAAGAGCTCTCGGAGATTTCGTTTGCAGTCTGCGGACCACAGAGAGTCACAAGCTGCCTTAAACACATCAAAATGCATAGTGGGATTATAATACAAGTGAATACTGTGACAAGCACTGGTACTGAATAGGCAATCACTTAGCAGCAAGGTGAATCGGTGATGCATTAGTGTGGTCTGGATGAGGGAACCATGGGGAGTGCCCTGCATAATTTCATTAAAACGCCGTTACAGCTGACACAGAACGCCGTAAAAAACACAGTTTTTATGTGTCTTTGAACGGCGTTTTCTGCCGAGTGACGTAAAAAGTGGCATTCACAGACAGACAATAACACCGTTTTTTCTGCCACTCAGATGGCGCCTTGAACGCACCATCTGAGTGGCGGAAAAAACGGCGTTTGTCCCAACAGAACGCTGTTTTTTCCGCCACAGTGTTTTAAATAATTAAACAGCGTTTTTTACGCCATTTCTTAACCAAACGGGTTAGAAAAGGTGCGATATTTGGCACTGATGGCTTGCCATAAAAAACGCCCCAGACGCCCCTAATTTGAGGCGTTCACATTCGCACCTCGACGCATGTCCAACACAAATCCATCGTGCCTCAAAATTGCATAACGCGCGTGAACCGGAAATGTGGTAGGAATGTGGGAAGAAGTTGTGCCTGACGGTATCTTTGCAAGATGGCAGCTGTCGAGCTAGCGTTTGAAGAGAGAGTCTCCCTTCTCTATTTACTGTGGAGAGCAGAGCAGCGGCGTTAAGGACGTCCTCGCCGTACCTGGGTCCATCAGGTCCTCCAGAGGCGTGAGCAGTTTGGTGAGTTTCACCATTTGCTCCAGGAGCTGCGCCTGGACGACGGCTGCTTTCAGCGGTACCACCGGCTGTCCCTCGCCCAGTTTGAGGAGCTGCTGTCCCGCATTGGTCCCAGCATCACTCACCTAGACACCAACTACAGGCGATCAATCCCACCTGCAGAGCGCCTGTCCATCTGCCTGAGGTTAGTAAAAGTGTTTAATACGGTAGTCCTTTAATGATACCTGTGTTAATATATGCTAAACTATCGTTTATACACTGCTAACATGGATGTGGTACACTGTTAAAAAAACATCTTAAAAAAACATCTTAAAAAAACGGTAATATTCTGGCAGCTGGGGCCAAAATACTACCGTAAAATAACAGAAAATAACTTCCTCATAAAAATACGGTTATTTTCAGTAATGACAATTAGAGATGGCACGATACCACTTTTTTATGTCCGATACCGATATCATAAATTTGGATATCTGCCGATACCGATATGAATCCGATATAGTGTTTTTTAATCAACAAAACTGTTTTTTTTAAATATCTTGCTGCATTTTGTATAAGTTCATACTTAAGTTTAAAACAACAACTACACTAAAGCTATTCTGTTATACCTGTATGCAAAAAAAAAAATTTCATAGTTCAGCAATACTGATCAATCTAATAAACTTAAACCTACACCATCCTCCCTATTCTGGTGTTTTAAAGAGTACTTAGCATAAATATTAAGCAGCCTAACTAATAGGGTTCCAACTCCCAGCAACAACAAAAATAAATAAATAAAAAATAGGGAACCACCCCTCACGCTCCACCTCATGATGCTTAATCGACGTAATCAACCTTAATTTGATGCAGTGTGAAAAAAAATGCACAGAAATCAATTATTTTTCAAGAAATATTAAATAGATTCAACATCTTTCTTCAACAAAATTGCAGACTGCACAGATGGTACCTTCCCAAAGGAAAAAGTACTATAGCTTACTAGGGTATATATATTAGACACTATTATATTAGTCACTATATACAGTAATGGACTTCTATTCATTTTACATCAAATTAAAACTTTGGGTGTCAGATAATTATTTATTAAAAGCTAGACATTTTAAATGAGAATAAGAAAGAAAAGTATGTCTTTGTGCCCCCTTTTCCCTGTTAATGCCCTATCGGCCCCCCTGGCTAAACTTTGCTAGATCCGCCCCTGCACAGTTACCAGCCGTCAGCTACGTAGAAAAAGATCCTCGAGTAGAAAGTAATAATAAATAAATTCTAACAACAGCTGATCAAGCTTAAATGTGCTGCTGTTGTTCAGCCGCTGGTTTCCTCTTTCTGGTGCAAAGTGGGCCAAAAACAAAGAAGAGACACGGACTCGCGACAGAAAAGCCGATCAGCTGATCATTAAGCAGTTTCATGATTGAAGTAGCAGCAAGAAGAGGCAGTCGCTCCATATATCGTTTGTTAAGCTTAATGCAGGAATGCTTTACAAACATTCAGAGATGGACTTACACACTTGCTTTACTTCTCTCGGGATAACTTTGTCGGAGATGAAATGCCGGGTTGCCATCGAAGCTCCACATGCTATCCAGACCACCGACAGGTCCCGCATGCCACAGCCGCTCTATCACGTGATGCATACTGCTCCGACGTGCTAACGTTCTGAGGTGAGTTATGGCGTGTTGCAAGTTTTGTGAGGTGCTTTCGTGATATTTAATGGATCGGATTACATTTTTTATTTTTCTCCGATATCCGATCCAGTAATTTAGGTCAGTATCGGACCGATACCGATACGTAATATCGGATCGGTCCATCTCTAATGACAATACAGCTTGTTGTGCTAATTTTACATGGGATCTTGCCATTTCAAGTGATTTTAAACATTAAATCAGGAACATTTTAACGTGATCAAACAATGAAATTACCTATAAACAAGGTGAATGAATGTGGCAATATGAATCATAATACGTAAATGTACAGCAATATACAGTTAACAGTTGGTTTAAATAATAATGGATTGCATGCCCTGGGACAGACTGACTGAGGCGAGGCTGCCATATCGCACCATCGGCCCCTCTGGCCATCACCAGTAGGCAGTAGGTGAATAATACTTATGTGATGTAACACAAGCTTATAGGAATCATGTTATATACTTTTCCATAGCATTACACAGACCTTCCCAAAGTGTGGGGCCCAGAGCCATTGCAGGGGGGGCCCGGCATGAAAAGGGGGAAAAAAACAACAACGCTTGTACACTGCTAGCACGGGGCGCCCACAGAAACGCAAAGCAGGAGATGAAGCATCGCTGAATATGTTTCCAAACCAACTTCATTCTAAGCCAAAGCCAAAGCAAATCTTCCCTTTGGCTTCACCTGCACAAGTGCTGAGGTAGGTCTCCCTGCAGGGTTGGTTTTCCCTTCGTCGGGAGCAGCGCTGGGCTCTTCAAATCACAGACAAACAGTATCCCACATTCTTGATTTTTAGTTCACAAACACTTGTTGTAATGACTAACTACTCCTGACATGTTGGAGATGTTAGCTCTTTATACAGTAAAGTTACAGCGGGATACAAATAACATCAGGCTGATCCTGCCACGATTTGTCCCCCCTGTCTAAATCACGGACAAACAGGATCCCACAGCTGTTTATGTTTTTAGACCCATTTTGCACAGAGAGGCTTTTTTTTTTTTTAATTTATTGACAGCAATGTTGAATATTATTACACAGGAAAAAACAACTAAATGTAAAATAGTCACACTGTGACGCCTCTGCCTTTGTAAATGGAGGGACAGTAACTGCATGTTTATATGTAAGCGTGTAAAACCTGAAGATAGAGACAAAATACTGTTAATCTGACTATCTGCCATTCTGCAATTCATCTCATGTAAACAATAACGTGGCGCACAGCTGACGTGAAAAAAGGCACATACCTTTGACGCTGCGTGATGAACTCTGTATTCCTCGTCCACACGTGAACGCAAAAAAGGAGTTTTAAAAAGTCTCAGTTTTCGGTGATTCGAAACGCCGTTAACGTGTGGACGAAACAGCTGCGTTTTCAAAATCACCCGTGTAGGTGCGGACGCAGCGTAAAAGAGTTAGTAGTTTATTTTATTACTACCTGCAGATGACTTGTATTTGCTTAATTGTTTACTAAAAGTTTGAGGTGTGAAATAAACCGCAATTGAGCAAATATGGGTGTGTATGTTTGGAGGATGTGTTAGTGCGTGCGTGTGCGCGCGCGAGGGGGGGGGCACGACCATTTTTCTGTAAAACAAAGGGGGGCCCAGCGAAAAAAGTTTGGGAACCACTGGCATTACATTTGAATTCAACAGTTCAATCTTTCAAATAACGGACAGATATTTGTGAAATCATGATACATTTGTGAATGTATTTTAATCTAAATATGCATAAGTACAGACAGATACATTTAATACTCATGACAATTATGTTTTATTACATTACAGTGATTTAACGTTAATTTACATTTGAAATGTGAAATCACAGTCCATACCCACGATCTTGTGGTTGTTAGTTCACATTGGCTGATACTTAGCGTCATCTTATTATGTGTCCCAACATCCAATGGCATGTCACATTGTTTTCATGGCCACACCCTCACCCCAGGTGCAGAGGCCTATTTCTGTTCAGAAATGTTGTGAATACTTGGAGATTTATATTAATTGCAATTCCTACCTCTACATTTATTTTTTAAAATATATAATTAGCACAGCGTAGCCGTGCAATGTTTTATATGTTTTTTTAGTTTTTATTCCTATTAATTATATTTTCCCCTGCGACAGACTGGCGACCTGTCCAGGGTGTACCCCGCCTTTCGCCCTATGACGCTGGGATAGGCTCCAGCACCCCCCGCGACCCTGAAAAGGAGAAGCGGAAGCGAATGGATGGATGGATAATTATATTTTCACTTGTTACCTCTGAATTATTGAATCAGACCTGGATGACATGAAATTTTCAGCAAATTCTAATTCAAATACTCTAATTATTCATTATTCTCATTAATTTTCGATCATTTTATATATTTTTCCATAGTATTACATTTGAATTTAACAGATCATTCTCTCACCTAACAGATAAATATTTGTGAAATTATGATACATTTCTGAATGTATTTTTACAATCTAAATATGCATATGTACAAAAACATATATTAAAAAAAAGTAAATTGTGTTTTACTATATTTACAGTGACGTTATGTTATTTTACCTTTGACATGTAAAATCATAGTCTACTTATGTAAATTTAATGATATTCTAGAAAGACAGTACAAAACTGTAAAATATACAGTAAGATACTTTGACCCCCTCCCTGAATCGCTACCTTATCGTGGTGGAGGGGTTTGTGTGTCCCAGGGATCCCAGGGGCTACAATGTAGCTGCCATCACCAGTGTGTGTGAATGGGTGGATGACTGAATGTGTAAAGTGCTATACTAATACAGGCCATTTACAAATAAGAAGGACCTGTTACATGTTGCACTCATTTTATGAATTTAAAGAACGTTCAAAAAAATGCACAAATACAATCTGTCAGTGCCTAAATGCTCACAGTTTGTATGTAGCGCAGTACTATTTAAAACGAGCAACAGCTTTTCTGCGCACACTGCTTGCTTTTCTCACATACATTTTCAGTCCGGTCCTTATACCTGACCATTTTCAGAGGATGTGGTCTTTGTTTTGCCAAACACTGGTGTATTAATGATTCAAGCATAGAAAAGACATTTAACTCCATGGATGAACGGTGTTTCAACATCCATCCATTCGCTTCCGCTTATCCTTTTCAGGGTCGCGGGGGGCGCTGGAGCCTATCCCAGCTGTCATAGGGCGAGAGGCGGGGTACACCCTGGACAGGTCACCAGTCTGTCTCAGGGCCAACACACAGGGACAGACAACCATTCGCACTCACATTCACTCGCACATTCACACCTAGTGGCAATTTGGATTATCCAATTAAACTATCCCCACAAGCTGCATGTCTTTGGACGGTGGGAGGAAGCCGGAGTACCCGGAGAGAACCCACGCAAACATGGGGAGAACATGCAAACTCCACACAGAAAGCCTGATGGTGGAATTGAACTCAGGACCTTCTTGCTGTGCGGCAACAGTGCTAACCACCGTGCCACCGTGCTGCTGGTGTTTCAACATATAAGAGAAAACTCAGCAAGAACTACTTTTGGTAGCTGGACAAGTGGAGGACAAAAAATTCGGCAGACCTAACAAACGATCCGCAGCAAACTGACAATTATCTGAAAGTCATACCCTTAAAGAAACAGGAAAAATCCAGCAAAGACCTGACACAGGATCTGACAGATGCATCTGACCCTTCTGTTGATCCAGCCATTCTTTAGGAAGTGAAACAGGGAGAAAACACTGAGCTATACCAAATTCCACAAAAAGCAGAGTGAAAGATCAATAGTCCAAATTTGAAAATTTTGGTACAAATTGTTGTGAATATGTGTGAAAAAGTCAAGTGAGCAGTACAACAGTGAGCTTATGCATCCATCTGCATAACACAGAGGAGCCTCCGTAACGAGGAGCCCAGATTTCAACATTCCTGAAGCAGTGTGAGAAAACAGAGACAGCCACAAAAGATCACTGAATGTCCTTCAAGAAACTTGAAGGACCAATTTTGAGACTATATGTAGAAGTTGAAAGAAAACTATGAGAGTCCAGACTGTGTTGGTCATATCTAGGGCTACTAGTCGACTAGTCACCGATTATTTTTGCAATTAGTCGACCAATCAGATCATGCATCCATTGGACGTAAAATGTACAGCTTATTGCACCAGCAGCATCTGCTCTTATATAACTATCATTAGCTTACAGCTTGAAGTGTTTAAGGTATGTGCTAACTAAAAATAAAGACAGGATGATAGTTTATTAAACTTTGAATGAAATTTGCAGATTGTTTAGGTGGAGTTTAATTAACTCAGCCGTCTGCTCCTTGCTATCTAAAATATAACAGGACACCGGAGTAAATTCTCGAGCATCTCACACTTCTGTTTAATCAGTTTTCTGTTTGAAGTTTATTCAGCTGTGTAAAAACTATAACTTTAATCTCAGCCAAACCGATTTACTCACGAACTAATAAAACACTGAAAAAAACCAAACAATAACATTTTTAAGTTATCTAAGTAACTTATATATCATGTTTAACCTGAGTAGTGAAAGACCGCCAGGAGTTGTGAACAATGTGGAACAATGTGCCAGGAGTTCGCTGTTCTCGCTGGTTCTAGTGAACCTTGACCTCCCGGCTAGCTATCGAGCTGGTGGGTAACAGATGTTTCCAAATACGTTGGAGCACTTTTGCAAATATGTGATGTCTTGATAAACCGAGCAGATATTTGAAGTTTACACAGCTACATTCTCCCCTGAAAAGATCTTAAAAGTTTATTTTGTGACCCAGAAAGAGTAATAAGTGTAATATTAACACTAAGTAGCTGCCGCCATTGTTGGAGTAGGAAAACTGGAATAAAACTGGAATTGGCTGGGCCACGCTATGAATTCTGGGATAGGTTGGGCCACGGAGGGTACACCCGACCCATCCTTCAAATCTTGGAGGAGTCTTCAAATTTGGACAGCCTTCGTCGCATCGTGATGTAATCGGCCTTCAAATGCGCCCTTCGGGGTTTAACAGCAGCTGGTACATGTACATGTAGGGATGGGTATCGTTTAGGTTTTATCCGATACCGGTGCCAAATCGGTACTTTTGAAATGGTGCCGGTGCTCAAACGGTGCTCAAACCGGTGCTTAAAGAATGGAGAACACAAAATTGGTCCAAAAACCTCTCATGTTCAGCTGTTTTTTGTAAAAAGATAACAATGTTAGCCTTTTCTGCAGCTATGGGGCATATATGGTATCACTCTTGGCTGGAAGCAGTGCTTAAACAATGGAAAAAACACAAACTTTGTCCTAAACCTCTCATGTTTAACTGTTTTCCACTTTTTCTTTGGTCATTTTAGTCTTTTTGGCCAGGGTGAAGGGAGTATCTGCCATCAAACAAGAGGACAGCCGCATGTAGCTATGATGATGTTTGCTAGTTCACCTTACATGCATTAATGTAATAACGTGGTTAGCCTACTCAACGTAAATTAGCTACTCACGCAGAGAAGAACGGCTGCTGCTGCCACCATCATCCGTCATCATTTCTGCTACACTGGCAGGGCTAGGGGCCAGGACTCTCCTCTTCGTGTTTTTGGGGGATGTTGCATAACAGGCAACCCACCCGCAGTAGATGTGCTCGGTGTGAGGTCTCGCAGCAAGCTATCAAATACGGCGCATTTCTGGGCTTTTAAAAAAAACGCTATGCGTCGCCAGGTGTTTCATCGGATTTGAGGTGTTACCTCCTTTGACAGTATCACAGTATCAGCTTAAAGCACTTGTTGCTGCTGAGTTTGCATATTTTGCTATGAAGTACAGCCAGACTTTTGACCGCTTCGCCTTGGACATTTTCAATCTGTAGCTCTGCTCTAACAGAACGTACGTACCTGGCCCCGCCTACTATCCTCGGAAACGTAAAATGATTGGCTCGAATCTAAAGTGTATCACAGCTCAGGAAAAAAAAGCACCGAAATAAAGCACTGAAATGTGCGCTGCTTTTCGGTCTGGTTACTACCGTTTATGTCAGAACCGGTGCCATCATGGCACCGGACCCCGGTACCCATCCCTATGTACATGCAGTGCTGCCATCTTCTGTTTCAGTCCGTTATTACACTCTTAAATCCTACTACTTATTCCTGCGTCTTTCAGGATCTTACAAAGCTTCCAACGACGCGTCGACTATTAAATTAGTCATCGACTAATCATGGCAGCCCTACTCATATCAAATACTGACTTTTAATCTGATTTGAATTGTAAAGATCTGTTTTGTATGGAGCCCCGCAGGGGACATGGGAGAAAAAAAAATTAAGACGGACTTTTGCGAGATCTCGCAAAAGTTTTGTGAGATCTCGCAAAACAAACTTGGGATCTCGCAAAACTTTTGCGAGATCTCGCAAAAGTTTTAGCCGCATTCCTCGGACGCCGGCTCGAAGCCGACCGGGAGGTCGAGGCACGATGTGCGCGGTGTTCCTCCCGGCTGTAGTAGGTCTCGACCTCCCGTTAGCTTCGAGCTAACGGGAGGTCGAAGGCCGAAGAATGCGAGATCCCGAGTTTGTTTTGCGAGATCTCGCAAAAGTTTAGCGAGATCCAGAGTTTGTTTTGTGAGATCTCGCAAAAGTCTGTCTTAATTTTTTTTTCTCCCATGTCCCCTGCGGGGCTCCGTAGTTTTGACCTTATATACTGCATTTCCATTTATGTTTGCACATTTCAATAAATCGCTGCACCGATTTCCCTTTTTGCTCATAAATAAAATGATACGAGTTGTGGCTCAGAACTTTCCACAGTATTGTACATACTGTACTTATGCGAACAATCTTAACGTAAGTATATACGAAGCAAAGTACCAAAAGTCACAGAGTGCAGGTAGATGTACTGTTGCTTAGCAGGTCTAACTGGGATAATAGATGGTTCTCACAGTTAATGCAAATCTCAGAGGAGGAGACAGTACAAACATAGAACAAAGCCCTGGGAACAGACACAGGCTCACTGCAATATATATACCTCCAGCTCATGCAAACACTGTGAAGCATCAGTAATGTTTGTAAAAAGCAAAACAACACATAAACTGTCCCTGGCCACTGTAGTAACTATGGCCTGAGAGTCCATGATGGATCGCACACATTCACAGAAATCCATTGTCTTTGCTTTACTAGTGCACACTTCACTGAGAGGAGCCAATGCATCTTATTTATGACTTGAAAAAGACTGTGTAGTCAAGGCAAGCACCTTTTTTACACCACTACAAAGCACAAAGAAAATCTTGAGCATTTTTGCAAGTTATGAAGAATATACAGTGAACTAAGCTGAAGAAGAACACTAACAAAAACAAAGGAGACACTGGAAGATTCATAAACAGGATAATAATCTTTTTATAATCCAGAGATTAAAGTAAGATTTTGTTAACTAATGTGGGAGTTTCTGTTGAAAGAACTTCCTCTGAATTTCCTTTGCATGTGATTTGTGGTATTATTACTCGAGCTGAAGTTTTCTGACTACATAAACAGCATGATGGGCAACACTATTTGTATAACACCAACACTAGGGCTGGGCGATATGGCCTAAAATCCATATCACAATATAATTTGAAGCATGTGTGGTCACGATATATATTGTGATATATTATTTTCTTCTGTATAACGTATTTTCCACACTATAAGGCACACTTAAAATCCTTTAATTTTCTCAAAAATTGAGAGAGTGCCTTATGTATGAATTCTGTTTGTGCTTACTGACCTCGAACCGATTTTGGCTGCAGAAATCTGTCAAAAATGTTTTAGTACAACTTTGGTAAGCCGCACTGCTTGATGGATTGTCAGAGCATTACGGCTGCCGTAGTGAGGAGCTTCGCGGAGTAATCTGGGTCCAAAACTCCGTCTTCTTCAGGTCCCAAAGTCAAAGTTAAAAACGGTCTAAATTCTTTCATCTTTAATAAAATCATCAGCGTTGCTGCTTTAGCAGGTGTAACAATTAAGTTTAACATCCAGGCATCCATGAAAACAGAATTTATTAAATTTAACGGACTTAGAAGTTAGGAGGAAGTTAGCTCGCTAGTTTCCACCTAAACATTTCATACCATGTTCTGACTGAGAGATTTTTGAAACTAATTCAAACGTACAGCTCTGCTACCACTTCCAACATAAATGAAGACAGGAAATTAAACAGCAGTGGCGTTTGCAGGGTTACTGAAGTTGGACTACCTGGTATATAATGTTGTGCTACGTGATTGCTAGCGACACAGCTATGTTAGCATAACATTAGCACAGTGAAGCTGGAGGATGAACGCCAACTTTTTTTCCACTCGATAAAAGTTAGCGTGAGGGATTCTGTATGAACAAATGCAATCGCATAGCAGGATGCTATACACGGGCCAAACTTCAGTCAGGAGAACAACTGAGATCATTCATCCACAATACGAGGTTAGTTATTAATATACTGCAACAAGATGGGAACAGACTCCTCCTTGAATCGCTACCTTATCGTGGTGGAGGGGTTTGTGTGTCACAGGGATCCCAGGGGCTATGTTGTCTGGGGGCTTTTGCCCCCTGGTAGGGTCTCCCATGGCAAACTGACCCTGGGTGAGGGACCACACAAAGAGCGATTCATAAGACCCTTATGAAAAGGACACCGAGGGAACAGTTTACCCTGCCCGGGATAGGGTTACCGGGGCCCCGCCCTGGAGCCAGGCCCGGGGAGGGTGCCCGAGGGCGAGCGTCTGGTGGCCGGGCCTTAGTCCATAGGGCCCGGCCGGGCACAGCCCGAAGAGGAGACATGGGCCCATCCTCCCGCAGGCCCACCACCCGCAGGAGGCGCCATAGGGGTCAGGTGCATTGTGTGCCTGGTGGCGGCCAGGAGTGGAGGCCCTGGCGGACTGACCCCCGGCTGCCAAGACTGGCAATAGGGACATGGAATGTCACCTCTCTGGTGGGGAAGGAGCCTGAGTTAGTGCGTGAGGTTGAGAGGTACCGGCTAGATATAGTCGGGCTCACCTCTACGCATGGCTTGGGCTCTGGAACCAGTCTCCTGGAGAGGGGCTGGACTCTGTCTCAGTCTGGAGTTGCCCCTGGTGAGAGGCGGCGGGCTGGGGTGGGTATCCTAATATCCCCTCGGCTTGCTGCCAGTACGTTGGGGTTTTTCCCGGTGGACAAGAGGGTTTGTTCCCTGCGCCTTAGGGTCGGGGAACGGGTCCTGACTGTCATCTGCGCTTATGCGCCGAGTGGCAGTTCAGAGTACCCAGCCTTCTTAGAGTCCCTGGGGGGGGGGGTGCTGGAGACTCTGTTGTCCTGCTGGGAGACTTCAATGCTCACGTGGGTAACGACAGCGAGACCTGGAGGGGCGTGATTGGGAGGAACGGCCTCCCTGATCTGAACCCGAGCGGTGCTTTGTTATTGGACTTCTGTGCTAATCACAGTTTGGCCATAACGAACACCCTGTTCGAACATAAGAGTGTCCATAAGTGCACGTGGCACCAGGACGCTCTAGGCCGTAGGTCGATGATCGATTTTGTAATCGTATCAGCAGACCTGCGACCATATGTTCTGGACACTTGGGTAAAGAGAGGGGCTGAGCTGTCAACTGATCACCACCTGGTGGTGAGTTGGATCAGGTGGCGGGGGAGGACGCTGGACAGACCTGGTGCACCTAAACGCGTAGTGAGGGTGTGCTGGGAACGTCTAGCAGAGGCCCCAGTCCGCGAGATCTTCAACGCACACCTCCGGCAGAGCTTCAACAGCATTCCGAGGGAGACTGGGGACATTGAGTCCGAATGGACCATGTTCAGCGTCTCCATTGCCGAAGCTGCTGCATTGAGCTGCGGCCGCAAGGTGGTTGGTGCCTGCCGTGGTGGTAATCCCCGAACCAAATGGTGGACACCAGAGGTGAAGGGAGCCACCAGGCTGAAGGAGTCCTATCAGGCTTGGTTAGCCTGTGGGACTCCGGAGGCAGCCGACAGGTATCGACAAGCCAAGCGGAATGCGCCTCGGGCAGTGGCTGAAACAAAAACTCAGGTGTGGGAGGAGTTTGGAGAGGCCATGGAAAAAGACTTTCGGACTGCCTCGAAGAGATTCTGGCAAACCGTCAGGCGTCTCAGGAGGGGAAAGCGGTGCTCTACCTGCACTGTGTATAGTGCTGGCGGAGCGCTGCTGACGTCGACTGAGAAAATTGTCAGGCGGTGGAAGGAATACTTCGAGGACCTCCTTAATCCCACTGACACGTCTTCCGAGGAGGAAGCAGAGTCTGTGGATGAGGTGAATGACCCGCCAATTTCCGGGGGCGAGGTCACTGAGGCAGTTAAACAACTCCTTGGTGGCAGAGCCCCTGGTGTTGATGAGGTCCGCCCCGAGTTCCTGAAGGCTCTGGACGTTGTAGGGCTGTCCTGGTTGCCTCTGCAATGTTGCGTGGAGATCAGGGGCAGTACCTGTGGACTGGCAGACCGGGGTGGTGGTCCCCATCTTTAAGAAAGGGGACCGGAGGGTGTGTTCCAACTACAGGGGGATCACACTCCTCAGCCTCCCTGGGAAAGTCTATGCCAGGGTGCTGGAAAGGAGAGTTCGTTCGTTAATCGAACCTCGGATACAGGAGGAACAATGCGGTTTTCGTCCTGGTCGCGGAACACTGGACCAGCTCTTTATCCTCTCCAGGATACTTGAGGGTGCATGGGAGTTTGCCCAACCACTCTACATGTGTTTTGTGGACTTGGAGAAGGCATTCGACCGTGTCCCTCGGGGTGTCCTGTGGGAGGTGTTGCGGGAATATGGGGTGTCTGGCCCATTGCTACGAGCCATTCGATCCCTATACAACCGTTGCAAGAGCTTGGTTCGCATTGCCGGCAATAAGTCGGACTCGTTCCCGGTGGGTGATGGGCTCCGCCAGGGCTGCCCTTTGTCTCCGGTTCTGTTCATCATTTTTATGGACAGAATTTCTAGGCGCAGCCAAGTGGCGGAGGGCTTTCGCCTTGGGTGCCTCAGAATCTCATCTCTGATTTTTGCAGATGATGTGGTTCTGTTGGCTTCATCGGGTGAGGGCCTCCAGCTCGCACTGGAACGGTTCGCAGCCGAGTGTGAAGCAGCGGGAATGAGGATCAGCACCTCCAAATCTGAGGCCATGGTTCTCAGCCGGAAAAGGGTGGAGTGCCCACTCCGGGTCGGGGATGAGTTCCTGCCCCAAGTGGAGGAGTTCAAGTATCTCGGGGTCTTGTTCGCGAGTGATGGGAGAAGGGAGCCGGAGATCGACAGACGGATTGGGGCTGCAGCTGCAGTAATGCAGACGCTGCACCGGTCCGTCGTGGTGAAGAGGGAGCTGAGTGTAAAAGCGAAGCTCTCAATTTACCGGTCGATCTATGTCCCTACCCTCACCTATGGCCACGAGCTGTGGGTAGTGACCGAAAGAACGAGATCGCGGATACAAGCGGCAGAAATGAGCTTCCTCCGAAGGGTGGCTGGCCTCTCCCTTAGAGATAGGGTGAGAAGTTCGGCCATCCGGGAGGGGCTCAGAGTAGAGCAGCTGCTGCTCCACATCGAAAGGAGCCAGCTGAGGTGGTTCGGGCATCTGACAAGGATGCCCCCTGGGCGCCTCCTGGGTGAGGTGTTCCAGGCATGTCCCACCGGGAGGAGGCCCCGGGGCAGACCCAGGACACGCTGGAGAGATTATATCTCTCGGCTGGCCTGGGAACGCCTTGGTATTCCCCCGGATAAGCTGGAGGAGGTGGCTGGGGAGAGGGAGGTCTGGGCCTCTTTGCTTAGGCTGCTGCCCCCGCGACCCGGCCCCGGATAAAGCGGATGAAGATGGATGGATGGATACTTTGACATTACTATTTTTTGGAACAGTGTATGCCGTCAATGAATGCTGTCGGTGTTTAATGATAGCAAACTGTGGTACGGAGATGGAGATGTAATTATCCTTATAATTACAAAATGTTTTATGTAAGATTTATGTTTTGTGATTTAAATCTGACATCACAAAAGTATTTTGGAATTTGACTAATGTATTTTGTAACTGCAGGACACATAATACTGATTTTGAACTATTTTGTCCAGGTTCCTTGTCACCGGGAACTCCTTCACGACCAAGCATTCAGTTACAGAGTCAGTGTGTCCACGGTGAGCCAGATCACCCCCCAGGCAGCGACGGCCATCTGGGACTGTCTAGTGGACGACTCCATGGCTGCGACTTCACCTGGAGACTGGCGGTCCATCACAGAGGGATTCCAGGAGCGCTGGAACTTCCCTCTGTGCTGTGCAGCTCTGGATGGGAAGCACGTCCAGACAAAGGCACCCCATATATCATATAGGAGACACACACATTGATATACACTAAATATTTATTTCATTTCTTTTTTGTGGTGCCCAAATTTATGCACCTGCTTGATTTTGTTTAAACAATTATCGCACACTTTCTGTAAATCCAGTGAACTTCTTTTCACTTCTCAAATATCACTGTGTGAGTCTCCTGTATGATATATTTAACTGACATTTTTTATTGTAACAACCAACGATTTATACAGGAAAATGATGTCTATTAACAAGGTTGCCCAAACTTTTGCATCCCACTGTATTAGTATATTTTGTCATTAGTATAATATGAAATAAATTCTACATGTGTCAAGTCGTGTGCCAACATTTGCTGTGTAGTAGAACTGAGACATTAGTCATTATAAAAATTTATTTGAAATAATATTAAAATTCTCAAACAGAAAAACATTAAACATAAATATATAAAATATAAGTATTTACAGAGAGACAGGAATAAAAAGGACCAGCTGCTCTCCAGAGCAGGAACAAGGCTGAGGAGGAAATGCTCCATTGGAGACTGGTGTGGCCTCTTCAGGGACACCAGGATGGCCAGCTCCACCGCCGATGGACCATCCTGGGACCCGTCCCTCATCTGCCTCGGAGCCGTCCTCCCCTGTGGGCCTGTAAAACAGCACAAAACACAAAGAAATGAGAAGGCTGCTACTAGATTTTAATTTCAACATTGAAACAAAAAAAAAAACAGGATATAATCAGATTGGTTGTAGATTTTTTAGTAAAGGTGATCACAAGGCAATCCCACAGAGTAAAAAGCTATCAGTGCTTTCTGTACATCTGATGCTACAATTACATACCTGTGGGTGCAGCAGCAGGAGCTCAGGGACTGGGGATGCTCTGCTGCAGAATCAGTTGGCTCTATCAATACAGTATTAAATGTTAACAGGTTGAATATAATAATCATAGAGTAGACAGTGGTCCCTCATTTATTGCAGGGGTTCTCAGAATAACTAGCCCCTGGCCACACACTTTATACAGTGTTTTCCCCACACACATGAACATTGGTCACAGTTCTCACAATTGATTCTCAAAGTGCAAACCTTTGTAGATAACAAATCATAAAAGTATTATTATGCCACGTTTTGTCTTCGTCTGCCTGCCACTTTCGTGCGCCTTTCCGTGTCTATTTCCGAATGAGGCTCATAGTTATGGGTGTTTTTGTGCTGTTTTTTCTATTGGACGTGATGGTTATCAAAACCAAACATAAATTTGGCAAGCGCAGGAGACACGACACGGAGCAGATTTGTCAATCAGGCTGCAGAATGCAATGCTGTATGGTGCAATAGAAAATCAGCGAAAAAGCGAAGCAGTGACAGATGAGCGGGACCACTGTGTGCTGTTTATTAATAAACAAAATATATTCCTATATGACAACATGCATAAAAGCAGAACGGTATTTGTACATCAGTGGGAAAATAGCGGTGGCTTGCTAGCTTTTGTGCGGCTTCCCCAGGTCAGCGAAAACTTTCAAAAGAGAAATGAATGAACTTACCAGGTTGCCCGATCTCTTCACATATCTTCCTCCAAGCTCGGTCCTTTTTATTCCTGTCTCGGTACAGAAAGCAGCTGGTGTCGTACAGCTCGGGTGGTTTGCTACTGCGTTGATTAGCCTTCCCTCCATATTGAATGAAGTATGAAGGGCTTTGGCTGGATCTGCCCCTTTGACCTAGGTCAGAGCCACGTCACCAGGCTCCTGATTGGTTGTCGTGGCGCGATTGGACGCTGGAGTTCAGATTTTTCCAACTCGAGCGGTAGACGCGAATGTTTTTTTTCGCGAGTCAAACGCACCAGACACTCTACACTGATTTGCGTTTTAGCGTTTTCGCGACGCAAATCTGCTTCCGAATTTTCGCGGGACCTGCAATTGCGTGTCATCGCGCTTTTCCATTGACTTTACATGTAAACCTGACGCTCTGGCCGCCTCTATCGCATTCAGTGTGAACACACCGTAAGAGCCGTTTTGTTCGCGATCAACACATCACTATAAGCGAGTAACATGGGATTTGGATCCTCCAAAACGGTCGGCACAGCCGAGTTAAAGGTCGTTGTTACATCCCCCAGGAGGATGTCTCTTCTCCCTACTAACTCTTTGTTTTGTCTAGGCTCCACCTCCTCTGTCCTGATTGGATGCTGCTCAGAGTCCGGCTAATTGTTAATCAGCAGAGCACTACTTAAGGCCTGTGGCGCTGTGCCTCTGTGCCCTCTGGCCATTTTGGTTGCCATACTGGTACAGGCTTGCATGCCTTTGTGATTTGTATGTGCGTTGTTGTTTTCATGTTCAGACTGCTTGTAGGGGAGAGCTGGCTTTTGTTTTGACATCCCGTTTTCTCCTGTTTATGTGCTGTTAGGTAGGTTATGGTTATAGGTTGTGTATTGTTTTCTTTGGAGTTAGGTAAGTTTCTTTTATTTTTACATCAGGGATGTTTTGTTTGTTGTGTTGGCCTTGGCTCTCCCTGAAGTTATACCTCAGTTTGAACCCAAATCTCATCACCAGCATTAAATAAACCTTTTTAAAGTTACCATCTTGGCTCCTCCTTCACTATCCACCTTTATGTTCGTCCCTTCAACCCCCTAGACTAGCCAGGGGACGTAACAGTCGTGCAGGGCTCTAGAGTGCGACCAATTTGATGCGTCGGGTCCGCTCTGTGTTTACGTCTTTTTGCGCTGATTCTGAGCTGCAGGTTTTGTCTCTCTCCAACCAAAATTCACAGAGCCAACAGCAAAGGAAGCAGCAAACTACGCTTCACATTTGATCAATGTCGTCATGAATTCCCTCTTAGTTTTGCTGTTTTGCTTCCACCACGATAAAAATCACACTTCCTGCACAGCTCTCTCTCTCTCTGTACTTCAAGAACAGTTTCCCGTCTCTGTTTTCTGCATTATTCATTCGCTTATTACCCACCAGTCTACCGTTGTTTACAGCGCTGTCGGCCGCTGTCTTTTTCTTTTCTTTTTTCACTTAAATGACCTCGGACAAAGTATTTTTTTCTGTTGTTCAATACTGAAGAAATGTAAACTTTTTAAAATTATGCAGAACATTGCAGAATATTTTTAAGGTTATCTGCTATGAAAAGTCAGGCCATAAAAATCTCCTTCATGTTTTTCTGTGTTTTATTCTCAGTTACTTTCACACAAAGGCCTCTGCTGTGATGTTCACAATTCTGATGAAGTCTCACATGTATCAGTACTGATAAATGATCAGAATTATAATAACTGAAGTGAAACACTCATAAGTGGGAGGACAAGAGGAGCCTCGCCTGGCAGAGCTGCGACGTGATGCCCATCATGCCCAAAACTGCCTGGATGAAAAGAAAGGCAGAAAAGAGGAGAAACAGAGCACCGTCCTGCATAATGCTGCATTAACAATGTACAAGACCGTAACACACCAGCGTGGAGTGACAGAGGGAAAGGGCGTGGCGGCGGCAGAAGGGGCACTTGAGGTCAAAAGCCAAATCGTCAAGATGCATGTATCACCTGCGGCCGGCACGGACGCTGGCACAAGAACTGCCCTAACTGAGATCAGACCCAAGGTGGACAACGCGATGACCAGCAGCAGACTGAGGGGAGTGGGGCAGGACTCCAGGAGACGCTTCAGGCTGTCTGTGTGTGTTTTTGCATCACTTCCTTGATGCAAAAACACACACAGACACATGCTGACACAATGAAGAATGCTTTGCTAAAAAGTGCTCATGCTGATACACAGAACAACACACACACTGTTGCAAGAAGCCATTGAACATTTTGAAGGCATGTCATGCCACAGGGCAGGCTAGATTCTCATTCCCATCCTCAAAGACCCCACACACCCTCAACACACTGTTCACACTTCTGCCCTCAAAACGAAGGTTCAGACGTGTGAAATCCAGACTCAACAGCTCCTTCTTCCCCACTGCCATCAGACACTGGAACAGCTGACCGATTTTAACAGTAATCATTTTTGCACATCAGGTCATCTCACATATCAAACCAGCATGTTAAGCTCATAGCTCTTTGCACATAAATCTGTTTAACACTTCAATTTTATTTATTCATGCTATTTGTATTTTATCTTATTTGTACATAGTAACCAGTATCAGTGTGTGGACAGCAGAGAAAGAATTTAATTGTACAGAGAAATGTTTTTTCTTTGTGCACATGACAATAAACGCTTTGAATCTTTGAATCTTGAAATCTTGAACTCGACCGACAACAACGCTCTCTCCTAAAGCGATGTGTATACTTAGTCGTGGAGGCCGCTACAAATGTCTGATTTATGCGCTCGAGTCAATGGACTGTTTCCACAGGACTGTGGAAGCGCTGGTATGGCTTCTGTCCTGTGGGGACAGGCAGGAACACTTTGTGTGTTTGAAACTTTTCCCACATCGCTGACATCAGTGTGGCTTCTCTCCAGTGTGGATAAGCAGGCGTCTCTCATCGTGGCTTTAACCCCTTGAACACATTGCTCACGTCGATCTGGCTTTTCCCATCCAGTGACAGATTGATCTTCATTACTTTACTAGAATAAGCTGTCTGCTTACCTGTCCTGGTACAACCACACAACAAGGTCCACTGTGAGCTGTTGTTTCGTTTAGCATTTCACACAAAGCCTACAATTCACACTAGCAACATACTTTTACTTTAATGGTCTGGATGTGTCTCATGTTTTAAACTTTCTGCATATTCTGTTGTTTTAATTTCGGCGTACCTGCTTGAGAGGAATGAAATACACACAAAACACATCAAATCAAATGTGAGTTTTAGTCCAATTTATTTGTTTAATTATCACATCACTAATTAACAAGTAATCACAATACATTTTTTTCCAAACCGAAAAATAAAATTCAAATTATGAAAAACAAACACACACACGCAAAAAACAAAACAAAAACAAGGAGGTTCTTCAAATGACAGAGTAAGTCTACCTAACACATCCCATAGTTTTTCAGCATGCTCTGCAGGTACAGTAGGTGTTCGTTAGCTAGTGTTACACTTGCATGTCAGATGTGAGTGTGGCAGCGTTCGATGAAGTACTACGAGGCTCCTTGGACAGATTTCAGAGGAGCTTTTATTAAATAAGCCAAAATGTTAGCTACGGTTCATTTTCTCAGCCTCAAATAAGAACGTTTTAGGGTCTCTGCCCTCTGAGTGCCGTAACAGAGCGGCTAATAGGCTTTGATATGCAGAATGTCCAAATGACAGGCCTGTATGTGGACCTCTGTGCCCACTGTTATGCAGTGGCATGTGATTCAGGTGCATTAGCTTCATTCCCATTTAGCTTTATTCTTTTATTATATGAACCTGCAGAGGTCACTGTATGCTTACAGAAACGTTTCTCACCTCTTAGGACTGGGCTTGCAAGCATAATTTCATAGTGTGCAGACATACATGTGCGTGCACTATACATTTTGTTAAAAAGGCTGCAGTTAATTAAATAATTAAGCATATATACGTCAATGTTTCTAAATCGAGCTGCTGCGACAACTCAAAATAAAATCATCTGCTATAATATTTGAAAGACTTGAAGAAGTGCTGCACTGGGAGTCTCAATTCTGGGCGAGATGCAGTCTGTAAAAGTGGCTGTGACAAATTTGATATTTTACACCCTCCAATCAGATGAGCACGCCCCCCACAGAGCTACAGGAGTGCATACGTTGTGTCTTTACTGCACTTATATCTCAAAAGACATTCTTTACTTCGGTGGCCCCTTTCAATAAAAACAGGTAGACCTTTTTATTTTTGCAGTTCTTAAAAACAGCCATAATAGTTATGATGCTTCCTTAAGGGTACTTGGAAAACTCCCCACCAACCAACCCTGCTTGGTATCTACTTTGCTTACTTCTTATATTTTAGGGGCCATGAAGAGGACTACAGAGCACATCTGTACACCCGTGTACTGGTAAGTAGAAACTCTGGGAGAAAAGCAAAGCTAGAAGAAGTTGGGACAGGCACAAGGAAGCTTTTTGCTAGAAGACAGCTGCTGCGGCGCAAACAAAGCAATTCAACTGCTTGATGACAGCTTTTATTAACGCGCCACCATCTGCATGTGAAATATTCCCAAAGACAATTCCAAAGACATTGGTTGACTTCCCGTCCCTGTACTTCTGTTAAAAATTACCGATGACTAAATCGATTAACAGCTGAAGAAGAAGAGAGAGGGCATGGGCATTCACACTACTGCAAAAGCTCACTCAGAATGAAGGATCACTTATTCCTCATTATTTCCACTCCATAACAGTCAACCCTCGCTGATACACTCAAGCTTTAAGGTGCTAAAGAATGTCATCAGAGCTTTTCTACAAATCACTGATTTTAGTGTCAGCTTGCACTGAAAACCTCTGTGTTTCTGTAGTTGGATGCTATTGCTAGGAAGAGCCTAATGAAGCTGAATTTGCATTTTGCTTTTTGGGAATTTTGCTACATTTGACAAAAACAATGACTTTGCAAACACAGACTGGAAACAACTGTGTGAGTAGTTCAAACGTAAGTACTGTTCTTCAGAAAACTGTCGGGTATACCTCAAACATTTTGGCAGTTACACGATGAGTTTCACCTCGCGGCGTCACAATGTTAGCTTAGATTATTGTGGCCAAAAGGATTAACAGCACTATTTCTTATTGTGATATCAACAGAAAATTACAAACAAACCTCTCATGCTAGTGAGGTAACATTTTCAAACATGGTAGCTAAACATGGTAGCTACTGCTAGCTACCAGAAGCTTGTTAGCTTCTTTCAACGCATTGTTTTGGTTTTATAATTTGGAACTTTGCTGTTTTACTTCATTGTCATGAACCCTGTTTTCAGACATAACAGCAGACAGCTGTTTGCAGTTTTAAAAAAAGCACCAGATGGGAGGCAAGTACAGTTAGCAGCTGAGTGGTGAAAAAAGCTAGCCATTAACTGTAGCATGTAGCAGCTAAAGAGTTGGTTGAGTCGAAGATAAAAAGAAAATGCTGTTCTTTTATTAAGCTAAGACGTATTACATGGACTGAAAAGGGCATGCTATGTTTGCTAACACGTTCCCCATCCTAACTTTATGAGATAATGTTTTGATCTATCATATTTTCATTTGCCAGTCAGTTAGATGTATGGTATCAGTTTCAGATGATACCCAGCCCTTGTTATATTACTTTAATGACTGCTGACAGAATCAGTTTGACAAAGCCAAAAGAGCAAACAAACAAACAAAAGAAACCCTCTTTAAATCCTGACAGTGGCTGACCTGTGTGTGTGTTTGAGCCACGGAGTTGGTGCATACAAATCTGTGGTCAGCTGTGAAATTCAATCATGATTTTAAAAAGGGGAAACAAAGATTACAAACTGGTTCTTCCTCTCTGTTTCCTTTAAAACATAAATCAGCTAATCTCGACACTAATTGACCAAACCACAACACTTTCATAATGGACATCAGCCTTTAACCTAGAGTTATCTGGCCATGCATTACAAAGGCAACATTTGATTACATTGCTACAATAGAAGAGGATAAAGCCACATCGTCCCTGCTGCTGTTCCAACAGGACACAGGAGTGTCAGCTGAAGCTTTAGCCAAATAACATGCTACCATGATCCTCACACACCTGAATGGGACAAGAAGCACTATCAGGAAAGGGTCACTTACAGGATTTCCTTTTAACAGCAGCACCAGATTTCTCCTGGCATTTCCTTTCACTCCCTCTGAGCAGTTTTAGGTCAGAGCCTGGGTCAGCCTCATTCGCTGTACTTCAAAATGACAGGAGGCACATACGATACACACAGCTCCTTCGACTTCAGACATATTTCATATTTCCTCATCCACATTTGGGCTGCAGACTGAACTTCAACTTCCTCTATTACGTTTCAGAAACGTTCAGGTTACAGGCTTCCTGCTATTTTGCCATTAATAAAAAAACAACCCTTTTCACGCTTCTAGCCACGCCTGCTTTTTCAACGTCCTCTCTCCCTCTGAATCTCTTTCGTCACTGTGTGTCTTGGTTTAGAAAAACCTGTGCGTGTTTCCAAGATTTTCTGATCAGACAAAAAAAAAAAACGACCGCCCGTTGTATTGCTTATGCAGGAAGACACTATAAATAAATACAACTTTGTTTTAGAAATCAATGAAGGAGGAGGAAAGGAAAAAAAGAAAGACGCAAGAAATAAGATGAGCAGAACACCGAAGCTCATTTTTACACGATTTGTGTCACTCAAACACATCATCACAAACACAGAGAATAAAGAGTTAAACAGCCTACATGTTGTCTAGCTTTATTTTGTTTGTCAGCGCGTTTATGGTAAGTGTTGCTGAAGAGAGAGGAGGAGACGGTGAGATGAGTTACTATGATGTAAGTGGATGCAGGTAACAAACAGCCCCTAGAGTCACAAAGGAAAGAGAAGCCAGGGTTTCCATGCTGATTAGTAGATGAGTGAAGTGACTTGCTGCTGACGCTGCTGTGGGTGCGGATGCTACTGGGGGAGGGTGATGGAGAGCACAGTCTGCCACAAGGCTGTGGGGTGAAGAGGATCCAAGCAAAAACCCAGAATGTGAGAAAACCTTACTGTGCCCTCGTTTCCCCTTCGCCTCTCACCAGGCACAGTCTACACAGTCACTCAGCCAAATCTAGCAGGGCGAGGGTGACGGCGCACAATCAGTGTGAGAGGAAAAGCATGATGGAACTACTCGATGGGTCAAAATGTAGCAATAGCAGGTTAGAGATATTGAGAGGGGTCACAACGGTCACGATCCCTTTAAGGAGCTGCTGCGGTCGACCCCCTGGACCTCCACCTGGAGCTGCAGCGAGGAGGGGGCGAAGGGGGAGCTGACGCAGCCGACCGAAGCCAGCGACTCGATGAGGGAGACACTACGAGTTGTCGGTTGCTGTTGTTGTTGGTGGTAGCTGGTATGTAGGGAATAAGAGGAGCCGTGTGGGTGGGGTCTGTTACTGTTGTTGTCCTGTGGGGCTAGCCAGGTGACGATGTCAGCGCCGTGGTCCGTGCGAGAGCGAGCATTCTCGCGGAAGTTGAGCTTGAAAGACTCAATCTAAAGCAGAAACGTTTGGGGGGAGGAGGGGAGGACAGGTAGGGAGAGGGGGGGAGAACAAGAACAAAGAAGGAAAACAGGAAAGACAAGGTGGGAGAGGGGGAGGCGGTGACGTTGAGGGGGGGAGTTGAAATGAGGAGGGCAGAGGGACAGCAGAATTAGATGCCTGTAAGATAAAAGATGGTGATGTGATCAGGAGCTTTGGACTGCAGACAGCACAACAATCAGACACTCGGCTCAGCAGGACAAGTACATCAAACCTTTCCTGCCTCCTCCTGGTTCACTATGTGGGGATCCCACCCAAACTAACACACCAACACATACTTACTTGTCTCTGGGATGTGTGAGTCCAGAGCCTGGGGCTCCTGGAGGCCCTCACTATGACAGGGAGCCCCGTCCTTCAACCCATTCTTCAGGGCAGCGGGGCCCCCAGCCTGCCCTGGCTCGGAGCCTGGGGCCGGGGCAGGGCTGCCACTCAGGGGGTCCCCACTCCCCTCTGTTGCCTCCTGTGCCCCCTCAGCCTAGAAACACATAGCAGGATGTGTCAATTGGTGGGGATGGAACAACCTGGCTCCAAATCTCCATCATCATGGCTGAGACGTAAAACTATAAGTTTTAATTATTATTATAACTTTTTTGTGAACAGCAACATGAAGTTCTTCAAACAGCAGTTTATGAGTAATTTATTTAGACATTTTTGGATGACAAGAATTTGATTAATGCAGCTAGAAGGATGTGGAGCCAGACTGAGGTGAGGTATGGAAGCTCTGAAAGGTTCAGCGAGAAAAACGACTTAACCTACATTGCTGTCTTACGACTTAAAAACAGGTGGAAATAACAGATTTTGCCAGGATATTCTGTAAAATAGTCCTCAGACTTGTACAGGTTAGCATCTTCAGTGAAGGATCAGCGCTGGTGATGAGAACTGGGTCTCCCCAGCAGGTGACTTATTTTCAGATGAAGCGTCCAAAAGGGAATTAATTCAGGAGTGGAACCAGAAGTGTGCTCGTCCTTTCCCCAAAGATTCACCAGGTTACGAACCTGAAATTGTCCCTGATGGTCAGACTGTCAGTGAGGACTCCACTGCAGTGTCCTGAGTTAATGTGTGCAAACAGCTTTAGGAATGATCTCGGCAAAATCCTTGTTCCACCTGTTCCCCAGTGCTGCACTCTGAGGTAAAACTACTGGATCAGTAATGGAAAGTGGATCCTTTCCCCTTTGGTTGGGAACTCAGAGCTTTCATAGTGGAAAAGAGATGGAAATACAAAAGACCCAAAAAACAACAACTTAAGAATACAATATTACAAATAACATCTGAGCATGCCCAATGAATGCAATGATAGAAATATAACTGAAAGTCAAACTCATCACCGAACAAAGCTGATGTAATGTGAAGGACACGTCTCTACAAAGTGCCAACATTAGCTTCTCCCAGTTAAACCCACTTTAAAACCCTTCTCCTCACACACAAGTTCTTTAATAATAAGGTTAAAGGTCAACCCAACAGAGCATTTCACTCTCACACTGCAGCCTTAGTCGTGGGTCCTACAGTTTTTGAAGTCGAGCTCTCAGCTTTCCTCTTCTGCTCCCAGTTTGGATCCATGAGCAGACTGTTGCTGACTGCTGATTTGGAGCTACATAATAAAACTGAATTGAATTGAACATTATTCTATCTTGGACGAATTTAATGTCACTGTAACAATTTCTCCAAAAGCAAAAATCAAAACCTGTCAGAATGAACCAAAGATGCCTGAACAGCTGGGAACACACTGAGAAATGAGCCAGGAAACAGTTTCCCTTCCACGGAACGACCACAGGCAAGACGCCTAAGAGACTGTGTGTGTGTGTGTGTGTGTGTGTGTGTGTGTGTGTGTGTGTGTGTGTGTGTGTGTGTGTGTGTGTGTGTATTGTAATGAAGGAGCAGTAATAGACACTAAACATGGGATTGTGCAACGGTTGCAAAGGTTCAGGTTCTGCATAAATCTGGATTCTGCAGAATGGAAAAAGGGGAAACTGTATCCTTTCATTGCTTCCAAAATAAAGATACATTTTACAAAGCTGTGCAAATCAGTGCTAAAAATAGGCTCTCTTATTTTGATGTTTGTTCTATTCGTAGCAATGATCACGAAGATCACGATGACCGGGCAAGCACACTAGTGAATGAGGATGAAGATGTGACGATGTGGTGACCATGAAACAGACAGGCTGCCATAGGCTGAGGGGACAGGTGACATCATTATCATTTGATGAACTGGTGAATTTATATCCATTCTTTTATGTAACATGAACATTTTGAACGTTTTCAGTTTTTATTAAAAAACCAAAACCACAAAATGGGCCCTTTATCTGTCACGGCTGCTTTCTGTGTCTCTGAATGTGCTGGGGGAGCATCCAGACGCTTTCACAACAGCAAGCTCAGGAGACAGGAAGCTGGCTGCAGGGAGGAGGGTTCGAGGCCGGTGTGTGAGGCCATCCCACCTTACATGTCATTACCAACACAGAGGCCGAACAAGACCAACGGAAAAAGCCAGAGTCTTCATTTTTTGCCCCGATACACAAGTAATCCCACGATGTAACACATTTTTAAATACTAACATGCAGACGCATGCAGACCGGAAGGAACTGAATTCACAACAGTGTCCTTCAGACAGAGGTCAGGGTTAGAGGGCGATGCTGCGAGACATCAGATGCAAAGCAGTTTTAGAAGGTTCTGATGTCACGTGTCAGTGATTTTCAGGACGGGATTTTTTCATAAATTATTATTTTATTCTGATTATTCTTCTGATGAAATGATCCTACGTCTGTGAGAATGAAGCCAAGACAATCCTGAAGAAGCAGGTTCGGTCTTTTTTAAACTTAAATTCAGTTGTGACTGTTTATTGAAATGTCCTTGCTTCACCCTGTGAGGAGAAGTTGATTTATGTCGACTCGAGCTCCCAGAACATAAACTCCACAACAGTTGTTGTCTACAAGCTACAAGCAAAGTTAGCCTTGAGACCAGGGCTGATGCTCCTGCCTCAAGTCTTACTTCTGGATTCATATCTGCCTGGATCTTGTGCCCTGCTGACAGTGGACAGCTTGCACAAAAAGCTGTGAAACTGCAGCTTTCATACATAAGGTTAAAAAAATCTATATTGTTCTTATTTTATTCATTTATCATAAGTGTCGTTAGTCTCATGAGGGATTTAGAAACACGGGTGCAGTCACTTCATTTTAATACCAAGAGCGTTTTTTTTTCACCGTTAAATATGGATGAAATCAGCAGAAAACTGTGTGTCAGGTTGCATGATTGAAATATTCTCTTTATTTTGGGCCTTGAGAGGGTAAATCGGAGGTTGTGATTTTAACCAAACCCAGTTCGTCGGTAAGTTAAATGGCACTTTTCACAGATACAAATCACAAAGTGCTTCACAATACAACCAGAAATATAAATAATAATATAAAACATTAATTAAAAGCTTGTTTGTATAGAAATGTCTTCAGCTGCTCTTTCAAAGAGTCGATGGAGTCTGTACAGCCTAAAGACAACAGAGCTCCACAGCTTTGGTGCCTGTACGTGGGACCAACAGTGACCTCTGACCTGACGACCTAAGTGCTCAGCAGGTCAGAGATAAACTGGGGAGCCTCACCGTGCAGAGCTCTAACAGATAAAACTACTATTTTAAAATGAAACCTAAAATTTACTGACAACCAATGAAGAGAAGCCAAAACTGGAGTAATGTGTGAGCTGTTGGTGCTGCAGCGTTCTGTACTGAAGGTCTGCTTTGGGTTGTAACACTAGTGAATAGCAGGTGGGCGGGGCTTCTCTGCTTCCAGTCAGGGATGACCATGACGAGGTCATGTACCCTGTCGCTGACATCCAGAAGCACTTTTGTTACTTTGTTTAATATGAGCACTGTACAGTGGATGTCCGTACTGGGAGGATGAGAGTGTGTTAGTGCTGTAATGTAAGGATAAAGGCCATTATCGCCATTTGTGGACATAAATTTAAAAAAACGTTTCTTTGTTTTTTCTGTCGTGTTGTACCAAACCCTGACTCACCAGTTGTCCTTCATATTAACTGTAACTGTTGTTACAGCGCTACTTTCTTTATCCATGAAAGCGAGTCACCCCAGCTGCAGCTGGCGCTCATCGTTTTCACTCTTTAGTTTGTTGACTGATCAGAAACAGTTCAGTGGATTCAGAGGGACGTAAACACAGCGTGCACGGCTGTGGCTTGCGATCTCACCTTGATGTTTCCTCCTCCAGGTGAATGGCTCACATTGTCCATGGAGCCCACTTTGGACTGAGCCTTTTCCCTAAAGTTCACTTTGTGAGACTCGATCTTCACATCGCCGCCTCCTGCAACACACACATGTACGCAGATGCAAGCTTGTGCAGTCACAGACAGCCTGTAGTGCTGATGTATTGATTCATTGTTATTGTTTTATGACTGCAAACTCAGAGCACACAGGTTTAGCTCACCAGGCTTGTGCTTAAGGTTGTCCTTGGAGCCCAGCTTTGACGTCACCTTACTGACGTCCACCTTCTTGTTGAGAATCTGCACCTGTTGAATGTCACAAATGTTCCTTCTTTAATCCACAGATTCGTGTAAAAATGCTCGACTGTGGTTGAATAAAAGGACCAATCAGAAAAAAGAAACCCAACGTCCTGATTATACTTTGAGTTACCAGCATCAGGACAAACAGCACGCTGAACAAACCGCATCTTCTAGTTTCTTCGTCCGTGTTGTAGAAAAATGTTTTTTTGTGAAATATGTTTGTGCTGAACCCACGACAGAGACTAAAGGGAGGAGCTTGGCACAGCATCATTGCAGGAAACCAGAAACCCCAGATTTCTCTCAGTGATTTTGTCCTTACAGAACCAAGACAGCCAATCAGAGGGCAGAGGCTCCTGTTGGGTTGAGTAGGGTTTAGTAGGTTAGTGGGAGGGCGGGACAACACAAGACAACTTTAAGGAAGCGAGCAGGAGTGTGAAGCAGGTTCTAGGGAGGGGCTTGTACCTAAGCTTGGCCAGCATGCCAACAACTACAAAGCTCCATTTTCCAGCCAAGAGCAGCATTTACGTTACGAACATCGTCTTACAGTTCTCTTCTTTACACTGTGCCTCTCTTACAGCATTTCATCTGTGGCCTTCCCTTCATTCGAGCCATTTTAATGGGCTCTAAATATCAGACTAACTGGCCGGGACATGTGGGCTCTGGTTGTGGGCCAGACAGTACTTACATTCCCTCCACCAGGAACATGCTTCATATTGTCCTTGGAGCCCAAGCGAGATGTGACGTGGCTGAAGTCCAGCTTTTTGGAGACTATCTGAACCTATATGGACACAGCATAGCAGCAAGAGGGGAGCAGAGAAGAGCGAGGGAAAAGAGGGGAGGAGATGATAGAGGAGAGGTGAGGTAGAACAGAAGCAGAAACAAGAAGAGAAAGTGCAGGGAGGAAGAAGTCACCATCACAGGTAGGGTTAGAAAGGAAAGGATAGAAGGCGGAGCGAGGTTCTCTTTAGCTAAACATAGCCGGTCGTTCAGCATCGCTGCTGTTTAAATAAGATGGAAACAGAGCACCAGGAGAAAAGGACAGCTGAAGGCCCCAAAGAGCACACCGAACCTGCTTTATGAAGCGCACACATGCAGCACAGCATACAGACGTGAACGTCTCGGACCCTCATTAAACTCTTTAAACGGAGACGCTGCCGCACACGTTGGTTAGCTGAACTAAACATACACCAAGAATTAAAACACACATATTATTTACAATACGTCAGGTTAGACTGCTAGACCCAACACACACATTCTGCATCCAAATGAGTTTAGTACGGTGGCCCTGAGAGGTCAAACACACCTTAACAAAACAACAGTAGACAGAAAAATGCAAAAGCTCATGAAACACAGCAGATGTCGAATAAAACACGTGAAAAATAGAAGAAATGCAGAAATAGCTAAAAACTAAATCACAAAGGAAAACAGAAGCGTTTCTGGGGACACGAGAAGTGACAAGCTAACAAGCTAACAGGCTAACAGGCTAAAGGTCAACATGTATCTACAGTATTATATGAAACACATCGATAAAACACACCTGCACCTCCCTCACAGCACCGATGAGTCCTCTGCTTCTATTCAGCATGTTTGAATGTTACTTGTAATGAGTGCAGTTCATTTAGTTTTGTGTCCCAGAAACACTCGTGTTTTGTTTCTGATTTAATTTTAAGCTTTTGCTGCAGTTTTTCCTACAATTGTTGTTTTTTATTCAACTTGTGTTTTTTGGTGTTTTTCTATTTGTTTTGTCACCCTGACCTACAATAAGACGGAAACAAAAGAAGAAGAGCAACAAGCTGAAAAGTTGAAAGGTCCATAGATGACGTCTGTAGCTGTCTGGGTCCAGAACATAGTTTGGTTGCACTGCAGTCTGTGAGCTCAGTAAGCACGTTCCTGATGAATTTATGCTGTAAACGTCTATTTTTAAAGTCCCACTAAACACAGCATGGTGTTCATGTGTAAATTATGATCAGTGGGTGGACCCACACTGGCCATGCCCATCTTTTATATACAGCCTAAGGTAATGATCACACGTACCAATCATGTGCAGGTGACTGTGTCCATGTGTGACTGATCTTTATCTGGACTTCAGTGACTCGGACGCCCGTTAACAGTTAACATTTAAATGAGTTAAGGTCAAAGAATAATTCGTGTGCTTCTGTCACTTTTGTAATGCAATGAACCTGAGAAAAATGCATTTAGACTCCCTGGATGGTGTATGGATCGTAACACGTTTGGAATCGAACGTTTTATCTTTGTCCACAAACTACAGATTTAGACTGGGAGAGCAGCGGCTTGCTTCAAACAGCTTCTCTGCATTGTGTTAACTCACAAGCTGCTTCAAACCCCAGGCCAGGGTTAATTATCTTGGTTAATTAATGAGCAGAGGGTTCAAATTTAATTACAAATTAACCATAAATAATCCGATAACTAATTTCCCCACAGACACGTCTGATGCCCGTGTTGGGAGAAACTGAGAGAACAGGAGGCGTGTGCAATTTCAAGAGCCTCCAGTATACTGGCTAGCCTGCTCTTGTGCTCTCACTGGGTCGAGTTAATAAAAAAACAACAGAAATGAGAAGCAGAGAAAGGCAACCGGAAAATATATCAACAGAAAAGAGGGTCATGGTGGGAGGATGGAGAGGGAACTCACTTTGCCCTGGCTGCTCTCTTTGGAGGTGAAACCCCTGCTCTGAGAGGAAGGAGGCACCTGGGGAGACAAGTCCACACAGGGTCAACAACAACACCTCGTTAAAAAACACAGGAGGACGAGGTCAGAGTGCAGAGATTGTTTGGAAGCACAGCGGTGAAGGTAAGGAGTGAGGGGACAAAAGAAGGAGGGGAGCGAGGAAGAGTGGAGAGTGCATGCACAAGCAGAACCCGATCAACCCCATCGACTCCACAGTACTCAGTGCTCTGCTGTTTACACCATCGGACTGTGAAACCAGGGCAACAACAGAACCAATGAATGAAATGGCATTTTTAAAATGATCATTTAAGGTTAATTTTCTGTGTTACTGCAAATTAATCAGCTTTTGTCCATCAAGTAAATGTTGGACTTCCTGTAGCAACGACCGCCTGATCTCATATCTTAGCTGTTATTTTGTTGACATTCACAGAAAACTACACGAGACCAGTGTCGTAAACCTTTTCAACATCCATCCTCTTTCTAAAGAGCCTTGATGGAAGTTGTGTGTCTACAATGACAGTAGATGTACATGCAGAGGAAATCCCACGCAAAAAAGAGAAGAAGCAGAACTATGGGGACCATTTTACTTCAGTGAGTGAGCTGATAGGCTTTAGTGGGTTGGACAGGTAGGAACCCACAAGAGGTCAGCGTCAGACGTGAAATCAGAGTTGCACAGTCCACTTCCTGTTAGTCCATGTGCAGTCGGTGTCAGAGAGCACATGCCACACTCATACAGCGGTGAAGACCTACCTTCCCTCCTCCGGGCTGGTGCTTCATGTTGTCCGTAGAGCCGATCTTGGAGCGGACGTTGCGGACATCGGGAGCTGTGGCGGGGCGAGCTGTGCTCCGGGAAGCGGTGGTCGCTGTGGTTGAAGAGGCGGCCCGCGGGGCGCGGGGCACCGGGGGCTTCTTCTCTGGCCCCGTGCCTGCGGCGGAGGATGGCGTTGCTGGTTTGGCTGCTGTGGTTCGTGTGCGGGAGGCAGTGGTGGTGGTGGTGGAGGCAGTGCTGCGGGTGGTGGTGGTGGTCTTAGGCTTGCTTGAGTCAGCTAAAGGGAGAAAATAATTATACAGAGCTTTATAGATCTCTCTGCCAAACTGGAGTTATGATCGCAGCTTTTTCAAACCAGACTTAGAAAAAAAAAAGAGGGTAAAACAGCAAAATAAAATATGGTGGGCATGCATATCCAAGGCAGGAGCCCCCGGACACACAAACCACTCCACCACGTTAGGTAGCGATTCACGGACGCTATACCAGTCTGAGGTGGTGAAGAGAGAGCTGAGAGTGAAAGCAAAGCTCCCACTTTACCTGTCGATCTACGGCCCTACCCTCACCTACGGTCACCAGCTGTGGGTAGTGACCAGAAGGATGAGATCGCGGGTACTCTCCCTTACAGATGGGTGAGAGGGTGAGAAGTTCAACCATCTGGGAGGGCTCAACTGGAAAGGAGCCAGTTGAGGTGGTTCGAGCATCTGACCCTGAATTTCTGAGCAGCAGTGTATAAATACTGCCACAAGCCGACTTCCTGTCTTTATTGTAAGCTAGGATAATCACCTCTGGCTTTATATTTAATGCACAGCTCTTAATGTAAAGCTCGGTTATTTCCAATGATGTTAAACTCTCTGTTAAGCATCTTAAAGATGCGTTTTCAGGAAGACTAAGAGTTCCGACATTATTGCTCCGCGTCTTCTCAAAGACGCATGAGGGCTAATAACGAACACACAACGCTGCCCGTTATCAACCTTAGCATAAAAACCTAAAATTAACATTACAGAAAAATATACAGCGGTGCAAAAACCCCGTCTGCATCCTTTTCTCTGGTACAGTCACCACACGTATCTTTTAAAGGGGAGATATTCAAACACCATTGATTTTCAGTGCTGTAATCCTCTCTGAGTAAAGACACTTTAGCTCCAGCATCCTAAGCCAGCCTGCACTGATGCAGTTCAATTCAAATCTGTCAGTTCACACACTTTGGGCTGGACTGTATGCCAACTCTTCTTTCAGAGCGCTGAGGCATCCTGGACCACGTGTCCTGCTGTCAGTCCTCCCCGAGAGCCTGTCGGATATCTCCGGCTCCCGTTAAGACATATTTAACGGAGGAAATCCTCCCCTCGCCTTCATGTTTCTAAAGAGTAATTTGACTTTCTGCATGAACCCTGGCAGCTTAGACGAGCTGAGGCTGCATCAGCAAAGAGCTGCAAACTCCTGTCAACAGCAAGGGGACAGTAATCCACAGGCTGCTGCGGTGAAGGTTTTTAACTCTCCAGAGCCTTTCAGCAGTAAAGCCTCCCTCTGCATAAGCCTGCCCAGCATTGTCACGGTCGGACACAATGAGTGCGTTCTGGTGCCGCAGTCCTGCTGACAGCTCTCCTGGTGCCAAAACAAACTACTCTGTCAACAGCAGGAGAAAAGCCACAAACGCGAAGTGAGGAGAGGATTACAGAGAAGAAGAAACAGGAGAGAAACATATGCAAAGAGACGGCACAGATGGGAGGGGGCACTGCGGAGTACCACGGGATCCTTTCCCTCATCACATCAATACCAACTGCAATACAACTGTCTGTATCTACACTGGACTGTGCAGCACTCTAACTAAAGTATTGTCCCATCTTGAGAACAGAACATGCACCACAGTGTCGACCCCCGAGCGGACGAGCTGTACACAGTGGCTTCAGTACACCTGTTCAACAGCTTGTTAATGCAGATAACTAACTGAAAGCACTTAGCCAAGCAGGTATGGTCAAGATGACCAGCTGAAGTTTAAACTGAGAATCTGAATGTGGAGAAAAATGATCGACTGTGACCTTGAACCTGGCTGTCGGTGCCAGATGGGTTGGCCTTTATAGAGACCGGTCTGAAAAATGCAGAAGACCACACCTCATGTCAGCAACGAACACAAAACAGGCTACAGTTCACACGAGCTCACAAACAGACTGTACAACAACCTGGTGTGATGAGCCTGAGAAGGGTCAGGATTAAACTACAGGTGTACACAGCATCAAAGGTCGGATCCATACGTATCAGCGGTTCACAGCTGAAGCACATTCTGCTCTTAGCGTTAGCTTTCTGAGCTGGATGTGGAGCAGGAGATCTGTATGATGCTGTCATCTAAAAAAGGACAAAGCCCTCTGAGGAGCGTTTCCAGCTGAACCTTGTTGAATATGTGCCATAAAGAGTTAAAGCAGTGCTGTAACCCAAACAGAACCCGAGCCCGTACTCGCTGCACTCAGCTGATTAGTGGGCGTGTTTTACTCGTCTGTGCCACGTGTCAGAAGACTCGGTAGCTCTAAGGTGGCACAGGCAGACTCTCACTGCACCCATACTGTATATATAAGTGTGGCCACGGATAGTTCTGCTCAACCCCATCACACCTGAGTCCTCATGCTTTATTTTCTCCAACAGTTCTAACTGCATGCACTTCATTGTGACTCCGTCTTAGTCTATTTTTTACCTTCTTTTGTTTGTTGCACTAATGTAAGGTGACCTTGAGGGTCTTTAAATGTGCCTATAAATAAACTGTATTATTATTATTAAATGTATTATCTGCAAGTCTTAGAATGACCGAGCCACAAACATGTGCTTACACATGTACTAAAAAAGGAAAATAAAGAGACTACACACACAGGCGTCTGAGCCAGCCCGAGAGAATATAACTAATACTCTGAGCGAGGCCTAATGAAACTGCTCTGCTCGTACTAACGACAAAGTCAAAGTCTAATAAGGTCGGACACTGTAGTGGTTTCTACCTGTCGAAGTCCTCGGGGCGCTGGGTTTCTTCTCCTCTCCTGGTTTGCTGTCTGTCTTAGAGGCTAAAAAGAAAATGTTTAAACCTTTGTCAGTCGTGTAATTTATCAACACAATAAATAAACCGAGTGTAAAGAAAGCCACACACATACCCAGAGGCTTTCTGGCTGCAGCAGTGGTAGTGGTGCGAGTAGATCCTGCCGTGCGCACTGGTGCAGTGGTTTTACTGGCTGCTGTGGCAGCAGACGTGTTTCTGCTGGCTGAACCTGTTTGATTTGAGGCAGCAGTGCTGGACTTTGTCACTAGGGGGCGCTTCTCTGTTGTTGTCTGAAAAGAAAGAGAAAAATAAATCTGGGCGAGGTAATATGTCATCCAGGAAGAGAGAGAAGAAACAAATGAATATGGGCAAGCATCTGCGGAGGGATATCAAATCAACAAAACAGGCAGCAGCAAATTAGGTCACAAAGCATCTTCAGTGTGCCTGGATGTTGTGATCAGTCCAGCAAATGTTCGCTGGCCTCACTGAGATATTCAGGTCAAACATTTTGCCCCAATTGGCGGAAGATATGGACCCAAAGCCCTCAACGATGGTTACACATTTCACTCAGCAGCGTGTTTGCCTCTTGTAACCCTCAGAGCAGGCTAACCTTCACATTCAGCCGAGCCGTCCTGCAACATGAGTCACCCTGCACCCCTGCAGCTCCATCAGGGCTGTTAATATGTTGTTGGTGCAACAGTGTTTACCTTTAAGGAGCTCAGCAGAAGAGGCTGACAGAAGGTTGACCGCTCTTTTTGAGGAACAAGGCATTAAAGTGGACAAGCCAATTAATAAATGGAACTTTTTATTCTATTTTATTGCCAACTCACAACAACATTTGACCCGAGGTGCTTTATATTGTAAGGTAAAGACCCTACAATAATACAAAAGGCCAACAATCATATGAGCCCCTATGAACAAGCACTTGGTGACAGTGGGAAGGAAAAACTCCCTTTTAACAGGAAGAACCCTCCAGCAGTCCCAGGCTCAGGGAGGGGCGGGGCCATTAGCCATGAAAGGTTAGTGTCACAGCTTCGTCCTGACATAATATCAGTTCCATATACAGACAAACTAATTCTTATAACTGCATGTTTGCAGCTCCTGCGGTGGATAAAAACCAATATCTGCATAGTTATTATAAAAACCACTCGTGTGTTTGTCTGAATTCAACACATTTTCATATAACACACACGGCTACAGTAACACACTCCTGTTCATTCAAACGAGAGGCACAGCTAAATGTTTCAGCGTGTTTAACCCTCTTGGCTTTTTCCTGCATTTCCAGCTCACAAACTTTACATGCATTTACATTTTCACCGTCTCTGTGAGCCTGTGCACGCAAACAGACCAGATGGCAAAGATTCATGACCACGGGGGAAACAGACGGTTGTTAGAAACTCCGCTGATCCTAACTTTAGTTAGAAAAAGCCGAAGAAGTAAGAAATCTGTTGTCCTGATCGATGTGGATGAGGTTTAATAAAATCACTTCAAAACATAAGAAGGACTCATTGTGATGACGTCAATCGTGCAGCTCTGTGTAACTGAGCAGGCTGCTGCCGCTGACCGCTTCCTGTTAGCTAAAACTTACCTTGGGTTTAAGCTCACGTGTCGTGCTGGTGGAGGATGATGTGAGGCGGCTGGCAGAAGTGGTGGAGGGTCGCTTAGACCCTGCAGCTGTTGTGGAAGGTGCTTTAGCTGTGGTTGTTTTTTTGTCTGTAGTGTGGGGGGTGGAGGTGGCGACAGAGGATACGGGACGCTTAGTCAGGCCTGGAGCA
The DNA here is from genome assembly GCF_057381845.1 of Rhamphochromis longiceps. Lineage (NCBI taxonomy): Eukaryota > Metazoa > Chordata > Actinopteri > Cichliformes > Cichlidae > Rhamphochromis > Rhamphochromis longiceps. Next base: position 3,426,322 of record NC_140565.1, read on the forward strand.
GGACCAGCAGCACCTGCAGTGCTCGGGCGCATTTTGGCAGCTGCGCTTGGTTTGGTTGCCCCGGCAGCAGGCTGCGATGCAGGACCGACACGCAGGAGATGGATGGATGATGGATGGAGGGTAAAACCAAGGAAACCAAGGAAAATGGATAAAATTAACAAAAATGGGTGGTAACAGGAGCAGGGTCAAGCAGCACAAGCAGCAATTACATCACAAAGTCACAAAAAGTGAGTACAAAAAAACAGAAAACAAAAACAACTAACACTTAGCATTTACTCTGTCGCTTCAAGGCAGTAAACAAACACAACCAGGACAGACGCTTAGGCAGCATGCACGCTCGGTTTTTAAAATGCGCTCATGCCATCCTGTCCGCTCCCACGCTGCACGTCTCAGATGCTTTCAGCCATCATGTCCGTATTCAGCCTGATATTTATTAGCAGTTTGGATGATTTATGATGTAAGATGCAAACTGCCGTGAAATCGTACACTGCTATCATTTCGACTTGTTACCGCATTACTGTAGCCAACATTTGGGTATTACATTTGAAATTCCACCCTGAGTGGGGCGTTACCCTCGCTGTGATACTAAAACAGTGTTTTATCAGAATGATCCTAAGCATACGTCAAAGCAACATTTCACTCTTACACCTTCCACTGATCCCTACCTTGGTCTTCCTGTCTGCCAGCTCTTTGCTTGGTGTTGAAATGCTTCCATTGGCTGAGGGTTTGGTAGGTTTCTTCGCCTTGTCTCCGTCTGCCTTTGCAGCCTTGTCCTTCTTCTCGTCTTTCTTCTCAACCGTCTTTTTGTCTTCCTGCGTTTTGTCCGGCTTCTCTTCCTTCTGTGTTGTTTTTTCCACCGGCTTCTCAGACGGCTTCACCGCCTCACCGTCTTTCTCCGTCTTCTTGGCCTCGCCTGCGTCAGCCTTTTCTGTCTTGGCGTCTTCCAGCTCCGCTGTCGCCTTTGTCTCCGTGTCGGCCTTCTTCTCTGTCTGGTCACAGCTGGTCTCGAGCTTGACGGATGTCGGCTGTTGCTCTGGGGTCTTTTCCACTTTGTTGATGTGCTGCTCTTTGCCGTCCTTCATTTCTGTGATCTCGGGCTTCTCTGTGGTCTTGTTCTCTGCTTTGTCCTCCACTTTGGACACTTTGGACTTGTCATTTTGTGCGATTTTGCCCACATTCTGTGCTTTCTCGACGTCAGCCTCCAGCTTTTCTGTAGCCTCCACTTTTTCTTCTTTCTCTGTCTTCTCTGCTTTATTTATCTCTGATTTGTCTGACAATTCTTCTGCTTTCACTTCATCCTCTTTCTCGGGCTTTTGTTGCACAGGCGGCACTTTCTCTGTTTCCATCTCTTTTTCAGGCTCCCTTTGTTTTTCATCCACCTTTTCTATCAGATTTTCTGCCTCCTTTTGATTTCTATCCACCTTCTCTTCCCGTTTCTCTGCCTCCTTCATTTTGTCTTTTTCTCCCTCTTCCTCCACCTTAACCGGACTCTCACTGCTCGTGAACTCAACCTTTACACTCTTCTGCTCGACTTTATCCACAGGGTCAAACAGGTCCACCTTCTTCACACTCTCCTCCTTCTTCTCCTCCTTCTTCTCCTCCTTCTTCTCCACCTTCTTCTCTGTCATTTCTGATTTTACTGAAAAGAAAAATGACAAAAATGTTTTTTTAAATAAAATGAGAGTCAATAATAGCAGAGTTCATTCAGACAGTTACGCAGTCCCACAAGAACAAGCTCCGGCTCAGGACAGAAACCAGGAATTCACCACAGACTTCAGGCTCATGTAAATCTGTCCACAGCGCATAAAGAGAACCAACAAACATCTCTGCTGTTGGTTCAAAGCTGCAGCTTCTCACTGAATCCTCCGGCCACACCAACACAGAGATCACAGTAAATACTGTAGAACAAAAGAAATCTGTTTTTAACTTTCGTGCTGGTTTACTTTTACTGGACAAACTGGACGAAAGCACAAAAATATGTGATTTGATTCCACGACAAGCTCTGAGGGAAGTGAGCCTCTTACACAAGTTAAAATAAAAACTGAACTCCAGCTTTTAAGTTCACTGGTGAGGAAGTTACTGTGCTTATGAACAAAACATGAAAAGAGAAGCAAACATGCATCTGAAAACCGACTTCACTGAGCAGTAAAAACAAACTCATTCACGGGTTTAGATTTTTGAAGCACTCTGTAGTTGGTTTTTCAGTCTCTCTGTATTTCTCCGTCTTGAGCTTCCCTGTCTGTTTATGTGTGTTTCACGGGTTATAGTAACTTCCTGTTTTATTTTGACAGTAACCTTTAATTGTGCATTCTGTTTCACTTCCTGTCTTTGCTCTTTTCCTGCCCTTGTGATTGTCTCGTCTGTTACTCTGCTCTGTGCTCCCCGACTATCATTGTGTCAGCTTATCCAACCTGTCCTGCGTTTCCCTCCTATCAGCTTCCAGTGGATTCACCTTTAAAGGGAATTTTCATTGGGAAGTGACTTTTTCAAAAAGCTAATATATGTAGAATTTCCAGTTTTACACCTTCCCACCTGTTGTGCCAGTCCTTCACAGTCCACCACCAGCAAATGAACATTTTGAAAAGGTTCATAAACGGAAGCTGTTTGGTTTTTGTTTTAAAGACAGATCTCTTTGGTTTGGTTAAAAAACTAAATCTTAGGTCTGTTTGTTTGATATGTTATTTTTGTTTAAGCGTTCGACAGACAAAATTAACCCCAGCCAAAATTTAAAGGCAACAGGAAAACTTATGAACTGAAAACTTTCAAACTGAACTTGTGAACGTGGAGCAGACAGCAGATCTGGAGATGTTGCTTTCCCTCACGCTCACTCGCTACAATGAAACATGTGCATCATTTGTCCTCCAGTGATGATGACCCAACAGTGGGGTGAACCGAGTCCCATCAGAGCCGCTCACTCTGTGTCCCAGCTAAGGAGCTGGATCCCTTCATGTCCACATTTATGAAATGAACATGACATAACTGATTCAGTCCTGCCCTCCAACCTCCTGTGGAGGACAGAAGCGATGCTGTGCAGACGTCACGATCCATTAAAGAATATTGCATATTATATCAGTGCCCTGTACTCACAAAATGACTGTTTAATTATTATTTTATATGCTCACAATCAGTGTTGACACCAGAAAGGAATGAAGCTTGATATAAAATGTGTTTTCTCATGTAAATGCATTAATCCTTTAACAGGCCACAGTCATCCATGAGCAGCATAAAGAGCAGCCGTCATGCTGAAGCCATTGTGACTGAATTTCAGCCACAGATGGTTGTCAGATGGAGCGCGCTTGTGTTTTATAGGCAATTCATGAAGAAATGTCACATCATTTAGGCTAATGGGGAGATAATGAGTCATCTTGATTATTCAGGAGCCATAAGTAGCTCATTTGTCAGCATGTAGAGACCTGAGTGTGGTGGGACTAGGCCTGATCTGTGTCTATCTCTGACAGGACAGGAGCTGGCACAGAGTAAGGTCACCAGTGGGATTTTATGGGACAGCCAAGCGGCAGACGGTTGGCCTACAGAGACGATGGGCTTACAGGGGGAGGAGCTTGTTTCAGACAGGATGAAACGAGGCTGCACTGACACCCAGGAAAGGAAACATAAGGAATATATTAAACTGGGGCTACGTCCACACGTACACGGGTATTTTTGAAAACGGAGATTTTCCGTTTTAAAAAATAATCCCGTCCACACGTAAAGGCAGAAATGAAGGAAAACGCTGCTATGAACATGCCAAAGCAGCAGGTGGCGCTAGATTCCTAACCGTGCAGAAATGTTGGCCAATCAGAAGTCTAGAAGCCTCGGTGGGAAAAAGTAAACAAAGCTGGGGCATAGAAGCAGAACAGAGTCGTATGTGTGGAGGGACAGTAACTGTGTGTATATGTAAGCATTTAAACACTGCAGAGAGTAGAATTAACAGTATTGTAGAAATTCATTTCACCGAAACAATAACGTGGCGCACAGTGTGACGTCAAAAAAGGCGTACACCTTTGACGCTGTGTTTTCTCCGTTTTCCTCGTCCACACGTAAATGCAAAAACGGAGTTTTCAAAAATCTCCACCCTGGCCGGAGTTTTTAAAAATCTCCGTTTTCAGTGACCAAAAACGCTGTTTACGTGTGGACGAAAGGTGCAAACGCATAGAAAAATCTGCGTTTTCAAAAATACCCGGGTACGTGTGGACGTAGCCTGGGAATCATGCAAAGCTAGGCGATGTAATCTAGTGGAGTCCAAGAAAGAGTTTTGGTGCCGGAAAAGCAAAATAGTCTCCTCAAAAAAAGGGAAAACCCCAAAATACGGACTTAAATTAAGGACACATAGTGCACTCAACAAACACAGGCTGTTCAGCTTTGGGGTGAACAGACTGACAGGGAAAGTTCACACGACACGCAACTACTCAGGCCTGGGACTGCACACAGCAGAGCCAGTGAACATAAAGAGGTGATTATACACAACTGAAAGCTGAGCTATGATAACAAGAGAAGAACAAACCAAAGTCTATTTTCTATACAGCAAACAACGAGCAACTCAGGAGATCAACCCGAGCCCCTAATTAGAGCAGAAATGTGATCCGTCTCACAGCTGTGGTGAAAATGGCTTCATTTAATCAGCCAGCAGGAGGTGACTCCCAGCCCACGCTCCCACAGCCCACTGTGTGAGACTCTCCCACAGGAGGCCTCAGTCGATTTCATTTATTTCTGCTGATTGTGCCATAGTTAGTCACTATTTCACTGTTGTCGGCACAGCAGACAGAACACTGCTGGATACAAATGACTGTAGGCACAGACAGAGGTGCTGACAGGGCACAGGAAAGCATGGTTGTAGGATTTCAGTCTACTTCAGTACCCGAAGTGTTCTCGTTCTTTTCTCTGCTTGCGCAGACTGTTGTTGTGATTTAGCTCGATAAAACTGAACTGACCTGAAAAATGAGGAAAAACAAACCAAAACAAAAAAAACAACGGTAACGGGGCGGCCATTTTGGCTCCTTTAACTGCTGTTCTTGTTTCGGTTTCACCGATGCGTGCTGTATGGTAGGACGCTGCATTGTGTATCAGGCCCTGCTCCTGCAGTAGAACAGTGAGTTTTTCCTACGTTGCACGGCCCCGACTTGCAACAACCTGCTTTATTAGCAGGTTGTTGCAAGTGTATGAACCACGGCTCAGGACAACAGAACAATGAGCATCTGGGTGCAATGAGCCAATTTATCTGAAGGTTTCATTAACATAATGATAACACTTACAGCTCATTAAGAGCCGTTAAGCTTAGACTCTCCTGAAAGGAACTGACTCGACTCAAACCTTTTTCCTCTGGCCTTATTAATATGATAAAATATGCCCACTCCAGTCTCTTAAAACGAGTCAGTGTCTGAATTTCAAAGAGAAGAGTAAAAACAGAAACGTCTGACACGTGGAAAGCAATAACTGGGATTTCTCTGCATTTTTATGCACAAATTGCCTTACTGGGAAAATTTCCACCGGGCTCTTTGGACTTTGGATACTGACCTAACATGCACGGTTCATGAAGGTTCATGAAGGTTTCTTACCTTCAGATGTTAAAGATAAGACGCTTTCGATTTTACACTCTGTAATCAATCTTTAGCCAATGAATCGCTCAAGATGAAATTGTGTTAATAACCGAGGCTTCAGCCATTAATAAACGATTCAGGATTAATGTGTAAAGCCGTCCTTTTGCTCCTCAAGTGGATTATGTAAATCAGCTCTTTCAGATGCCACCTCATTAAAACTCCCCGCTCCACCTCACTACTCAGCACAAGCTCAGTGGCTGAGAGATCGTCAACAATGGTTTTAGTGTTGTGTTCGGCCTTTTGGTAGAAAACACGCTGTGGAGTTGTAGCAGCACAGAAAACAGACTTTGTGATTTACTGTCCTCTGTGTTACTCTGCAACATTTGGGCCTCACAAGAGTCCAGGCTAACACCACTTAATCAATGAACACTGTGTGCACTTGGCTTTAACTCCTTTACAGGCTTGCGGCATAACCGCTGCGTGTTACATTAGCGTAGGTTAACTGTTGGCATAAATGAGGTTGCTCTCACATCCTGTCACTTGCAGTCAAGGACCTGTTTGAAATCATTTCTTATGGCATACAAAAGTTTGCTTGTATATGCAAATATGACACGGAAGAGGAACAACTGCAGTTCCTCTAACCACCACCTGTGAAAGTGGAGTCAATGCTAATGCTAATAAAGAATTTAGCACTCCATCCTCTGGTCTAAATATCGTTACTACTGCCTCATTTAACAATAAATAAATAAATAAATGCTGGTGGCCACCTGTGCTACCCCCAGCCTCCTGGCCCATATGGAAAAGAAACAGAAAAAGCTTGTGAAAGACTTGCATCAGCTTTAGCTTGCTTCATATAGTGAATCATAGAAGGCTTATCCAAAACATACAAGTTTCATTTATATCATTTTTCTAGGGATCTTATATCTGTTTTCACTCTTGTGTGCTTTTCATATAAGTTTCACGCAAGACAGATACAAACTTTATAAGATTTATATATATATATTTTCCATATTGGGGTATTAATTTGAAAATCTTAGATTACTTCCTTCTTCAGTTATTGCATCGAGGTCTGGGTCACTGACATTAAAAGCAGGGGTAAAATAACCAAACTAAACAAAAAGCACATGGTAGCAACAACACTACGGTCACGACGGTATTACTAAATGTGAAAACGGGTTTCTTTGTTGTTGTTTCTTTTTTATCCTGGTAAAAGAAAAAAATTATACTAAATGTGGATACAATGTTTGTGTTTTGACTGAGTTGCGACAGCTTTCTCCAGATTGGATGCCCCTTACAAAAGAACATTTGAACAGGAAGTAGGAGGGGCTTCTGTACTCTCACTGACATCATTCAGAGCTTTTAGCTCACTGCCAGCTGACATCATTATGTAACAACCACCCCAACCGGTGGCAGCAGATGGCCCCGCCCCTCCCTGAGCCTGGTTCTGCTGGAGGTTTCTTCCTGTTAAAAGGGAGTTTTTCCTTCCCACTGTCGCCAAAGTGCTTGTTGGGTTTTTCTCTGTATGTATTATTGTAGGGTCTACCTCACAATATAAAGCACCTTGAGGCGTTGCTGTGATTTGGTGCTGTATAAATAAAATTGAATTGTAATGTTCAATGCAACCGTATATATAAATGTGGCCATGTTTGCGCCTCCAGCACTTAGCACCACTAATTGGTTCAAGTTAAAATCGTAGTTATGTATTTTGAACTGCATGATTGATTTTCCGAACTGAGATGCTGTAAGATTGAGCTCAGTTTCTTTGGACACTAAGCTTCTGAGGTTGTCCAAAAGCAGCAACAATAACAACTACTAATAAAAATGACATAATAAAAGCTGCACTATCTGATCTCTGGGGGAGGGGTGTGAGTCTGTGTTATCAAAGACGTGCTTTTCCTGTAAATGCTTTCAGCGCCATGCTTTTAACATGATCGGGTCGAGTTGCACTGGAGACTCCATGGAACCATTTGCTCGATGCTTGGGGCCATATTTCTGCCACAAGCGGATCAAAAAACAAATCTTTCTTCTTTTTAAATTCCTTCCCATCTTCATATTCTATACATCTTCCCCATACTCACATCCCAGACCTTACTGTCTAAATCCTTCACTTCCTGCTCTTCGTCAGGGCTGTACTCACTCGTTTGTATCACTGTCACCATGCATTTTGCCTTGTTGCCTGTTCCCTTTCCCAACCCCCTTTCATCTTTTTCTGTATGAAATCTGCTCATCGTCACCCCGATGACCCCTCCAGAGAGATGGAGCTATGACCAAGCTGCAGCTCAATGCAGATTTGTGGTTAATACAATAGAGATTCATGCACTTCCCTGAAATACAGTATCACAAAAAACAAAAAGAATCTTTGAAAGTAAAGCGATTTTTCTAAGTTTAGATATCTCCATGACCTTGGTAAACCAAAACAAACAGATGCATACAACACACAACCTGTAGCTAAATGACTCTGGACTTCAGGGGGTGCAGAGAAATAAACATTACTGGCCTACATTGGCCTGGCTGGAAGCCTCTGCCACTCTCTGGGCCAGCAGCAGCAGAGAGCAGAAGAAGCCACAGAGAGAAAAAGCAGACAAAGCAAAGGAGAGACTTGTTAAACGCCCCACCCTGATGGTCCAAGTTTCAAAGTTTGTGACCCCGTTTTGGTGACGGTCATCTTTGGATATGACGGTGACCCGCTTTCAGCCATCTTGGCTGTGCCGGCCCTCACCGGGAATCTAATGAGCATTCAAAGTAACAGGAACAGAGGAGAAAGCGCTAGAACGAGATGGAGAGCGTGATGGAAGCACAGAGAACGAGAGGAAATGAGTCTGGACAAAGACAGAACAACCATCAGTTTTAACAAGCTGTGCTATATCCCGACCCCGAATCCCAGTGTCAGCCGGAGGGAACGCTGCTACACAACCTCTCCCTGCAAGCTCATTGTGCTGCATTAGCACGAGCACATCCACTTACACGTACAGGTAGCCAGACGGGGGAAATTCAAAGCTCCATACCTGTTGTTTCAAGCACGGACACACTCATTTGTTTTCTTCACTCACTCCACGCACAACAATTGTAGCTAAAATACACACTGTGTGCTAGACCAACACAACCAGACAGATGCTACCATCGTGGAATTTTAATGAGCCCATGTGGGGTGCGAGGGGTAGCTGCTCCCACTGCTGTCGACTTTTCTCAGCTTTTCGTTCTCTTTTGTTGCTCCCCATCTCTTTCCCGTCTGGCACTCTCCCTATTCGTCTGGCTCGGCAGCTTCCCCCGGAGCCATTCACGAGCTCAGATCCTTCTACTACAGTAACATTCAAGGAAGCCATGCTGTCTGATTCACGGCAGTCTGACAGAAGACAACTTAATCAAGATGTCAACCTGCTAATTTTCTTGCTTGTTTTCTACTCTCCATTTCAGCTGCTGCATTCTCCAGCCATGCATACTTTACCTCTTTGAAAATGACAACAATGAACAGATAGCCATAAAAACCTACATAGCTATATATTAGACGTTTACATCCATGACACTGTATTAACATAGCACCAGTTTAACAGAACTAAGTTTCCTCATTTGACAGATCTGCCACTGGTCTTTTAAAACTGGTATTAAAAGACAAGACTGGTGTCCACCTACCATCCACTGTCATGAAGGGGTTAGTGCTGGAGTTCAGGCAGAGGCTGCTATAGACACCAGTGTCAAGGTCATCATCGTCATCAATGTCCTGTGCCTTTGTTGATATGTTTCCAACTCTAAAGGTTAAATCTGCACCAGTGTTCAGTTCAGCATCCTCTTTACTCCCATCAAACTCTACAGTCTTGTTAGAATTAGCAGCTTTCTCATCACTGTGTGAGCTTAGAGCTTCAGCAGATCCAGCGTTCAAGCTGCTTAACCCCTTGGGACTGAGAGGCACTGGAAGCACAATGCCCCCTGCCTCTTTCTCCATCCCAAAACCCTCCACTGGGGCTTCTAATAGAGAGAGTGGGAAGCCAGCGCTGCCATCCCTCAAAGGAGGAAATGGGGAGAGGCAGAGGCGGGGTTCGGGTGGGGATTGCCGTAGGTCGATATGTGTGGCACCAGCTGCTGAGAGCGTGGGGGGAGGGGGCTGATCTTCGGCAACAGTTAGCGAGCGTTTCATGGAGTGCGGTGAGCGACGAAGACCGCTTAAAGGTGACGCCACCTGGTCCAGCCCTGCCTCGTCGCCACAGGGGTATTTATCAGGGAGCTGTAGACTGGTGGGTACCGACAGGTGGGAACATTCAGACATTGCTCGCCTCATGGCCTTCCTCTGCTGCTCAGCTCGCCCAATAAAACAGGGCGCCAACTCCTCCTCCTCCTCTTCTTCCATCTCCTCCTCACTGTTGTCCACTGAGGAGCCCTTTGACAGCTGTTGAGCTCCCGAGGCTACACCGGCTCCAGCCACATTCTCATCCGCCCTCTCCAAGTGGTTGTCACTGACTACTCCTATGACGCAGTAGTTGGGGGCCACCTGGGGCATGGCAACTTTTGTGCTTGATTCGGCAAAACATGAGCTGTTCCAGTGTTCGGATGGAGAGTCTCCATCTACTGGAGAAGCCTCTGTCAATGAGGCTCCTACTGAGTGGGGAGGCACTGCACTAGTAGGCGATGGCAGCTCCATACACCTGGCTGGAGATCCAGGAACTGGTGGTAGAGGGACCCTGCCACCAGATCCCATGGCAGAGGGCATTCTTCCTGGGGAGGCTGGGGAGGGGGATGGCGAGGAGGAAAGAGGGCTGTCCGGGCTGTCCCCTGCACTGCCCAGGGAAGCATTGCCCATCGAAGTGCTTCCCGACATGCCCCCAACTCTGACCGGCACCTTCAGCTCTGCGTCCATGCCACCTCTGTCTGGACGCTCAAAGAAGCAAAGCTTGTCTTCATCTGTGAGTCCGTCTGAAGCCATAGGTCTGTCGCCTACCACCAAGCCCCTCGGGGTACCCGTGTCCTTGGCTGTGGGGTGCTGCCAATCCCAGCTCTGAGCTGGCACGCTGGGCGACAGGGACGGCACCTTGCACAGCTCACTGTACTCTGAGAAAGGAGAGCCAGGCTGCTGATCAGAGAGAGAAGACATGCTGTCTCTCTATTCTCTCCCCTTTCTTTGTTTCCAAGCCTGCAGCTGTCTCAGGTGTCTAAGAGGTAATCTCTACCACTCCGCCTGTCTCGCTCTCTTTCCTTTGTTGTCTTGTGCTGTTGCCGTTTTGCGCTCTGCAACTCCAGGTGTGTGTCTGTGTGTCTCCACACTGAAGTCAAACACACACTGAGGCTGAACTGGATGTGCCGCTCTCTCCCCTGCTCCCTCTCTCTCTCTCTGGTTCTCTCACTCATTATTGGAGCTGTCATGTGACCCAGTTGTGGAAGTCAATTGGCTATAGCCAGCTCCCGGAACCCGCCCACTGTGGTGGAGTGAGTAAGCCCCCTCCCATCTACTTTTCTTTTTCACTCTTTTCCCCCTCTAGACCCCTCTCTGTTATTCTGTCTCTTGGCAAAAAGTACAACGTGTACACACACACACACACACACACACACACACACACACACACACACACACACACGTGCGTGCGCGTCACATGTCATTAAGCATGTAGATTTTCAACCCTCTAAAAAGATGATTTTACACACACTTACAGAAAAAGTGCATTCTTCCGTGTAAGCTTTGTGTCACAGCAGATGTAGGAGTCATTAAAGACAGACATGCCATGCAAATACAGTTACACACTTTCAGGCTAACGCGCACAAACAGTCGAGCCTGTAAGCGTTGGCTTCTTGCACGCAAACACTTTCAGCTCCATTTCGCTTCATCATCATCATCGCACAAAAACTGCAATTTCCACTAAACGTGGCACAGTGTTACTGGAGCTGTTGGGGCTGAACAAATGGACAGGATTCATCACATTTATCGTTTTATTTTACAGTACAGTGACAACTTCACAGCAAAATGTCAAGAACATCCAAAATAGCACAAATCTGTCCTCAGCTACAGAAGAATCCGGCCTGTGCTGGATAAATAGATCCCTCTGAAACATGTCCCACAGCTTCATGGATCAAAACAAGACGGCAGGTGACAAAGACGGTGCTCCCTTCAGCGTTTTTGTCTCTAGGCCTTTTTTGGTAGCACGCCTTTATTTAGTATCGCCTGACAAAACAATGAAGTTTATCGTGCGTAAACAGATAATCTGAGGTAAAGGTCGCAATGTGGTGCAAAAGTAACGGTGGACTGGAGGGAGAGTGTGATGGTTTTAGTTTGATATGTGTGTGTCCAGTGCCAGTCAAAACAGCCGGCGGTTACACTCATTCCCGCGGCTGCCGGTTTGGACTGAGGGCTGAGTGTCAGCAGGAAACCATGATTTATAACAAGCAGACAGGCACACGGGGACAGAGCGAGGTGGCAGGGCTGAAGATGAGGAGTATGCAGACAGACAAGAGCAGGAAAAGGGAATCAGAATTGGAAAAGTGAAGGAAAACAACACAGAGGAAAAGGAAATGTGGAAAGGATACTGAGCACAGCGCTCAGATAGAGCAGAAAAGAGCTATTTAAGAACCAATGCATTTACCATCGACCAGCCAAGAAGAAGCACCTCTGCCTCAGTTTGTGACCAGCTGCCTGTTAGCTTAATGGATGGTACAACAATGCAGTCCTCCCGGTGTTTCTGGGAGGGCAGTGCATCTAAAACAACGTGACTTTAACGATCAGCTACTCAGCGTCATCTCTGAATGTTCCGCTTCAAGTGGGTCTCACAACAATAGAGAGGATTAAGTGAAATGATGGAGCTGCAATGGTTTACTAAACAAAAGCACAACTGCAAATAGTTCCATAGCCAGAGGAAGCGCCGCTTCATAAAACAGTAAATGAATGAGAGCTTTGTTTCCACTCACTGGAAAAAGGATTCGTGCCAAGCTGGCATGTGGAACAGAGAGGTATGCAGACCTTCCTCCTTCAATGAAAAACTAAACCTTACCAGCACAAAAGCAGAGGAAACACAGAGGAAAAACCAGAGTTCAGAGGAGTGTGGGCAGCGTTGAGCTACACCTTCCTCGTTAGTTAGCAGTTTTAGTTCAAATACATCGTTTATGACGCATGATTTTTATTCGTTTCATCGCCAAATGCATAAATATGCTTGAATACTGCAATGACTGACGTATCCTTTCATTGCTTAGGAGGTTACATCATGCATGAGTCTACCCAGGGCGAGAACTCAATTCATTGTGACTTCTGGTCACTTCAGGGGATCGGTCAATAATAAAGAGATACCAGAATGCCTTCCAACTGCAGCCCCTCTCCTGCCCTGTTTGTCTAGCGTATGTCTGACGCATTATGTGGTTAATGGGATCACAAGCGATCCGAGTTTGCCTCCTTCCTTCGGTCTACCCGTCAATTAACTAAAATGGCTCCTCCATTAAAAAGCAGCCTGCCGCCAAACCGAGAAAGCACGTCTCCACCAGAATGCCAACGACCTCCGTCGCGTTACGGGAACGTCAGACACAGCCTGCCTCTGTTTCTGCATCGCAAAATGTCACCACAGTCGGCGCCTCTGTCGCCTTTTCCACATCGCACCTGGAAAATAAGACAGACAGGCAGGTAGACGTGCTTGGCAGGTAGGCAGACTTGCTCGAGGCTGACGGACCGTCACTGCCTCTGTGCATCACATGTGTCATGTTTGCTTTGGGCACAATTCTTCTCTCTCTGCCTGCTTGCCTCTTGAAGTACAAAACTGATGCCAGAGTCCCATGGGGACAACGACACACACACACCAACAAACTGATGACCTCACCCTGTCTGACTGGTTGGCTGACAAAGATACGCAGACACACTCACTATACAGTGTTATATAATCCCACTGGGTGACAGAGAGGCTGTGCCTAATAACCCGTGCAGGCCACTAGGATGGCATACAGACAGGACAAAAGCTGTGGCCAGGAAAACAGCTCAGTGGCATGTTTGAATGGCTTTAGTGATGCAGACTGAAAGTGACAGAAAACAGCTTTGATTGATCAATAAAACACCAATTCAAGATTTTCTGCATATACGTGCAAACATCCCAATGTGCCTTACAGTCCTCTTGCTGTGACTATGGTACCAGTATTGGATCGGCGCCACAAATCTGTCAACACTGGACAACAGCCTCAGAGCGGTGCTAGCTAGAAGCTTAGCTGATGAGGCCTTAAGCAGGTTAAAAGGTCAAACTTCTCACATTTTTAGTTGAAAACATAAGAAAAGTTGGATGATCCAAACATTCTAGTTTAATAAATTTACCAGCAGCAAGCCAGACGGCATGTGGGCGTTGTTTCATTGCAAAAATAAAAATGACCAACAGAAAACAGGATCAATTCAGTTTCGTAACAAAGCTTTGCACCTGAAGACGCAGCAGTAAGTTATACATGCAGGTAGGGCTGTGCGATACGACCAAAATCTCATATCCCGATATAAGACATCTATCGTCCTGATAACGATATAAATCACAAACATTTTCTGTAAATTCTGTGAATTTCGACTTGCGTGAAGTGTTTCCAGCTGGGCGTCCTTTACCCGGAGTCGAGTGTTTTAGCCGATGCATGAAACGATACATTTTTAGACATAAGTTGTAACGTACGCTGTTTTCTTTGTGAGTATTTATTACACGGCGTGTTGCGGGGAAAAGCCTGTTCTAACCTGTTCTAAGGTTTATTTTTTAGCACCTGGCGGCTCATTTTTACTTCTCATCCGTAAATAATCTGCATCTTTCACGTGATTCAGTTTATTTTGAAAAGTCTCAACAGGATCTTGAGCTTTATTGTGAAAGGTTTATGTGGAACAAGCGGACAGGCGATGGTTTTACCGTCGTTGTTGCTAACGACAACGCATAAAAACAAGCGCTTGTCCGTCCGTAGTGTGGTTATATTAAATATAAGAGAAAGAGAGAACTTTAATAAATTAATGTAGCCACTACAGTGACATCAGAACCATGAACAAATATTCCCGTAAACAGTTTATTTTGCGACACCACGAAACAAACGACAGCGTAAAATGAAACGATAGACGTTTTTATATCGTCAGCTGATATATATCGTTATATCGAACAGCCCTGCATGCAGGAGGTATGATTCAGGATATTGTTTCTGTCATTCGGCACTTGTGTTCTGCCTCCTTGCACAACTCTTACGTTTGTCCCCTCAGGCCATATAGAGGACTAGAAGCCTGGTAACCAGTGGCAACCTAAAATCATATATCTACTCCAGCAGGTGTTTAGACATCAGAAGTTGGAAGTTCTCCGTGTTGTAGCAGTATCTGATGATTACAGACATTAACACAGGCTGGTCTGCTGTGGATGTACCAGGAAATTAAAAGCTGGATAAAAAGTGATGAAACTTTTCTGTAGAAATAGGTTTCGAAGCAACAGAAACCCCACAGAGAGAAAGGTGGTACAAAGTATCACTGAATATATCTGTTTTTCACGTTTAACACCTGTCCAGTCACATATGAGGTCTTCAGTCAGCTAAAGCAACCATGCAATATCTTCTTTTGGTATAAGACTCGCATATTATGCATCAGCACGTTTTCCCTCCTAATGCCGACACTTCAGCTGGAAGCTCTTCTTGTTATTTTAATGCAACGTCTCCCCTTTAGTGTCATTGGCTGAACCATGGAGTTACTCTTTAAGGAGTGATTACAAAAAAGACACATTAGCAGGTAGCATGGTGGATGATAGATACACTGTATTGCCTGTTCCAATCACGCCCATGGCCACAGGTATAAAACCAAGCACCTACATATGCAGACTGCTTCTACCAACATTTGTGAATGAATGGGCGGCTCTCAGTGAATTCAAGCCTGGTACCTTTATAGGATACCAGGTGTGCAACAAGTCCAGTCATGAAATTTCCTCACTAGGAAATATTCCACAGTCAAGTGTTAGTTGCATTATAACAGAGTGGAAGTGACTGGGAACAACAGCCACTCTGCCACGAAGCAGTAGGCCAGATAAAAATCCCAGACTGGGGTCAGCAGATGCTGAGGTGCACAGTGCTCCCCCACCGGTCGCAGCAGATGGCCCCGCCCCTCCCTGAGACCGGTTTTTCCCTCCCACTGTCACCAAAGGTCTTGCTCATAGGGGGTCATGTGATTGTTGGGGTTGCCTCTGTATTTATTATTGTAGGCTCTACCTTACAATATAAAGCACCTTGAGGCGACTTGCTGTGATTTGGCGCTGTGTAAATAACATTGAACTGAAAGGTCGCCGACATCGCCTCGTCCAACATCGCCTCGTCCAACATCGCCTCGTCCAACATCGGTGTCTGATCTCACAAATGGTCAAAAATGTTTGGTTGGATGGGAATGGACCGTCACTCAAGTTAATTTGCATTTGAAGCAGATGAGCTAACACTTTTGACAATATAGTTTACTTCCAAGCAAAAAGCCTTGTTTTTTTACATATGGCTTTTTATGCAAGTTAGTCATGAGCTGTTGTGTGAAATTAGCAGGATTCAAGTCACCTGAATATGCCAGGAATTTTCTGTAAGCTAATTCCCCTCTGACAGACTGCAATACAAAGATGGAATGATAATGACAGATAATGAGGAAGAGGAGAATAATCTCAGCAGGGCGTCGGTGAAGACGGTGATGATGCAAGGAGACAGTCTTTAGTCCAGTTTATTTATAGCTCAATCGCATTTCCTTCCCAGCCCATCACAACAGCCAGACTCACTAAACATCTATTGTTTCCTCGGTAGCCCTTCTTCACATTAGTCACCAAAGCAACTGACTCTTGTTTCTATAGCAACTGGCTTCTTCATCAGCCTGCTGGCTCCAGCCAAGCGGGGGGTTGGGGCAGAAATGGTTTGGGGGAGTGTTTGGTAGTGATGGTGGTGAGCCAGGGGCTGATGGAGGGAGGATGACGGCAGTGAAAGACAGTGCGTCTGCACGAGGAGGGGGACGTTATTAATATTCTGGAAACCACGGGGAAGGAACTCCACTCCACTAATCTTCTGTGCCTGTTGCTGCAGGTTAAACAGATCAGTCAGTGTCTTGGTATTAATCACAGGCATCAGGCAAAATCCGACTGCTCTGAAAACATGGGAATATGTCCTTTGTTTCGCTGTTTAAGGGGATTATAGTCGTTTCTTCTTCTTCTCAGAACTGTGACCGACAGTGTGAAGACTTATTTGTGACACTGGGTAAAATCTGAATCGAGCCACCCCTCATTCCTTTAAATCTCACATCCAAAGGAGCCAAACCCTTTTGTAATTTTTAAAGTGTAATAGTCCTCCAGACTCTTTGAAGCTCTTTCAAAGTGTTTATTTGGACATTTGATGAATTTTCACTCATTTTAGTTCAGTGCTTTTACCTGATCAGTTTCAGAGCAATTGGTTCCAGTTTGTTCCAATTTAATCAGCTGACTCTAAAGTAGTACAAACGAGATCTATTAGCCAAAAAGATAACATATCAGGATGTGTGCAGGCCTAAAAAAACTACAGCAGATTAAAAGTATCAACAAAATCCATGGATGCATCCATCTACTGTTCACTGAAGTCAGAAATGGTCTGGAGTGGCTGTCAGGAGGCCATTCTTAAAGACAGGGAAGAGAAAGAAAAGGCTGAGATGTGCCAAATTATACAAGAGCTGCACTGAAAATCTGAAAGGTGGAGCTGCTAGCCTACCTGAAAATGCCACAGATGCCACTCTAATCAAGGATCTCTGGTGTGGGACGCTCACTCGTCCTATGCCAAAGCCAGAAAAGACCAAAGCTGTTTTGGTGGAAACAGGGTGTAAATGATCCCCGACAGACCCGCCCACACGTACATGCTTTGCTGCATACTTCTTTTATTATTACCCTGTTGATTTTACACACAGTCGGCTGCAGCTTTGCAGCTCACAGCCACACACTCCAACGACAACAACAATTCGGGAGCTGGCTCATTCTTTACGCTGGCGAGGCGTGATTACGGATGCCGCTCAGGTGCGTCCGCCTCCCCTGCAGCGGCACCGCAGACCACGCCCTGCAGACCACGCCCCGCCACACTATGTTGGTTTTAATGCGCTGACTGATCACTGTAAGTACACATCATCTCCTGAACTGTCCATAATAAGTAATAATACTTGTGCACAGCTGGATTAGTATGAGCTACAGGACAGTGCTGTATGAAGTTTGTTCAATGCCTAAATGAGGTGTTTTTGTTTTTGAACTTATCACTTTGGCTCCATGAAACCAATAAGGACTGTGACATAGACGTCCATGAAAAATCAATTCTGTCTCAAATGAAAGATAATACCGGTAGTGTACAAGCTCAATCCTAATCATTACTCCATGTTTCACTGCTCCCAATAATAAAAATTATACTAAACTATTGGTGGTAAAGATGCTGATATAACAGCAAAGCTTTGATTAATAAAAGCTGTCAAAGGGTTTCTGTATTAAAATTAGCCCATCGTGTTACACCAGGCTGTACGCTTCAGGTAACTGTTCAAAGTTTGTCTCAATACTTAATGATCTAAAAAAGGACAATTTTGAAAATGTCCCTAAACAGCACATAAGAGACAGCGCGTTTCATTCCTATTTATTAAGTACCAACATAACCAGCGGCCCTGCAACTCATGAAGCAGCTCTAAGTGTCTGATCTACAGGGAGTGCAGAATTATCAGGCAAGTTGTATTTTTGAGGAATAATGTTATTATTGAACAACAACCATGTTCTCAATGAACCCAAAAAACTCATTAATATCAAAGCTGAATGTTTTTGGAAGT
Source organism: Rhamphochromis longiceps (assembly GCF_057381845.1). Taxonomy (NCBI): domain Eukaryota; kingdom Metazoa; phylum Chordata; class Actinopteri; order Cichliformes; family Cichlidae; genus Rhamphochromis; species Rhamphochromis longiceps. Next base: position 3,444,583 of record NC_140565.1, read on the forward strand.
AGTTTTTAGTTTGTTTTTAGTTTTAGCTATTTTAGGGGGATATCTGTGTGTGCAGGTGACTATTACTGTGCATAATTATTAGGCAACTTAACAAAAAACAAATATATACCCATTTCAATTATTTATTTTTACCAGTGACACCAATATAACATCTCCACATTCACAAATATACATTTCTGACATTCAAAAACAAAACAAAAACAAATCAGCGACCAATATAGCCACCTTTCTTTGCAAGGACACTCAAAAGCCTGCCATCCATGGATTCTGTCAGTGTTTTGATCTGTTCACCATCAACATTGCGTGCAGCAGCAACCACAGCCTCCCAGACACTGTTCAGAGAGGTGTACTGTTTTCTAGGGCTGCTCAATTAATCGAATTTTAATCACGATTACGATCTGGGCTTTCAACGATCATTAAAAATGACTGAGCCGATTATTAGCCCCTCCCTAATTTATCCGCGACACCTTAAAGGCCGGTCCGTGAAAATATTGTCGGGCATAAACCGGTCCGTGGGGCAAAAAAGGTTGGAGACCGCTGATTAAGAGGACCCGAGGGAAGCTCGGAAAGCTAAGCAGAAGTTATTTGGAGAGTGACTGCCGTTGGTTGAAAAGAGAGGTTAAAAAAAAAAAAAACTTCAGTGGTGTTGCACACTATTTTATATTATTTTTTAAAGTCATTGTTAACCCTTTAAAGCCGGTCAGAGCAGCAGGCTCCGTTTTGCGTAACTACTGTTAAATCCCTGTAGAACCTGAACCGCGTAAGCTAGCGCAATAATTTGTTTTGCATATGAAACCGGAGGAGTTGTACTTACATCTCATGCCATCAGCTTGTCCTCGGTCACGGTTTCGTTCCACATATAGCTTTGCAAAAATTGCATAAAAAGCGCTTGCAGGAACAAAAACATAATATTCCAGAAACACGCTTTGCCGATCCATCAGCTGTTCGTAACACTTCCCACAGTGAAATGATGCACCTGCTGTTTTCTTTGCAAATTTGCATCATAGGATTGTTTTTTGTTTTTCCTGCAATATATAAAAATTGGTGTATCTCCAAAATAAAACTATGAAGACACTCAAAATAAATTTCCTGTGGTGGGAAACTATTTTTTGCAACTTTATTGTATTTAAAGTTTTGAGGGATAAACCTCTTAAATTTCTCCAAGTAGAAATATATGTAAACAAAACAAAAGCGATTTTCAATTTTTTTTGTAGTTTATTGCACTTTTTTGCAATTTATGTAGTTACTATGGACTTAATGCATACATATTATTAAAATATGGGCTATAACAGTTGTATTGATGTATAGCAACTTGAAATGCTCCCACAAATGGCACTACAGCATGTAAAAAAAATAAATAAAAATAATATAAGCTCTGGTGGACTTGGTTCTATAGTAGGTCTTAAAGGGTTAAATAAATATCGTCAAATAATCGTGATCTAAATTTCAGTGAAAATAATCGTGATTATCATTTTTGCCATAATCGAGCAGCCCTACTGTTTTCCCTCCTTGTAAATCTCACATTTGATGATGGACCACAGGTTCTCAATGGGGTTCAGATCAGGTGAACAAGGAGGCCATGTCATTAGTTTTTCTTCTTTTATACCCTTTCTTGCCAGCCACGCTGTGGAGTACTTGGACGCGTGTGATGCAGCATTGTCCTGCATGAAAATCATGTTTTTCTTGAAGGATGCAGACTTCTTCCTGTACCACTGCTTGAAGAAGGTGTCTTCCAGAAACTGGCAGTAGGACTGGGAGTTGAGCTTGACTCCATCCTCAACCCGAAAAGGCCCCACAAGCTCATCTTTGATGATACCAGCCCAAACCAGTACTCCACCTCCACCTTGCTGGCGTCTGAGTGGGACTGGAGCTCTCTGCCCTTTACCAATCCAGCCACGGGCCCATCCATCTGGCCCATCAAGACTCACCCTCATTTCATCAGTCCATAAAACCTTAGAAAAACCAGTCTTGAGATATTTCTTGGCCCAGTCTTGACGTTTCAGCTTGTGTGTCTTGTTCAGTGGTGGTCGTCTTTCAGCCTTTCTTACCTTGGCCATGTCTCTGAGTATTGCACACCTTGTGCTTTTGGGCACTCCAGTGATGTTGCAGCTCTGAAATATGGCCAAACTGGTGGCAAGTGGCATCTTGGCAGCTGCACGCTTGACTTTTCTCAGTTCATGGGCAGTTATTTTGCACCTTGGTTTTTCCACACGCTTCTTGCAACCCTGTTGACTATTTTGAATGAAACGCTTGATTGTTCGATGATCACGCTTCAGAAGCTTTGCAATTTTGAGACTGCTGCATCCCTCTGCAAGATATCTCACTATTTTTGACTTTTCTGAGCCTGTCAAGTCCTTCTTTTGACCCATTTTGCCAAAGGAAAGGACGTTGCCTAATAATTATGCACACCTGATATAGGGTGTTGATGTCATTAGACCACACCCCTTCTCATTACAGAGTTGCACATCACCTAATATGCTTAATTGGTAGTAGGCTTTCAAGCCTATACAGCTTGGAGTAAGACAACATGCATGAAGAGGATGATGTGGACAAAATACTCATTTGCCTAATAATTCTGCACTCCCTGTAAAGTTATCATTCATAATGCAGAATCTGAATCCGACGCCCTCGGCTGTTTCAGCCACATCCAGTAACTCCCTCTGGCTTTCTCAGATATGTATATTCATATACGCTTTAAACACACAAGACGTCCTAAGACATCTACAGCACACCCAAAGGCAGTTTCCTGCTCCTCCTGCCTACACGGACCCAGAGGCGATGCAGCTCTTCAGCCTAGATGGACAGCGGTGCAGATTTTAACCAAACTCAATGCAGATCCACGACGCTGAGAGACTGAACACATCCACAGAACACACAGTGACAGGAAAATGTCACATTCCAATTTGTTATTATTAATAAGGAGTGCCACGTCTGTCACGTTATCCTCGATTTACTCATGAAGCCAGTTTTCAAAATCTGCTGAAAACCGATGAATCTCTCCGGCATTCGTGGCATTTAAATGATGTGAGGCTGTAGCAAATGTACGGACAGAATGTGGATTTCTAGAAAGCTGGAGGTTGGATCAAAACCCAAGTTTGAGTATCTTTACCACCAACATCCTATCAGTGCTGTTTTTGGTTTTTTATACACTTCAGAAATTACAGATAATTCTTAATGAATGACGAGGACGTCCAACAGTGAATTAACTCCTTACTACATCACTGCTGGAGTTTGTTGGTCATTAATAAACATCCTCTCTTTGATAAACGTGCCTAAAGATATTATCTGCTGGATGTTACGAGCTTTTATTCATATACACCACATATCAAAGTTTTTAGCACGGGGATATTTATCCTTTAAATCAAGTGGAACGAGCATTCTGTGGAAATGTGTGGAAACTGTGCCCAGAGTCACAACACCAGTAAAACAATGTTTTTCTGTCATCCACACAGGAAAAACAGTCAATTTAATAAAAAGCGAGCTGCTATTTACCAAACTACCAAAGTGTAATTTATCTAAAACGCTGTCATACTTGGAAAAACTATGGCTACAGCAAAGGTTTGATTTTCACAGATACATGTAATCTGCTTTAAAGGGCACTGGATTCCTAGATAGCATGATATCATAAGAAGTTACAGGCCTGGGAACTGTGGCACATTTGGAAGCTATGATACAAATTAAATAGAAAGAAAACTGACTGGATGTGGATTTGCTCGATTTGCTAGCCTGCTGTTTCTGTTGTTTGGTGTCATTAGTCAAAACCAGCCTGACTTTAACTTCAGCCCTCCAGTCTGGATTAGTTTGTGTCAGAGTCAGACACTAATCAGGCAGTCGCAAGTGAAAAAGGCAACAGCTACTTTAGCATCACGCTCTTTCAGGCTGTAGGAAGATTATCCTCGTACCTTTGACTGTCACAGGTAACTGTCAGAGCTGAAAGACTTCAACATCTCAGTGTGATGCCAGGAACTTTGCACATGCAGAATGTGTGCATCTTGATGCTGTCAACCAAACTGATTTTTGATGCCATTGTGGGAGAAAAGCTGCCCTGTTTACTTCTTCTGCATAGCTAGGATACAGAAAAAGGTTCTGACTGTTTCTGAGCTTTTACAGTTCACATCAAGCACTGTGTTGTGTTTTCTGTTTGTTTGTTCCACAGACAAACGTTGTAAAATGTTCTCTGGTGACCTGAGGCTCTTGTTGGTAATTCGGCAAAATGGCAGCAAAAAGGAGACCTTGTCCAATAAAGCAACGGAACAATTCAACAGGCAATGTCATAATTCTGTCTTTGTAACTGACAAAAACCATACCATCAAAACGTCTCGTCAGTGTTGGTTTTTGTTGAGTGCTTTGACTACAACAATACCTGATCCTCAACCTTTATGGCAACTGCCCGATCAGTTCTTATGCTTCCTGTTGTCCCTCCCCCAGAGCCAGTGTCTCTGTCTGTCTATGTCTACCTTTCTGCCAATGAAACCTTTAAAAAACGATGACTTTCATTGACATCTTACATTCCCTCCATTTAAAATCCAGTTTTAAGAAGTAACTCAAGATTAGCAAACGTCTGTGTGACCATTTCAAGGAGAGGAAATCAAGATGAAGTGAAATACTGAAGTATCAAATTAGCATGATGCTTCGTTACAACTTAACAAGTCTTCAACTTAAGCTTGTATCCATTTATTTTTCACATTTCTATTTAATGAAGTTTAAACAAAGTTGTATTAAATGATCTGGACTATTTAACCTGTTGCTGGATGAAGATGAAGGACGTGCACAGTGCCACTTCCTCACCCGTCTCAGTGTAAGAGTTATCTTATAAAGGCAGGAGAAGCTACAGGAATGTTGCATCTTTTCAATCAAAGGATCCTGTTTTAATAAGTAGGGTGATCTTGACTGAAGGTTAAAGGTTAGCCTCCAGAACAGCTTCAGTGTTGGTGCTGAATGCTCTTTGCCTGATATCTGACAGGATTTTTAGGGTTCTTTGTACTTGACTTTGCTCCGTCTGTTAGGGACGGCCCGGAGAGAAACATATCCCACCTGGATCGAAAGGGAAACGTGCAGCGGTCCAAGCAGACTGACTGGGCTGTGAAGCAAAGGAGTCCAAACACAAACAGCAGTCTTAGCTATAGTGACAGCACCTGTCAATATAAACGGTTGCTCCTTTTTCCTGCTAACAAGTGTTGGTACCATACATAGCACTGACTGGCTTATTGTTTCTTGTCCTGTCTACTCGCTGGATTCATTGCATGTCAAATATGAAAGCCCTCGTTATTGTGTTTAAAATGTTAGATGAACGGAGAAATCGTTATGGTCACGATTCAGGAAAAGGTCTTTCTAAGAAGCATTTTTTCCCAGAAGCGCCGTATGCAGTGGTGCCGCTCCATCCTTACAAATAATGGATTTCTCTGGATCTGAAATATTTGCCTGTCATTTAGACCTTTAAATTTATCCCCACAGTTTCTACTTTTTTTTTAACAAGGTAAGTAGACTTTTTGCTTAAGGAGCCAAAAAAGACAAAACAGATTATTTGCTTATTTGCTACAAATCCGTGGAATTTCATGAAATATGATGTTACACTAGGGTCAGTTTATCGTCTGCCTTTTGCTGGACATGGGTGACACCACACGGGGGCTCAGTCTACATATCTGCCCATTTACCTGTTTATATACATGCTGTTTATTTGCCTTTCTTTCTAGGACATCTCCTTTTCTGCATCCATAAATGTATTCCTGACAAAACCTCGTGTATTTCTTTACCTATTTGCTTCCCTGTCTATCTTTTTCCTTGCCTCTGTCCATGTCCTGTCTTTCTGGACCATGCTCTGTCTTACATCTGTCAGTCTCCTGTCATTTTCTTTTCTCGTAGTCTCTCTGAATTCTGTCTGCCTGCCAGGAGAATCTTAGGCTTTCAGATGCTTTTGTTTAAACATTTATTTTACATTCATCTGCATTCAGCAGCTGTTGAGCACACACAGAACTCTCATGTGGTTCAGTGCGACTTTTAGAAAGAGAGGACCTGAGTTTATAGACACTCGTGGACTAACATCCCAACGTTCTACATTAAACTCATTTGTCCTCCCCTGCAAAGCTGAATGAACTGGACACCAACATATAACACACTGTCCTATACAGGCCTGCCTTTTTAAAGAAAACTTTTCTGCCACCTAAGCATGAAGTGGCTCTATTACCCTGGAAATCAGGTCAACTTTTTTAAAGCGGAAAACTTTTGGAAGTGAGCAAAAGACATTAATTATATGTTCTATATAGTTCAAGGTTATTCTGTCAGGCCAAAGCAAAAACTCCAGATTACATTTCACAACCCTCTGAAATAATTACAACTTCTGAAACAAAGGTGCCTCTTATCTGAAGGGATAATTATAACAGTGAGTAATGGAGCATTGACAGGCTGAAGGTAATGGAACACAGGCTTGACAGCTGGCTCCCTCCATGTGGAGGTTCAGCACCATGGACAGAGGCCAAGATCTGCTCAGTAACTTTAAAGAATTTGAACCGATTTAATTTTAGGAAAGTCAGACGTTCCTGTCAACTTTTCTCTCGTGTCTCTTGACAGACGCATACACTCATACATCCAAATTCCAAATCCAATGTCATACTATGGAAGATACCACAGATGAAAACAATAACAATGAAAAAGGATTTGCTAAATTAACAACATTGACCTTCTTAGTAACATGAACAAGAAATATTTTAAAATGTTCAGTGGACCATGAAATTAAATGACTATACAATCATAAAAGGGAGTTTTTCCTTCCCACTGTTGCCAAAGTGCTGCTCATATGATTGTTGGGTTTTTCTCTGTATGTATTATTGTAGGATCTACCTTACAATATAAAGCACCTTGAGGCGACTGTTGTTGTGATTTGACGCTGTATAAAAAATATGAATTGAATTCTGGGATGGATAAATCTCTGTGCAGCGAAGCAGGTAATCTTGTACCGAATTTTTCAGACCATAAGGTTCATTAAGTGAAACAAAACAGTCAGATAAGTCAAACTTTACTCAACTCATTCTTCTTGCTTCCTCCACTTCCGTACCATTGATTCATTAATGCTGAATTCTCTGCAGCTGCTCTATTCCCATGTTGCTGCAGTACATTAATGACTAACCTCGTATTGTGGATGGATTATCTCAGTTGTTCTCCTGACTGAAGTTTGGTCCATTTACAGCATCCTGCGATTGCACCATCGGGAATCCTCACATTAGTGAGTGAAAAAAGTTAGCATTCATCCTCCAGCGTCACTGTTTATGTTATGCTAACATAGCTGTGTTGCTAGCGATCACGTAACTTCAGTAACCCTACAAACATCACTGCTCTTTAGTTTTCTGTCTTCATTTATGCTGGAAGTGATAGCAGAGCTGTACGTTTGAATGCTTTAGAAATCTCAGTCAGAACATGCTATATCATGCTTAGGTGGAAACTAGTGAGCTAACCTCCTGCTAACTTCTAACTCTGTTAAATGTAATAAATCCTGTTTTCATGGATGCCTGGATGTTAAACTTAATTGTTACACCTGGTAAAGCAGCAACGCTGTTCATTTTATTAAAGGTGAAAGAATTTAGACAGTTTTTAACTCTCAGTGATGCTGCAGTGATTGTTTGACTTTGGGACCTGAAGTTTATGGAGTTTAGGACCCAGATTACTCCGTGAGGCTCCTGACTGTGGCAGCTGTAATGCTCCAACCATCCATCAAGCGGTGCGGCTTCGTAGCTACCAAAGTCGTACTAAAACATTGTTGACAGATTTTTGATTTTTACACATAAAATCGGTTCGAGGTCAGTAAGCACAACCAGAATTCATACATAAAGCACACTGTTGATTTTAAGTGCGCCTTATAATGCGGAAAATACGGTAATCATTACATATGAAATACAAAAAAGGTTGGATGGACTGTATGGATGCATCTATTATTTGTGACTGAAATGTTAAATGACGCCTATTTTATTGCATTAAAATGTAATCTATTTTTATTCATGGATCAGCATTTGGGTCTCAGACTGAACTCTAACCAAATCAACATTAATCTGGTTTTCTTGCTAAACTGTTTACTTTCACTAAGTGCATTTGCAAGTTCCCTAAAATGTGGCATTACAGTGAGCCCAGGACTTCGTTACCAGCATGTTGTATTTGTTCCCTCACCAGTGTGTTTTTGTACTTAAATTGCAACATGTGCAAAATCCATTGCGTTTACTGCGCAAGTTTACTGCGATATACATCTATAGTTAGTTTGTGTAGGCAAGTTGCAAGTTTAGCATTATTCCTAAAAAGGGCCTTATGTGAAAGCAAATGAATTTTAATTGGAAAGTATCATTCATGTCTGACTTTGTCAAAAAAATAGTAAAAATCTAGTTGAGTCACAGAAACAAGAATAGTAGATGTGCAGTCTTTTTAAAAAGCCAATATCAAATTGTATTAAATCTGAAGCACAGCCCACACTAGTGGCCTGAAGCCATCTCTGCATGGGGTTTAAATCTGTTCTTTGTGACTCTGTTGATGAACCAACCTGGAAGTGACTTGCTTTTTTGTCTTAGTGTTTGCTGTCGACTCCTACAGTGGGGCCAACGAGGCAAATCCTAACACTTCCCCCAAAACTGTCAAAAGACATTAGCTCACCCTGGTCCGTAGGGCCATACTCTGCGAATGTCCCTTCTGGGTTACCATCTAACAGCCTGCGCTCTAATGAAACAGAGCTAAACAACAGTGAAAAGCACTATGTGGTAAAAATAGACTGCTGATACAGTACAGTTACGCCTGCCCGTCTGCCTTTTGAGGATTAGTGTTGTCTTTAAATAGCTTGATGAGTCATTTGTGTACTGTACATGTCTATGCTGGGAGACAGAGCCACAGCAGTGGTATGTTTGTGCTCTTTATCCCAGAAGGCACCTGTGTTTTCAGTCTGTCTGAGAGAGTATGGGTGGGAGAGGAGGGAAGGTGTTGTTGTGATGTGGCCTGAATGTCCCTCCCAGTTATTTTGGCCTGCTTCGACTTTTTCTAGGTAAGCTTGGAGGTGGTGGAGAAACAAAATTGAAAAGAGGAATCTGAAACTAGGTCCTGAGCTTTGGCTCCTCTTACATTGCCGAGAAACTGAAGTGACCCCTTTCAGAAGGTTGTACGAGCCCAGAACTCTTGGAAAGCTGGCTATACTTGGCTAACCGGGTTTTTGTGAGTTAGTGGCACAGCTAGTCAATACATTAAATTCTTAAAAGATATAAAAATAATTTTAACAGAAATACACTGAGGTTACAGTACACCGTACCCCGGCACCTCCTCTTCCTCTGCCTTCTTATTCTTTTCCTGTTTCTGTCCCTGCTCTGCTCTTGATTTCATCCAAAATCAGGTTCTTATCCGACTCCACATGCTCTACTCTGTAATCCTACAACATCTTTCTCCTCGTTCTTTATTGTGCTCCACATGCCTTCGTATCTTTGGTATAAGACTTAAATACCACTCTTGGTGACAAAGATCCACCCCTGGGAACACACAAAGGATCTCATTACAAAAAGAGGGAAGACATAGCCAGCTGCACTCAATCTTTGCCTTTGTGTGCACACTGGAAACAACACATCCATAGCGTTGGTTAGTTAGTTCACTTTGTTAAAGACATACAAGGGTCCATAGCAAGAGAACATTTACACAAAGGCACAGATTTAAAAACAAACTGGTTTTCAGAGGTCAAGACAAAACGTAAAATAGTCCTTTCAAAGGCCTTGAACAACATAATAGATGGGCCGATAGTTATCCCTGCTGCTTATTTGGTCAGCTTTGTCTTTTATGTTGGGTGCTAACATAGCTGATAGAATTGAGCAAATTCCAAATGTTCAGCAGATGTCTGATCCATCCCACGTGGCCTTTTGTCTTTAATGTTCTATTTGCGTCATAAATTTCTTCTGAAGAAACTGTAACATCTTCCTTATTATCAGTTTCACCCTGTCCAAAGCTGGGACGCCGGCACAGTCATACAGATCGCAGAGATGTTTCTGCCACATTCGAGTCATTTCCTCCGAACCACTAACACCATCAATATTAGCTGGTGGATGTTGTAACATCACTCATTCTTTTGATTACTTTCTAGAAATCATTGACAAACTTGTTCACCATTGTTTGCCAGGGATTGAGATCTCACAGTGTCTTCATTCCTTTTAAAACATATACTTAAATTATCATTTGTGCTTTTCTCATATTTAAACAGAGGAACATATTTATGCCTCCCTGACTCCGCCCTAGCTTTAAAGATGTAGCTCAACCTTACCCAGCCAGTCTACTTTTCCATGCAATAAGCTGGAAGGGCAACATTGCCTAAATTTAGAGATGACGGCACATGCTCAGTAAAAACAAGCTCATAACTAATACTCATAGACTCTACAGAGTCATGGCCTCAGCTGTGCAGGTACAGTGATGTTGTGTGCCATGCCTCACTGCTATGGGTGTAGCTATTATCAGGCGAAAGCACTACTAGAGCTACTGTTTGATACATCCACATTCATATCACCCACAGCAAAAACACATATAGAGGCACTGGCCTGAATAAAAGACATGACAACCTGTTACGATAGTCAACCTCATTCTGGGGACACTCGTGAGGAAACTCTCACTGGACTGGGCTGCTGCGTTTAGCGGTTTCTGGGGCTTACTCTTTCCTTTCCTCACAGCCAAGCTCCTCGCAGGGAACAAAGGTTGGGCATGCCAGCCCTGTTCCTCTGGCTGAGGAGGTGGTGCTATAGGCTCCTGTACATCTTCCTCCTCATGAAACTCCTTCAGCTCTCTGGATTTTACCAGGCAATGTGTGAAGCTCCTTGACTGCCGTAATCCGACGAGCCATAGCGACCACTGCCGGCTCCAAGTCTTCGCTAATGCTTCGCTATGCTTCTAAGGCCTCATGCATGCTCCAGACTCAACCACCACTACATACTGCTGAGTAAATCGGAGGCGTCCATGCTGCCAAATCCAGGAGGTAACAACTTGAACAATTTCATCCAAGAAGTGCAACACAAATCGGAATACTTTCTCCACACTCATTAAGCCCTTTAAGGCAGTCCTTAATGTTGTTTGTGTCCTGTTGGGAACCCTGGTGTTTGACAGTGTACTTGAGTTGTGCACACCTCAAACAAACAGCCACACGGACTCTTCAGTCCAATGACATGAAACATTTTTCATGGGTTATAACACGATTTCATCATGTGACTTTGATTACAATAAAGTACAAAAACTCATCACCTGCTCTCACCTTCCCATCGGCTGTTTTTGGAAATAAAAAGCTGACTTTATTCATGTATGTGCAATAACTCGAGCACGCACGCCACACCCGCAGCCGTATCTACCAATGCATGCACAGGGACTCATGCAAGCTTAATCTGATGCTGGACATTTAATGCTGTTACTTGTCTTGCATTTCAGCAGTGCATGCTGGTTACAAGCTTTCAAAACAACAACACAAATATATGGATATCTAGCATCGGGAATACCAAGCAAATATCACACACAGACACAACTAATGAAACGAAACACAAACAGAACGCAATAAGCACTCACAATGTTTCAATGTGTGTGTGTGTGTGTGTGTGTGTGTGTGTGTGTGTGTGTGTGTGTGTGTGTGTGTGTGTGTGTGTGTGTGTGTGTGGTGGGAAGGCATTGATCAAAGCAGCTTAATAGCTAGGTTCAACACTGTACTGTTCCTGTTGCGAGCTGAAGGCTACTTCAGTCCTCATTACAGCCTCCGACAGGAGGCAGAGACAGGAAAGGAAGGACAAGGAAATGAATCCTCTGCAACTCTGAATCTCCATAAATCACAGCAGCACACAAAGAACACTTTAGCTCGTCTCAGAAAGCAGAAACCTGCACACACAAACACAGAGCCACATGCACGTATGCCTAAATTTAGATATACACTTTAATGGGAGACAAACACACATGGAGGCTGCATGCACACACCCACACACAAAAGCAGCAGCGTCAGTGCATTTTATTTCAACTCCTCATCTGGCTGCTGTAAAAACAAGCCTGCCCCAGTGGGCTGGAAACTCTTTCCCTATTAAAGTTACACTTTTTCTAAAATCCAGGTACGTTAAAACAAGTCACTTCCTGGCTGCCACAAGCAGGACTAATCCCCAGGCAACTCAAGTCACATGTTACTGAGTGACACTGCTACAAATACAGTATTTTATTAAAAATGTGAACTTGACAGAAAACTGCCCAAAAGCTTTGATCTGTTGAGTTTCAGAGCTCAAACTAATCTATACCCGGCCTAAAAACATGCAGATCATGCTGCAAGGTAGCAGCAGTCCAGATCTTGAAAGGGGGCAAATTTACACGAACCAAGGGTTTCTATTTTTATGACCTATTCGCAGAACTTTTTGACCATATGCTTGAAGCTCAGTGCCAACTATATCCTAAATATCTGCGGGACACCACAGCTTCTAATGCTGCCCACTAATTATCGCCATATATCTGCACCCTCATCGCATTTTTTTCCTGCCCCAAGGCTTTTGACCATAGATAAAGGTTGGCAATAAGAGGATGGAGTAACCCCCCGCTTTTGCACCTTGCACATCCTGACCTAATGATGCCAAGAGGACAGTGCATAAGCTGCCAAAACATTCTCCATTTTAACAGCCTAATTAGCAAACTCCAAGAACAAGCCTGACTTCAAGCTGAGAATGAGAAGGTGGTTTTTATTTAACTGCAGCACACTGGTGACACCTCAATTATGGTTGAAGCAACAGCCGTTAACGAATCTGATGCACCCAAATGTGTGCTTCAACAACACCGCACAAAACAACAACAGAGAGACAAAACCACAGGAGGACTTAGAACAGGACTTACCTATGATGGAGAACCCGCCGAGGCAACAATCATCACAGAACATGGAAAATAAAATCAACAAAATTAACAATTACAGTTTGGCCTTTTGGAACCGTTATACTTCAAGGAGACGGGGTAAGAATTGTTATTGCGTAACACCTTTAGTGAAAAAACAGGACACCTGCTTTTATTTTCCAACAAAGACAGGCAGCTACAGTAGTGAGGAAAACAGAGTTAACTGGATGCAGGGAAAAGAAGACAGCGTGACACCATAACCCCTGGATGCAAAGGAAAGGGATAATGATCACAGGGTTAACAGAGACCTGGACAGAAGAGAAAAGTACAGGTTTCGTTTTGATTTGGTGAAGATACCTACTGGTGCTGCTAGGAAGGAAGACTGTGAATGGTTAGTAGTGTCACACCTGTCAACAGCAACACTGTTAGTCATGAGAACATCTCAGCAGTGCATCATTGGGAACAGGATACTACAGATAAAAGGGATGTTTCAGTTTCTTTTAAGTAGTTCTGTATAAGGTGCTGATTCGTACTCAGTGTATTATATTCAGCTTCTTCCCAGTTAGGAGATGCAAAGCGTATACGTACTGTAGGTGTTTAAAACATCAAAGATGAGGCCCCGCTAAATGAGCAACTCTGTCTTCTGCAAGGTAACAGTGCTGTCTTTGTCAAAGTACTTATTGCTGTTAAGATAGAGAGGTGATGGCTTCAGGAAACTTGTGTCTGGTAGTAGTGTTGAGTCCTGAAAACACTCTAAATATAGCTTACAGTTACACTGACCGTTTGGCTTCGAGTACTGATTAATACCTTATACGATCCCACTGCAATGAAACCCAAACATCCCTTTAGAGTCAAGGCAATCCACAGCCCTGTTGGTCAACACTTCAATCCATGCGTTAGTCACTCAAAAACAGCCAGCAAGCCTCAGCCAAGTCTTTAGACAAATGTATCCATGCAAGAAAACAGAACGAATGGGTGTAATGATTGACATAACCCTTGATGAATATAATACACCCAAGCAATCAGTTCTGCTCAAGATCTATCGGACGTCAGTTTCAAATATGGGAAGTACCCAAGCTGGATTGCAACATGCATGGCAACCATTTGTCTACATGTTTTAGTTACTTTATGTATTTCTACGTTGTCCAGGGGTGACTACAACCAACCTTCAACGAGAGGAACATCTTGATTGGCCACAGCTGGTTCTTCCATGGGATCAGCAAAGCTGGGAAAGAAGGGCTTAGCTGCAGGATTAAGACCAGATCCTGGAACTGCCAGAGGGGGGACCGATGGAGGGGAAGAGGGGCTGGTGACAGGCGATGCCATTGGAGAGAACCTTTTAGCTTCTGGGGAGGTTGGACTCTTAACAGAGGATGAAGAAGATGAAGAGCGTGGTTTCTTGGATTGTTTTGGGGATGATTTGCCTTCTTTGAGCTCTCTGGCTTGGAATTCCTGTGCCGTAGTTTTTGGGGAACGGAGAGGTGCTGGGCTTGGGGTGTCGAAGTTTAGGCCTAAGGGTAAAGGATGACCTAGCGCACCCATGTCAGCAAAATTAAATAAATCGCTGTTGCTGCTCATATTTGAGCTGTTCAGAACCCATGAAGCATCAGACGGCGAGAGAGGTGGTGCTGAGGCTAACACCTCACCTTCAGGGGAACAATTTGGGCTTGGCTGGGTGGCAGGGCTGAAGGCTGAGGTGTCTGCCTCAGGCGTGGCTTGCTCACAACATTCCTGGAGAGAACTGCTGTTGTCAAACATGCCGCTGTCTACCAGATTACCAACTGCTGCTTCATTCTCTGGAGAAAAGGGTGGTGAAATAGCCTCTTTGCTGTTGCCCAGACTTGCATTTTCGGTTTCCATCAAGAGATCAAATGGGTCACAACATGGAGGGGCCACAGGGAAGGAACCGAGTGATTTGCCGTTGGTGGTAGAGGGCATAGTAAACGGAGCTGCTGTGGCTTTCAGCTCACTGTTCAGGACCAGTGGGCTAATGGGAGCAGCTCCTGGGGAGAAAAGATCCTGAGACAGAGGGGAAGATACCAAGCCTTCATCTGGGTAGACCTCCTTTTTCCAGGGGCTCTGGCTTGAATCTTCATCTGCCAAGTAGGCCTCAAGGTTGTCCAGAGTTGAACTCCCAAGATCCATCATGTCCTCCTCTGTAATGTTAGAGGTCACAGCAGATGAAGGAACAAATGGTTCTGCCACTCCCCACTCCTCTGGAAGCTTCTTCCTGCTCTTCCCCTTCTTCCCTGGGCCTCCACTCTTCCCAAGTTGCTCCTCCCAACCACCCTCTGCTTTATCCCTCCTTGGGCCAATCCTATGATAGAACTCCTCTGTTGGTCGGGTGCTTTCTCCCAGTGCTTGCATCTCAGGGTGGCCCTTGCTCTCCAGTTGTTCGTAGGATCCCTCATCTTTCTGTCGTCTTTTCTTCTTCTTCTTTTGTTTTCGGTCTGATCCATCCCTGTCCCTTTCGTCGCCTCCAGCATAGGCAGCGCTCTCACGGCTAGGCCAACTGTCAGGTGGGTCCTCAGGGCTGGCTGCAAGATGGCTGGCATGTCGAGCAATCACTGTGGTGACACTTGGAGTAAAAGGGAGGTCTGTCGACAGGCAGCCAGCCTGGTCTGGCCAGCCTAAGGCACCTTGTTGTGGGTGAAGAGGGCATAGTTTAAGGTAGGTAAAGATAGATATGTGCACATTAACTTTTTTCCCTTAGTCTAAAACAAACAATACAGAGAAAGCCCAAAAAGTTGATTCAGGGTTGGTTTGAATCGGGGGTCAAGGAGGCCATTTACGTGAAAAAGCAAAGACCATCTCTGAATCGAGGAGTATGAGGTACTCATGGCCATTGATCAGTGGTCTTTGATCAATGGTTGTTGATCAATGGTCATGACAATTTTCATACTAATGATCACGAAGCTGACCTCACAGCCCATTGTTCATTCAGTGGTGCTAGTTTGTACTGTTCATAAATGTAGTGGAAATCTGGATTCAGCTGAAGAAGAAGTGAACTGGATGAAACGTTTCTCCCACGGAAAACGTCCAGATGAACAGAATCAACTTTTTGGGATTTCCTTACCTGGATGATTGAGCATGCACCAAAACGGACAGATAAATATCACACAGAGGCAAATAAATCACAAGATAACTGGGATACTGATTACACAAACAGCGTAACATTTAGAGCCTCATTTCTGTTGCCCTTTAGTGAAGAAAGTGTGCATGTTCTCATATTCTTTAAGAGGATCTACTTACTTACAGTGGTCATATTGGCAATATTATGTTTCAAATAATAAGCTCAGCTTATTTGGAAGTAATCAAAAAATAAAAAGGTTTCAGACTAGTCCAAATGCTCAGTTTCACACAGTTGTTTCTTTATAATGTCAGTGATTGGAAATAGTCTTTATACGGTCATGGCAGACACACATATCAGCACACAGGCTCCGCCCAGCAGCTGGTTAAAGTTTGTGCTTGTGAGGGGCAGCCAACCAGAATAAAGTTGGATTTAAAGGAGAGGAGGGGAATTAAACAGTCAAACTTGTTTCAGACAATGGTTGAAATGTGGAGCTGCACAGAGGCCCAGTGAAGGATTAATGAAGAGTCTAAGAATCAGCTACAAATGGAAATAATACAACTTTAACACAGAGCGGATAAAGTAATCCAAACCAAGCCGTGATAGTCTGAAGATTTCTTCTAATGTAATACTGACTGAGCAAATGGATAGTGACAATTAAACACACACACACACACACACACACACACACACACACACACACACACACACACACACACACACACACACACACACACACACACACACACACACACACACACACACACACACACAGTATATGAGCAACTTAAAGGATGGAGACAATAGGCTAATTTTGGGCGACTGACTCAGAGCAGCCTTGAGGACAAGTACATTGTGTACACTCACAATTAAGCTAGTAGCAAACGACATAGCTTTGTGCAGGCACATGAGAATGTGTGCATGTAAGTATGTAGTACCTAGAGTGAAGTGCCCAACATGCACACAATGATAGACACAGAAAGACGTGGAAAAAATATCAAGAAGAATGCTTAATGGTCCCACAGAAAGGAGGTCAAACACAGGTCACTTTACTGTAACTAAAGCAGACTCCATTAGTTTTGTGCCACAGTTTAACATTGCTTCAGTAATAGAGGGCATTTATAATGGATGGCAGTAGTCAACCTGATTTCAGTCTAGAAGGGAGACGGTAAAGATAGGATGGCGAATGCAAGATACAGGAGTGCTAACAAGAGCAGCGGGGACATCGTCCGCTGAGAGGAGGGGTGGCCCAGTTTGTTTCTAGATCTCAGGTATAGACATAAAGGTACACAGCTGAAGAAGAACAGCTAAAGTGGAGCAGCTGTCAGGACCCACACAGTACAGCAGCTCTCTGGAGGACCATTTTTCATATTAACAAACACATGACACAACTGTGCTCTGTATGTATCAGGGGAAGCAGAAACACATCAAATGAAAGTACTGCAGTGTTTGTGGTGCAAAGGCTCGTTGTTCTGGATGTTTTCTAAAGGACTACAGATGGAGTTTGTTACCGTGATTGTCACAGTGGGATAACGTTACAAAAACTGTAAATGTTCCTGACCTGCAGTACCAACATGCACATATCAGCCACAACATTTAAAACACTTATATGTGAAGCGAACAACATTGCTTATCTCAGTGTAAACTTCCAGGGCTGAAACGCCAACGCGGAACTGCCAGAAACTACAATTTGTCCAACGGCCAGTTTAGGCTGGCTCCAAAATGCTCATGATGTCAGACTTCAGATATGAAATGAGCATGATTGGTACAAAAGTGGCAGCCGTGACTCAAACAGCTCATCGAGTAATTAAAAGGTCAGTGGTTTGATCCCCACCTCCTCCAGGACGCATGTCCACATGTCTTTTGACAAGATGCTGAACTAAACGACCCTGATGCATCCTTCAGGGTCGTGTGTGTGTGTGCAATAGTTTGCAAGAACTTCAAGTCAAAGAGTCAAAATGACTGTGTGTGAATATGGCCTGTATTAAAAAGTGAAATGAAATCTCAGAGTATAAAATATGAAGTGAAACTGGCTTCAAAGGGGTTACGAATCAACAAGCATACAGTAAGATTTACAAATATAATGTGACTGCGATCCTCACCCAAGATTTTACAAATGTGTACCTCCAAACCCGAATAAATAGCACGCACCACTTCTTAAGTTTGGCTTCACACATTGGAAAACGTTCTTGTTCAAAACAAACCTACCACTTACAAAAGAAATACAGTGAATGCAAAAGTATTCGGCCCCCTTGAACTTTCCCACATTTTGTCACAGTACAGCCACAAACATGAATCAGTTTTATTGGAATTCCACTTCCAATGGAATTATTGGAAGTGGAGCGAAAATCCAGTCAAAGTCCAGATCTAAATCCAATCCAGAATCTGTGGC
Organism: Rhamphochromis longiceps; assembly: GCF_057381845.1. NCBI lineage: Eukaryota > Metazoa > Chordata > Actinopteri > Cichliformes > Cichlidae > Rhamphochromis > Rhamphochromis longiceps. Next base: position 3,462,873 of record NC_140565.1, read on the forward strand.
AAGATCTGAAAACTGCTGTTCACAAACGCTGCCCATCTAGTCTGACTGAGCTGGAGCTGTTTCAAAGAAGAATGTAGATGTGCAAAGCTGATAGAGACAGACCCTAAAAGACTGGCAGCTGGAACTGCAGCAAAAGGTGGTTCTACAAAGTGTTGACTCAGGGGGCTGAATAATTACGCACACCCCACTTTGCAGTTATTTATTTGTAAAACATGCTTGGAATCGTATGGTTTTCGTTCCACTTCTCACGTGTGCACCACTTTGTGTTGGTCTTTCACGTGGAATTCCAATAAAACTGATTCATGTTTGTGGCTGTAATGTGACAAAATGTGGGAAAGGTCAAGGGGGCTGAATACTTTTGCGAGCCACTGTAGACACAGATCACGTGGCATGCCTACATGGAGCTTTAAGACAAATTTCATGCTGCCAGATACATGGTTACATCTGCTCAGTGCAGTTTGTTGTTGCACTGTGGGCTGTCAGTTGGTGTCATGGCAGTCAGACGAAGGTTCAAGCATGTGCAGTCTGGATCTTGAAGAGGGAGGGGGCTAGGGTTTGCTGCAAAGTTGAGTCACTCTGTGTTCCCGAGTGCTTCACAGGCAGACATAAAACACACACTTCAATGGGCAGCTGTAGAAAAGCAGCTGGACTTTATCTTGAAGACTTTTCACCTCCAATAAGAGAAGCTTCTTCGGTTCTAAGACCAAAGTGGAGGAAGATGGATGGACACTGAGGTGAATAGAAACCTCAGCACTGAAGTTTACCTGAAGCCCCCACACACACGGACCAGTACCTCCTCTTTGACTCCCACCACCCTCTGAAACACAAACCTGGAGTAATCAGGACCCCACAACATCGATGATCTTGTCCCAGATGCCTTAACGCCCACTCACATCTTGTGCCAGGTGATCTGAGTAGGTCACATGATAGGGTGAGGCAAGTTCTTACAATGTTTTCACTGGAACCTCTGCTGATAATGACCACGCCCCTTTTTCCACACCTCATGTGATGAGGCACGTGATCAATAGGCTCCTCCTTCCTCTTTAGGAGCCTGTTTGTTGGTTTTGTTTCTGACTCGAATTTATTTTTTACAATTATCCAAAAACATTTGTCAATAATGACAATTAAGAAAACAATACTGATGTTATTCAGGAATATTTTATTATTATTAATATTATTATTATGTGACTCGTCTGCATTAACTACACTGTGACTGACACAATCTGAGTGAGTGTTTGGAGAAAGAACCTGTAGTTTGAAGACAGTATGTGTGTGGCTGGATACTCTGAGATCAAGCCTCAGTATCAGAAGACTGCAGACACACATCGTTGGGGTTCTACTAGATTTAAAGGTTCAGCCTATAAATCTACATGGAGCTGAGACAGCAAAGAAACGACACTGCATTATGCTTCTCCTGCCCAATGTAAGACTTTTCCTTACTAGGAATTTTGCTGATCCTTCAGGATTTTTACCCACGCTTAGTGTTTGTTTCCTGCTCCTGCTATTTGAGACTGTTTGGGAATTTACAGTTAGATCCATAAAGTTTTGGACAATGACCTTTTTTGTAGCTTTGTGTCTGGATTCACCACAGTGAACTTTAAAACAATCTGACTGCAGACGTCTAGCTTTAATTCAAGGGGCTGAACACAAACGTTTCAGGAATGACAGACATTCTTAAACATAGCCTCTGTGTGTACAGTACATCACATTTGTTTTCACTCCTGTAGCTTTTCCTGGCATACACAAACCTTCAATTTTGGGGTCTGAGAAGAACAAGCCCTGTTAGCTGATCTAAAAGGGCGTCTAATGGGTGCATGACTCTGCAGACTGATTAACAGCTGACCACCTGCAGTTACAGGTGCCTCGGCTGCTGTGACGCTTTTGTGCATTTTAGCACAGCTCTGTCAAGCGACACAAGCCACAGCAAGACAACAAGTAAGACTCTGCTTCTCTAGGATGCACGCACACTGAACTGGAGAGCAGCAGAGTCTGCGATCGGCCGGTCCAAAGTCGTAAAGTGTGGACAGTGAAGGACACAGACAGCTGAGCGTGTCTTTGTGCAACACAGAGATCACTGACCTGCACACTGACCTCCTTTCTGCAGCTACACCAACATGTACAGCACGAGTGACGAGCAAGCATAACAGGAAACACTGCTTCCAAACTGAGCAGTTATTGTGGTGCAGGGATTGGAAGAAGATACACACACACCTACATTATGAGGACATGCTCTTAGACACTAAAGGTTCAATAGTTCACTGATTTGGTCAGTTCATTTCCAATTGTGTTCATTCAAGTATGTGTGTTTCAAAAATTATTTCAGGTGAGAGTGCCAAGGTTCCCTTTGCTACAAGCCATTTATGAGTATTCAAACCAAACCACGTGATCCTTAAAACATTTTCCATCTTCAAAATTAAAACTCAAAGTCAATCAAATACACGGTTTCAGCTGCAACACACATGCAACAATACTCTTAATCTGTTCTCACTTCAAGTTTTGACTTAATTTAAGGGAAAACAAGAAAAATCGACACAGTTTGAGCGAATTTTAAATGCACAGGAAATGCAAAGGTGCTGATCCGTAGACAAGCTATTTGGAGAAGCTGAAACTAAAGTTACCTTGTGCTTTAGTTTAGATTAAAAAACCAAAACTGGCGTTGAAGAAAAACACTGTGGCGTGTGAGTTCAATGCATGAGTCTTACCTGCTGATACATCCAAAGGGCTGCGAGGAGCTTGTGGTTCGGGCAGCATGGGGCTGTGCTCCTTAGGGGCGACTGATCCTGCTGGAGGTGTGAGAATCTGAGGATCTGCAATACTTGGAGGCTTTTCTGCTTGAAGGGGTGCAGCTCCCACCTCCACGTTCATCCCAATCCCTCCAGGCTGGGAGAAACCTGAGGAACAAGAAAGCAGACAAACAGGTAAACCTTCTCTTTGCACCGACAGCATTACTCACTGTGACATGAAGAGAAGAGGAAGAAACAGTAAGAAGGTCAAAGAAAACACCACATACAACCTGAATGCAGTCAACATTACAGCTCTGAATACGCTCGTAGAGGGGAGGGGCCTGAACATACACAGCATGTGTGAGAGATGAGGTCATGAACGTGGTCGCAACAATGAACGAGACTCTTCACCTGCATGAGTCCCAAACTGATGCACGTGTCAGCTGTACTTGTCTAGGTCAGAGTGTGTGTGTGTGTGTGTGTGTGTGTGTGTGTGTGTGTGTGAGTGTGTGTGTGTCCAAGCCTGCAGGGTGTTTTGGTGGCCCAGAGACGACAGGTCTCATTAAGACAACAATGAGAGCTGGCTCTGCAGAGGCTGGCATGGTGAAAGGCATAACTCAGCCTTATAGCTCACACTGTGAGTGTGTGTCACTCTGCAAACTACCAGCAGATACCAAGCCAGTGACGGCTAAAGCTCTGCATGCAACCAACAAGGGTCACGTCCACAAATGCAATTCGTCAGCGTGGACAACTATTGGCTATTCTGGGGCAAAGTTCCTGGTTGGAAGTCGCATTTTTAATGAGGAAGGAAATAATGAGCTGTAATCATCCACAGTGATGAAGGCTAAGGTATGTTTGCAGAGACAGAGCACAGCGATTGTTCTGGCAGGCAGAGCTTCAGCGCTGATATTATGATAATGGAAATATATATATAAATGAAAGTCACGTGCTTGAGTCCGCTCCCTCAAAATGTTTTTGTTTTTCTTTCAGCATACAATGCTGAAATCAAATACACCAACAAAACAGGTACAAATACAAGTCAGTTCACCAGTGGTGTCCAACACTGACCAACAAAGACTCCAAACGTTGGACTTGTTAACTGTAAGTTTTACAACTTCTTCCACTGAGAAACAGCAAAAGACCAAATGCAGCTATTCAAACGTCTCTTACTGACTGCAGCAGGGTGCTGGAAATGTCAGCGCTCAGGCTGGTTGCTGCCTCAGGGACTTTGCTTTGGTAGTAATCGATTCAACTATGAAATCCAAATCATATCAAAGAGTGTTTGAGTTTAATGTGAAGCTAAACAGAAGGAAAGGCTCAAACACAAGGAAAATCACTGTGATCCCAACGCATCCATTTTAATATGGGATCAATTTGAGACTTCCTGCTTGAGTTATCGTGTCGCCCGCTCAGCCGTCAGCTGTGAAAGGCTAGAAATACAGATACTTACGATATGATGCTGCAGCTACTGTACCGCCAAAATTTTAAGAAGCCATCAACAGCATGTGAAGACAGTGACTTTAGCCCAGAACACATATTTAATAATAGCACTGTCATACATGATAATTAGTCACACAGAGTAGTGCAAAATGCAGATGAAGCCTGGAAAGCAAAAGCAGGAACGACTTAAACTGGAGCAACACCAGAGTAAACACTGGAGTAGCCGCCCATGACCGGAGAAAGCTCCGCACAATAAATGGTCATGAGAATGAAAATGTTGATCTCAAATGTGTCTTCTGTGACGGAAAGATAAAAATGGACCTGGCTCTGAAGAAAGGAGCTAACTGACAGTCTCTGCACAAGCCCCGTGTCTGCACAGAGAGGTCAGGAGTGCATGATGCTCAACTTCATGACTTCAGTGCTACTCGGCTGCTCTGAGGTTAACACAATAACCCACATATGCACACAGGATACAAAGCCCTTACTTCAAATATACACAATAGATAATTACAGTGTTCATATTCTGAAATATGACAATATCAAAGCTGCAGACACAACGCAGCACTTCATCATGTGTAGCAGGCTCTCCATGCATGAGCGAGCCCTGTGTTTGTAAGTAGGAGACTCTGTAGTGACACAGACCCCATCAGACAGTGTTGCTGAGTAATGATAAGCATCATTCAATTACATATCACACACACACACACACACACACACACACACACACACACACACACACACACACACACACACACACACACACACACACACACACACACACACACTTAATATCTCAGCACTGCTGTTACAGCAGCACTCACATCTGTGATTCTGTTAGAAGGAAATATTGGGAGGATACCTGAAAACGCTCCCATCATGTTAGCATCCATCTTTTGTGCGGGGCTGGTCTGAAAGCCCAGAGGATTAGAATAAGTTGCCACGGAGACTGGCAGCAGGGAAGGAGGGAGCAATGGAAAAGGTGAAGACAAGAGAAGAGAGAGAGCAATGAGACGCAGGCAAATATATAGAAGAGAAGTCGACTGAGTGGAGGCGCCACTGGGCGTGACGGCATTAACGATTCAAAAGGTGTGACGTGAGGGCAGACAGCAAAGAGGAGAGCAGACACAAATCATTATTTATACTCGATATACAGTCTATGTTGCTCTGTGTTGGAATGATGCTAGAAATACTTTACACAGAAACACGAGTGGGAGTCAGAGGAGTGGCCCAAAGAGGCTGAGCCGCTCAATCTTTACTTTAAAACGATACATTTAAACTACATTTAGACAATAATTTGGGTTTTTACCATGTAATGCACATAATTTGTATCTACACTGGACAAAGACAAAAACCATTAGTGAATAAGCTGCATGGGTTTGGAAACGTGGTGGCTACACTCTGAGGCTGCTCCACCATGCAAAGCAAAGTAACGTGAAGCTCCAACTGCGCTGCTTCTCTGGGCCCGAGCGCCTTTAAGACGCGCCCAGGCGAGGAGCAGCCAGCGTGAGAAGCTTTTTGGAAATCACAGAGAACGACTGATGCAAACATTTTAATCAACAATTCATATATAAATATTTAGACATATATTCAATGTCAGTTTTCTTAAATCCTCCCTGGACATCATGCTTCCAGTTAGTGATACACTTGCTTTGTGTGTATATGTGATGCCCAAAGTCTATCTAGAGCTAATTCTGAGACAGAAAACCTTGAGATGGTTTGGATATGGGGCAGTCACTGGTTTGGAAGCTACAAAGTCAGACTCGAGCACTGGTCCAGTCCAGTTTTTCTGGTCAAAAACGACATCATTTCCTGAAAATGTCCCACTGTGACCACAGAAGGTCCAAACGATGTCGTGAATCAGTGTTAACAAGTTAAGATGAAAGGACGATACGGTGGAGCCACTAAACTCTGTACCTGATAAGAAGTCTGAAGCCAAGGCCTGCTGCTGGTCAAGCGAGTGTGGCCACACCTCCCCCTGCGGCTCCGGGTGCGACGCTGCCGTCTGTTCCCCCGAGGTCAGTTTACTACCTGCAGCCGCAACACAGATGACTGGATGTTAGTTCACTCGCCTCGGTGATCATGCTGATGTCTTCATTTTAATGACACAAGGCTACCAAAATCACACAAACATGCTGGCATACACATTACACAAATACAACAGGCATTGCCAAAATATACACAGTTGCACGGAGGGTTCTGTTGCACGAAAGAAAGACGCACACAGACACACAACTGTACTCTCACCTGCTAAATTTCCTCCAAAAGCAGATATCCCAGTGCTACACAACCAACAATCAGCGGTGTTTGCTATGTGCTGCTCAGTGCCTCTGTCTGTCTCCACTGCAGCCTCAGCTGGCTGTGAGCTACTAACACTGTGAACCCCCAGTCACACATACACACATGCACACGCAAAATCACCACACACAGGGACACAAACACACAGACACACACACGCGATCACAGTCGGGGAGTCTGGCTTTGGTGTGGTGACGTTTTACTGTCTGTCTAGTTCAGGTCCCAGGCCCCGCCAGCTAGCGCCTCCCCTCACACTGCCTGACTTCGCACAGCCCTCTCCTTTCCTCTCTAACCCTGTAATCATGCTTCAGCTCTTGTCCAACAAGTCCCAGACCTCCAACTGACTGTTAGGGTGCAAGAGGTTAAAACGGAAAGAGTCTGCGGAATGAGGACGAGGAGGGAAAGGCAGGCTGGTGTCAGCGAGGACACAGAGAGGAATTGATCAGACGTTTCAGTGAGAAGAGATAAGAAAAGCAGAAAAGAGGATTTCTAGGATGAGCGAGCGTAAAAGAGCAGACAAACAGAGCAAGGAATAGAAGAAACGGGAAGGGACTGAGGAAGGGGAGTAATGGAGGGAGGGGAGTAGCTGCGGAGAGAAGGAGGGATACACCGTTGGCAACCCTCTCCTAGCTGTGTCCACAGAGGGTGACAGTGAGGCGAACAGACAGGACGCCACCCAAAGTCAAAAAAGCTTTCATATATCAGACGTGCACGGGGCCGTGGTGGGGTGCGCATCGTCTGTCTCGACAGGAGGCAGAAAACACTCCGTCGGCAGGGTCACCACTCGCTCAAAAACACTGGTGCTCGAGCTCAGGCTGGATTCTCTGTCTCCCCAATGAGATCACAGGCTACATACAATCAAGCACATATTTCTACTGCTATGGTTCTGTCCAAGGTGCTGAAACCAGCAGGAGCGGAGCCTGAAGTGCACAGTATGGAACCTTGCTCCCTAATCTGTACACGAACCACCACTCGATAAAGAAGATTAGGAAGATATTTCAAATATTTTCAATTCGCTCTGCTTCTGTGCTATTATTAGAAACACCATACTGTCTGCTGGGCACCCATCACTCAAAGAAAACATCTGTAAGGCAACAGTAGAAGTTGTACTAGCAGCCAGAACCAATCAGTCAGAAGCCTTTGTAACCGTGGTCGCTGCACGCTTCGTATGACCTTGCTTCACTTCCAGTCAGAGCTGTTACTACATGTGGGGTTACAGCGCTCCACAATCCAGCATCGACCTTACACCCACCCATATAATAACTGTAAAAAAGAAAAGAATGAAACAAATTACTTCTACATAAATTGCACAAGTACATTGGGAACAGTTCATAATACCGCCCACTAGTCCAATCACACCACGGAACATTTATTTTTCTATGTTCATGCAGCACTGGCGGCTCGTGGAGTTAGCGACATATGCTAGCTGTGGCAGCACAGTCAGAGATGCATTTTTAAAAGTCTGCACGTCATCAGCAGACACTAACTGCCTGCTAAAGACTTGCTGGGACTATCTGAAGGCTAAGTGACCCACGAGACCATTGCCGACCTTCACCACACTCTTAATGGTGTTAGAGTTTTCCAGAGTGATTCATGATGAGAGGAAAATAAATGTGCATGTGTAGATTTAGTCCAAACGGTTCTCATGTTTCCTCCTGTTTCCGAATGTGTTGGTGGGTGACCGGAAAGCGTAACATACCAGCGATTTGTCACATGGCGTAGCGTGTTACGCTTCAGGAGTACGAATGTGTTGTAAAGACGCTGAATCCTGAAGCCTAACAGGACTCTCATGTTCCCAAAGCCTCTGGGTTAAACTTGCCTTTTTGGATCTTTGTTTTATTTAACATCAATTATGCTGATGTGCATGATGGCTGGATGTTCTAGTATTCAATTGTTCTTTTATGTTACCAATATGAATGTGACTGTTCTCCTCTTTCAACTACCAGAACTTTGGAAAGCAGCACATCCTTTCCAGTAAAATACCAGGAAGTTAGTCAAAGTTAAGCCACTCCATAATACTGCCAGCTGTCCAACTACTTACAATGAAGATAGGAAATATTGATTCTTGTTCTGCAAACTTTAAACCACTTACACTATATTTTTGGTCTCCTTTCCTGTAAAATACCTGCTAATTTAAAATGAAGAGCGTGCTACTTAAAATGACTTACAATGTAATTACTTCTGCCTACAACATGCTGATCGCTCATGCCTCATTTCCTTGTACCGATCTTGGCACGTTCACAGATATCTGCAGAAAGTTTCATTTCAATATTAGTCTTTTAATCCACTCTGAAGTCGTCTGCACATACTGTCTGCATCACACCAGATACAGCGTCCACGGGGCTGAAATTTGCACTTAAGTGTTCACTTTTGTGTGAAACAATGGGGTCTGGGCTTGGTGAATGTTTTTGCACCTCAGGTCTTTTAGCTTAGACAAATTTTGAGTAGTTCAGCTCAGTCCGCGGGGGAAAATTTCATGCTGGATTTGTGCTGTTGTGTTTAATGTACCGATGGTGAACTGCTCAGCCTGAAAGAGGGACGAAGACCGACTGTGAAGCAGCACAAGTGAGTGCAGGTAAGTGTGTGCGCCAATTTGAACAGCTCCTAGCAGGCGAGTCAGTGCGCAATAGGACGCTCATTACAGCGTCAACACTCATCATGACTGCTTGACCTTTAACCGTCTCCCTAGAGGGCAACACTGAGCTCTGCTGGCTGATTTTGTTTGAGCATTGCTAACTTTGCAATGCAAAGTTTAAACTTTGGGGAACCTCAGATTCTGAAAACTTCTGTTGTGTGTTATTTTTAAAGAAGTGTTAGCGCTAGCAGACTTTTCTTGTGGTATCACAGGTCCCACCACAGATACTAACCCCAAATTGCTCTCTGATGGATCCATCGGAGTATGAACGTGTGTGAATGTTAGCTATGAAGCACTTAGAAAGATGTGCTTGTGTGAATGGGTGTGAATGGGTGAATGCACAAGTTGTGTGAAGCGCTTTCAGTGCTCAGATGAGTAGAAAAGCGCTATATAAGAACCAGTCCATTTACCATTTGATGGTAACAGGCTAGCTTTTGGCTTTCTAACATTTGTCTAGAGTTGAATGTTAACCAATGTGTCCGCATCTGTTAAATTAAAAAAACAAACCAATAAGGAAGTGAAATGGATCAAATGTGTGACACATCTGAAAGCAGCAATGTTTTCATGTAAACGTGGAAGATCATAACTGCAAACCTGCTTTTCCTGAACCATAAGATTCTGCAAACGCCTGTTCAGATGTAGTCATTTCATCTTTCACATAGCATCTGGATGCGGCTCACACTGAAATTTATATTCGGTGAGGTGCTGGATTGATTTAAAAAGGAGGGGAAACCAGTTCCACTCCAGTTCCAGTCTTACATTTGTAACGCCTAAGCTGTCATGTATGGCTTATTTTTTAAAGTGGACATAAAACAGTAAATGTATGAGTTTAATTTAATCATTTAACTCAAAAACTGTCATATATGTAACTCTGTGAAGCTGGATTTAAGGAGGAAGTCTTAGGGGGTCGCTTTTGTACCTGGCTGCAACAATGAGTTTTATGTAAAAACAGCAGGGTTGTTTGGCTATCTGAACTGAAATGGAAATGCACCTGTTAGCGCTAATGTTTGGGTTTGGGAAAACAGCAGTTTAACCCACATACTCGTTAATGTTAAGGCTTGGATTTGTTTTAGCCGTGTGCTAAAGAGGCTCCAGAAGAGGCGACCTTTGAAATGAACTCCCATTTGTTAGCACAGCCTTTGTGCTGAAAGTGTTTGAACAGGCACTGATTCCATAAAGAAAAACGATTTGCTTGTTACGTGCTTGATGCTAACAGATTAACTCCGGTTCTTTCAGCTGGAAGTTCAGCTCAGTTGTCTTGGACCACTTGATCTCTAAGGGTGGTCACATCAGCACTGCTTTCACCATCCAGCTGTAGGTCCAGTAAGCAATCAATGCTGCTAAAAAACAAGCCTCCAAAAGCAAAATCCCTCAGCTAGTATGAAACAAGAGGGTGCCTTTGCCCAGTAAGGGCTCGTACCTCAAAGTGTGACTTTTGCCCGAGAATAATAAGTGGGAGTCTTTGTGTATTGAAAGATAAATTCTGCATTACGTAAGAGCTGCTGCTGCTGGGGGTTGCCTGACCTCAGTATGAGGACAAAATATGGCAACACAGACTGCAGCAGCTACTGCTTAGACACATCAGAGGCATCTGAGGACACACTCAGAACTGCTCTGCCATAACTGCACGCACAGAGACACACACACACACACACACACACACACACACACACACACACACACACACACAAGCTTTGCTTAATCCTACTCATGCATGAACTAGTTGTAGAGGGGGCATTGTAGGACTCGTAGGACAAGTTCAGGATGCAGAAGGAGTCAGCCAAGGAATACAGTCAGTCTAACTTGGTTATGACCTCGTGCCTATGACCTGACCTAACAGCTACGACTCTAGAGCAGAATTTTAACAGCATAGCTTTGGATGAACTGGAGTAGACAGAAAGGACTTTGCTTTAAAAAAAAGTGCTTGTGTGACTGGGTGAAAGTGAGTAAAGTGCTCTGAGCGCTTCAGCAGTGTGAAAGAGGGCTTTATATTCCCATTTACCTACACTGGAGTTGTGAAAGTCATAATGACTGATGGGACTGATGATCTGCGATACTTCAAGAGTCACATTTAGAGTCTGTCTGTATAAGTGATTCTCATCCTTCAGAGACAAATCATAAGCTCCCCATGACAGCAGCCCCGTAAACACACCTCACTAACGTCACAGGAGAAGAATTCTTGGACCAATCCAGTTGTTCAGTGATGACGTGATGAATCCTACTTCCGGGCCTAAAGTAGTCTGCGTTTAATATGGCTTTTGTGTTGTTAACATGTTTAATGTTTTGTATTTTCTTCTATTTAATCTCAAAAAGCTCCTAAAACAGTCAGTGATCACTGTTGACCTCCCTCGGCTTTTATTACCGCTAATCATTTATTTAAGCTCAGTTTTTAAAACCTTAGGATGTAACTACAGCCCAGCCCATGCAGCAGTATATGAATGACTAACCTCGTATTGTGGATGGATTATCTCAGTTGTTCTCCTGGCTGAAGTTTGGTCCTTTTACAGCATCCTGCCATGCGATTACATTTGTTCCTGACCACCGAGAACACTCACGTTAACTTTTATCCAGTGGAAAAAAAGTTAGCTTGTTTATATTATGCTAACATAGCTGTGTCGCTAGCGGTCACGTAGCACATCATTATATACCAGCTAGCCCAACTTCAGTAACCCTACAAACGTCACTGCTGTTTAGTTTTCTGTCTTCATTTATGTTGGAAGTGATAGCAGAGCTGTACGTTTGAATTTGTTTCCAAAACCCCGCAGTCAGGACATGCTATATTGTATTTAGATAGAAGCTAGCGAGCTAACTCCCTGCTAACTTCTAACTCCGTTAAATGTCATAAATTCCGTTTTCATGGATGTTAAACTCAATTGTTACACCTGGTAGAGCAGAACGCTGATCATTTTATTAAAGATGAAAGACTTTAGACAGTTTTTCAACTCTCAGTAATGCCACAGTGATCGTTTGATATATGGACCTGCAGCGGAGTTTAGGCCCAGACACGGCTAGTGACGTCAGACTGAACAATCAGATAGCTGATTAGTAGTTCACCTATTGACCAATCACCTTTGAACAGGCTCTGCTTACAATTACAAATGAATCTGTGAAGTATCAGCAATCAGACTCAGTTTAGCTGATTCAGGATTTCAATTTTTAGCCATCTTGAAAAAAAATACTGTACAAAGGTTATTCCCATTTCTGTTTCTTTTCCATGTATTGTTCCATGTTGCTGTACTTTTAGCCAGGTAACAGTTACCTGCATGTTAACTCTGATCTGGTATTACACTGCTGCAAGGTAAACACATCTCAAACCCTGCAGGACTGTGATGTATTTGCTGCTAATCGTCAGCTGACTCCTTTGTCCAGCACGTAATCTGTCTCAGCTCCCATTCAGAAAAAGATGAATTCTTACGTAACCACAATTAGGGACCAGAACCGCACCCAAAATAAAATAAGAGACATCGTAGGTAAAGAACGGGGTCACTAAACTACATGGACATGAAAGGCTGCAACACAGTGTCAAAGAAGCAACTGTGATGTTTCTGCTGCTCTGCCAGATAGAGGGACTCTGTACCAGGCCTGACCAGGACAATGGGCTTGTCAGGTCAAAACAACACAGCATCACAATAAACATTTCCACAGCATCAGTACAACGACAGGGTCACAGCAAAGACTCCAACCTGCTAAATACAGTGGAGCTTTAAACAATACTGTAAACATGCTCTGGCCTTTACAGTATTGTCAAGTAGGTATGAGAGACTGGTGGATGGGACAGCTGTGAACAACAGTCAGCATAGGATCTTACCCGGGGGGAAAAACTTATTTTTGTGTAAAGCAAGCTTACATTAAGAAAACAAAAGTGCAGTAAATCACAAAGCCTGCACAGATCCGTCATGAACTTCCTATAATAGTGAAAAAGTACAGAGCGTGCTCTCTAAGAATGAGGCCATGGCCTACTTGGGATCTTTAGGAATCCTTCACTGTTTAGACAAGACAGCTTGCAACTAGGTTCGTGGCTATGGTGTGATTTCTAAGATAAAATGATGACAAAGAAGTTTCTCTCATGTGAAGTGCTCTGACGCAGAAAGACCCACGACTGTGAAGCAGTTCTACGAAGGGCTGTGAAAAGTTATCGAGCAAAAGAGTCGTTAATGTGGCGACAATCAGAGGACGTGCTGTGAGTGCATGTCAGGCACAGAGATCAGATGGTTTTAAAATGAGTGGAACATCCCGAATGACAATGCAGCAAAACACAAACATAGTTAAATATGTGAGGACAGCAGCTTACAGCAACCACACTCTGCTTTACCAAAACGGTCTAATCTGGGTGGAGCTGGCAGGCGAGGCTGCTGTCCTCCAGCTGACCACCTCCTCTGCCTGCTCCTGAGCCTCTCTGAGCTGTGATAGGAAGCATGAAGCGGCCGGGTCAGGGCTGCTGCAGGACCACGGTGACGGTTCATCGAGGGGACAGACTGCCGTTCGCCCCTGACAAACATCGACGGTGTCTTGTTGATTCAGCCACGCCACCGCATTAATCATGTAGTTGGAATCAGTTTGAATCCAAGTAAATTTCTATCCACCGTTCCTGGAACCGTCCTCCCCGAACTTTGTACTAAATGGAGTTTATGTCGAGGTGTGGAAGCTGCATTTCATTGCTGTTTAAAACTTTGCTTTACAGGGTAAAAATGTGAGCGAAAACAGAACAAGAAAGATAAGGGAGGACATCACATATCCTGAGAAAGGATTAGGAGAGCCAGCAGTCCCTCTAAAGTCATGGACGCTGTCCAGAAATAACCATATGGTACTCTAGTGGTCCTCTGGATACTGAATCTGCTTTTATATCTCCTGCAGTCACCGTCTCTGAAGGTGGGCGTGGCCTGAAGTACACCCTGTTAGCTTACATGTATTCATCTCGAACTGTTCCCGCAGATCTTTCCTGTGTGAAACACTACAACACAGATGTAACGATGAAGCTGCACTAATACAAAAATCTAACAGACCTGTGAGGGGAGGAGGTCGAGGTCGTGGAGGAAACCAGGCCGTGGACAGCTAATGCAGTGATGAGACTAATGCAGCGTGTGAGAGTGATGTGCACTGACAGGCAGGAGAGGGGCAAGGTGTGTTTGACGTGACGTCTCTGTAGCGCGAGTGTGTGTGTGTGGGACCTGCAGACATCTTTAAAACACAAACGCCCATATACATACTGTAGCTGTCAGTGGATCCTTCCTCCCTCCATACGTTCTCCCACTCTGTGACCCCTGTGATGTCACTGTCTCCCCCTCACCTCCTCGTCTCAGCCTGAAAACAAGCTTTGGAATGAGAAACATTCCCCGATCTTCTTCACATCAGTGATTGTTGGTTTCTGTTGTCAGGACTAAGGAGATGAATGACCTCTGAGGGATTTCTGACTTCTTTCTTTCTTTTCTTTGCTCATATTTGCAATCGTGCACGCCTCGCTGTTACGCATCACAACCGGCTGTACTAAGCCGAGCGGGCGGGGGGGCGTTCAGCTCCAACCAGCAGGGATTTCTCAAACCTGTCAAAGCAACAGATGAACGGGTGCACGCTTCAAAGTGCAGTGGAGAGCACAAGTTGTTGCTACCCTCCCAGAGCATTTCCCACATAACGCCACACTCAGATCTCCACACTCAAGAAGAGTGGGTGTGGTGGCGTACAAACACACATGCATCCATGCAGGGTTGCACAAACGCATACACACACCTAATATAAGAGGTGGTCACGCACAGACGGTGGAGACAGAAAGCTTCACAGAGGGAGGAATTAGGGTTTTTTCCCAGCTTGGGGATTAAAGTCACATCATGAATATTTTAAGGAAAGATTTAGCATTTCTACCAAATCACTTCAAGTAAAATCAGGATGTGAGAAAGTCAAGTCGCCCAAATATGTGCTCAGCTACAAGTGTGAAGTTATGGTGCTTCGATCGCATGAACCGTATGTGACATAACTGAAACCAGGCCGGTGTGGCTGCTGAGGCTTCAGACAGCTGGCAGATTTGTCAAATACTCCAATGTTTTTGGTCATCTTGGTCACAGATCAGCCACAACAAATGAGGAAATCAAGAAAATAAGACGTCAGGTTTGTGCAGCAGACTGACAGCAATAAAATCTTCTATTTTTAGCCTTTTAGTCTAAAGTCTGAACAAACAGAACTCCAAACATTATCAGGAGAGGACTTGAGTTTATGGTACTGTATGTCTTTACTGTGTGATGCTATATAAAACATATATGACTAAAGTCTTCAGCTCTTCGCCTTCACTCAGCCCTTTAAAACACACTTTAAAGGTGCAGTCAGCCATTTTTTGTAAGTTATTCAACAGAAAAAAGAATATTGTACTCATAACTCACATTGATCACGGGGTAATTATGTCTTAGAAAAGACTGATGGATTGTCATAAACTTAATTCAATAAAAACACATCGAAACATGGACCTGTCATCTTGACCATGGCAACAACAGTCGCCTCAATGCGCTTTATACTCTAAGGTCGACCTACAATAACACACATATAGAGAAAACCCAACAATCATATGACCCCCTATGAGCAGCACTTTGGCGACAGTGGGAACGAAAAACTCCTTTTTAACAGGAAGAAACCCCCAGCAGAAGCAGGCTCAGGGAGGGGCGGGGCCATCTGCTGTGATTGGTTGGGGTCTGTTTTATGTATGCAGCTGGCAGAACTGGGAAGTTGTACTTGAGTAGTTTCTTACTTTTACTCCCTACATTTTTAAACACAAATCTGTACTTTCTACTCCTCATATTTTCAAAACAGGCTTGTTTCTTTTGGTTCAACATGTGAGGAACGTTATTATTTCCTGTCACTGCACGGCCTGCAAACATCACACCGATTTGAGCCTGAACAGTAACACGTGCACTGTTCGTGTATTAACCACCAGAGGACGTCACATCAACAACTGCAGGTGTCCGGAAGTTGCAAAAGGGAGTGATCACTTTAAGTGGCAGGTAATGCAAATGCAGGGTTTCTATCAGCTCCACAAACACACAAACTGTTTGTGTGCAGTTTGTCTCACAGTGTGTTGCAGCTAAAGGTGCAGCTGAGACAGGACAGGAGAGAGGCTAACCGAAGGATGCTCAGTGGGGTTCGAGAAACTGGACGTTTCAAGCTTACATGTAAATTATTATTATTTTCCTTCTTTTCTTCTAAGTGAGACTAAAGTTTGGATCCCATCTACTGCTATTATTTGATCATTACGTTAATACAGCACGAGGCTCAGTTAGCTGTGCACAATAGAAACGTCCTCCAAAGAGCTACTCTTACTTTATTACTTTGAGTACATTTCAGAGTCTCTACTTTTTAACTGAATCACTACTTTACTGGAGTATTTTTTCAACAGTAGTATTTATACTTACACTACTGTACTTAAGTACAGAATGTCTGTACTTTGTCTGGTGGCTGGTTACCAGCCAAATATTTCGTATTCGTCCATGTTTCATGGCTGCACATTCAGGCTCAAGAGATGAAGGATTAAACCTAAAGCGCTTCGGAAAGAGGCAGAGCGCCCAGCAGAATACATTTGGACCCAGGAAGTCGCTGCCCGGTCTAAGCCAATGGACACCTCATAGGGTTCATTTGGATTAGTTAATTTTTCTTGGTATGAACTAGATGTTAACTAGAAATTCATAGATCGATAGAAAAAGAAATCAGAACCCTGTTCTTCATGTTTCTGCGAGCTGAAATGTAACTTTACCTTTTAAAAAAAGCCTGAGCGCACAAACCAAAGGGAGGTGCTCATCTCTGACATTAACACTGACAACGTTCCTCGGAATATCAGTGTTCATGGCACGACTCAGATAAACTAGTTTGGTTCATAGTAGCAGCCGGTTCGATAAGTGCAGACAGGTTCTTCATGACCTTAATGTCTCTGATCAGGGGAAAAAGAAGCCGTGGGGAAGGTGGGAACTCTCTGAATGAGAACGTGAGGCTACAGGAATCTGCTGCTCCATGGAAACATGATTCCCACAGTGTGAAAGATGGGAAACCAAATCCCACAACTTCAGCTCACACAATACTTTTCCTTAATGTAATTTGGGTGTTGAACATGGTGCCCGTGCTCAGGCTCCTCCGCCCTCTGGCCCGCCTCCACCTCATCTCAGCACTACTGTGACTGCCTGACGCAGACCTCCGCCGTGCCATCCGTGATCACTGTTAGTGCGGTGACCTCACAGCCCGGCTCAGGTGAGCGTTAGGTTTGCAGAACGGACTTTAATAAAAACATCTGAACCGTGACGAGGTTTTTGATGATGCTACAGTGTTCAGACGGGTTTCCTTCATCAACAGTTTTAATATTCCACAAACATTTCTTAAAGTAAGTCGAATTATCTAAAAATAATACATTTTCCTCCCTGTGTTGAACATTCTGACAGAAAGCGTTCGAGCGGCGCGTTGCCAAAGTCTTGCCATAAAAGCTGAAATCAACTTAACCTGCACCTGACTCAACCTGCTCCATGTAAGGAGGATTAATCCCACCATGAACCTCCGACACAAACTCCATGCTCGCTCTTCTGCACACTTGTTTGATGGTAATTTGTTGTGATGGCAGCTTGTCAACCCAAATGTACTCGTAAAAAATAAGCTTAATGTCCATTCCTGCCAAAAGTGACCAGTTGGCACATTTTTCTGCAGTTCAGCTGAGGATGATGGAAAGCTGTAGAAAAAGCACATGAGCTGTTACTCCAAATAAAAAAGACAAAAACCGGATATAGCTGGAAAACCTCTTTCCATTTTTTACATTGTGCAACAGATTAAATGTGCACAAAGGAAAAAGAAGCGTAATAAAGAAATAGGCTTCAGCTCTAAGAAGCACCGGAAAATCATTCCACGGTGGCACACGCTAATCTCCCAGCGTTACGTTAGGAAACGCCGCCGCCTCCAAAGGCTGCAGGATTATTAAGCATGTTGTTCTCTTAGAAAGCTGCTACGATAGAGGAATATCTGGAAAAGGAACGAAACATTGCAGCTAATATCAAAGGCTGTGAGAGACAGAAATAGAAAGCAGTCAGAGGTTTAGAGCCGTGTGGTTAGAAGAAAGAGAACTCAAGGCAGGTGAGTGTGTGTTAATATTTCTGTTTATTGGCAAAGGCAGACAACAAAGAGAGTCTCTAAAAAGGACACGCAGATCGATGCCATGACAACAACTGACAGGAAACAGGCTAAACCTTTGTGGCATACAGTTGAACAATCCCTGCATCTAAAATGTTAACAGGTAACATACATGACTGAACTCATAGTGAAAGCTGCACTGAACTGTTGTTGGGTCTGTATCCAGCTTTAATGCATCACAGAGATATGCTGTTCATTTATAGGCAAGAGACGCAAAAGCAGGGCCGCAGCAGGTGAATGTTGGCCACCAGTCAGAGCTGTGTGATAGAAAGCCACCGTGCATACTCAGCTGTAAATAATGAACAGCTGTGGGCGGCAGGTCCGTGTTAACTCGTGGCTACCAGGAACGTATCACCAGTTTGGACAAACTAAAATGTTCGTCCGAAGGAACTGATGGCATACGTGATGATTGCAGCCACAGACCCAACAAACACAGGAACAGCTCTAAGAAGATTTAACAAGACGTACGTTTTTGAAACAGCAATTAAAAAGAATTGAAATGAAAGCTTTCAGAGCTACAAACCAAACTTTCCATCCTTCAGTGAAAAAGAATAAAAGACAGAACTGCGTCTCACTGACATCGTTCACATCAGTGACAGTTCGGTTTAGGCTTACCTACACATTTGGTTTACTAAGGATGGTGGAGAGGCCCATTAGATCACATCAGGAGGAAGGGACAACCGGAAAAAAGAATAAATAGTTCTGTAGGGTTTCAATACACAAATACCTCGTGTGTGTGTGTGTGTGTGTGTGTGTGTGTGTGTGTGTGTGTGTGTGTGTGTGTGTGGTACGGGGAGAAGGGAGGAGGTGCACAGAAGCAGAAGCACAGCGGGCTGACAGTCAGCATGGCGATGGAGGCGGGTTCTAGTCCTCTGAAGCGTGGGGATTGGGAAAGGATGAAAAACAGGGGCGTAGGATAAAAGAAGCATCATGGGAGCAGTAAGAAGGAAAAGTGTAAAAAAGACATTGCAGAAAAGAAACAATAAAACAGAAAGAAGAATATAGAACAACAAAGAAGAGTGTAAATATCACAAAACAGGGAGAAAAGAAGGAGGACAAACAGGAAGGGATAAGGAGGAAAAGGGAAGAAACCAGGTTAGTAAAGATGTCACAAAATCAACAATGAGAAAACATCTCGTCCTCAACTCATTACTGGACATGAAAAGATAAACGACATCCTACAGCTGAGTTTGTGTGCCATGCAGAAGCATCATGCAGAAGCATCATGCAGCATCTCTGCGCACACACATCTGCATTTGCACTGTCAGGATTCAGCTTATGCTCTCAATCCTCTGACCCAGTTACCACTTATACCGCCTGCGTCCTTACCTTGGGGACTGCTGCAATAACAGTGATGGATGGAACCACTGTGCCTGATGAGGCTGATGCTGTGTTTACCAAAGCAGGAAGAGAACAGGTTTATCAGCCTAAACTGTGCTCCTGCTGATCTCAGTACAGATGCAGTGTGCGAAATCAGCCACCTTTTTATTAGAAACAAATGCATGCAAACACCACGGTAACACAAGTTGCCCGTGCATGCAGACAGTTACTATGGACTTATTTACATGCAGACCGCTTCCTCCCACTGTCATCAGCATCCATCCTCACCGTGACTTCATCTCAGTGGATCCTACACGGGATGTGAATCAGCATCGGTTCGACTCGCAGGGCGGCTGATTGTAAACTGAACGTTCACTGCATGCGACTGACTACTGGAAGTGCTTCCTTTGGTTCTTGTTTGCTTGTGTTATAGATTAAAAGAGCCACTCGATTTACCGTGGTGCCTTTTTTCCATCAAAAGCCCAAACTCACCGTTCAGACCTGCTGCAGCCAAGACGACAGAAAGACCAAGGAGTAGACAAAGAAGCTCTTGGAAAACTAAATCTGCAAAAGATGTTTGCAAAGCTGCACCAGTGGAGTTTGCGGCTACTAGTGGTGCAAGGGATCAAAACTCTCACGGTTCGGTTCGGATCACGCTTTTAAGTCACGGATCGGATCAATTCTCGGATCAGCAAAAAAAGAAAAAGGACAAAAACTGGAGATACCAACAGATTGCTTTCAGAGATGTGTGACTGTAATGTTTGCTGTTGATGCTCCACCAGTCTGTGGACACCGTGCAGTTCAGAGGCTTTTAGAGATCAACACATGCATAATATTTATGTGGACGAATATTGGTATTAAATGAGAACGAGACTATGATTTTAACCAAAGGAATGCACTACTCCATTTCTAGGTTAGTTTATGATTACTAGTCTCAAGTCTTTTAAATCCACATTATGTTTGCCTGCTGGTGGTGGTCAGAGGGCCCGGGGGCGCCAGTGTCCGGCAGCCTCGCCTCTGTCAGTGCGCCCCAGGGTGGCTGTGGCTACAATGTAGCTGCCATCAGCAGTGTGTGGATGTGTGTGTGGATGGGTGGATGACTGAATGTGGTGTAAAGCGTTGGCGTCCATAGGGACTAAGTAAAGCGCTATACAAATACATCATTTTGTTCACTGTTATTCCTTTTAGAGTGAAACAGATAATAAAGCAGGGCATGCTTTCATCAGGAAATAACTGGCAGATATAGATGAGCCGGCGAGGACAGAGCTTAAACCTGCATCTGTGTCATTTACTGTGAAGAGGAAGTGAATCGGCAGTAGGCTGGAGACCCTGCAAATACCTCCTCTTGGAGTCTGATTGGTCGAGAACAGACCTCCTCCACCCACCACCACCATATTTTCCCTGTGAGTGTAGAAGATGCAGGGATGCAACCCTTCACACTGTGCTGATAGAGGCAGCAGTGGGAACTGGGCTTTGCCAGTGAGGGACACGATACACAATCACTTACATACCCATGCATAATCCTTTCTCCAGCAAAGCCATGCAGAGCAGCACTTTATGGATCATCAGCATCGCGACCAAAAACAGCGAACAGAGGAACAGAAGTGTGTATGGGCTACTTAAGGTTGGGAGGTGGGAACAAAGACTACTCAGACTACTGGAAAGGAAAGTTTAAAAGAGAGAAAAAAAACAGATGCTCTGATTTCCAAATGGAGCACACACCCACACACAACAAACACTCCTCTCATTGGTCTATTCGTGTTTGAGCAGACAGCCAGAGAGAGATCCGATAGTTCATTAGACGCTCTGTATGCGTTCCTCATCTCTGCTGCTTAATACTTCAAATGTGAGATCAATTTATTCCGATCGTATGCAACAGGACTGCTGAGCACACAGTGTGCAGCTGACGGTCTCTCCCAGCATTGCAAGGGTCTCTGCTGATTATCAGTGCAACAATCTGACAACTTCCTGTAGCCACTTAAGACTTGCTGTCATGCAAATACATACAGTCTGATGTTAAACAGAAAAGCAAGTCTTTACTACTTTTTCTGTCTTTTTTCCAACGTTAAACTCGTTTTCTGCTCAGTTTGAGCATCCTGCAGATTTTAAAAAGCCCCAAACATCCCACACACAAACAGGTACACACAACCAATGAACGTGAAGCTCCAGATGGATGAAATGAAGCTCGACAGGCAAGTAAAGGTCAAGAGGCCATGATGGGTGGATGGCGACGACCAGCTGGCCTTTGCAAACAGACCAGCAGGACAGGCGATTGTGGGACATGTCTTACCAGGCTTTTGCACCCCACGAGCTTCCTGCTTTCCATTCTCCATTGCAGTACCCGCGTCTGCACACACACGCACACACAAACACGAAAACAAGCAAAGACATTACAATCCATCAGAGTGCTAATGGTTTGACCTGAGAGGAAATCAAACTGCACGGCGCTGCGCTGCACGGCGCTGCTCTGCACGGCGCTGCGCTGCACGGCGGACATACGACACACCGAGTCGGCAATCGAATGGAAACCACTGACCCTGTCTTTACTGGCTTTTTAAAGGGCATCTGGATATGGCTGTTGTTCACTTGAGGTGCGTGTTTGTCTTCTGCCTGCCTGGGGCTGTGCTTGCTAATACCACAAAGGGCAGTTACGGTCAGGCAGGGGCAGGCGACGAGACGCATATATCGGCTGGTGTCAGGGGAGGATGCTGAAGGAGTGATGCTGTGTGACATGTGACTTATGAATTATTGACCTTTGTTTGAGAAATGTGAACTTCAGACACACTTTTACACAAGTAACTAAAACACTAACGACATGAATGTGTTGTGACGAGACTGACCAAACACTCTTAATAATGTCTCAGGAATGAGCAGTATGAGGACAGAAAGCATTGAGGCACCGCCGACCTCAGTCTGGCCTCATGGTATCAATAGTGTCAACGGGTTTCACCATAAAGGTGCTGATACAGCACTCTTCTGTGCTAACTTAGCTAGGGCTGCTCGATTATGACAAAATGATAATCACGATTATTTTCACTGATATTGAGATCTCGATTATTTGACGATATTTATTTAACAATAACAATGTGTTGAATAATGACTTTAAAGATTGTCAAAAATAATCTAAAATAGTGCAAACACTGATAACAGTGCAAATGTTTGCAATGTAACAAATCAATGAAAAATGTAAACATCTGTGTTTAGTGAACTTTGCAGTGTTGCTCTGTGGTGCAGCTACACTGTAGCAAAGTTTACACACTGTGTCCACTTGATCCACGTCTGACTGAACCCATAATGTTTCCACACCACTGAAGGTTTTTTACCTCTCTTTTCAATCAACAGCAGTCACTCTCCTCTCCAAATAACTTCTGCTGAGCTTTCCGAGCTTCCCTCGGGTCCTCTTAATCAGCGGTCCCCAACCCCCGGGCCTCGGACCGGTACCGGTCCGTGAGTTGTTAGGTACCGGGCCACGAGAGTTGAGGCTCAGGTGTGAAATGTCTGGTTTTCAGGGTTTTTAATCGGTGTTCAGCGTTATTTTGTTATCGTTTTTATCGTTAACTCGGTTTTCCTGGGTCTTTTCATGTGGTTATGAATAGAGATGGCACGATGCCACTTTTTTATGTCCGATACCGATACCGATATCATAAATTTGGATATCTGCCGATACCGATATGAATCCGATATAGTGTTTTTTAATCAACAAAACTGTTTTTTAAATATCTTGCTGCATTTTGTATAAGTTCATACTCAAGTTTAAAACAACAACTACACTAAAGCTATTCTGTTATACCTGTATGCAAAAAAAATATTTCATAGTTCAGCAATACTGATCAATCTAATAAACTTAAACCTACACCATCCTCCCTATTCTGGTATTTTAAAGAGTACTTAGCGTAAATATTAAGCAACCTAACTAATAGGGTTCCAACTCCCAGCAACAACAAAAATAAATAAATAAAAAATAGGGAACCACCCCTCACGCTCCACCTCATGATGCTTAATTGACGTAATCAACCTTAATTTGATGCAGTGTGAAAAAAAATGCACAGAAATCAATTATTTTTCAAGAAATATTAAATAGATTCAACATCTTTCTTCAACAAAATTGCAGACTGCACAGATGGTACCTTCCCAAAGGAAAAAGTACTATAGCTTACTAGGGTATATATATTAGACTTAATAGTTACTATATACAGTAATTGACTTCTATTCATTTTACATCAAATTAAAACTTTGGGTGTCAGATAATTATTTATTAAAAGCTCGACATTTTAAATGAGAATAAGAAAGAAAAGTATGTCTTTGTGCCCCCTTTTCCCTGTTCATGCCCTATCGGCCCCCCTGGCTAAACTTTGCTAGATCCGCCCCTGCACAGTTACCAGCCGTCAGCTGTAGAAAAAGATCCTCGAGTAGAAAGTAATAATAAATAAATTCTAACAACAGCTGATCAAGCTTAAACGTGCTGCTGTTGTTCAGCCGCTGGTTTCCTCTTTCTGGTGCAAAGTGGGCCAAAAACAAAGAAGAGAGACGGACTCACGACAGAAAAGCCGATCAGCTGATCGTTAAGCAGTTTCATGATTGAAGTAGCAGCAAGAAGAGGCAGTCGCTCCATATATCGTTTGGTAAGCTTAACGCAGGAATGCTTTACAAACATTCAGAGATGGACTTACACACTTGCTTTACTTCTCTCGGGGATAACTTTGTCGGAGATGAAATGCCGGGTTGCCATCGAAGCTCCACATGCTATCCAGAGCACCGACAGGTCCCGCATGCCACCGCCGCTCTATCACGTGATGCATACTGCTCCGACGTGCTAACGTTCTGAGGTGAGTTACGGCGTGTTGCAAGTTTTGTGAGGTGCTTTCGTGATATTTAATGGATCGGATTACATTTTTTATTTTTCTCCGATATCCGATCCAGTAATTTAGGTCAGTATCGGACCGATACCGATACGTAATATCGGATCGGTCCATCTCTAGTTATGAATAAACCTTCTTTTTTTCGGTACCGGTACTAGTTTTATTTTGTTGTATTTATCCGCGACACCTTAAAGGCCGGTCCATGAAAATATTGTCGGGCATGAAAAGGTTGGAGACCGCTGCTCTTAATTGTTGTGACGCGTGTTCAAAACGCAGAGAGGTGCGCTCGATTTGCCACACAGAGCAGCGCGAGAGTAAAGCACGAGGGAGGGGCTAATAATCGGCTCAGTCATTTTTAATGATCGTTGAAAGCCCAGATCGTAATCGAGATTAAAATTCGATTAATTGAGCAGCCCTAACTTAGCACTCAGGAAGCAACAAGGAAGGAAACGTGTGTTTGGTCCATTACTGGTGTGTTCCAACGATTCCTCTCAGCTGTAAATGACATACTGTTGATTTCTCTTTAAATGGTGACACATTTGTAAGGAAAGTGAATTTGTGGGCTGTACCCAAAACTTTCCACATCTTCTCTGCTACGTCAAACGTCTTAGTTTGCTGTTGACTGCTGTCGTTTATTGAATCGGACAATCGAAATCTGACAAAACAAGACAAACTGAGAATTTCTAAGAGGAGCCGGAACAGGATGTGGAAGAAGCATACGCAGCCCCAACAGCCTGGCACCGCCTCCTCCTGCAGGTCACACACTGCTGTGGGGTCGTCAGCCAGTGTGGCTGCGTCGGTCAGTCTGGCTCAAGCTAATTCCACAAGTGTTCAGCTGGGTTGAGTTTCAGATCTGCAGGCAAGACGCTCCACCCTCTGCACTCGTGAACTGGAGGTAGTGTCTGTTAAACTGTGGGGGCGAGTGCTGTCATCTGGATGGACAGAGTTCAGTCCCAGACTCTGGAGATATGGGACTGCTGCTGCTTGCATAATCTTCAGATCTCTGCACTGAGATTGCCTCCAACATTGCTTTAGTGGGAGATGCTGGCCCACACCATCGCACGGCCTCCATCAAAAGCTGTTGCAATGAGCATCACGTTCCTCCACACGTTCAGGTTCCAGTGCACGCGTTGCTGACAGCAGCACAAATGGTCTGATGGTGAAGGGCAGGCGTCCCAGCAGACGTGTGAGACTGGAGACTGACCGTGTGCTGTAGGGTCAGTAGGTAGCTGCTGACCATATCGTCCTGCTAATCTGTAGCAGACTATGTGCATAAGTACTGACAGGGTTGTCTTGTTGGGGCACCAGCTTCACAGCCTGTCTCTGACTTCCCTCTACATGACGATGCTGCAACCATCAATAGCAGAATAAGCTGTTGCATTGGCAGAGAAGATCTGGCAAGTTTTTCATGGATGCAACCCACACACTCAACTCTGCTGCTCAACCCACAGAAGCATTTTCCTTACAAACGTGGCGCCTTTTATAAACAGTAAAGACTTATTGACAAGAAGCAGTGTTACAGCAAAGAAATAACTGCCGATCCAAATCAAGACTAGGCTTAGTCACGTACTAAAATTAATGCTAAATAACAGGAACCGTTTATTTTCCACAAGACTGGCAGGTATGGGAAACAAATGGAAATCCTTCTAAATTCCACAGTGGCATCATGGTGCTTTCTCCACTTTGTGAACAAGCTACAATGAAAACAAAGCTCCGAACCTTTCTGCAAATCACCCCACAGAGGTGCGTGTGAGAGTGCAAATGTCAGATGCAGTCAGATTGTGCCCAGGTACAAATAGCGCAGGTATTCTGGTGAATTCACACCATGCGAAGTCACGCCATGTGCTGCCCCCACCGAGCGCTGTGCAGACAGCTTGCCCACAAAACCAAAGGGGTGATTTCCAGAGGTAAGAACGTGCCTGGTGGAGACGACTTCCTGCTGCTTGTTACATGTGAAAAAAGGACAACTGTGGAAAACATCCCGTCCTGGGGAGTTTAGCTTTTCCAAACGGCCTAAGTAGCTTTTATCTGTTCCTAAACCGCTGGAAGCGCCTGCTGGAGGGCCTGGGAGCGCCTGCTGGAGGGCCTGGGAGCGCCTGCTGGAGGGCCTGGGAGCAGCTGGAAGTCTTTATCTACAAAGATAAACTTTAAATCTGCTTCTTCAGCTTTACAGACATTTTTTATCATTTTATTTTGGCTTTTCAAGTCTTATGTTTTTGAAGTTACTCATAACTGTGTATTATTTGTTTTATTGTTGCCCTTCTATTCACACTAAGCTCCTATTTATCTAAACTTTAATAATAACAACTTGTGAATAAATGCCCCATAGCTCTGTTCTTCTTCGCCACTTTGTAATGGTCTGATTGGTCAGCTGTGCACATGGGAGGTTTTTCACGCCCAGAAATATTCAGTTTTTCATAAAGATGCAAGTCTTACTCGACTAATCGTGCTAAACGGTGCAGCGCTGGCATGATTTCTATCACAACGACGCAAGCAAGGGCACGTAAACAGCAGGATGCAAACCGGTGCATGCCGTACGTACATAAACACGCGCTGATGCATTCAACCACCGAGCACGGAAAGGAGAGGCGTGCACAAAAACATACAGATAAAAGTCGAATACGACGGATGAAATGCACGAGTGCAGCACTGCACATTACTGGAGCACCGGGGCTCTGAAACAATAACTCACAGAGGGGGGAAAACAACAACAAATGTACGCCACCTCCATCTCCCTGTCATGCTGACAGAGGACAATGACTCGCGGACTGCCTCGCCCTGCTGTTTGGCACTCGGCGTGTCAGCATGTGTGCGTTTGTCCAAATGCACACAGCGTGCCACAGTTGATCACTGGCAACGCCACCCACGGCCCGTCCTGCAGCCGGCTGTCACTGACGAGTGCCCACACACAGTCTGACTGTCTGACCGAAGTGTCTGGCTAACCAAAACAGGCCCGAGAGCTGAGTCATTCTCGGCTAACCGTCACTTCTTTTTTATTCGATCCATCTACTGTTTGTCAGCACTGGAGCTGACCTCTTTATTAGATCGTGTACTTTTGCATCCTTCTCAGCCACAGTTCAAACTGCAGACAGCAGCTTAATGTCGTCTCGCCACAGAGGTCAGTTTGGGACAACAGCTGATATTCACTTACTGCTTTCTTAAAGCTCTGACAGGAAACAACACTGGCAGCTCTTGACAGCTTACTTATTCTAATAAAGCTGTGGTGTTTGTCTCGGAGCTGCTGCCATTTGTCCTCGAACTTTGGAATTCCTTCTGATTCCTGCAAACTCAAACTCAGCCGAAGGGTAACGTGAAACTCCTCACGACAACAAATGCACCGCACCCAGGAGCTTCAACACGTCGCCCGCGGCTAATGACCCAAAGGCATCTGATCACATGTGCCACACTTATTTTAGAAGCTTTCTGGAGCCAAGCAAGTTGCTCAAGGACACTTCTTCTTCTTCTTCTTCTTCTTCTTCTTCTGCATACTTCTACCCAGCTGTCTCACTTCCTCCCTGACACACTCAGAGCATTTACTGACAGCTCACAATAAAAATACAGTTTCCTGTGTCATCCCCACATTTTACCAGCCAAATGTTCAAAGCACTGACTGCTGCTCTGCGTATCTTCCGGCTACTGTCTGCCCTGTGGGTGAACGACACCCGAGCAGATCCAAGATGGCAGCCAGCGTGCAGCAGCGCCTGCATCCATCAGTCATACAGGAGCAGCTGGAGTTCAGGTCAAAGGCACACCCTCTCTGCTTTAATGTTACACAGTGTTATAGTCTATGGGCAGAGGAGTATAACTGTACGCTGTATTACTGTTCCATTATTGTACTTTGTTTACAGCTGCTAAATCTTTTCAGAATATTTATGAAGAATATCGGCTGATCTGTCGTTTCTTTCATCTATTCTTGGTCCACCTCTAATGATTTTATCAACAATGCATCAAATATGAGTTGAAGTAACCAAACTACAGAGCGTTATTGAGCAGTTTGCCTCAGCGCTGCAGAGCATGCATGTTGCATGTTGTTGCATGTGAACATCTTTTACAACATCCGTCTTGCTAGCCACAGCATCCCCCTGACAAACCCACAGTGCACACTGTGACAGCAGGAATCCTTCTTAACCAGCTGCTAATCAGAAGCTACGTGAAAGATATTTTTCTTAGGAGGTAAAAAGAAGAATGAATGCTGCGTTTAGATCGATGGATCCAGATAAACATGCTGTTCCCCTGCATGTGTTTGCCCATACGATACTGACGACATCACGTTCATCTCACCTGCCCTGGTGTCATCGTTGTCCAGCAGCGGGATGTAGTCCGTCTTTCCCACCGTCTCTCCGACCTTATCGTCAAAGTGCTCCGCCTCCAGCTCAGCCACAAAGTCCCGGTGCACCATGTTCTCCGGGCCGGGCTGGGGAACGCTGTCCGTCAGCGCATCGCTCAGACTCAAGTCTAACTCCGCCATGGCTGCAGACAGAAAGACGCACGAATAAACAAGAGTCCCTGTGTTTTTTTCCTGGTACAGATTCACTTGAAACATAATTTCATCTAAAGTGAAGATCATCACCAAGTCAATCGGCCTTTTACTTCCAGCAGATTTGTATCTGCAGCTTGAACCATCCAACCAACTATGACAGGTTTATCAGCATTATGTGATCAGTAAAGATGCTCGGGTGTAATTAGACATGGGATCATTGCCCCGAGCAGCTCGTCACTGCCTGCAGCTCAGGGTACGAGCTGAGCTGCTAACCTGTTTGTAAAACACAGTCCTGGCACACTCATAAGCATGATGTCATCACTCTAGCTTTGCACCTTTAAAACACTCTTCTTTAAATGTGGTGATTAAGGGAAGCACCGGGATTACTAGTCCCACCTGCAGGTTAATTTACAAACACGGAGTCCTGAATCCTGGATTTTGTCTGCAAACCTCTGCAGGTATATGAAGACAAAGCGAGCGGACAGAAAGAGGAAGAAAGTGAAAAATGGAAATGATAGGAGAAGTGGTCAAAGGAAGTTAGAAAAACTCAGTTCCAGCCCACTGGATCATTTACTCAGGAAGTCATGCTTGTTTGGTGTGATCAGAGGAAAAACATTTGACGTGAACTGAACTGGGCTTCAGATTTGTATCCTGAGGTAGGACAGGCGTAGCCAAAAGACCTGCGTTAGCTGGCATTCCCCCTGCTAAAGTCTACCACCAGCAAGGACTAAACCTGACCGCTCCTGTGCTCGAAGGGAAACTACACAGAAGAAAACTTTTCCACTGATAAAAACTCCATCTGCCACAAGGGGGCGGAGTTTCAAACGAGATCAGGGTGTTTGAATGAAACCGATGAGCTGGAACCAGACAGAAGCACAGTCTGTGCCTACACATGAGTTCAGCTGACCAATGGGCACCTTGGGAATCTGCAGAGTCCTGCTGTGTCATCTTCCAGCTATAATGCCAGATTATCTTGGCCACAGAAGCAGCCAGCCTTTCTCTGCTGCTCAGACACATTAATCTGCCTCCACACTCTCATCATCAGGTCCACTGTGTCCAAAACACTGGGTCCACGGTCAGGGTCGAGGGCGTTACAACATCCAGCCTGCATTGACTTAATATATGTTCTACGTTGGGTGTGCTAACTAAACTCGTATCCACACATGAATAAATATCATTAGTCCATGCATGCAACACATCTGCAGTGCAAACACAGCAAGCCAGCACCAACTCAACTCTCTAGCCCCATCTACTGGATGATCTTCTTATTGACTGCACAAAGAGCAGGTACAGGTATCCTCCCCAGAAACGCTGCCAGTCACATAACTGGGTAGAAGAACTGTTGATTTGTAGTTTGGCAGCCTTTAATGACAATTAGGAACAATTCTCTTGCACTCTTTAGACTCATTTGGGGTTCTTATATTTTCACATACTGGTGGGTACAGGTTCATCTCAAGGTTACTGAGAGATTCAACAGACTCAAAGTTTTGACTGAAGGTAAGGTGGGTGCTTCCTTATAAAAGCCTGATTCATCCATTCACACGCGCATTCACGCGAGTACCTTTGTCTGTGCCTCAGCACGCTCGACCCGCCATACTCGGGGTATTTAAGAACTAAACAGCAGGAGCTGGAGCTGAAGCACAGCCTGACATGTGACGTCTGATATTTTTATATTTACAGAAGC
The DNA here is from genome assembly GCF_057381845.1 of Rhamphochromis longiceps. Lineage (NCBI taxonomy): Eukaryota > Metazoa > Chordata > Actinopteri > Cichliformes > Cichlidae > Rhamphochromis > Rhamphochromis longiceps. The sequence continues at coordinate 3,493,450 of NC_140565.1, forward strand.
AACATGTGGTGCCTGTTGAAAAAAGACGTCCTCGCACAATCAGCGAGAAACACAGAAAACGTGATCGCGGCTTAAACTGCGACTGTCATGAATGACAAGCAGCTTTCACGTTTGGGAGCGTAAACAAACTCTCACAGGCGTATTCATCTGCACCAGCAGCAGTACGAGTCCCCGGCACAGACCAGGGTGTGTCGCAAACACGCTGCTGCCTCCACCTCAAAGCCATGCTGGTCACAAACGTTGCCCCAGTTTCCATATTTAACCCCACATCATCTGTACCAGCTGCACGGTTAGCCGAGTGATCTGTGCCACCCAGCCTACAATGTCATTGGATTCACTGCAGGATGAGATACCGTACGTCTTTGTTTGCTGCCTGCCTGGCCTTCAACTGCTTCCATTTCCACATAACCACAGGAGGACAGGCTTTTCATTAGCCCAGCTCCTGCAGTGGGACAGAATACCACCCTGGGATTAAAAACTCATACGATTTTGGGGCTTTTTGACCTGAGCAAATGTCCCCGAGCTGGAGCTGAGCTGCTGTTTTCACCTCCTGCTGCTGACAACTCTGGTGCGGCCACTCGGAAATAATCTGGATTCAACAAAGGAAGGAAATCCATGGAAAGGGCAGCTTCTATTGTGTTGTCTGCCAACATATGCTTGAGTGTGTGTGTGTCTTGCTAAGTCTCTTTTATATACAGTCTGTGCTGTAAGCCTGTGTGTGTCAGCTGAGGTGAAGGTTAAGCCTCCTCACAGTCTGCTTCCACACTCCTCTACTGAATATAAACAATAATACAGCCTGACATGAACACAAAGGCCAATCTAGCAGCAACACGAGGAACATGAGCAGCTCCAAGGAAGCAGGAACGAGGCAACGACTTTCATTTTTCATAGGGGCAGGGATAGCTCAGTAGGTAAAGTGGTCGCCCCATGATCGGAAGGTCGGCGGTTCGAATCCACTTAACGGCTACCCTGAGGTACCCCTGAGCAAGGTACCGTCCCTACACACTGCTCCCCGGGCGCCTGCTTAGTGGGCTGCCCACTGCTTCACTGAGTGAATGGGTCAAATGCAGAGAAAAACAAGTAATTTCCCCATGGGGATCAATAAAGTATCCATTATTATTATTATTATTATTTCCTCATAACATTGTTCTTTCTTCAAAGTAGACACAGCATCAGCTCGACTGCTGTTTACCCTCCTGAGGAAATGAGTTTGAGACCTCCACACCGAGCATCATTTATCCAATCTATAGCATCACGTGTATCCTGCTGTAACAACAAGAGGACATCCTGGGCTTTCTATTAATGCCCCGTCTGTGAGGGTTATCTGAAGGTGAGGAGGAGGAAGGCCAGATATAAGAGCAGGGAGGTCAAAGGTCAAAGGACACACCAGCTTTTCAGGTGCTGTTTATTGTAGGTCTGCAAGGCTTTGAGGCTTTATGATTTCTAGACGAGGAAATACGAGACTTTTCAGTTGACCTCAAACACACACGTTTAACCTTTATGGTCTCTTTCATACAGTCTGACTGTATGAAAGTCTGTGCAAACTCCTCCCACAGTCCAAAGACAGTCAGTGGGTTAGGTTGATTGGGGATTTGAAATTGCCTCGCTGTGTCCGACAAACTGGGCGTACCCTTCCTCACGCCCCGTGACAGCTGGGATCGGCTCCAGCCGCGTGACTCTGATCAGGATAAACGGAACAGGATGGATGGAGATGCTGAAACTGGTTTGAAATTGTTCTTCAGCATGAAACAGGACGACGCTGCCCACGACCACCGAGACAGCTCGTCTGATCACGCAGAGAATGTCAGAGGAAGCAGCGAGAGGCGCTCATCTCTGAAAACATCTGTGTCCAGAATGCAGATAGTAGCCGCTCCGTGTAGCCAATGACACACTTTACTGACAGCAAAGCTGATCTGAAGCAACCAAGGCCACCAGGCTACACCGGGCAGGTTAACCACCCTGATGACTTGTTGGTGACATAAGTTAACTGGTGAAGCAGTTATTTCCACTCAAACAACAAGATGATCCCAATAACACTGTGTTGTGCTGTAGAGGGAGAGCTCTGCTTATGCACAGGTGAGTGAAAGAACCACAAGCTCGGCCTCGCCAAGAGTCGAGCATTATAGCAACTGTCAGAGTGACTGATGACATAACACGTAAACTCTAATCCCACAGAATCCCCAGCAATTTTTTCTCCTTCTGCTTCAATATATGACAACACAACATAATGTCATGCTGGATTAATCCTCAGGCAGGCAGGGGTCAGGAGCCTCAGCAGGGGAATACTCGCTCACCCAGAGTCACCTAAAGACGGTCTATCTGAGGAAATCTTCTTACTGCACGGTCTGATTTCAGCTTCCGTGGTTAATCATTGAGCAACAATCTGGATTTGAGTTTACAGCAAGACGTTTGTCCTCTGTGAATCATTACCCCGACCGTAAAATCCTCAATCACATAATCTACAAGGAAACATGTCGCAGCTCGAGTCAGAAATCCTGGTAACAACCAAACACACGGTTTGGTTGCTGCTTCCACGTCCCACCTGCAGCACACTGTGCCACAGAGCAAGGCAGCTCAGCTCAGAGCAGCTATAATTACTCAGCTATGTGAAAAGACCAATGCCCGTCCACTAGTGTAATATGACAAAAAAAAGATGAGAAAACTGAGAGCTTGAGCTTGTGACACACAAAGCATGAGATCAGTTCCCTGTTAAGCTCATCTTCAGTCCCAGAATAAGACACAGCACATGTGCGGCTGTGAGCTTCTTTCAGCGTTTAGGAGACTTTAATACGAGCAGGCAGCAAAGCTGAAACTCTGCAGTTATGGTGTCAACAGTCGCCCGCCTGCAGCTACACTTACTCCACTGCTTTAAGGGTTTGGGAGGAGCATGCGGAGCTATTCAGCGCACAAGGTCAACGTGGCTGTAAAACAACTGCGGGGTAGCTTAATTCCCCTACAATACCACAGTGTAGACCTATGATTATGTGAGGTCACATGGTCACAGTGTAAGGGGAAACGCTGACCTCACTGGAGGCTGCTGAGGTGTATGAATCACACACTGGAACAGAGCGTAGGAGATGCTGCTAAATACTGATAACTGTTAACTGCTGACCCAGCCATGCACATATCCTGATTACTGCCTGTAAACACGAGTGGATTTGCTGTTTCCTTCACTGCACGGAGCTGTAATGGTACCTGCACTCTGTGCACAGCGTTCAGTCCTGGACCTCGTGTGAACTGAAGAATGAAGAATGTTGACACACCTGCTCCCGTGGAATGAAACCATAAACAGACTTATTGTTATCTCAGGTAGCTGAATGCCACTGGGCCACATAAGAAGTTAGAAAAGTGGAGACAGTTTCAAATGTTTATGAAGTTTTAAACATGTTTTTAAGCTGGGACCAATCGCAGACGAGTGGACGAGTGCGCAGTGGGCTGGGTGTGCAGTCACTGTGGGAGGAGCTCACCTCTGATGACACTTCCTCTAAACGCTCAGCTTACTGTGTGTGTGTGTGTGTGTGTGTGTGTGTGTGTGTGTGTGTGTGTGTGTGTGTGTGTGTGTGTGTACCGCGCCGTGTGAAACACACAGTGGGAGTGACCTCGCTTGCTGCTTCAGTGAGTTTGTGGCTCCCGTTGTTTGCATTAGCTTCTCCTCTTACTGTCACTTCACAGACACAAGTCAGCACATTAACACTGAACAGGAAGTCTGCAGTTTCTGAAAGAACCGGCACAACGAGCCATGATTAATCCTCACAATATTTACCAACAGCTGCATAATCTGGATTAATGTCCAGCGACGGATTAGACCTGATGATTCCATAGAACTCCATGACTGATGAGAGCAGCCGGAATTTAATCTGGATTTAATGTTGATTGATGATTTAATGTTGCTGGTAGAGCTGGGCGATAGAACGATAACGATATGTATCGCGATATAACTTTTACTCGATAGAGAAATTAAGCTATCGCGATAGACCTCGCCGCTCTTGTCCTCAAAAAAAAAAAAAAAAAAAAAAAGATCAGCCAATCCAAATTAAGTAGCGCAGAGCCGAACCAATCACAGCCGCAGCGTCACGTCGCGTGGCTTGTTACGTACAGCACAAGTGCCAAGCCGCACGTGTGTTTGTTTGGGAAGCAGCCAGCGGGTAATGGAGCCAGCGGGTAATGGAGGAAATGAGTGTGCCGACTAGAAAAATCAACCGAGCGTGACCGAAGAGAAAACAGGTGATGGTTCCAATGCCGGAGAGATTGTCGAACGGAAGAGCCATAGAAGCTCCGTAGTGTGAAGGTATTTCGGCTATTTCAAGTCTGACAAAAAACAGAGCAGCGTGCACTGTAAATTGTGCCGAAAGCAAGTCTGGAAATACAATAAACTGGTGCATGCGTCACACTGCGCGCCACGTTATTGTTTCGGTGAAATGAATTTCTACAATACTGTTAATTCTACTCTCTGCAGTGTTTAAATGCTTACATATACACACAGTTACTGTCCGTCCACACATACGACTCGGTTCTGCTTCTATGCCCCAGCTTTGTTTACTTTTTCCCACCGAGGCTTCTAGACTTCTGATTGGCCAACATTTCTGCACGGTTAGGAATCTAGCGCCACCTGCTGCTTTGGCATGTTCATAGCAGCGTTTTCCTTCATTCCTGCCTTTATGTGTGGACGGGATTATTTTTTAAAACGAAAAATCTCAGTTTTCAAAAACACCCGTGTACGTGTGGACGTAGCCTCAGTCTCTGACTGGAAGCGCTAATTCGTCATTCGGCTTTTGTCAGACTAAAGTAACTGTTAAAACTGTTTGAAAAGCTAAGCTATACAACAAGGAGAGATTGAGAATTTCCTTTTAGTTCTCAGTTTATTTGATATTGACAAAGGTTAGTCAGTTTTGTCTGTTCTTCTGTAAAACAAACTAAGATTTATTTTTAGAATTAATATTTTGTTTCTAAGTGGAATTGACAATTTAGTCTGTTTCATTTGTTCTATTTTGAAACTTAAACGCTTTAGCGGCTGCCTTTTGTGTAGTTTGCAATATTTGCCTTTATTTATCTGAAAAAGTCTCATGTTCCTTAAGTACATCTACCCTGTTGAACTTATTATGGGAAATAAATATTTAAATAAAAACAAGCTGCTGATTATTTCACATTTTACTTGTGAGCAACGGCACATTTAAATCTTACAAATATAGTTATTTGGCTGATATCGTGATAGATATCGTTATCGCCTGAAATGAAAAAAACATATCGTGATATGAAAAAATCTCATATCGCCCAGCTCTAGAAGCACCTGGAGGTGAACTGCACTCATTTAACACCTTTTTTACAGGGTTACTGCCCATCCCAGCATGCTTTGAGGCAGAGAAGCGGCACACCCTGAACAGGCTGGCGCTATATCAGAGGACACTGATAACTGTGGGAAATTTAGAGTCTCCATACAACCAGCTTCTTTATAAGGAGGAGAAAAGCAAATGCATCTGGGCAGGTCTTGCACACTAATGCATAATTAAATCAAAGCCTTCTTGATTCCTTTTAATGCTTCAATAATTGCTTAGAAATCAGATGACCTCAGATCGTTAATGGTTATTCATCTTATCATACAGAAGCACTCCATTAATTGTTGATGGCCAGTGAACTGTGTGGATATGCTCCTGATCCAGAAAGGTGCTTATCTGTGGCAGGAACAACGCCATGGCTGCTTCAGCCGCCATGAGGATGGAACAAGTACAGGTTGGAGCACATGATCCCCTGTGCAGGCAGATACCCACCAAAAACAATCAGATGTTACTCTCACGGCCGCGTCGCAGCGTGGTCGAACTGATTCGTTTTCCATTTTCTACTTTTTGTTTTTAATTTAGTTGCGTTTCAGTTACTTGCCAGATAGTCTGTTAGTTTCAGTTTACTTTTTATTGTTTGAAAATGTTTTTAGTTTGTGTTCGTTTCAGTGTTATTTTCAGTCTTTGCATGTATTAGTGTATTCAGAGCATTTGCCAGAAACAAGCTTTAGGAGACTCGGTATAGTTTTACAGTGAAAACACAGAAGTTTTCTAAAAGCTTTGGACTCACAGTCTTGCAGACATCAAATCATCATCATGCAAGCTGTGACATATATTATGCTTAACCAATACTAACAGTAGGTATATTCACTATGTTGGGGTGTCCAACTCCAGCCCTCGAGAGCTACTGTCCTGCAGCTTTTAGATGCATCCCTACTCCCACAAGGCCGGATCAAATGATCGGCGTGCCTCAGCAAACTTGATGGCGTGTTGACAAGGCCTGCTAACAAGCCGTTCATTTGATGCAGGTGTGTCGGCACAAGGATGCATTTAAAAGCTGCAGCTCTCGAGGACCGGAGTTGGACACCCCTGCTCTATATCATTACAGTTAGCTGTCACTCAGCATTACAACTACCTAAACATCATCGCTGTCCCTAAAACATGAGCCCTGACGTAACAGCTGCATAAATCCTGCCCCTCAGATTCAACGCCATCAGATGAGGCTTAAACGAGCAGTCTGATGACGAACTGAAGCGCAGTCCTGGAAACACATGGTCACGAGGGACAGACTGGTCTGTCATATCTGTCGGGTTTACAATAACTGGACTGCAGAGAGGCCTCACAGTTCTTTTTATACAAAGTGGTTTTAGGCCTTTTCAAGTGATTAAGTGAGCACAAGCACGTGTACCTCTGGGACATTATGTAACTCTTATTCCCCACATGCAGTACATAATGAATGTGCAGATGAATAATGCAGAGATCCTGTGTGAGGGGTTTCCCGAGTAAATGGTAAAAGCATGAAGAGTTTCTCCCGTCTGTGCGTGTATAAAGTACACAGACTCCGCCCTCCTGAGCAGTCATGATGTAAAACCATGACAGCCTTCAAAGAGAGGACGAGAGGAGACCGACAGACGCCACAAACATGGAATTATCTGTTATGTGAAAAGGCTCTTCAGCTTAGAGTGTGTATCTGTAAACTGTATGGGTCCAAAGGGCTTCAAAAAAGATTTGATTTCTATTTGCATAGAGTTATGTTTAGCAGTATGACTACCTTCTCCTCCAGTTCAGCTGAGGTCACTACAGCCAAGTCAGCGAAACACAATGTTAGTGATCAGGTTCTTTATTTCCTTTTTAAACTTCCTCAGAGTCATTTTTAATGTGTAAAACAGCAGACGCCAGCAGCAGGCTGGCGACACATTAACTAGTCTAACATCATTGTAGAAATACACACATACTAGGGGTGCAACATACACAAAATTCACGGTTCGGTTCGATACTTTGGTGTCACGGTTCGATATTCTTTCGATACAAAAAAATGTTCATGCCTTTTTAATCTGTCATTTATTAAAATTATAAATATATATTTTAACTCAAAGGTACAGTTTTTAAATTTAATGTTGCTGAAACAACAAAGCAATAATAGAATAGAATAGAATAGAATAGAATAGAATACTTTTATTTGTCAATTTCTTCAAATGTACTTGCCATACAAAGGAATTGAAATTACGTTTCACACTGTCCCATGCGTAGACATTGACAACAATAAGGTGCAGATGCACAACAAAAACAAAAACAGCCCTAACAATAAGATAATAAATAGTAATATAATAATATAAATAGTGCTAAAAGAATACTAAAAAAATATATATAGCAGCAGGTGTGTGCAATTGCAATGCAAGTCAGGAATGTTTTCAGTTCTTGGTTCAGAGAGTGTTTCCTTGTTGGAGAGTGTGGGGGGGTAGAGTCCAATCTGTCTACTATACTTCTGCCAATCTGGTGATTCTGCTGGCTGGGAGCCGGGAGGGAAGAGAGTTCAGCAGTCTCACAGCCTGGTGGATGAAGCTGTTGGTGAGCCTGGTAGTGCGGGAGCGGAGACTTCTGTATCTCTTTCCAGAGGGCAGGAGGCTGAACAGACAGTGCGCGGGGTGGGTTGCATCGTTGACAATTGTGATGGCTTTGCGGGTGAGGCGAGTGGTGTAAATGTCTTGCAGGGAGGGGAGTGGTACACCAACTATCCTCTCAGCTGTTCTCACAATGCGTTGTAGAGCTTTTCTGTTATAGTCAGTGCAGCTACCGCCCCACACAGTGATGCAGCTGGAGAGGATACTTTCAATAGTTCCTCTGTAGAATGTAGTCAGGATGGGTGGTGGAGCACTTGCCCGCTTGAGTTTGCGCAGGAAGTAGAGGCGCTGTTGTGCTTTCTTGGCCAGTGATGCTGTGTTGGTGGTCCAAGAGAGGTCCTCACTGATGTGCACCCCCAGGAACTTGGTGCTGCTCACCCTCTCCACCGCAGCGCCGTCGATGGTCAATGGGGGGTGACAGGTGTGGCCTCTCTGGAAGTTGACAATAATCTCCTTGGTCTTACTGACATTTAGCAGGAGGTTGTTGTCTCTGCACCACGTGGTCAGGAGCTCAACCTCTTTCCTGTAGTGGGTCTCATCGCCCTTGGTGATGAGACCCACCAGCGTTGTGTCGTCCGCAAACTTCACAAGGTGGTTGGAGCTGTAGGTTGGTGTGCAGTCATGTGTCAACAGGGTGAAGAGCAGAGGACTGAGCACACAGCCTTGTGGAGCCCCCGTGCTCAGGGTGATGCTGTTTGAGACCTTGTTGCCCACACGCACCGCTTGAGGCCTCTGGCTGAGGAAATCCAGCAGCCAGTTGCAGACGGAGGTGCTGAGGCCCAGTCTGTCCAGTTTACAGATGAGTTGTTGTGGTATTATGGTGTTGAATGCTGAGCTAAAGTCTATGAACAGCATTCTCACATATGAGTCTTTCTTGTCCAGATGAGTTAGGGCTGGGTGGAGGGCAGAGCAGACTGCATCCTCTGTGGATCGTTTCGCTCTGTATGCGAACTGGTGTGGGTCCAGGGTGGGAGGTAGGGTGGATTTGATGTGTGACATGACTAGTCGTTCAAAGCACTTCATAATAATGGGTGTCAGTGCCACGGGGCGGTAGTCATTGAAACAGGCTGGGGATGGTTTCTTTGGCACAGGTATGATGGTGGCAGTCTTGAAGCATGATGGGACAGTGGCTTGCCTCAGGGAGGTGTTAAAGATGTCTGTGAAGACATTCTTCAGCTCCTCTGCGCAGTCTTTCAGCACACTACAGGGATGTTATCTGGACCCGCTGCTTTCCGGGCGTTGATGGTGATGAGTGTCCTCTTCACGCTGGCAGCAGACAGGCACAGAGGCACAAATTATATATATATATATGATTGAGGAATCCCTCATCTTTGGAAAAGAGAGTTTATTACAGAGAAATGGCTCTTTCCAAAATAAAAGCTCTACTATACTCTTCTTCTGGGCTATATTCTCAGCAGCATATTAAACATATCAGGTCCCCATAAGGAGAATCATGTGCTAACGGCTGTCTAAATGACTCGGGTAAAGTTTGTAGCATGCATGCTTGTTGTTTTTGTCTGCTTCCACTTGTCTTTGCACTAGGATGATGTCAGAGTAAATGTGCAGTCATATTCGTTGTGTTCCCACTAGTGCTGTCAGCGTTAATCTGAAATGACGTTAACATGAAAACCAGAATAGTTCCAAACGCCAGATCTGAATGAGGGTGGTGGAGGTTCAGTTTGCCATGTTGCAACGAGAGCTTAGCTGCTGTCTCGCTAGCTCGCCCTGCGCTCAGTGAATCTGCGCTCGACTACTCCGCCTAGGCTGCACTGTCGAGCGCAGATTCACTGAGCGCTCAACACAGACAGCATCGTCAGAAGGAAAGTTGATAAAATAAATTAAAAATTTTGTATTGTTCCATACATATGCGTACCGAACCGAAAGCACTGTATCGAACGGTTCAATATCGATACGAGTATCGTTGCACCCCTAATATTTATTTATAGTATAGTAAAAATATTTCATTATTACTGTTTAAATGACTAATATGTGACATGTATTAGCTGTGATGTTGTGCTGAGGGTTAAAATGTCTTTTTGTCTTTTGGTAACTACAAAATGGCAATAAACCATTAATATATGTCTATGCTGTTGAACCACTTTTGGTTCCAGTTGGCACCTTTATTTTTCTGATTATATGAGCAAAGTGAGACTCATTTATTAGGGTTGGTGGAGTGTGAAGATCCAAACAATCCCTGTCAGTGATGGAGAAGCTTTGATGAAATATTTGGTAAAAAGTTCACCAGCATGAAGGAAATGAAGTTTCAAACTTTGCTTAGGAGGAGCCCAGCACGCCTGCTTAAAGAAAAGTGAGTGTGGCGATGTGGATGCTTGCAGCGACTGCTGTATAGAGGCCATCCTGCTACACATGAAACACATCAGAGTCATAATTGTTATTTTAGTCACGTTGTTTATTATCCTTATTGTTTTATCTGGGACTGTTTGCAGACATCTCAGAGAGAGGAGACACCAGCATCTGAACAGAGACTCAAACCAGCAACCTGCAGCTCCCTGCTTGGCTGCTCCAGTTTTCTCCTCACTCATGTTGCCCACCAGTGATTTCTAGCTGCCCACCCACACAGCAGGCTAGAATATGCGCTGAGCCTCAGCACCCAATACTTGGACATGTTTTCTTTATTAAATAATGAACCAGACCCCAAAAGTAAACAGCGGTTATTGCTAGGCAACGGGAGCAGCATTTGGTCATGCAGCACCTGACATTCCTGACCATGTGGGCGGAGCATGCATGAAATGGAATGTTCAGTAGAACTGTGCAACACAAGCACTTAGTTCCAGCATGTTTCATTGTATCCAGACACAGCTAGAGACACATCTACAGCAGCATCTCTGTGCAGGACAAACGACAGTTGACGAAGAAAACATCGAAAACTTCACTTCACTCCTCTACAAAACGTTGGCTCCTTTGTTTAAAAGGCCAAAATGAATCGAGGGAGAACGAGAAGAGGATCGGCGAGTGCTTCACCTCACAATTCAGTACAGCTGATTAACCTGCAAGAAGAACTTCAAATGATACAGGCTGAAAATGTCAAATTAAAAGAAGAGGCAGAAAAATCAAGAGGAGAAGCTAAAGATTCACAGTTTGAAACTGATGTAGTATTGCAGGAATTACTGCATGTGGGTCTCAAACTTAAAGGAGAGAAAATGGGAAAACAACAGGCAGAAAAGGAGAATGAAAAGATGAAGAAAGAACTGTTGGAAGGTCAAAAAGCATTGGAGGAAGAGAAAAGCACAGCACAAGAAGCCAAAAATAAATATCAAACTGCAAAGAAGGAGGCAGGAAATGTGATGCAGGAATTACAGGAGGTGCAGGAAGCTTTTGAAGAGGAAAGAAGGAAAATGCAGTTGGCAACACAAGAAGCTGCAAATGTAACGGCTGAAGCTGAAACACTAAGGAAGGAATTACTGCATGTAAAGCAACAACTTGAAG